>NC_141691.1:2103732273-2104332273 GCF_964263255.1 Lissotriton vulgaris | reverse complement strand
CGTCCCATAAGGCTTAGTTCTTTATTGATAGAACATTCTGCCCTCTAGTGGCAGAATGTTCCAATAGCCCTAGGCTCAGGCCTTTAACGCTGGAGAGGGCCTTTAATAGCCGGTATAGCCCTCCACGGCGAGCTATAAGGTTATAGCATCTCACTCGACATATTTCTTATGCTTGTCTGATGCACATATTCATCTGGCACACTGTTTTTGAAAATCACAGATAACACACTTATTTAATTTAGATGCTTGCGTTCGTGAGACATTTACACATTGTACCTGTGAGGAGCACCTCAGGCGCACACCAGGCGTCTCAAGTTTGTTAGACTCTACCTCACTGGGCTTCTAGCTTTGCAGATCATCTCACAAATCTCACTTATTGTGTTTGTGAGTCTAATACGCTGTAGACATCTCATGTTTGTGAGTATTTCTACTCTTTTGTGAATATCTAACACCAGGGTCCATGAGTTTAGTAGAATCTCACACAGACTAGCTCTTCCTGTCCATTTTGCTCCTCCCCTCCCACTCCCCACACATCGTCCATGTTGCTTCTTAGCTCCCCACCCTTTTCTGTGTTGCTTATTACCCTCTCACCCTCCACCTTGCCCGTGTTGCTTCTCCCCTCCCACTCCCCACCCATTATCCATGTCGCTTCTTCACTCCCCATCCTTTTCTGGTTTGCTTCTTACTCTCCCACCCTCCACCATTGTCTGTGTTGCTACTTCTCTCCCACCTACCACCTTCCTGTTAAGTGTGTGGCCTCCCCATCACTCACCATTAAACAAGCACTGAGACACGACCAGTGCTGAACGGCCATAGCACTTTTGTTCCATCCTGTTGCCCATTCCCTCCCACCCTCCTGTGGTTCCTGTTGCCCGTTATCACCCTGCTTCTCCCTGTCCATGTTGACCACCTACATCCATCATAAGAAGAAAAGGTGCTGTGATGCAGTCAGTGCTGGCCTCTGCTTAGTGTCTTTTTCCTAAAATTACTTTTAGCCATGTTGCACATCTACACTGTTTTATAACATGGCAACAAGACATTGACAAAGCCAATACAGTTCTCAATTATGTGAGAGCTATTGCCTTTGCCAATGTATTTTAGTCATGTTGTAGAGCAGTGTGGTGACTGTGCGGCCTCGTCCCATCCCTTACTGTTTACATTTTGTGAAGAGAATCCTCACCTCAGTCACTCCTACCAAGCACTCTGAAAGAACGAAACAAAATGAAAATAACCCGCCCACTTTAACTATAAAATTGAGAAATGAGGACACTATACTCCCTGATCATTCCAAGCCTTCACAGACACTCCCAAAATTCATGAGGGAGGACGGTATCGTAGAGTGATCAATGAACGTGCTGATGGACAGAGACAATTGGAATGTGTAGGAAGTGCCCTCTTGCTCCAGGGATGCAAGATGGCTTCCCTGATGAATCAATGGAATCACCTGATGGAGCAAGTTCTTCTTGTAATAAATCATCTTTTACAACATGATTCAGAGGCCTACAGTCTATAATAAGCAGATATTCATTTGAAGACTTCTTGACTTGAGAGACAAAAGAGTCTTGTTGTACAGTGCTTAGCTCTCTCCTCAGGCTAGCACTCTAAATTGCTGTGGGGTTCCTGGTTCTGGAGCTCTCCTGCGCCCTGTTGGCAGTTGGAGCTCTGGCCAGATGAGGGATGGTCCTACTTTCTCTGTGCTGCAATAAAGCTACTATTAATAAGTACTTACTTGTTGGATCCCATTTGTACTTACAACATTTGGCGACTTGGACTGGCGATAACTTCTGGACACAGCTTTTCCTGTCGAATTTGCAGCCGAAGAAGATTGCAGAGCAGTAGTGACTCCATTCCCTCGAGAACCCAGTGCGGTGAGCAGCGTAGAGCAGTTTCCCTACTTTGGGAATAATTGCGGTTTCAAAAGACTGTAGTTGGTGTTTCATTTGTGTTTCATTTGCCGGCATCATCGTCTTCAGCAAAGTGAGTGACGTCGGTCACTCTGCGGCAGCCTCGTCAACGTCTTCCTGCTGTTGCCAAGGTAACCAAGCCAAGGTGAAATGCATCGTTGGAGCGCATTTCCTGCGCGTCTGTCTACGCTGCAACTCTGACGTCAGACGCATGACCGAGCTTGCGCAAGACGCAGTCGGCCATTTTGTGGAATTTCTGCAACGGCTGTCGGTGGTTGCCAAGGAAACGCTCTTCACCGGAAACTTCACCGTTTGTGATAGAAACGGTGTGAAGTGTCAGCAGAATCACCGTTTGAGATAGAAACGGCAGATTTGCAGTAAGCGTTTTAATTCTTTACTGTCCCATAAATCAGAGGGCATATTATCGTTCTTTCTGACCCATCCTTTGACTGTCTCCACACTTTATCGTGTGACAAGTGCTTTTCTCATTACTGTGCTCACCTGATTTTCGTGACGATCATAAAGTGATCTCATTAGCTTTCGTGACTGTGAATTTTTGTGACTGTGTTAAAACAACATTATGGCGCAAGCAATCAATGTTGCTCTCCCACCACAGTTTCTGAGTGAACCAGGGAATCCATCTACAGCGTGGGAGGATTAGATAGTTATGTTCAATAATTACATTGAAGCCCTGGATGGAGAAGATTTTTCTCCTATGCGGAAAAAAGCTCTGTTGATGACTACTTTAGGCAAGGAAGGACAACGTCTATTCAAATTTTTACCGCAAGCTTTACCTTCTGGGTCGGAGGCTCAAGTAGATGAATTTAAGGAAGCAGTAACAAGATTAGAAACCAGATTTGGAAAGGAAGAAAACCTTGTCTTACAGAGATATAAGTTTTACAAAAATAAACAGTTAGAAGACGAAAGCATTGACAAATTTGTCGCACGACTATGTGAATTGTCCGTGAAGTGCAACTTTGGCCAAATGGCTGATGAACTAATTAGAGATCAACTAATTGTTCAAGCAAACAACAGAAAAGTCCAAGAACGATTGTGGGCAGCAAAAAATCCGACTTTGAAAGTAGCTATAGAATTGGCTAAAGTTGTGGAAGAAAGCGAGAAGTGTATGAAAGAGTTACAGTAGAGTGGTGTGGAACCAAGGGTTGCAGAGGTTTCTAATAAGTATGTGAATGGTGACAATAGCGATGAGGAAGCGATGGCTGTTGCTATTGTTAGGAAAAAGGGATATGTTCTTCAAAAGAAGAATGTACAACAACCATCTAATAACAAGAGTAGTTCTAAAATGTGCTCGAAGTGTGGGAGTTTTTCACACACTTCAGACGCTAAGTTCTGTTTTGCAAATAATAAGGAGTGCCTAAAATGTGGGAAGATGGGACATTTTGCCAAGATGTGCAAAAATAGAAATAATTCAAGAGTAACAGTGGTCAGTGAGTATGGTGAACTGAAACGGGATATGAATAAGATTTTGGTTCTGAGTGACACAGTATGTTCTTGCAAAGATCGAAGAGGGAGTGTTCCTAAAGCTGACTTTAAAATTGATGGGAAGCCTGTCAGTCTAATGGTTGACACAGGCTCAAAGTGGACCATTATCCCAGAATCCTTGATGAAGAATGTGTGGGGCGAAAAGCTGTTGAAAGAGTGTGACATTTTTCCATCTGGATATCAAGGCGAGAAAATTGATCTATTGGGCTACTTTGAGGCAAGGATTGAGTTTAGAAATAGATGAGCTCTGGTAAGGTGTACATCTCAATTGATGGACCGGCCATCCTGGGACGTCATCATCAGTATGATTTACATATTGTAGTTAATCCTAGATCTGATGATCCTATCTCAATCGTTGATAGTTCTTCCTTGGACGAGATTCTAGAAAGATTTAAAAATGTCTTTAGGGATCAGTTAGGGGAACTTGTAGGTTACTCCCACCATATAATACTCAAGGATGGTAGTTGTCCTGTTCAACATAAAGTGAGGAGAGTCCCTTTTGCTTAGCGGAAAGCGGTTAAGGCTACTTTGGAGGAGATGCTTCAACGTGGCATCATCGAGCCTATAGAAGCGTCCCCGTGGGTTTCACCCGTAGTGATTTCGCAGAAACCAGACAATAAAATTAGATTCTGTGTGGACCTGCATTCACTGAATAAATGTGTAGTTGCTGATGTGTTTCCACTGCCCAATATCGGTGAATTAGTGTCAACGCTTAAAGGGGCCAAGTTTTTCAGTAAATTGGATCTAAAGCATGCTTACCATCAAATTTGTTTGGATGATGATTCTAAGCACTTGACCGCATTTATCACTAGTGAAGGGACCTTCCAATTCACCAGATTAACCTTCGGGCTCATCTCTGCGGCCAGTGTATTTCAGAGATTGGTTTCTGAGGTTTTTAAAGGTCTAGACAAGGTATTATACTTTCAGGATGACATCTTGATCTATGGAGATTCTTTGGAGGAGCACAATGGGTTTCTGCAAAGTGTGCTGCGAAGAGTAGATGAGGCTGGTCTTACTCTAAGAAGGGAGAAGTGTGCGTTCCTCCTGAAGGAAATAGAGTATTTGGGTTTTTGTCTGTCTGAAGAGGGTATTAGGCCCAAGAAGAACTTATTAGAGGCCATTGAATTAGCTCCTTCACCTGTTGACAAAGATCAACTTCGGTCTTTCATGGGTTTGATTGAATTTTACTCAAAATTTGTAAGGGATTTCTCATCCAAGACTGCTCCCTTGAGATGCTTATTGAAAAAGGGTGTCAAGTTTAATTGGACTGTTGAGCATGAGTCTTGCTTTGGTATGATCAAGGGAGAACTTAAGTCCGCTAATGTTCTTACCCCTTTTGATACTGGTCGTTCCTCTATCTTGATGGTTGATGCGAGTGGGGTGGGACTTGGTGCAGTCCTTTTGAAAAAGCATGGAGGGGAGGAGAAGACCATCGCTTTTGCGTCCAGGCCCTTGTCTGTCTCGGAGTCAAATTACTCAGTCATAGAGCGTGAGGCTCTTGCAGCTGCTTGGGGCACGAGCTACTTTAGGACCTACTTGTGGGGGTACAAGTTTGTTCTTCGTACGGACCATAAGCCTCTTCTGAATGTTTTGGCTCCAGGTGGTACTGGGAAAGGGTCTCCCAGGTTGGCGCGATTGTCCTCTCGCCTGCAAGACTACCAATGTGAGATTGAATTTGTTCATGGCTGGAAGAACATTCAGGCGGATTGCCTGTCGCGTCTTTGATAAGCATGGCTCAAATCCACTCGAGTGACCTACCGCACTCACCTATAGTAACTATTTAGAAAGTCAGCCAGACAGTGGAGAAGAATAAACAAGAGTCTTTATTAGGCCAAACAACACTCATATGAGAGGGCCCTGTCCGACCTCACTCCTAGGAGTGCGAACGAGAGGACTAACTCTCTGCATCACAGCAATACATTATAATGCAACACGGTTCATTGGGGTACGCCCCTTCTGGAAAATTACTGAAACCCAGACCAGCGAACAATGCCATCATACAGCAGGCATCTGCACCTGCAAAAGATACATCGCTATCTCTACTCAAGGCCATGGAGCTAGGCTTCAGCGTCTCTGGCGCATGAGAACATTACTGATAAAGAGACTTGTTAGTTTCGGCCACAGCAAGCCGAGAAACGAAAACTGCTGTCTTAGTGAAATTCTCTATTCCTGCGGGAGGGGCAGATGAGCGAGTAAGGCTCGCAGACACAGAGGGGTACACAAAATGGTGGCACACAGGCTAAGCTAAGGAACTAATATAGTCACACGTACATTTGAATAATAAAGTAGCAAGCGGAATAATTCAACATAGGTGCATATACGAACTTCATTAGTTAGCCATATGATGCTAACTTACATATGAGAAGGGGTAGTTGGGGCATCAAAAAGTGAATTCTATCAGACCCTCCTTTTAGCATCATTGGCTAACTGTGGCCACATTTATTTGCCAAAAAGGTAGTGCCGGCATATCCATTCTAGGGGCAGAACACATTTTTTTTTTTAGTCTAAAACATCCTCTGAAATAAACATCAACCAACTTGCATCAGCAGGAATTTCAGTAATCATTGAAGTAGCATATTGACCCGACACCTTCTTTTGTGGACGCAAATTCGTAGCACACATTGAGCAGCATGGAGGGAGGCAATATACACAAAGGCAACATGTCAGTATTACGCTCACCACACCAACCAAACCCATCAATATTTTCCAACCCCAGGAGGAGAAGGCACCCCAGAGCCACCCCTGTAAGGACCATGTCCCATTATCCTGATGTAGTTCAGTCGCTAATCTATGTAATTTCTGTACTGCCAAGTTAACAGTCGGAGCTGAGTCTGGAATATACACACAACAAGACGTCCCGATGACGCGACAGGCCTGCCCCTATCTGCCAGGATGACGTCAAGCACCATCCTATTTTGAATCGTGAATAACCTCATAGCCTGAATCTCAACGGACATGTTAGTCGCAATGTCAGCTTCAGTAAGGACTACCTTTTCCATTACCCTGGACAGTCGTCGAATGGCCCTACTGTTAAATATCGGACCCCAGAAAGGTAGCAAGCCCTTAGAAAAATCAGTCCATTGCTGGTACGAGGTGTCTGTCTGGTCAATGTCATCTACCTGAAGCTCCCTCCTTTTACGCTGCTCTTGTGGACTGGGAAATCTACGATGAGTTCTGTGGTAATCAGAAGGTGCCACATATACAGGAGGAATCATATAGGCTAAATAACACGCCCCACCCCAACCCTCGGGCAACCATAAGTATCCATTATCTCCACACACAAAATAGATGCTGGGGGGTGTAACCAAAGAGGGGCTGAGAGGCAAACGTATCAATGCAGTCACATTACAGGAGCTATTACCAACCTTGATAGGGCCCCTTCCCTCTATACAGAAAAATGGTGACGGACCCACCACAGCCAGGGGTATCAGAGACTTGACACTGTTATTTCCCTTTGGGGGGTGTCTGTAAGACAGGGAGGAATTCAATTGCAGGAAGCTTTCCCTAACTTTGTCAGTATCATTTGGTATCAAAAACCGGCCCAACTTTTTCTCACACGTCTCTATAAATGTCTGATCAAAACGTCCGTCAGTATATATCCGTCCAAGGGAAGAGGGAGGCAGAGGGCGTACTCGCATTGTCATTGTCGACCCCCTATTTTGCAGTCGAGGAGTCAGAAAATCTGGCTGCTGAAAATATTTAACAAGACCAATGAGAGTAACCACCCCACACAACTATTCACAGGTGTCAAAGGGAGTGCTAGGAATCTATCTTTCTTGTAGGCAGCAGAAGGGAGGAGCCCACAGACCCAGCAGTCAGTCAAATTGGTGGTGGCATGTGCATGGTGCAAAGTCTTAATAAAAACATTTTCTTTATAACCCTTCTTCAACATTCGTTCACCATAATCCACAGTAATCATGTTATGTTCAGGAACGGCAGTAGGTGTGGGTGCAAAAACATGAACGGGGTAGGCTTTATCCAGGAAAAACAATATACCAAGAGTCACTATAAAAGCTATTAGGACAACAATGATGACCACTATTTTTCCTTTCCGGGGAAGGGCCAACCAGGGGGAATCAGGCACAGGTCTCGGAGGAGCCGCAAAGGGCTGCTCCTCATCAGGGATGGGGCGGCCAAAAGGATACATTCTCAAGAGCGTTCAAAATATATCAAAAATGTAAAAAAGGAAAAAACACTTCTACTAAAAAAAAATAGTCCCAGACAGTCCGCAAAACCGGCCAGAGGGGTTCTTCGACCCTAAAAAAGGGATCTTCTCCCTGTGTCCTTCAAAGCCTCACAGGCAGGCTTTTACCGTCCATACCTTATTCCAACGTCGCTTAACCACAGCAATTGAAAACAGAGGAGCACTTAATCTGGGCCCCGCACCACTCTATAGTCTCATAGAACACAATCTTCGGCTAAACACCAGGGCTCTTACAAGTCCATCCCTACCACTAAATCTTCGTATTCAGAAAGTCCACTAAGCCCTTCTTCCAGTGTTTAGTCCATCACATTTGTCACTCTTATTTATTTTCTTCGGGGCCGCAGATTATAGCGAGTGCTCCCTGGCACTTCGGGATCAATGAACAAAACGGGTGTATCTATGGCAGATGCTGGACTCTCTGATGTCTCTTCACTAGTAGCAACGGGAGTAGCAGAGCTCACTGAATTCTCAATTCCACTTTGCTCTTCTCCAATCAGTGAAGCATCCGAGAAGGGAACATATCTGGGTATTTGCTCATGTTCCTCGTCAGCAATGCCTTCCTTTACCCATTGATCATAGGGTAACGGCAACGGGACTTCCTTCACGTGCGAGGCGTGGGTCCACGCCTTCCTGCCTTCCACACGAAGCGCCGTGCGCGTTGTTAGAAGCACCTGACGCGGCTCCGACCACCTGGGCTCCAGACAGGACTTCCGTTGATATCTTCGGACGACGACCCAGTCCCCTGGGTTGATGGAGTGTCCAGGCCCCTCCGGCAACGGCTTCAGGGTGTCTGCTACCTGCTGATGAATAGAACGAAGATCTTTAGTCAAAGCATACAGATAGTCTGTCAACAAAGGATACGGTATTTCGGAAAAGCACTTAGGCCTGGGCACTCCCCAGATATTGGCCGGGCGGCCGAATATCACTTCATAGGGGGAGATGCCCGTTTTCGAATTTACTGTTACTCACGTAGAAAGCAAGGCTAAAGGAAGGGCGTCTGGCCAACGGAGACCTGTACTCTCCTGTATTTTGGCCATTTTCAGTTTGAGCGTTCCATTAAACCGCTCCACAAGTCCCGCTGCCTGAGGGTGTAGGGCCGAGTGGAATTTTTGGGAAATCTGTAAGCCTTTACATATTTGCTTGACTAATTCTGCATTAAAGGACGTACCGTTATCACTCCAGATCACCCTAGGTAATCCAAAGCGAGAAAAATACTCCTTTATCAACATTTTTGCAGTAGAAATGGCCGTGCAGTCTTTAGTTGGAAAAGCCTCCACCCACCTGCTAAAGGCACATACAACCACGAGAACGTATTTTAAGTTGTTGACCCTTTCCATTTCAATATAGTCCATCTGAATCACCTCAAAAGGGAAAGAGGGAGGTGCAAAATTTCCAGCTGGGACAGGGGTACCCTTTCCAGGATTGTGCCTCAAACACACCATGCACTGTCGGACCAAGTGAGTCGCCACTTTGGAGATATTCTTATTGCTCCACACTGGATCCAACAGTTTGCATATGCCCTTTGCGCTAATATGTGCAGGCCCATGAGCCATCGTCACTACTGGAAGAACATATACATTTGGAAGTAACCATCGTCTCTTATCGGTCACATCTGTCCAACATTCATCCGCATCCAATCGCCCCTGCCCATCCTTCCATGCCCTCAATTCATCTTCAGTCACTTTTTCTTGTATATTTTTTACACTCTGTACAGTATCTGAAAACATGTTAACATCTGGGACCCATCTAGCTGGTCCTGCCACAAACATCCGTGGTAATTTTGTCCGAGCAGTCTCTTTTGCTGTTTCGTCTGCAAAGGCATTGCCTCGCCCTACGTCATCCACTATTGTCTTGTGTGCGCTACACTTTATCACAGCCAATCTTTTGGGTAACGTCAGTGCCGCTAACAGTCGTAGTATCAGTGGGCCATGTTGTATGCGTTGGCCGTGAGAAGTCAGAAATCCCTGTTCTGCCCAGAGTCGCCCATAATTATGAGCCACGCCGAAGGCGTATTGGCTGTCAGTGTAAATATTCACATCCAGCCCCTCACTCAATTCACATGCCCTCAGTAAGGCTATTATCTCAGCAGCTTGGGCCGAATTGTAAGGTATCCTAAAGGTCTCCACTACCGTCTGTAATGTCGTTATTGCATATGCTGCTGTCGATGTACCATCTGGCAGTTTGAAACAAGACCCATCCACATACAACTCCCCGTCCGGTTCGTCTAAGGGCTTGTCTGTCAGATCCACCCTTCCCTTAGTCTCTTCTTCTGTCCTAAACAAACAGTCATGTATGTCATCGTCCTTTGTATCTGTGGGGATAGGTAACAATGTGGCAGGATTCAATGTAGCACACCTTTTGATCGTCACATGAGGTGCAAAGAGAGTCATCTCATAACCGGTAAGACGAGCACTAGTTAAGTGCTGCGTCTGTGTTCTGTTTAGTAAAATGTCTACAGCATGCGGTACCATTACTGTGAGATCTGATCCCAATACGAGCCCTGCCGATTGTCTTATAGAGACCGCAGCAGCCGCCGTGGCTCTCAGACAACTCGGCAGTGCTCTTGCCACATTGTCAAGCATTGCAGAAAAATAGGCGCAGGGTCTCTGTTTCCCCCCAAAACATTGGGTTAGGACAGACAACGCGCAACCTTCCGCCTCATGTACGTAAAGAACAAAAGGCTTCTGGTAATCAGGTGTTCCAAGAACGGGCGCAGAACATAAAGCATCTTTTAGTAACTCAAACGCTTCTTGACATGCAGGGGTCCAGGGTAGGGGTTCGCGCACTTCTTTGGTAGTCAGATACAATAGGGGTTTCGTTAGTAACGCATAGTTAGGTATCCACTGGCGACAATACGATGTTATGCCCAGAAACGCGCGCACCTCTCGCTGCGTGTTAGGTACCTTCATGTTAGTGATAGCTTTTATGCGCTCTGGCGTCAATCTCCTCCCCACTTTCGAAAGGAGGTGACCGAGGTAGGTAACCTCCGTTCGACAGTATTGAAACTTTGGAAGGGACACTTTATGCCCCCTTTTTGCCAAATGGTGCAGTAACTTTACAGTAGCATCCCGACAATCCTTCTCGTCATCTGACGCTATCAGGATATCATCCACGTACTGCAACATGACGTTGCCAGGTGGAAGTTCCAGTTCATCCAATTGCGCCTGCAGAGCCTGACAATATATGCTCGGACTTTCAGTGTACCCCTGGGGAATTCTCTTAAACCTGAAGCTTCGGCCAGCCAATGAGAATCCGAATAGATAACGGCTGTCTTCATGTACAGGAATACTGAAGAAAGCATTTTTCAAATCCAGGACAGAGAAATATTTAGCAGAAGGGGGAATCATCGTCAATATCGTAGTGATGTCCGAGACCACTGGGTATTGTGGCTCCACTACTCTATTCACGTGGCGCAGATCAATCACAAACCTATAGACATCAGGAGTATTATCAGTAGCTTCAGGTGACCGTCTTTTAAGGATAGGTAAAATAGGGCTGTTACATATGTTCGAATCCGTCTCTTCCACTACACCAGACCGAATCAAATCTTGTATTATTTGTAACAGGGCCTTTTCTCCCTCCCTAGGAATCCTGTACTGTGGAACCCGGGGCAATTTCGCTCCCACCTTCACCCTTATTGCCACCGGGGCGATATCCATTTTACCTACATCTGTATCATTGACAGCCCACAAACTGTCGGGAATCCCTTGAAATTCAGGTGGTAAGGGGTCATTTTTAGAAAAACACTGTAATGGGCGAGCGACATTCGGGCCCAACGTAAGGTACACGCCATCCGGGGAACAATAAATGGTGGCGTGCAACCTTTTTAATAAATCTAAGCCCAACAAGTTTTCTCCACAATTCGATGTTAATAGGAACGGTGAATCAACAGTGAAAGGACCAATCGTCAACGTGAGGGGTTTAGAAATGGGGCTAATCACCGGGGTACCTGCAAAACCCACCGAGATGTTATTCTTGCCAGACAGAGCCGTCCCTGGGACCCGGGAATGAGCCACTGAACTTTTCATTGCACCTGTATCCACTAGAAATTTTTGTTGAGACCCCAATAAGTCTGCCTCGACATAGGGTCCCCTTTGATCAACTTTCACAGGCACTGGGCCCTCGCTCTGTCCTACGCTGTCCTAGTTGTGGGAGAACCCTGTCAGATCGTCCACTGAGTAATCATCATTATAGTACTGACCGCCGCCCCTCTGCAACTGTTGTCTGTCCACACTGTTGTCAAAGTAATTACCTCCCGGTCTCCCGCCTCCATCCGACCATGCAGCCTGTCTCCCAAAATCACCACTACCTCTTCCTCGTCCTCGCCCTGGACCGGCATTCGACTGAAGCAGTGGGCAATCCCTCCACCAATGCCCCTCCTGCTTGCACTTCGCACACTGATTCGGTCCCAGTCTTTCCCTACTCTCACCTCTCCCAAAACCGCCACCACGACCCGGCGCCGCACCTCTTCCTCTGTCCCTAGCCACTTGCTGCAACAAAACCCTAGTCTTCAAATCCTTAGCCTTCTTTTCCTGCTTGTCCTTACTCTCATTTTCTCTGTGCTCAATAATACTGTGCCATACTGAGGATACCAGAAGGAGAGGACGTTGTCCACGTGCTCTCCGACGCTTGCAAACTCGCTGAAATTTCGGGCAATAAGTTCATGACAAACCTATTGACAAAAAGTCGCAACCCTCCGTCCTGTGACACATCTTGCCCACTAAAATCTATGAACGTTTCTTCAAACCTCGTAAAGAAGTCCGAGACTGCCTCATCCTTTTTCTGCTTACAAGCCGTCTACTTGTCCCAATCTACCTTCTTCGGGGGAATGAGAGAATGCATGTATTTTATTATGCGCCCCGGCAAGGCCAAAATCTCAGCTTTCGGCTTTTCTCCTGGCTTACGTTCCTTATCCCAATCCTGTAACTCCTGCCACGTACCTCCTAACTCTTCCGAATGATCTGTACCTTTTACTTGCCGCCACACATCAACTGGGACCAAAAGCCCAAAAAACAATTCAACATCAGCCAAAGTCATTACAGTGGAAGACGCAGCTTCCGTTAGCTCTTTGTAGTAGGCAGTCGGGTTCTTCCTAGAATCTGGGAGCTGAGCCTTCAATGATAATACCTCACTTCTCTTCCATGGCGTATACACCCATTGCTCTTGGAAATGTGCATCTATCCTGTTCCTGGTGACATCCCTCGTGACTGGATCTACCATTTCTGGGATCTCGGGATGAAAAATAGGGTGCACTTCACGCATTGGATGTATACCTGGAAAATGGGGCGTACCTGCAGAGGGCAATTAATTTCTACTCTGTAATAGAGCACGTAAACTACGCATCACCTCCTTCACCCCAGTATTCGTTCTGAAGGCTCTGCTCTGTATATCTCGCAAAGTCGCCGGAGCCATACCTCCATACCCCTGTTCCCATAGCGGTATCAATACATTCGACATATGCCACAAAGCGTGCTGTTGCATCAAGGGCTCAAAATCTTTCATTGTGGACCAAATATCTTCAAACGAGTAAATATTATTCCTTGCCCACTGGCATGCCTGATTAGCCACTATACTCTTCTCATCCAAACCAACTGTAGAACGCGTAAGCAACTTCCGTACCTGTGAGAGTAGTCCACTACCTGCGCCTCGGCTCGCCGTTAACGCCTCCTGACTGGGGGTGGTACTGGCTGAAACAGTAGGGAGTGCTAAAGAGAATTGGGAGGGTGCAGGTGAAGTGGGCTGGAGTAAAGAAACGAGGGGTGTCGAAGGCGGGGATTGTTGGGGAGCACTGGCTGATGGACCCGGAACCCCACTAATGGAGGCCGGAACTGGCAAGGAGGGGTACAAGGGCTGCGGGGCATAAGGGGGAGGGGGTCGGGTATTCAAAATGTCTTCCATCTCATCTGGGTCATCCTCTCGCACTACATAACTTTTATTTTCTTTCAACCTGCAAAGCCTATCTGCGCGCTCCAAACGCAGCGCGTTCTCATTCCCAATATGTTCTCTCGCTTTCTGTGCCATAGTCTGCGCGGACTTTTTAAAAGCCTCTTTCTCTTCTCTCAACTTACACTTCCTGGCTTCTTTCTGCCACACTCTTAAGGAATCAAACATGCTTTGACGACTACGCCTAGCAAACAATTTGTCCTGTAAATAATCCAATTTAGCTTCATCGAAAGAACCCGTCAAGGGCCATTGTAAATCCACATTGTCAGCGGTGTACCGGTGCCACAAAGTACCAAACAAAATCGGGGTCAATCCATGCTTGACGTACATATCAAAGCTTGGAGTGCCCTCAGGGGGTGCGGGTTGGCTCTCGGACAGTCTAGTATCCGAGGGTCGACAACAGCATCCAAAACATCGTAACTTACTAAGACACGGCATCTCTACCTGGGTGTGAAAGAAACACTTCTCCACAAACTTCGTTACCTTGAGTCGCTAGCTCGAGCTCGTTCATACACACATATAGATATACATTAGGAAATCACACACGCACATATACAGTACCTCCAAACACGTGTTACCAAATGGGACAAGGCCCGTCGACCAAGTCCTGGGGAACCTGGACCCTACCGCAGACCGAACAGTACACTAACTGTTCTGAGGATGGGGAACAAATCCGCTCCCTGTGCGGCACTACGGATCACTGCGCACTTTACCACGGGAGACCCAGGACTCACCTCCACTGAACCGCCACTCTAGGAGTTCAGGGCAAGCACCGGAGTCCACCCGCGATGAGCCACGCCTTCACCACAGTACCACCCGGTCGGATCACTACAAACAATATATCTAGATATTCCCCCAACCTCGTCAAGTCTATCAGAGCGCCTGCTCGCACTCTGAGTTCCCCGGAGCACACTAGCCCCAGGAGCATACCGGCTCCTCAAACCACTGGAGACACCCTAGTCTCCCGGAACACTCCAGTTCCTGAAACAATCACAGGTGGACCACTCACCTTCCGTAGGCGGCACCGACCTCTACCGTTCTCCACCTCCGGCTGCCAGGACCAACACGGTCAGCTTCAAGTTCCGCCTTCTGGACCCCGGCGTAAGATCTGAACCGGGACCTCTCCCGATCAGCAGGGTGGGGCAGCGCTGCGAGAACCAAGCTCGGCATCAGATGGGTACCCGGGCCCACCGTGCCGACCAGCGGGTCCCCGGTCTTCTGCTACCCCCTTACGGGTGAGAAAGATCCTTATCGCGGGGTTCCTGTTTGGGCGCCATCTGATAAGCGTGGCTCAAATCCACTCGAGTGACCTACCGCACTCACCTATAGTAACTATATAGAAAGTCAGCCGGACAGTGTAGAAGAATAAACAAGAGTCTTTATTAGGCCAAACAACACTCATATGAGAGGGCCCTGTCCGACCACACTCCTAGGAGTGCGATCGAGAGGACTAACTCTCTGCATCACAGCAATACATTATAATGCAACACAGTTCATTGGGGTACGCCCCTTCTGGAAAATTACTGAAACCCAGACCAGCGAACAATGCCATCATACAGCAGGCATCTGCACCTGCAAAAGATACATTGCTATCTCTACTCAAGGCCATGGAGCTAGGCTTCAGCGTCTCTGGCGCATGAGAACATTACTGATAAGGAGACTTGTTAGTTTCGGCCACAGCAAGCCGAGAAACGAAAACTGCTGTCTTAGTGAAATTCTCTATTCCTGCGGGAGGGGCAGATGAGCGAGTAAGGCTCGCGGACACAGAGGAATACACAAAATGGTGGCACACAGGCTAAGCTAAGGAACTAATATAGTCACACGTACATTTGAATAATAAAGTAGCAAGCGGAATAATTCAACATAGGTGCATATACGAACTTCATTAGTTAGCCATATGATGCTAACTTACATATGAGAAGGGGTAGTTGAGGCATCGAAAAGTGAATTCTATCATCTTCCAGTGCGTTCTAGTGAGTGTGGCAATCTTTCTAGTATCGCCTTAGATGACTTAGCGGTTGCGGTAGTCGACGATGATTTGCTTTTGGGTAGAGGTTCTTTTTCTCATGATGAGTGGTCAAGGTGTATGGAGGAGGATCAGGTCTTAAGGGTAGTTATAAATCTTGTTTCAAAGGGGACAAGAAGAGAAAGCACCGTTGAGCCTCAGGTCAGACCCTTTTTGAGGGTTTTGGATGTACTGTCCTTAGAAGGGAAGGATGTATTGATGCGAGGTGATCGCTTCATTCCTCCTAGTTCTTTGAGGGGTAGAATTCTTGGATTAGCTCATGAGGGCCATTTGGGTCAAAGCCTTACCTAACGTCGCGTTAAAGAGAACTTTTGGTGGCCTACTATTGATAGTGATGCCGTGGATTGCGTGGTGACGTGTAGTTTTTGCAAAGAAGGGGAGAAGCGTTTGAAGGTTCTGGGGTCCCAGTCGCCTCAGAAAATTAATTTCGAAAATGCACCTTGGCACAGTGTGTGTTTGGATTTTATAGGCCCTATGAGTGAGTTACCTTTGAGTCAACGTTTTGCAATTGTCATAATTGATTGTTACTCAAAGTGGCTTTGTGTGCAGTTTGTGAAGGAGATCAATACCGATACCACCATTAATTTTCTGAAGGGTGTTTTTTTGAACGAGGGATATCCATCTGTCCTTATCTCCGATAACGGCACTCAATTAACGTCATTGAAAATGGCTTCATTTGTGCGTGACTGTGGCATCAAACATCAGAAAACAAGTCTTTACAATCCGCAAGGAAATGGTCTCTGTGAGAGAGTGAATCGTCTTGTGAAGGGTGTGATTCAAATGTATGTGGAAAGTGGCTGTTTTTCGCATGAGCGTGTGCAAGAACTTGTGTGGGCTTACCGGTCAATGCCTCATAAGTATGGTGAAAAATCTCCCTTTGAGTTAATGCGTGGGCATCCACCTGTGACAAGATTAACTCCTGCTTGGTTAAGATGTTTGGATGAGGAGCACTCACCCTGTTGCGATGTTCCTCTACCTATCTCTGTGGGTGATCTTGTTAAGGTGAAGCCGGGTAGGTGCACTAAGGGACTTAGCAAATTTAGAGGTCCCTTTAGGGTTAAGAAAGCCTTTCCTCATTTTGTTGTTCTGGACAATGGGGAGAGTTGGAACTATAGGAGGGTGGCTCTTTATCAGAAGAAGAGGGATCTTTCTTCTGAAGGATTGGTGGTTGGTGGCTCTGGGGGTTGCAATGGATATTTGTTGTCTTCTTGCAGTGGTTCTCCCTCCTCCCCTCAGCATGCTGTACGGGGGGAGGTGGGTAGTGGTGATGCTTCCACTTCTTCATGTGCGCATGGTGGTTATGTGGTTGATTCTGTCCCTGTTGATTCTACTCCCACCACCTCCTCTTCTTCCTCCTCATTTGAGGATAGGTTACGAAGTCCTCGCTCTCGTCGTCCACCTATCTATCTGGATGACTATGTACATTGATCTTATTATTCTTTATTATGTTTTGTTTTCTTTTCTTGTTAAGGGGGGAAGATATGTTGTACAGTGCTTAGCTCTCTCCTCAGGCTGGCACTCTAGATTGCTGTGGGGTTCCTGGTTCTGGAGCTCTCCTGCGCCCTGTTGGCAGTTGGAGCTCTGGCCAGATGAGGGATGGTCCTACTTTCTCTGTGCTGCAATAAAGCTACTATTAATAAGTACTTACTTGTTGGATCCCGTTTGTACTTACAACAAGTCTCAACCCAGCGATCTTTCTGAACCTGGAACAGGTACAATAGCTCTCTTTGTAGTAACAAAGCAAAGATCACCTGCAAGGCCTGGCTCGACTATGGTGACCTGGGAAGTTGAATCAAAGCAAACAGGGCTCTGGAGGAGGATACTGAAACTCTAGGGAATAACCACGGGAAACCACTTGAAGATCCCATGTGTCCAGATTTAAGAAAGAAAATTCCCCCCCACTGCAACCCCCCCCCCCCACCCCCCATGGCAGCAGGAAGAATTTGTTAATCCTTTACCAGACACTGAGAAGAATATACTGTGCTGTGAATCATAGACACAGGCCAGAATAGACCTGGGTCAGGTTCTCCATTAGGGAGCTAGGGCTGTGTCCCTCTGAATTTTGAACACATTTACCTCAGAAAATATTAAAAAGATCAATTTATTTAGAGATACAATCAATCTCCAAACAAATTGATGTATTAAGTCTTGACTGTGTCCCAGGATGGCTGCCCCGCCTCACTCTGAAGCAGGAGACGAAAGCCAAGCAGTAAATCAACTTTCTGCAATGTTACGCATGACTTAGGGCCTACCTTTCTAAATCCCTCCATTGCCATAGTAGTCTACAGTGGTAGCTGAATAATAAAAAAAAGAGAGTGAGAAGATGCAAACGGTTCGCTCCTCTTCCCCTTTAATACATCATAACCAAACAAAAACCAGCTGGCTGCCATTAGGCCCTCTTTTCCTGAATGTCATTCACTCATGTCCCAAGGGAACCATTTGGTTGTTTAAAAGAACCCTCACCCACCAACCTAGTTGGTGGCATGCGTCATCAACAGATTGGTCTATAGTGGTATCCACTATAAGCCAGTGACTCGATCAGCATTACAGTTTAGGTCGTCAGAGGCTACATCCCTATGTGAGGGCAGCCGTCCGTCATTCACAGACATAGATCTCACCCTTTCTCATCCGTCACACGTAGGAGTGGATGCAAGCATGTGATTGGAGGCCTTGTCCTCGGTAATGGTAAATGTTATAATGCTAAGTTTGTTTTATGTATAATGCACTGAGACACTGATCACGCTGACCTCCCCCACTGTGACACCCCAGGCCCTGGCTGCCTTGTGAAGATAATCCAAATATCAGAGTCCAGTGCAAAGCGAGAAATTTGTGCTTATAGTAAAGACGATTATCTAGTGTATAAGTTAAAGTGATACATGTCAGCTTTGTAGTGTGCTTGTTGCTGCTGGAGCATAGATCAAGTACTGCTTCATGCAGGGTCCAGTCTCCTTCCAATGCTTGTGCACTTTTGAAGGTACTTTTTCAAATGTTTTGCAGCAGCACTCTACAAGAGTGCATGTGTTTGCAAGTCTTTTATCCTCAACCCATCCCACATTGTTGTTTGCCCTGTCCCGCCCACCCCATGTGCATTCTGTTGTTACTTGTACTATGCCTTACAATAATGAGAGGGGGCTCTTTATACCAACGGAAGGGAGCACCCAGATACCATAGAGTAGAAGTAAAAGTGTTCCCTTTGGCTTCAATCTATATGAAGGCCAATAAAGTCTCAAAAATCCATTCACGTACAACACACCTCTCGTCCCATTCCCAGCGTATTAAAGCACGTACAAAGAACATTTTTATACATAATTAAAAACAAATATTATGGCACAATTTTTCATTATAATTTCTAAAACCATTACATAAAAACACATACACAAAGAAAACTCATCTCATCTGGCTACACCAGTCCTCTAGGAGAAAAGACATAGACAACAATCTTTGTCTTGTAAGTGTTAATTTGCATCTTCTTTGAACACCAGAGGACATAGATCTTAATTTCCTGTCACCAAAATACTGTTGAACCTTCCAAATTTAACAAAAAGTGGAGCGTCGACGCGTTTCAGTGGTATCTTTTCAATAGAACCACCTTCATCAGGACAAAAGTAATTTGTTTCCCAAAATAAGCAATATTTAAAATCTAACTTGCTTCCTTTTTGATCACGGGGCATCGATTGCTTGTACCGCTATCAAGAGACTCTGTTAAAAATGTCAATCATCTGGTGCCGACAGCCATGCTATGTAATGCTACAAGCTCTCCTACATAGCTCATTGCGGTCCTCTAGGCGATGTTGATGGACTCAAAAACCTTTCTGACTACTATGAACTCCCAAATATCCATCTCAAACTTTCACCCCTACTTTTGAACCATGCCACTCAACTAACTTACTACTTTCCCTTTCAAATCCATTCCTGTCTTTCTATCCTTACTCCAAACTCTACTAAACACGCTTGAAATAGAAAACACAAACTTAACACAACTTAGAAAAAGTAAGAAAACATCATATAAACCTGTACTAATCTACTGCCTACTGATCTTGGGTGCCGGAGTAGCGCGCTACTCACTGAACAAGCGCTTTAATGCCTCATCAGGGGTCATGAGCCTAAATAAATACGTTTGTCATTTACCATTGTTTAACAATAATGTGGCATGTCACCTGTAGATTAAGAGCCCCACTTAGGAGAAGTGTTGCATCACTGCGTGAACGCAGCAATACAACACTGCTCAGTGTGCCCTCCTTGCGACACAAATGATGCGTTATATTTACTGTATGACATATCATGGTGTAAGGAATGACAGATACGTTAATATTACTGATGTATCTGCCAGCCAAAATGTGGCGCATTGCTGGAATTGTGTCAGAAGCGTGAGGCAACTCCAGCAATGTTCCTTTCGCATGATGCATGTAAAAGTGACACAACGGTGGTGCAAAAGTGACGCAGGTTTTCATAAATAAGGCACTAAATATTTCCCAAGAAATTGGACTTGTGCAGGGAAAAGGAGAAGTGACCTGTTTATCTGCGCCTCTACGACTGCCTGTCCTCCCTAGTTTAGCTGCTAGATCAAACGCCTCTATGCGCTCCAAAAGTGCCATCTTGAGTGTTCCCAAATGTTGACAGCAGCTTCTTAGCGCCTCTCCTGTACTCATGGTTTTCTTTTCACCTGCTGCTCCTGTGTTCAGATGTCTTCACGTCCTGGCATGACAGCAGGTCCTGGGTACAGAGCAGCAGAGAGGAGGGGTGGGCTCCTAAGTGACAGTGGCACCTGCAGTTTCTCTATAGTCCAGAGATTCCCCCCACCCAATAAAAGGAGAAAAGTGATTGGTGGATGAATAAACAAATGTCATGGAAAATGACAAAACAGCGCCACCCAGTGGCACAGCCAGATCCTCTGCAGCCTCCTCGGTGCTGCAAGCGTGCTCAATCATAAGGCCTTTTAGTACAGATGTATGGTCTCGGCAGATGACATCCTGACACCCGCAGGGCTCCTCCCCCGATGTAGGCGCAGTCCCCGAAGTCTTTGATTGTACATCTGGGAGGAGAGAGAGACAGAGACAGGGTCAGAGTCAGACAGAGTGAGACAGGGTCAGAGTCAGACAGTGTGAGACAGGGTCAGAGTCAGACAGAAACAGAACTCACTGCAGCATAGCTGTCAAGGTTTCAGATTCCTATGTCATAATTTCAGTGTAATTATGAGTGATATTTCAACGACTATGAGTGACACTTTCTGGCGAGAAACATATTAATATCAGATATCACATCCATTTGCGCATCAAGATTGTCTGAATCATACTGTGTGCCACCGAAGACCATTCATTAAAGGCGGGGGCAAACGATTGAATGATGTCACAATAGGTATCAGCATCCAAGCAGACGTCATCAAAGAAAGAACCTTCTGGAATGCTTCCTGGTGGAGTCTGTTAGTGGTGCAGGAGAGGCCTGTTGCTTTCTCTTCAGAGGAGGCCTTTTTAAGAGAGAACAATCTCAGCCAGGCAGCAGCTCTATGAAAGCGATCAGGCGGCATTAAGTAATGTTCTTGCAGTCATCTGGCTGCAGAGATGGTCTCGTTTTGACAGTTGTATTCAGTTATTTGAATTATTATCCGGTTATATGAGAGCATCAGGGAAGCTGAGAGAAGCCTGGAGAATGTGTTTTGAATTCTTGTAATATATTGAACTTGTTTTAAATCACGTCATGTCTCACTTTGGCATCAGAGGGGTTCTTCCACGGGGAAGGTTTAACTATTTTATTGTAAAAATAAAAGCTGCGTCATAATTATATTACAATCCCTAAAAATACTACTTTTTCCAAACTTTCTGATTTAATTCTGATATTACAAAGGGGACGCCCCCATTTACAGCTGTGCTGGAGCAATGCTAGACATGTATATGCAGTGATTTCTTTTTGTCTGTGCTATGGGATTGTGCGCCAAAGGTGTTGCCTTCAGCGCTGATTATTGGTGCCTGAGACTTATTTTTCATCATTAGACTGACACAAAGAATAAAGAAAAGCAAGGAGAGAAAAACATGAAATCAAAGGACTCGCAGTTTCACTCTTCCCATTAAACACAGGCCTACATGTGACCCGCAAAGTGCCCTTGACCCAGACACGGGCCTGCTTTTCGGAAATGGGTAAATTAGAGTTTACCCCATTTCTAGGGAGGCCAGCGCATCTCAGCAGCCCCTTCCTCAGAGTGCCTTAAGTTAAAGCACCCAGCCCCGCAGACACCTAACATACCGGATGAGACGGAGGCGTCGGGCCCCTTCTACACAACCTGTCTTCCTCACAGGACTTGCTTCGAAGCAGCAATCGCAGTGAAAGGTGATTCTGTTGGCCCACCCTCCTTTCACCTCACTGCTTGGTTCGCCTTAATGGTGACAGTGGGTGGCTCATGGAGAACAGAGCCCCACATTTCCACGCCTGAAGAAAATTAATTATTTAGGCTGCACTCCACTCTCTCACCAACTTCACTTGCAGCGTGACTCTGGCAGCGCTGCAACACCGGTCAGTCCAGTCAGCCTAATCAGTCCCTCGCTCAGCAACGGAGGCAATGGCACGCGGCCACCATGATGATTTGCAACAAAGTAGCCCAGCGCCTGCCAGCCTCCCACAAGTTAACTAAACTCCAGCAGCAGAACGTGACGTTCGGTCACCGCGGCACCTCATGATACAACATTGTAGCATTAAGCATTATAGCCTGCCAGCAGAGCGAGCCCCAAGCCAGTGTGGAAACTGTGCACGCACGCCACGTCAGCTGCCAATCCACAGTATCATTTAGGCAGCACTATAAACAGCTTGTCTTGACAGCTGAGGCACTATGCATTTGCATGTGTGGGAACAAATTTCAGTGCGGCGATGCGGAGCACCATGCTGAAATGCGTTACTCTAACGTCTGATGCGTGGTACTTGGCAGGAGTGCTGCAGCTGCTGTGAGACATGGAGACGTTAAACAGAGCTGAAGAGACACTGCAAGAGGAGTCAGTGCTGGGAATGCATAAGGAGTCATTTAGAGGAAGGAAGGCCATGCACAGGAAGAGTGACATTAGGTACAAGGAGTTATGTACAGGAAATGAGGCCATATATGCAGAGTGCGGCTGTGCACAGATAGTTGTGTATAGGAAGTGAAGTCATGCAGAGAGTTATGAATAGTAAAGCCATGCATTGGGTATCATGCAAAGAGAACAAGGCAGTGCACAGGGAGTTGTGTATAATGAGTGAGATCAGGGTGTTATGCATAGGAAGTGGGGGTTTTTGGGGGAGTTTTATGTAGTGAGAACTCGACCTGAAGGCAACAGAGCACTTTACATGAGCACCAGTTGAGTTACAGACGGATACATTCATTGTTTGTTAGGCACAGGGAGATTACGTGATTTGCCCTGGTTCCCCAGCTTTGAGGTCGACCGCTCTAGCCATTAGGCCACACCCTCTCCCAATGAAGTGAGGTCATGTACAAGGAGTTATGTATAAAGAGTGAAGCAATGCACAAGGAGTTATGTGTAGGCTCTGAGACACAGTGAAACACTAGCAAGTTATGTTGAGGGCATAAGGCAATCCACAGATTTAGGCAGTTAGGTCATGCATCAGGTGCTATGTATGGAGAGTCAGGTCATGCAGCAGCCAGATTGGTCTTAAAACTCCCCCACAGGGCGTCAGCCTCAGCATCCCTGAAAACTCTTCACTGGCTTCCGCTACACATAAAAAAGGTTGTTGTTCAAGGTTCTCCTCACGGCCTTCAGAGCAAAGCGTCGATTGGGGTCAGTATATCTCTCCACAAGATTTTTGCCATACACGACAAAGAGGACACTTAGATCCACTCCCTCAAACCTCCTTAAAGTACCAGACTTCAAACTCAAAACTAGGCGAGGTAAGTCGGAGACTGTATTAGGGGCAAAGGCTTGGAATTTCATATCAAGCATACTAAGATCAATGGAATCTGAAGAACAGTTCAAGAAGGCCCTAAAGACATGGATCTATGGAACATCTGATGAACTTTGCTTCGCACTCATTTAGATCCTAATCCTTCTCTGCTGAAGCATGTTATCTGGTGGCGCCAGGAGGCTCCTTTGGGAGCGACAGTTTGCGCTTTACTAAAGCCACATTTCATTTCATTTCATTCTTGTGGCGGTATGTATAGGGCGTGAGGTCATGCATCAGGAGTTATATTTAAGGGGTCCGGTCATGCATCAGGGGTTATGTATGGGAGTCGGGTCATGCATCAGGAGTAATGTATAGGGAGTCAGCTCATGCATCAGGAGTTATATTTAAGGGGTCAGGTCATGCATCAGGAGTAATGTATAGGGAGTCGGCTCATGCATCAGGAGTTATATTTAAGTGGTCAGGTCATGCATCAGGAGTTATGTATAGGGAGTCAGCTCATGCATCAGGAGTTATGTATAGGGCGTGAGGTCATTCATCAAGAGTTATGTATAGGGAGTCAGCTCATGCATCAGGAGTTATGTATACGGAGTCGGGTCATGCATCAGAAGTAATGTATAGGGAGTCAGCTCATGCATCAGGAGTTATGTATAGGGTGTGAGGTCATGCATCAGGAGTTATATATAGGGAGTCAGCTCATGCATCAGGAGTTATGTATGAGGGTCGGGTCATGAATCAGGGGTAATGTATAGGGAGTCAGCTCATGCATCAGAAGTTATATTTAAAGGGTCAGGTCATGCATCAGGAGTTATGTATAGGGAGTCAGCTCATGCATCAGGAGTTATGTATAGGGCGTGAGGTCATGCATCAGGAGTTATGTATAGGGAGTCAGCTCATGCATCAGGAGTTATGTATGAGGGTCGGGTCATGCATCAGGAGTAATGTATAGGGAGTCAGCTCATGCATCAGGAGTTATGTATAGGGAGTCAGCTCATGCATCAGGAGTTATGTATAGGGAGTCAGCTCATGCATCAGGAGTTATGTATGAGGGTCGGGTCATGCATCTGGAGTAATGTATAGGGAGTCAGCTCATGCATCAGGAGTTATGTATAGGGAGTCGGGTCATACATCAGGAGTAATGTATAGAGAGTCAGCTCATGCATCAGGAGTTATGTATAGGGAGTCAGATCATGCATCAGGAGTTATGTATAGGGAGTCAGCTCATGCATCAGGAGTTATGTATGAGGGTCGGGTCATGCATTAGGAGTAATGTATAGGGAGTCAGCTCATGCATCAGGAGTTATGTATAGGGCGTGAGGTCATGCATCAGGAGTTATGTATAGGGAGTCAGCTCATGCATCAGGAGTTATTTATGAGGGTCGGGTCATGCATCAGGAGTAATGTATAGGGAGTCAGCTCATGCATCAGAAGTTATGTATAGGGCGTGAGGTCTTGCATCAGGAGTTATGTATGGGAGTCGGGTCATGCATCAGGAATTATGTACGGGGGTCGGGTCATGCATCAGGAGTTATGAATAGGGAGTCAGCTCATGCATCAGGAGGTATGAATAGGGACTAAGCTCATGCATCAGGAGTTATCTATAGGGGGTTGGGTCATGCATCAGGAGTCATGTGTAGGGAGTCGGCTCATGCATCAGGAGTTATGCATAGGGTGTGAGGTCATGCATCAGGAGTTATGTATAGGTGGTCCGGTCATGCATCAGGAGGTATGTATGGGGGTCAGGTCATGCATAAGGAGTTATGTATAGGGAGTCAGCTCATGCATCAGCAGTTATTTCTAGGGGCAGGTCATGCATCAGGAGTTATTTATGGGGTCGGGTCATGCATCAGGAGTTATGTATAGGGGGTCGGTGTGAGGTCATGCATCAGGAATTATGTACGGGGGTCGGGTCATGCATCAGGAGTTATATATAGGGGTCAGATCATGCATCAGGAGCTTTGTATAGGGAGTCAGTTTATGCATCAGGTGTTATGTATAGGGGATTGGGTCATGCACCAGGAGTTATGTATCAGGAGTAGGCTCATGCATCAGAAGTTATGTATGGGAGTCTGGTCATGCATCAGGAGTTATGTATGGGAGTCAGGTCATGCATCGGGAGTTATGTATGGGAGTCGGTCATGCATTGGGAGTTATGTATAGGGCTTGAGGTCATGTATCAGGAGTTATGTACAGGGGGTTGGGTCATGCATCAGGAGTTATGTATAGGGGTCGGGTCATGCATCAGGTATCATGAATAGGGAGTCAGCTCATGCATCAGGAGTTATGTATAGGGCATCAGCTCCTGTATCAGGAATTATGTATGTGGGTCAGGTCATGATTCAGGAGTTATGTATGGGGTTGAGTCATTGTAGGAAGGTGGATATCTGACTATGGTTACCCCCAAACTTTTTGCCTGGTGTTTAGCTGGTTTTTGACTTAGTTGGCCTGGGATCCTGCTATTCAGGGCCCCAGGCTGATTGCTCTCTCCTTAAAATGGACTCCATGTACCTTAGGTGCATAACACAATTGGAATTGGTTCACCTTATAGGCCCCTGTAACAGTGTACCATAGGTACCCAGGGCATAGGTGTAGCCAAGGCCTACCAGGGGCTGCAGCATGTATTGTGCCACCCCTGGCCTGGCCTCCATATTTGACACAACTGGCTGATCACTCAGCTGGGGTAAGTTGGTGTAATCACCTCTTACTTAGGTACAGTATGCCTGTGCCTAACCCTAAACTGGACACATATGTTCCTATCAGCCACTCCTATGGAAGGCCTCATCAATCCTGGAGGCAGAGTGCTTGGAAATATGTGAGATGGTGCTCTAGCATGAGCTGAGCCTGTCTGCAGCTGTCGGGAACCACTCCCTAAGCTGTTCCGGGATATTGCCATACCATATACTCTTAAGTGCATTATAATCCTCGCGGTTAAATGCTGTCTTTGGTTTGGCTTTATCAAAACATGTCGAGTAAGGTGTCATACGAATTGGAATACTATCCCCTCGCCAGTTCTGGCGACGGGGATAGCATTCCACCCTTCTAGAGGGACACGACATGTGTGTAGCCTTAACCCTGGTTAAAGTTAAACAGAGCCTCAGCATCACAAAATGGATGCTGCCACCACAGACACATGTCTGACCTCCTGCTGCTGGGAGTCCTTCCAGCGAGGAGGGCCTGGACAAAGGGTTTCCTGCCTGGGGAGGTGCGAGCACCACCCCAGACAGGGTTTTGTGTATTGGGTAGGACAGGGCTGAATAGATTGAGACATGCCTGGGGCACACAAGGTGTCCCTGTGCAGAAGCCAGCCCAAACCGGTTCTGGGGCTTTCCAGCCCCAGTCCTGGCGAGGAGCTGGACAAAGGAGAGGGGGTGTAACCACCCCCCTTCCTGGTCCCACCCATAGGGGAGGGACCTAGCAGGAGATCCACCCCTCAGATGGGAATAAGAGGGGGAGCAGTGCCATTGCACAGCAGATCATCCTGAAATCAACTTTAAACAAGAAGAAGACTGGACTTCGACATTCTGCTGCACAGAAGACTGAAGAGAATCTCCCTTGTGGCCTAGGAGGGGCCACCCTGTGAACACAGGTATCACCCAGCACCTCGACGTCTGCTTTGCCGCCGCCTCCCGCCGGAGCCCGAGTGCAGAGCCTGACAAGACACAGCTTCCCAGACTTCTCCTAGCCCGATCCACAGTCCCTGCAAAGAAGGGACCCGTGGAGGCACCGAGAGACGTGGGAGCGGCCATCTTGAAAGACCCCCGAGACGCTGACTGCGCAGCACCCGAGGCACCCTTGACTCTGTGCTTTGGGGTTTGAGAAGCCCCACAACCGAGCAGCATTTGCACCAAAGATTAGCCCTCCAGCATCTCCACGATCTGCGTGGGGCCCTTTTGCTTTTTGCCACTCGACTCGCCATCCCGGCCGCTTGTCACGTGGTCAGCGGCCATCTTGGCGAAGAAACCTACAATTTACACTGTGGGTCTGGTTGCTCCAGACCTGCCCTCGCTCCTGTAGAAAGGAGTACCCGCTCTGACCTTGCTGGTCCGAGTAACAAGCCTTTTTTACTTTCCCAGTGGCTTGCATTAGCCAAGGCTTGTTTGCTTCAATCGAGTTGCCGACACCGCCATCAGCTAGAGCCTTCAAGGGACAGCTCGTGATCGACTCCTGGACGTCCTTGACCTCTTCGTGTCCACGTGGCTGCAGAGAGAAGCAACCCCTGATCACCTGTTTGCACCCGACTTTGCCTGGTTCCAATCTGGTTCCACGGTGGTCACTGGTCAGTGACTTTGAACATTGTCCCCTCTGCTTTCAGGTCTTCACATCTACAGATCCACCCTTGGATCCACCGGAACTCTTCTCATCGAGCCGCCTGCAGCATCTCCTGCTCCAAGCACCATCGACCAGCGTGACGAAACCCGACACATCTTCGACCCTGTGCACCCGCTTCCTGTGGGTGAGGTAACTCAGCTCCGCCGGTGCTCCTGCACTGGTACACATCCCAAGGGCCTGTGTTTTAAGTTTCAGCTCCGTAGGTCACTCGGAAGGTTCCTAACTTTCTAACTTTGTGCTTTTTACGCACCATAGACTTTGTATTGAGAAGTGCGTGCACTTTGAACACTGCACCCGAGTCCCGTGGGCCTTTCCCGACTTAGTTAACTCCAGTCTCGAATAGCTCCAGCGATTCCCAAGGCCCTAGGCCTCTTCACTTTCCTCCTGGTATCCCTTATACCACTTATTTAGTATATGGTTTAGGTGGCCCCTAGGGCTCATCCATATTGTGCAACTTTTGTGTATTTTAAACTGTCTTGTGATTTAACGCTTGTGCTTCTGTGCTCATAAAGAGTCCAGGGGATTTTAATAGTTAATAAATCAATATATATTTTCAATATATATCTGTGTGGTGTCCCTTTCATTTGGTATTCAAGGGGGTTGTGTATGGTATAACAGCTGGCTTCACATGCCTTTCAGAGTTTAGCCTAAGACTGCTTTGTCCACGTTACCACTAGGATAACTGGTCTACAAGGTTGAATTACAACCATCATCATAAGGGTTGCTTGGCATGGTACAAAGTGATCACTAGAACTAGTGAGCATTATATACCAGGCCAACTTCTCACATTGGTGAGCAGCGGATTGGGATCTGAGCTTGCTGTTGTTTTACCATTACAATCTTTGAGATTATCATCTGAAAGATCACACAGGTACCTGCTAGGTACATATAAAACAAGACTAGTATACTTAAGTTCTACTGAACTTAGTTGTTGTAGAGCAAAGGGAGTAGCACACCCTAGCTACAACTACTAGATAGGTTTAGTAGGTAAACACCAGTGTAGGTAGATTGCAACACATCCACCCACACTAGAGCAATGTCTGGAGCAGAGGGTTCCACTGGGAATGTCTCTGTTGAGAGTGACCCTCCAAGGGCACCATCCAAATTTGCTATTTTTTCCTTTAAGGAATTAAGACAGCTTTGTGTCTTAAGGGGTCTGAAGACAGGGCCTTCCCCTACTACAGACCACCTAAGAGAGCTCTTAGACCAGTCTGAGACTCTAAAGCCCTCTAAGGCAAACCCCACAGGGGATGCTGAAGGAGGCCATCCTTCAGAGGATGACACTGTAGACACCCCTGCCCCTATCATCCTAGTAGATGAGGAAGCCTCCACCACTGGAGCTCCTCAGGTAGATGAAGAGGAAGAGGAAGAAGAAGAGGAGGAAGAGGTGGAAAGCAGTGAGTCAGATGATGACAGAAATAGTCAGGTGCTGGTCAGTAGACTGAACCAGGCTAACTTAAGTCAACTTGGGAATGAATCAGGTAACAACCCATTCAGACCCCCAGGTGGACTTAACCAGGGCCATAGGAGGAGGAGGCATCACTCAGGTGAATCCAATACCTCCCATGTCTCTAGAGGCTCTCATGGTCACTCCAGAAAGGAGATGACTAGCCCTCAGAGAAGGGAACATGAGGCCAAGATGAGAGAGGCTGAGCTTAGGATCCAGAGGCAAGAGTTAGAGGTTGCCCTGGCTAAGGAGAAACTTGCTAGAGCAAGACAGCCTAGAGAGAGTGGATTAGGATCCACTGGTGGCAGCAATATCCAGAAGGATAAAGACAGGTCCTTTGATACAAGAAACCTGAGTAAGATTGTGCCCCCCTACAAAGCTGGGGATGATATCCACAAATGGATGACTGCACTTGAGAGAGCCTGCATGGTACAGCAGATCCCTCAGGAGCAGTGGGCAGCAATCTTGTGGCTCTCCTTTGAAGGTAGAGGCAGAGACAGACTCCTCACAGTTAGTGATGAGGATTCTAGAAACTACATGGTCCTGAAGAGTGCTCTGATTGATGGGTTAGGCTTAACCACTGAACAGTACAGGTTAATGTTCAGAGATACCCAGAAGACACAGACTCAGGACTGGTCTGAATTTGTTGAGTGTGCCACTAAGGCTCTGGAGGGCTGGCTGCTGGGAAGTAAGGTTACTGACTATACAGGATTGTATAATTTAATTATGAGAGAGCAAATCTTAAGTAATTGTCAAAATCAGCTTCTACATCAGCACCTGGTTGACTCTGATCTGACCTCCCCACAAGAATTGGGTAGGAGGGCAGACAAATGGGTCAGAACCAGGATCAGGCCTAAGAACCAGGGTGGTGACCAAAAGAAAGAGACTACCAAGCCTCAAGAGAAGGGTGGGGATAAAAGTAAGGAAAAGACTTCCCCAGGGCCCCAAAACTCCAAGAATGGGGGTGGGTCCCAAGACACTTCTACATCCCAGAAAAAGCCTTATTGTCATACCTGTAAACAGGTGGGGCATTACAAAACAGATAGCTGTTGTCCCAAGAATGGCAATAAGGAGAATATACCTCCAGGTAAGGCTCCAACACCTCCTGTCACTGTTAGCAGTGGTCCCCCAGGTGGTGGGAGCACCCCCAAGAATTTGGGTGGGTTTACTTTTGGAGGACAGGTGGACTCTGGCCTATCCAGGTCCCCTAACTCAGATACTCTTGTCTATGAGACTGGCATGGGGTTTGCCAATTTCACAGCTTGCCCAAACACTTTGAGCAAGTATAGACAGGAGCCCCTCATCAATGGCTTGAAAGTAGAGGCCTTCAGAGACACAGGGGCTAGCATCACCATGGTGGCTGAATGTCTAGTCCCCTCAAGGCAACTTTTACCTGATGCCAGATATCAGGTGACAAACATTGATGGCATAGAAACCAATCATCCCATGGCAGTAGTCAATCTTAGCTGGGGAGGTGTCACTGGCCCAAAGAGAGTGGCAGTGTCAGCAAACTTGCCTGTAGATTGCCTACTGGGTAATGATTTGGAAATCTCAGCCTGGGCTGAGGTTGAACAGCAAACCCATTCTAGAATGGTAAATCTCCATGGAAAGGTTAGTGGGGCTGTGATGGCTACAGCCCCAATCCAAGATGTCCTTCCTGAAAAGGTTGGGAGGGCTGAGCAAACCTCAGCTCCATCTTTAGATAACCTCCCTCCTGCAAAGAGTAGCAGGGCTGTACTAGTAACAGCCCATACCCAAACTGAGTCTCCTCCTGAAAAGGTTGGTGGGGCTGTGATGGCCACAGCCCAAACTCAAACTGATACATGGGTAGTGAAGCCTGAAATGATGGATCACTCCACCCAAACAGAGAGCATTGAGGAGGAAGAGAAATCTCCCTCCCACCAGACTTTAGGAAAGGATCAGCCTCCTCAGGGAACTGATCTTACCCCTGATGAAGGAACTGTCCCAGAGGTTGTTAGGCCTGGCCTAACAGAGCCTCTGATGGCAGTGGACCCTTCTCAGGTGGGACCCAGTCTGAAGCAGGTAACCTGCCCCTCTCTACCGTGCCTTACTCAGCCCAGGGCTGCAGAGGACAAGAAGGACAGTGAGACCCAAAGGGCCCCCTGTCAAATAAAGCACCCCCATCAACAGATTAGGGGCACCGAAACTAGTAGCCCTAGTGAGGTGCAAACTTTAAAAACTCCTGAGGGATCCCCCTTAAAAGTAGTTAGGGACCTCCCCCAGATGGATATTGTTGGGCACAGCCAAACCTGGGACCCTAAGGGCCCAAACCTGAACTGTCCCTCCAGTAAGCCAAACAGAGGGACTCAGCCTCCAGCTTTAGGTAGCCAGAGGTTGACCCTGAGAGCACAGTGCAACTCAGTCAAAGAAAGAAAGGCACACATGGTGGAGAGTGATTGGAGGAAGCTGAGCCCTACAGAGGAAACTCACTTCAGTACTCCATCTCAACACCAGCCTTTGACTTTGCAAAGACACACCACAGGTAGAGATTCCCTATGGTGGAGACCCTCAGATACCCTTAGGGTGAGGGATTGCTTAGTGGACCATGAGACAGGGGGTTACCAAGCCAGAGTTGGTACTTCCTTATATGGCCACTTAGGCAATATAGGCTTACCTGGTCAAGGATAGCCTTATCTCCTTTCGTTTGGGGGGGGTTATGTAGGAAGGTGGATATCTGACTATGGTTACCCCCAAACTTTTTGCCTGGTGTTTAGCTGGTTTTTGACTTAGTTGGCCTGGGATCCTGCTATTCAGGGCCCCAGGCTGATTGCTCTCTCCTTAAAATGGACTCCATGTACCTTAGGTGCATAACACAATTGGAATTGGTTCACCTTATAGGCCCCTGTAACAGTGTACCATAGGTACCCAGGGCATAGGTGTAGCCAAGGCCTACCAGGGGCTGCAGCATGTATTGTGCCACCCCTGGCCTGGCCTCCATATTTGACACAACTGGCTGATCACTCAGCTGGGGTAAGTTGGTGTAATCACCTCTTACTTAGGTACAGTATGCCTGTGCCTAACCCTAAACTGGACACATATGTTCCTATCAGCCACTCCTATGGAAGGCCTCATCAATCCTGGAGGCAGAGTGCTTGGAAATATGTGAGATGGTGCTCTAGCATGAGCTGAGCCTGTCTGCAGCTGTCGGGAACCACTCCCTAAGCTGTTCCGGGATATTGCCATACCATATACTCTTAAGTGCATTATAATCCTCGCGGTTAAATGCTATCTTTGGTTTGGCTTTATCAAAACATGTAGAGTAAGGTGTCATACGAATTGGAATACTATCCCCTCGCCAGTTCTGGCGACGGGGATAGCATTCCACCCTTCTAGAGGGACACGACATGTGTGTAGCCTTAACCCTGGTTAAAGTTAAACAGAGCCTCAGCATCACAAAATGGATGCTGCCACCACAGACACATGTCTGACCTCCTGCTGCTGGGAGTCCTTCCAGCGAGGAGGGCCTGGACAAAGGGTTTCCTGCCTGGGGAGGTGCGAGCACCACCCCAGACAGGGTTTTGTGTATTGGGTAGGACAGGGCTGAATAGATTGAGACATGCCTGGGGCACACAAGGTGTCCCTGTGCAGAAGCCAGCCCAAACCGGTTCTGGGGCTTTCCAGCCCCAGTCCTGGCGAGGAGCTGGACAAAGGAGAGGGGGTGTAACCACCCCCCTTCCTGGTCCCACCCATAGGGGAGGGACCTAGCAGGAGATCCACCCCTCAGATGGGAATAAGAGGGGGAGCAGTGCCATTGCACAGCAGATCATCCTGAAATCAACTTTAAACAAGAAGAAGACTGGACTTCGACATTCTGCTGCACAGAAGACTGAAGAGAATCTCCCTTGTGGCCTAGGAGGGGCCACCCTGTGAACACAGGTATCACCCAGCACCTCGACGTCTGCTTTGCCGCCGCCTCCCGCCGGAGCCCGAGTGCAGAGCCTGACAAGACACAGCTTCCCAGACTTCTCCTAGCCCGATCCACAGTCCCTGCAAAGAAGGGACCCGTGGAGGCACCGAGAGACGTGGGAGCGGCCATCTTGAAAGACCCCCGAGACGCTGACTGCGCAGCACCCGAGGCACCCTTGACTCTGTGCTTTGGGGTTTGAGAAGCCCCACAACCGAGCAGCATTTGCACCAAAGATTAGCCCTCCAGCATCTCCACGATCTGCGTGGGGCCCTTTTGCTTTTTGCCACTCGACTCGCCATCCCGGCCGCTTGTCACGTGGTCAGCGGCCATCTTGGCGAAGAAACCTACAATTTACACTGTGGGTCTGGTTGCTCCAGACCTGCCCTCGCTCCTGTAGAAAGGAGTACCCGCTCTGACCTTGCTGGTCCGAGTAACAAGCCTTTTTTACTTTCCCAGTGGCTTGCATTAGCCAAGGCTTGTTTGCTTCAATCGAGTTGCCGACACCGCCATCAGCTAGAGCCTTCAAGGGACAGCTCGTGATCGACTCCTGGACGTCCTTGACCTCTTCGTGTCCACGTGGCTGCAGAGAGAAGCAACCCCTGATCACCTGTTTGCACCCGACTTTGCCTGGTTCCAATCTGGTTCCACGGTGGTCACTGGTCAGTGACTTTGAACATTGTCCCCTCTGCTTTCAGGTCTTCACATCTACAGATCCACCCTTGGATCCACCGGAACTCTTCTCATCGAGCCGCCTGCAGCATCTCCTGCTCCAAGCACCATCGACCAGCGTGACGAAACCCGACACATCTTCGACCCTGTGCACCCGCTTCCTGTGGGTGAGGTAACTCAGCTCCGCCGGTGCTCCTGCACTGGTACACATCCCAAGGGCCTGTGTTTTAAGTTTCAGCTCCGTAGGTCACTCGGAAGGTTCCTAACTTTCTAACTTTGTGCTTTTTACGCACCATAGACTTTGTATTGAGAAGTGCGTGCACTTTGAACACTGCACCCGAGTCCCGTGGGCCTTTCCCGACTTAGTTAACTCCAGTCTCGAATAGCTCCAGCGATTCCCAAGGCCCTAGGCCTCTTCACTTTCCTCCTGGTATCCCTTATACCACTTATTTAGTATATGGTTTAGGTGGCCCCTAGGGCTCATCCATATTGTGCAACTTTTGTGTATTTTAAACTGTCTTGTGATTTAACGCTTGTGCTTCTGTGCTCATAAAGAGTCCAGGGGATTTTAATAGTTAATAAATCAATATATATTTTCAATATATATCTGTGTGGTGTCCCTTTCATTTGGTATTCAAGGGGGTTGTGTATGGTATAACAGCTTACTTCACATGCCTTTCAGAGTTTAGCCTAAGACTGCTTTGTCCACGTTACCACTAGGATAACTGGTCTACAAGGTTGAATTACAACCATCATCATAAGGGTTGCTTGGCATGGTACAAAGTGATCACTAGAACTAGTGAGCATTATATACCAGGCCAACTTCTCACAGTCATGCATCAGGAGTTATGGATAGGGAGTCAGCTCATGCATCAGGAGGTTTGAATAGGGAGTACGCTCATGCATCAGGAGTTATGTATAGGGGGTCGGGTCATGCATCAGGAGTCATGTTTAGGGAGTCGGCTCATGCATCGGGAGTTATGTATATGGCGTGAGGTCATGCATCAGGAGTTATGTACAGGGCGTTGGGTCATGCATCATGAGTTATGTATAGGGGTCAGGTCATGCATCAGGAGTTATGTATAGGGGTTAGCTCATGCATCAGGAGTTATGTATAGGGCGTGAGGTCATGCATCAAGAATTATGTACGGGGGTCGGGTCATGCATCAGGAGCTATGTATAGGGAGTCAGCTTCTGCATCAGGTGTTATGTATTGGGGATCGGGTCATGCATCAGGAGTTATGTATCGGGAGTCGGCTTATGCTTCAGAAGTTATGTATGGGAGTCTGGTCATGCATCAGGAGTTATGTATGGGAGTCGGGTCATGCATCAGGAGTTATGTATGGGAGTCGGGTCATGCATCAGGAGTTATGTATCGGGAGTCAGCTCATGCATCGGAAGTTATGTATGGGAGTCTGGTCATGCATCAGGAGTTATGTATCGGGAGTCGGCTTATGCTTCAGAAGTTATGTATGGGAGTCTGGTCATGCATCAGGAGTTATGTATGGGAGTCGGGTCATGCATCAGGAGTTATGTATGGGGTTGAGTCATGCATCAGGAGTTATGGATAGGGAGTCAGCTCATGCATCACGAGGTATGAATAGGGAGTAAGCTCATGCATCAGGAGTTATGTATATCATGCATCAGGAGTTATGTACAGGGCGTTGGGTCATGCATCATGAGTTATGTATAGGGGTCAGGTCATGCATCAGGAGTTATGTATGGGGGTCAGCTCATGCATCAGGAGTTATGTATAGGGCGTGAGATCATGCATCAAGAATTATGTATGGGGGTCGGGTCATGCATCAGGAGCTATGTATAGGGAGTCAGCTTCTGCATCAGGTGTTATGTATCGGGGATCAGGTCATGCATCAGGAGTTATGTACCGGGAGTCGGCTCATGTATCAGAAGTTATGTATGGGAGTCTGGTCATGCATCAGGACTTATATATGGGAGTCGGGTCATGCATCCGGAGGTATGTATCAGGAGTCAGCTCATGCATCAGAAGTTATGTATGGGAGTCTGGTCATGCATCAGTAGTTATGTATGGGAGTTGGGTCATGCATCAGGATTTATGTATCGGGAGTCAGCTCATGCATCAGAAGTTATGTATGGGAGTCTGGTCATGCATCAGGAGTTATGTATAGGGCGTGAGGTCAGGAGTTATGTATAGGGAGTCAGCTCATGCATCAGGAGTTATGTATGAGGGTCGGGTCATGCATCAGGAGTAATGTATAGGGAGTCAGCTCATGCATCAGAAGTTATGTATAGGGCGTGAGGTCATGCATCAGGAGTTATGTATGGGAGTCGGGTCATGCATCAGGAATTATGTACGGGGGTCGGGTCATGCATCAGGAGTTATGAATAGGGAGTCAGCTCATGCATCAGGAGTTATGTATAGGGGGTCGGGTCATGCATCAGAAGTCATGTGTAGGGAGTCAGCTCATGCATCAGGAGTTATTTATTTATTTATGCAATTTTTAAAGCGCTGCAATTACCCTTGGGTGTCTCGGCGCTGGGGGCTAAGAGCTGATACCAGTAGTTGGATCTCTGAGGCAAAGATTAGAAAGATTAAAGATTAGTCGTATCGTTGGGAGAACAGCCATGTCTTTAGCTGTTTTCTGAAAATGATCAGGGATGGACTGGATTTTATATTAAAAGGAAGGGAGTTCCATAGTTTTGCAGCTGCTATGGTGAAACATCTGTCACCCCAGTTGACTTTCCTCGTTCTGGGTATATGAAGCAGATGAGCCGTGTTGGAACGTAGTGGGGGTAGCCAAGGCTTAAGGGAACTTCTGAGGAATTTAGGTCCCATATTGTTTATTGCCTTGTAAACAATACAGAGGGCCTTAAACTTCGTGCGACTTCTGACTGGAAGCCAGTGCAGTTGGTCCAAGTAACAGGAGACAGAACTAGATTTTGGAATGCCCAGTAGAACTCTAGCAGAGGCATTTTGTATCATTTGTAATTTGGAGATGACCTTTTTTTGTGCGTTGAGGAAAAGGGCATTGCAGTAGTCAGTACGTGAAAACACCAGTGTGGATATAAGTGTTTTTCCTGTAGTTGTGGGAAGATATGGGAGAAGTTTCTTTATTTTCCTTAAGATGTTAAATGATGATGATACTACAGAGTTCACATGATGATGGAAAAGGAGTTTATCATCAAATATTACTCCCAGGTTTTTGACTTTACTGACTGGTTGAGGTGGAGATCCCATTTCCTCAGGCCACCATAAGGGGGACCACAGAGGTTGAATGCTTGCTTCCAAAGAGCATGACCTCCGTCTTAGATGAATTAAGTTTTAAGCAGTTGGAAGCCATCCAACTGCTGATGGCCCTCATGCCGTACTTGAAATTTGCTGCAACCTTGAGTCCATTTCTATGTATGGATAGTACCAACTGGGTATCGTCGGCGTATGTTGTTAGGTTGATGTTATAAGCTTTTATTACCCTCGCTAAGTCCGAAACGTAGATATTAAAAAGGGTCGGACTTAGCGAGGAACCTTGGGGGACTCCACAAGGAAGGTTGAAAGTAAGAGAAGTGAAAGTACCTAACTTAACTGCCTGTTTGCGGTCAGCCAGGAAAGATGTAATAAGATCTCTGGCTTTGTGTTTAATACCGATGGCCTCGACACGGCCGATCAGAGTAGAATGATCGACCGTGTCGAAAGCCGCCGACAAGTCCAACAAAATCAGGACAGCCTGTCCGCCATTATCCATCGTGGTCCTTATTTCATCTGCAGCCTTGATCAAGGTAGTTTCTGTTCCATGACCTTGTCGGAAACCGAACTGGGTGTCATCTAGGAGGTCATTATTTTGAATGTAGTCAGACAGTTGTTTATTCATGACAGATTCAAAGATCTTAGCTGGGAACGGCAGAGATGCAATAGGACGATAGCTGGAAGGTAGTGAAGGATCAAGAGACGGTTTTTTGAGAAGTGGCCTGATTACAGTATTTTTCCAAATAGTAGGGTAAGAACCTGTTGAAAACATAGTATTACAGATGTGTGTCAGTGGTAAAGTGATGATGTCTGGAATGGTGTTGAGTATGGAGGGGTGGCAAGGGTCCAGTGGGGAACCAGATTTGATTGACAGAATTAATTTATGGATGTATTGTTTATGTATCCTAGTGAATTCCGTTAAAGCAGTAGAGATCGAGTTTATCTGAGTGTTTGGGGAATCAGTATTGTTGGAGTTTGGGGTGAAATCCTTAAATATAGATGTGACCTTTTCAGAGAAGAAGTCAGCCAATGTGTTACAAAGGGTTTGAGATGTTTCGGTAGGAGGGTTGGATGGTTCGGCAAGGTGGTTTACAACTTCGAACAATTTCTTCATGCTGCATTTGGCTTGATCTATTTGGGTGGTATAATAGATGTTTTGCATAGGGTGTGAGGTCATGTATCAGGAGTTATGTATAGGAGTCAGGTCATGCATCAGGAGTTATGTATGGGGGTCAGGTCATGCATCAGGAGGTATGTATGGGGGTCAGGTCATGCATAAGGAGTTATGTATAGGGAGTCAGCTCATGCATCAGCAGTTATTTATAGGTGTCAGGTCATTCATCAGGAGTTATGTATGGGGTCGGGTCATGCATCAGGAGTTATGTATAGGGGTCGGGTGTAAGGTCATGCATCAGGAATTATGTACGGGGGTCGGGTCATGCATCAGGAGTTATATATAGGGGTCAGATCATGCATCAGGAGCTTTGTATAGGGAGTCAGCTTATGCATCAGGTGTTATGTATAGGGGATCGGGTCATGCACCAGGAGTTATGTATCAGGAGTAGGCTCATGCATCAGAAGTTATGTATGGGAGTCTGGTCATGCATCAGGAGTTATGTATGGGAGTCAGGTCATGCATCGGGAGTTATGTATGGGAGTCGGGTCATGCATTGGGAGTTATCTATAGGGCTTGAGGTCATGTATCAGGAGTTATGTACAGGGGGTTGGGTCATGCATCAGGAGTTATGTATAGGGGTCGGGCCATGCATCAGGAATCATGAATAGGGAGTCAGCTCATGCATCAGGAGTTATGTATATGGCATCAGCTCCTGTATCAGGAATTATGTATGGGGGTCAGGTCATGATTCAGGAGTTATGTATGGGGTTGAGTCATGCATCAGGAGTTATGGATAGGGAGTCAGCTCATGCATCAGGAGCTATGAATAGGGAGTAAGCTCATGCATCAGGAGTTATGTATAGGGGGTCGGGTCATGCATCAGGAGTCATGTTTAGGGAGTCGGCTCATGCATCAGGAGTTATGTATAGGGCGTGAGGTCATGCATCAGGAGTTATGTACAGGGCGTTGGGTCATGCATCATGAGTTATGTATAGGGGTCAGGTCATGCATCAGGAGTTATGTATAGGGGTCAGCTCATGCATCAGGAGTTATGTATAGGGCGTGAGGTCAAGCTTCAAGAATTATGTACGGGGTCGGGTCATGCATCAGGAGCTATGTATAGGGAGTCAGCTTCTGCATCAGGTGTTATGTATTGGGGATCAGGTCATGCATCAGGAGTTATGTATCAGGAGTCAGCTTATGCTTCAGAAGATATGTATGGGAGTCTGGTCATGCATCAGGAGTTATGTATGGGAGTCAGGTCATGCATCGGGAGTTATGTATGGGAGTCGGGTCATGCATCAGGAGTTATGTATCGGGAGTCAGCTCATGCATCGGAAGTTATGTATGGGAGTCTGGTCATGCATCAGGAGTTCTGTATGGGGTTGAGTCATGCATCAGGAGTTATGGATAGGGAGTCAGCTCATGCATCACGAGGTATGAATAGGGAGTAAGCTCCTGCATCAGGAGTTATGTATATCATGCATCAGGAGTTATGTATGGGGGTCAGCTCATGCATCATGAGTTATGTATAGGGCGTGAGGTTATGCATCAAGAATTATGTACGGGGGTCGGGTCATGCATCAGGAGCTATGTATAAGGAGTCAGCTTCTGCATCTGGTGTTATGTATTGGGGATCGGGTCATGCATCAGGAGTTATGTACCGGGAGTCGGCTCATGTATCAGAAGTTATGTATGGGAGTCTGGTCATGCATCAGGAGTTATGTATGGTAGTCGGGTCATGCATCGGGAGATATGTATCGGGAGTCTCATGCATCAGAAGTTATGTATGGGAGTCTGGTCATGCATCAGGAGTTATGTATGGGAGTCGGGTCATGCATCAGGAATTATGTATTAGGAGTCAGCTCATGCATCAGAAGTTATGTATGGGAGTCTGGTCATGCATCAGGAGTTATGTATAGGGCATGAGGTCATGCATCAGGAGTTATGTATAGGGAGTCAGCTCATGCATCAGGAGTTATGTATGAGGGTCGGGTCATGCATCAGGAGTAATGTATAGGGAGTCAGCTCATGCATCAGAAGTTATGTATAAGGCGTGAGGTCATGCATCAGGAGTTATGTATGGGAGTCGGGTCATGCATCAGGAATCATGAATAGGGAGTCAGCTCATGCATCAGGAGTTATGTATAGGGCATCAGCTCCTGTATCAGGAATTATGTATGGGGGTCAGGTCATGATTCAGGAGTTATGTATGGGGTTGAGTCATGCATCAGGAGTTATGGATAGGGAGTTAGCTCATGCATCAGGAGCTATGAATAGGGAGTAAGCTCATGCATCAGGAGTTATGTATAGGGGGTCGGGTCATGCATCAGGAGTCATGTTTAGGGAGTCGGCTCATGCATCAGGAGTTATGTATAGGGCGTGAGGTCATGAATCAGGAGTTATGTACAGGGCGTTGGGTCAAGCATCATGAGTTATGTATAGGGGTCAGGTCATGCATCATGAGTTATGTATAGGGGTCAGGTCATGCATCAGGAGTTATGTATAGGGGTCAGCTCATGCATCAGGAGTTATGTATAGGGCCTGAGGTCATGCTTCAAGAATTATGTACGGGGTCGGGTCATGCATCAGGAGCTATGTATAGGGAGTCAGCTTCTGCATCAGGTGTTATGTATTGGGGATCGGGTCATGCATCAGGAGTTGTGTATCAGGAGTCGGCTTATGCTTCAGAAGATATGTATGGGAGTCTGGTCATGCATCAGGAGTTATGTATGGGAGTCGGGTCATGCATCGGGAGTTATGTATGGGAGTCGGGTCATGCATCAGGAGTTATGTATCGGGAGTCAGCTCATGCATCGGAAGTTATGTATGGGAGTCTGGTCATGCATCAGGAGTTCTGTATGGGGTTGAGTCATGCATCAGGAGTTATGGATAGGGAGTCAGCTCATGCATCACGAGGTATGAATAGGGAGTAAGCTCATGCATCAGGAGTTATGTATATCATGCATCAGGAGTTATGTATGGGGGTCAGCTCATGCATCATGAGTTATGTATAGGGCGTGAGGTCATGCATCAAGAATTATGTACGGGGGTCGGGCCATGCATCAGGAGCTATGTATAAGGAGTCAGCTTCTGCATCTGGTGTTATGCATTGGGGATCGGGTCATGCATCAGGAGTTATGTACCGGGAGTCGGCTCATGTATCAGAAGTTATGTATGGGAGTCTGGTCATGCATCAGGAGTTATGTATGGTAGTCGGGTCATGCATCGGGAGATATGTATCGGGAGTCTCATGCATCAGAAGTTATGTATGGGAGTCTGGTCATGCATCAGGAGTTATGTATGGGAGTCGGGTCATGCATCGGGAGTTATGTATCGGGAGTCAGCTCATGCATCAGAAGTTATGTATGGGAGTCTGGTCATGCATCAGAAGTTATGTATGGGAGTCTGGTCATGCATCAGGAGTTATGTATAGGGCATGAGGTCATGCATCAGGAGTTATGTATAGGGAGTCAGCTCATGCATCAGGAGTTATGTATGAGGGTTGGGTCATGCATCAGGAGTAATGTATAGGGAGTCAGCTCATGCATCAGAAGTTATGTATAGGGCGTGAGGTAATGCATTAGGAGTTATGTATGGGAGTCGGGTCATGCATCAGGAATTATGAATAGGGAGTAAGCTCATGCATCAGGAGTTATGAATAGGGGGTCGGTCATGCATCAGGAGTTATGTGTAGGGAACCGGCTCATGCATCAGGAGTTATGCATAGGGTGTGAGGTCATGCATCAGGAGTTATGTATAGGGGTCAGGTCATGGATCAGGAGTTATGTATGGGGGTCAGGTCATGCATCAGGAGTTATGTATGGGGGTCAGGTCATGCATAAGGAGTTATGTATATGGAGTCAGCTCATGCATCAGCAGTTATTTATAGGTGTCAGGTCATTCATCAGGAGTTATGTATGGGGTCGGTCATGCATCAGGAGTTATGTATAGGGGTCTGGTGTAAGGTCATGCATCAGGAATTATGTACGGGGGTCGGGTCATGCTTCAGGAGTTATATATAGGGGTCAGATCATGCATCAGGAGCTTTGTATAGGGAGTCAGCTTATGCATCAGGTGTTATGTTTAGGGGATTGGGTCATGCACCAGGAGTTATGTATCAGGAGTAGGCTCATGCATCAGAAGTTATGTATGGGAGTCTGGTCATGCATCAGGAGTTATGTATGGGAGTCAGGTCATGCATCGGGAGTTATGTATGGGAGTCGGGTCATGCATTGGGAGTTATGTATAGGGCTTGAGGTCATGTATCAGGAGTTATCTACAGGGGGTTGGGTCATGCATCAGGAGTTATGTATAGGGGTCGGGTCATGCATCAGGAATCATGAATAGGGAGTCAGCTCATGCATCAGGAGTTATGTATAGGGCATCAGCTCCTGTATCAGGAATTATGTATGGGGGTCAGGTCATGATTCAGGAGTTATGTATGGGGTTGAGTCATGTATCAGGAGTTATGGATAGGGAGTCAGCTCATGCATCAGGAGGTATGAATAGGGAGTAAGCTCATGCATCAGGAGTTATGTATAGGGGGTCGGGTCATGCATCAGGAGTCATGTTTAGGGAGTCGGCTCATGCATCAGGAGTTATGTATAGGGCGTGAGGTCATGCATCAGAAGTTATGTATGGGAGTCTGGTCATGCATCAGGAGTTATGTATGGGAGTCGGGTCATGCAGCAGGAGTTATGTATCGGGAGTCAGCTCATGCATCAGAAGTTATGTATGGGAGTCTGGTCATGCATCAGGAGTTATGTATAGGGCATGAGGTCATGCATCAGGAGTTATGTATAGGGAGTCAGCTCATGCATCAGGAGTTATGTATGAGGGTTGGGTCATGCATCAGGAGTAATGTATAGGGAGTCAGCTCATGCATCAGAAGTTATGTATAGGGCGTGAGGTAATGCATTAGGAGTTATGTATGGGAGTCGGGTCATGCATCAGGAATTATGAATAGGGAGTCAGCTCATGCATCAGGAGGTATGAATAGGGAGTAAGCTCATGCATCAGGAGTTATGAATAGGGGGTCGGTCATGCATCAGGAGTTATGTGTAGGGAACCGGCTCATGCATCAGGAGTTATGCATAGGGTGTGAGGTCATGCATCAGGAGTTATGTATAGGGGTCAGGTCATGGATCAGGAGTTATGTATGGGGGTCAGGTCATGCATCAGGAGTTATGTATGGGGGTCAGGTCATGCATAAGGAGTTATGTATATGGAGTCAGCTCATGCATCAGCAGTTATTTATAGGTGTCAGGTCATTCATCAGGAGTTATGTATGGGGTCGGTCATGCATCAGGAGTTATGTATAGGGGTCTGGTGTAAGGTCATGCATCAGGAATTATGTACGGGGGTCGGGTCATGCTTCAGGAGTTATATATAGGGGTCAGATCATGCATCAGGAGCTTTGTATAGGGAGTCAGCTTATGCATCAGGTGTTATGTTTAGGGGATTGGGTCATGCACCAGGAGTTATGTATCAGGAGTAGGCTCATGCATCAGAAGTTATGTATGGGAGTCTGGTCATGCATCAGGAGTTATGTATGGGAGTCAGGTCATGCATCGGGAGTTATGTATGGGAGTCGGGTCATGCATTGGGAGTTATGTATAGGGCTTGAGGTCATGTATCAGGAGTTATGTACAGGGGGTTGGGTCATGCATCAGGAGTTATGTATAGGGGTCGGGTCATGCATCAGGAATCATGAATAGGGAGTCAGCTCATGCATCAGGAGTTATGTATAGGGCATCAGCTCCTGTATCAGGAATTATGTATGGGGGTCAGGTCATGATTCAGGAGTTATGTATGGGGTTGAGTCATGTATCAGGAGTTATGGATAGGGAGTCAGCTCATGCATCAGGAGGTATGAATAGGGAGTAAGCTCATGCATCAGGAGTTATGTATAGGGGGTCGGGTCATGCATCAGGAGTCATGTTTAGGGAGTCTGCTCATGCATCAGGAGTTATGTATAGGGCGTGAGGTCATGCATCAGGAGTTATGTACAGGGCGTTGGGTCATGCATCATGAGTTACGTATAGGGGTCAGGTCATGCATCAGGCGTTATGTATAGGGGTCAGCTCATGCATCAGGAGTTATGTATAGGGCGTGAGGTCATGCATCAAGAATTATGTACGGGGTCGGGTCATGCATCAGGAGCTATGTATAGGGAGTCAGCTTCTGCATCAGGTGTTATGTATTGGGGATCGGGTCATGCATCAGGAGTTATGTATCGGGAGTCGGCTTATGCTTCAGAAGATATGTATGGGAGTCTGGTCATGCATCAGGAGTTATGTATGGGAGTCAGGTCATGCATCGGGAGTTATGTATGGGAGTCGGGTCATGCATCAGGAGTTATGTATCAGGAGTCAGCTCAGGCATCAGAAGTTATGTATGGGAGTCTGGTCATGGATCAGGAGTTCTGTATGTGGTTGAGTCATGCATCAGGAGTTATGGATAGGGAGTCAGCTCATGCATCACGAGGTATGAATAGGGAGTAAGCTCATGCATCAGGAGTTATGTATATCATGCATCAGGAGTTATGTATGGGGGTCAGCTCATGCATCATGAGTTATGTATAGGGCGTGAGGTCATGCATCAATAATTATGTACGGGGGTCGGGTCATGCATCAAGAGCTATGTATAAGGAGTCAGCTTCTGCATCAGGTGTTATGTATTGGGGATCGGGTCATGCATCAGGAGTTATGTACCGGGAGTCTGCTCATGTATCAGAAGTTATGTATGGGAGTCTGGTCATGCATCAGGAGTTATGTATGGGAGTCGGGTCATGCATCGGGAGATATGTATCAGGAGTCTCATGCATCAGAAGTTATGTATGGGAGTCTGGTCATGCATCAGGAGTTATGTATGGGAGTCGGGTTATGCATCAGGAGTTTTGTATCGGGAGTCGGGTCATGTATCGGGAGTTATATATAGGGCGTGAGGTCATGCATCAGGAGTTATGTATAGGGGGTCAGGTCATGCATCAGGAGTTATGTATACTAGGGAGTCAAGTCATGCATCAGTAGTTATGTATGGGAGTCGGGTCATGCATTGGGAGTTATGTATAGGGCTTGAGGTCATGTATCAGGAGTTATGTACAGGGGGTTGGGTCATGCATCAGGAGTTATGTATAGGGGTCGGGTCATGCATCAGGAATCATGAATAGGGAGTCAGCTCATGCATCAGGAGTTACGTATAGGGCATCAGCTCCTGTATCAGGAATCATGTATGGGGGTCAGGTCATGATTCAGGAGTTATGTATGGGGTTGAGTCATGCATCAGGAGTTATGGATAGGGAGTCAGCTCATGCATCAGGAGGTATGAATAGGGAGTAACCTCATGCATCAGGAGTTATGTATAGGGGGTCGGGTCATGCATCAGGAGTCATGTTTAGGGAGTCAGCTCCTGCGTCAAGAGTTATGTATAGGGCGTGAGGCCATGCATCAGGAGTTATGTACAGGGCGTTGGGTCATGCATCATGAGCTGTGTATAGGGGTCAGGTCATGCATCAGGAGTTATGTATAGGGGTCGGTCAGCTCATGCATCAGGAGTTATGTATAGGGCGTGAGGTCATGCATCAAGAATTATGTACGGGGTCGGGTCATGCATCAGGAGCTATGTATAGGGAGTCAGCTTCTGCATCAGGTGTTATGTATTGGGGATCGGGTCATGCATCAGGAGTTATGTATCAGGAGTCGGCTTATGCTTCAGAAGATATGTATGGGAGTCTGGTCATGCATCAGGAGTTATGTATGGGAGTCGGGTCATGCATCGGGAGTTATGCATGGGAGTCTGGTCATGCATCACGAGTTCTGTATGGGGTTGAGTCATGCATCAGGAGTTATGGATAGGGAGTCAGCTCATGCATCACGAGGTATGAATAGGGAGTAAGCTCATGCATCAGAAGTTATGTATATCATGCATCAGGAGTTATGTATGGGGGTCAGCTCATGCATCATGAGTTATGTATAGGGCGTGAGGTCATGCATCAAGAATTATGTACGGTGGTCGGGTCATGCATCAGGAGCTATGTATAAGGAGTCAGCTTCTGCAACAGGTGTTATGTATTGGGGATTGGGTCATGCATCAGGAGTTATGTACCGGGAGTCGGCTCATGTATCAGAAGTTATATATGGGAGTCTAGTCATGCATCAGGAGTTATGTATGGGAGTCGGGTCATGCATCGGGAGATATGTATCGTGAGTCTCATGCATCAGAAGTTATGTATGGGAGTCTGGTCATGCATCAGGAGTTATGTATGGGAGTCGGGTCATGCATCAGGAGTTATGTATCGGGAGTCAGCTCATGCATCAGAAGTTATGTATGGGAGTCTGGTCATGCATCAGTAGGTATGTATGGGAGTCGGGTCATGCATCGGGAGTTATGTATAGGGCGTGAGGTCATGCATCAGGAGTTATGTATAGGGGTCAGGTGATGCATCAGGAGTTATGTATAGGGAGTCAAGTCATGCATCAGGAGTTATGTATAGGGAGTCAGGTCATACATCAGGAGTTATGTATAGGGGGTCAGGTCATGCATCCGGAGTTAAGTATGGGGTTGGGTAATGCATCAGGAATTATGAATAGGGAGTCAGCTCATGCATCAGGAGTTATGTACAGGGCATCAGCTCATGTATCAGGAGTTATGTATAGGGGTTCGGTCATGCATCAGCAGTTATGTATAGGGCGTGAGGTCATGCATCAGAGGGTATGTACAGGTGGCTGTGTCATGCTAACAAGAGTTATGTATAGGGGGTCAGGTCATGCATCAGGAGTTATGTATAGGGGGTCGGGTCATGCACCAGGAGTTCTGTATATGGAGTCAGCTCATGCATCAGGAGTTATGTATAGGGGGTCGGGCCATGCATCAGGAGTTATGAATAGGGAGCCAGCTCATGCATCCAGAGTTATATATAGGGCATCATGCATCAGGAGTTATGTATAGGGAGTCGGCTCATGCATCAGGAGTTATGTATGGGAGTCAGGTCGTGCATCAGGAGTTATGTATAGGGCATGAGGGCATGCATCAGGAGTTATGTATAGGGAGTCAGCTAGTGCATCAGGCGTTATGTATAGGGGATCGGGTCATGCATCTGGAGTTATGTATAGGGCATGAGGTCATGCATCAGGAGTAATGTAAGGGAGTCAGCTCATGCATCAGGAGTTATGTTTAGGAGTCGGGTCATGCATCTGGAGTTATGTATAGGGCGTGAGGTCATGCATCTGAAGTTATGTACAGGGGGTCTAGTCATGCATCAGGAGTTATGTATAGGGGGTCAGGTCATCCATCAGGAGATGTGTGGGGTCTGGTCATGCATCAGGAGTCATGTGCAGGGAGTCGGTTCATGCATCAGGTGTTATGTGTAGGGAGTCAGCTCATGCATCTGGAGTTATGTATAGGGGGTCGGGCCATGCATCAGGAGTTATGAACTGTATTAAAGCTTTTCGACTCTTAACATTATCCTTCACTGAACCCTAAAACATCCTTAACAGCCATTGACACTCCCCTTCCCTGAACCTGGAAAACTCCTTTGTTAATGTTATGTTAAAGTGGGGGTGCTTCTATAGCGCACAGCTACTCCGGAGAGTGTCCCGGCGCTGTCGGAGCCTCACAAGTCCAGAGTGAAAAACAGAAAGAGAAGAGGGCGAGTGAACCAAGCGTGGCAAAGAAGGGTCAGTCTTATTGTGTAAAAAGTAGAGTTTTCAGATCTTTCCTGAAGGCCAGCAGATTAGGGCTAGATCTGAGAGAGAGAGGAAGGTCGCTCCACAGTCGGGGGCAAGATATTTGAAAGAGCGGCCCCCACAGCGTGCCGGACGGACCAAAGGTGTGACTGCCTTGGCCTGGGTTAAGGAGCGCAGGAATCTAGATGGAAGATAAAAGCTGATCCATTTCTGAATATAGCGGGCACCTATGCCATGGAGGGCCTTAAAGGCGATGGTTAGGGCCTTAAAAGTGATCTGCTTCTTTATGGGCAGCCAGTGAAGGGTTCTGAGGAGCTCGCTGGCCCTGGCTCTCCTAGTGAGGCCAAAGATGGCGTGGGCCGCAGAGTTTTGCACCACCTGGAGACGCGATAAAAGATGTTCCGGCAGTCCTAGGTACAGAACATTGGAATAATCCAGTCGTGAGCCGATCAGGGCCTGTACAGTGGTCTTTCTATGCTCCAAGGATAGGAGCGGCAGGAACTTCCTCAGCATCTTCAAGATCGCAAAACATCTGCCGGCCAGGCCGAAAACATGGGCCCTAAAGGAGAGGCAGTGGTCCATCTGAATGCCCAGATTTTTTGCAGACCCAGAGTCGCTGTCAGGAGGGGACATTGCGGAAGGCCACCATTCTTTCCATCTGGGATCTGCGGGGCAGCCGAAGAAAAGCACTTCGGACTTATCGGAGTTACATTTGAGGCTGTGGCGACTGAGCCAGTCAAACACAGCCCCCCGGCAGCCCCGAATAGCTGCTCCATCAAAGTCCTGGCCTCTGTCACAGGTGAACAGGAGTTGCGTGTCATCGGCATATGACACTATCTGGGCCCCAAAATTCTCCACGAGTGCCGCCAGAGGGGTCATATAAATGTTGAAGAGCGAAGGGCTCAAGATTGAACTCTGCGGCACTCCAACCTCCAAAGGTGGCATCGCAGCAGAAAATGGTGGGGCCCAGATAGTTTGCTGGCGGTTGGAGAGGAACAATCTAAACCAGCTGAACACCATCCTCCTTAGACCCACCTCCCAGAGTCTAGAAAGGAGGCGGTCGTGGGGGATGGTGTCGAAAGCAGCCGAGAGATCAAGCATCACCAGCAAAGTTTTTCCACCCCTGTCCAAGGTTTCTTTGATCACTTCGGTGACCTCAAGCAGAGCTGTTTCGTGCTTAGATTAGAGCGGAAACCAGACTGAGATTTATGTAGGATGTTATTTGCCTCTAGAAAGTGGGACAAGGTGGTATGAATGTGTTTCTCAACCACTTTCGCGAGAGCCGGTAAAAGGGAGATGGGTCTGTAATTGGCATGGGAAACAGGGTTCAGGTTGGCTTTATTCAGCAGAGGCAAAAAATAAGGGCGTGTTTCCATGACTGAGGGACTACACCTGTGTTAAGCGAAAGGTTAAGAATGGGGTTGATAAGGTGGTTAAGAGTAGGGGCCATTAGAGCGAGAAATTTAGCAGGACATGGGTCGAGAGGTGAGCCGGATTTCAATTTGGAGAGCAGGCCTAAAGAGGACTGGAGGGACAGTGAAGGAAAATTGCACAGGGGGGGAGCTGTAGAGGTCTGGGAGGAGTCAGGAGACCAAGAGATGAAAGGGTTATTAATGTTAGCGGTCCCAAAGGAGGTTTGGATAGCCCTAATTTTGCTGCCAAAGAAGTCAGCTAGTTCGGTGATCCAGGACTCTGAATGTGAAATTTTGGGAGTGGACCAGGGAGGGGAGATAAAATCCTTGACTATCCTGAAGATTTCTTTGCAGGAGTTGGAGGCGTCATCTATTCTGCCAGCCAGATAGGCCTTTTTGCTGGCGGTGATGTTGTGATGATAGTCTCGTAATTGCCCTGTAGGCTTCCTTGGAGCTGGCGTCATAGTGTTTGTGCCAGATCCTTTCGGCTTTTTTACATTGCCGTCGTTTGATGGCAAGTGCTGAGGAAAACCAAGGGGCAGAGGATTTCACGGAAAGTGACCGCGGAGGTAAGGGGGGAGCAAGGTCGGCGAGTCGTTGGGTCAGCCAGCCCTGCAGGAGATCCAGATCTGTGTCCAGAGAGCCTGATAACAGGCATGGGTGGGTTTCTAAGGCCTTCAACAACATGGCTGGGGAGACTCGATGGAAGGCTCTGGAGGGGAGCGCTTTGCGCCACTGTCCGCCATCAAAGCTCTTTTTCCTAAGAGGAATCTCAAATTCCGCTAAGAAATGGTCAGACCACAGGACCGGAGCAAGAGAGGTCAGGACAACAGGAACGGTAGAAAATATTTGATCTAATGTATGTCCTTTACAATGAGTAGAGGACCGGAGGAGGGGAAGAAGCCCTAGAGATGAGACAATGTCATTAAGCTTAATACTGTCTGGATCAGGCACCTTGTCCATGTGAATATTAAAATCGCCCAGGAGCAGACAGTGGTTGGACCTGAGGCATAGTGTAGAAATCAGGGAGTGGAGTTCTTCAAAAAAGGTGCCCGTGGGGCCAGGGGGCCTATATACCAACAACCCTATGCACGCTTGCTGAGGGGATAGGGAGAGGGAAAAGGCAAGGACTTCACAGCCTGTGATGTTATCAAAGGGAAGAATAGAGCAACTGATGCGCCTGTCGATGACCAGGGCAACACCGCCACCCTTCCCATTGGCTCTGTCCTTCCTGTAGATAACATGGCTAGGGGGGATGGCAGTAGCGATATCAGGTCCTGCTCCCTCCCCCAGCCATGTTTCAGTAAGAAACAGACAGTCGGCTCTAGAGTCTATCAATAAATTGTAGACGTCAAGTGCATGCTTGCATAAGGATCTAGTATTGGGCAGAACGCAGCTCGTACTGTTGGAGGGAGGATTGAGAGAGGCAATGCGACCCTGGCCAGGTTGCCAGCCACAGGCCGAACACCTATTAATCGGCCAAGAAGGTTTGGGGAAGACCTGAGAACAGGAACCGTTAGTATCACTAAGTAAGAGGAGGTCATCCCGAGAGTATTTTATCATCCTGAGAACTCGCCCTGCTGCCGGGCCCTGCGCCCGGCAGCCTCCGGGAAGCTGACGGGTGCAGACGGGCTTTCCTTTGGCGCTCCTTAGGCGCCTCCGCAGTGCGCGTCCGCTGCGCGGAGGGGAGTGCACTTAGTTTTAAGGCGTCGCTGGCCGTCCGGCGCGAGTCTGCACCACTAAACTGCCACCTGTCAACCTGCCTACCCCCAAGATGGCCACCACCGAAATGCGAGCCTGCCGAAATGCGAGCCTGTCGGTCCCAAAGAATCCCCAGGCACCTCGATGTGCCGTCCGGAAGCTGTGGAGACTGCAGGCAGGGCAGCGCGGCGCAAGCAAGGAAGCGATACGAGGTAGGGAAGGAGCACTAGATGTGCAGAGAAGTCAAAGGTCACCCGGCTTTCCGCTTCAGGTGCCTGCAAGGAGACTGAAAGTGCGAGGTGCAGTGGTAGCAGCCGAAAGAACAAAGAAGCTAGTAGTCAGCTTATTTATGTTAAAATAAAGTGCAAAATAGAACACAACACAAGTTAAAATCAAGTAATTCTGCAAGTTAAAAACCGCTTGTATGTCAGCGCTATGCTTGACACTCGCCCACACCCGGCTTCCGCCTCAGGTGAATGGGACAGGTGAGGATCCTTTCTACACCTTACCACTACTCTTCCCAAATCCCAAACCCTAAAAAGAACTTACTAGTACAATCTACTCATTAAGGCTCTTCAAGATAGGGTAGGTGCAGATGAAGTGGTCATACAATGTTTCTCCTCCTTTTACACAACTGCACCCAGAGGATAAAAATCAACTCCCTCATGTCCGACCTACAACCTGTCAGCAGAGGCTTCCCTTGTAGCGTAGTTCCTATTTTCCCAATAGGCCCTGCGCATTGGAATAACATAAACAGTAGTATCGACGTAGAAGTGCGGATCTTCCAGGCCTCTACTGACTATGCTAAACTTAATTGGGTTTGTTACCAACTAGCTCAGAGGTCACTGGAAACTTTCTTGACTGAATGGGAAGTGATCAGCTTCCCTGGCACAGACAAGAAGGGATTCAGTTTTCCAACAACCGTGCAACATGACAACTTTGCTCCTCAGATCAAGAGTCAATCTCTAGGGTCGTGTGAAACAATAGACAGTTATTTTACTCAGTCAGGTTGGTGCAGTTTACTTTCACAATATGTAGAGAATAGAGAGACGGGCGTTTGTCAATAAAAGGTTAACATTTATTGAACAGTCTTTCTTCTCGTACAAGAGAAATGAATTGCCACAATTGCAAGACTTGTTATTATAAAAAGTACGTACAGTAAGATAAGTATTGCGAAATAATACTGTAAAAGCATTGATATGGTTTCTTAGCCATACAATGGTTTAAAAGGAATAAAACATATATACATTCATATATACATTCGGCTAAAATACTCAACTGGTGCTTCTAACTACGCCTACCCCAGTGTACCTGTCCTAAGCCTAATACTTGGGAGGGGAGTAAGTAAGTAGCTTTAAGTTAAGTTGGTTTTCCCAAGGTTTGCTTCAAGAATTCTCTCTCAAGGGTTTAGTCAACACCATACCTCTGGAATAGAATGATGGAGGTCTGGTATCTCCCTCAGGGCTCAATATCCTAGTCACCCGCAAGGGTAGACTAGAAACGCCGGAGCTGGATTTCTCGGCAGGAGAAAGGCAGCGTCTCTTCTTCAGCGCGTCAAGGAGGAGGAGGGGCAGCGTCCGCGGGCAGCTTGCATCTGCTGGGCTCTTGCAGGGGACGGCTGTTCAGCTCCTAAATTCACCACACCATCGTTCGCTAGTTAGCAGCGATAGCAGTAGCGATAGCAGCTATGGTATCATCAGCATGACAGCTTCTTCAGCAGCAGCGAGATAGCTGGAAGCATCAGCTTCACCAACAGCAACGAGACAGCAGCGTTTGCTTAAGGCAACGTTGGTAATATTTATACCTGAAAGGTGCCTTGTTTGACGTAAGTTTGCTGGACATAAGACGTCAATAAAGATGTCACTAGGAAGTGATCGTCTATCAGTGCTCATTAGAGTTCTATTACTAATCAAAACACAGCAAGCGGGGCTTTCCAGGTTTGCTGAGTTTTTATCTTGTTGAAGAACTCAGAGTGTTAATCTAGGAATCTCAGATAGTAACTTCTGCTCTGTCATTGCACTAATTGGTTGCAAAGGAAGTGGCAGAGAAAGCTATTCTGGAATGTGGCTCTGTTCGTGTGAGGCCAGAGACGAGTTTCTGAATATTGCACTTGAACGGTTATGCCAATATAGGGAATAAATGGATTTATAGCCGAATAGGGGCATAAGGTCACAGTATCGATCAGGATCCTAGATTAGAACGCCACACCCACTCTACAAATTCATGTCCATCAAATTACTAAAACTAGAGCAATAAGATGCATGTGCAACATTGCCCACCCCAAAATACATAAATTCATTTGAAATAGGCGTATTTGTAATACGTGAAAATTTAGGTACTGTACGTTTTTGAAGCATAGAAATCATTCAAAAAATTATAGCATATGAAATCAATGAACGATTATGCAAAAATAATTACACATGAAATATCTCTGAAACAGAAGAAGGGCGAGATAATTTCATCACATATAAATGCATTGCAGTAAAATGTGATAGAGGCTGGTGTAAAATTATTATGTCTCTAGATGTTTGTAGAAATAGAAGTTTGAAGCTTCTATTTCTATGAATAGTTTTTACTTTAAGCAAAGAATTTTTCGTGCCAAAAAAGGGTGAATATTAAAAAGTGTTCAATTCAAAAGAATTATTGCTTGAACGGGGAAAAATAGAGTTCCAACGCTTTTAGCAGTTTTTGTTGTTCAAAACTGAAGGCCGAATTCAGAGTTCATGGGAACGCTGTGTGTCGGAATGCTTCTCTAAAGATATTGTTTCTGTTGGGTGAGAACATCATGTCAGACAGGCTCTCAAAGAATTGGTCTACAAAATCAGGTGACAGTTTAACCAAATTTGATAGTGCTGTAACTTGGCAGGTGTGAGAATGATTGCTGTCATCATAGTTGGGATCAGCAATGCTCACAGAAGGTCGTACCTGGGTGATGTTGCTTTTGTCACTTGCTCCACTGTTACCACCTAGTCGTAGCACAGGAGTCTCAACGAATGCCGTCATCAGGATTGGTAGCCGCTGGGGACAACACAATGCGTGAGCCTTTATCGGACTGAGCAAAGTATCAATATCCATTGGTACTGCTGATGGAAGTGAAAGACAGATGTCCAACACGCACTCATCTCCGCATAGCATACATCGTAGTACAGGTAAGATGCAGGATTGCCATATAGGTCTGAATGAAAGGAACCAGGTCATGTTTAGATCTCTCAGCCTGGCCAATCCAAGGACTCTAGTTATTCTGTCCCGATAACGCATTGCTTGGATTGTCTCTTTCATTCCCATAGGAGTCATGTCTGAGCTTTGGCCTGCCATAACGAAGCAGGAGGGTCAAAAATAAAATCCCTGCTACAAGTCCAAAAAATAGGGGTATGCCGCCAAAAACAGGGTGGACAAAATTTGGAACGATTCCCAGAATTGCTTGAAATGGTGTTAGCAGTCCCGTAAAAATCGTCTTAAATATGCCTGGGATGCCTGTGGCACTAGACATGTTAAGGAGTTGGCTCAACATTTCTACGAAATGCACGGGGCAATTTGTTGATAAAAGGTCATGAACCTCCGTAGCTGTCCTTGCAACTAGGAGATCATACGTCTCTTTTGATGACGTTATGGGCACTGTTGTCTGCAAAAGCACAGACTTCATTTTGCTTAAAGTATCAATTCGTATAGAATAGAGATTAAGACGAGGCCAGATGGGAGTCGCTATGTCTCCAGGGCCGCTCGGGAACAATGCTTGCATACAGCATTTGACCATGGATGTTACGCTTACTAGATAACTTTTCCCTGGAACAAGGCCACAACATCTGTGATCCGTTCTTAGAATGTAACTCCCATTCGAAAGTTGCATAAAGAAGGGCTCTATCTGAGTTGCAGGTGTGACAAGCTGGTGGCATGAAAGGTTGTTAGAATTTCCATCACAGGCTCCGTGTCAATTAATACCCTGGCACAAAAGTATACCGCTTAGTGAATGTTTACAGTTTTCACCACTAAGAAATACATTTTTGTCGCTGTCACTATAGCATGAATGTGTGTATGATAATTTCCATTCTGATTTAACATATCCTTTACCCAATCGTTCATACTGGCCATTAGGTATGTATTCAAGGCACTTTTTAAATCGGAAAGTTGTTATCGGAGTGTGATAATTCAGTGTATTATCCATTCAATGACAGGACTCTCTGACATTGTCATAATCTCTCAAGTTCTTCGATGCTCAGGATTGTATAGTCTGCTCCTTTCTGTGCCAAACTGATTTGTTTATCAGTAAGGTTAAAAATGGAAAATAATGACGTTGTGTTGATTAAACGCCATGGCACATAGCCTGAACGAAGATTTTGCAGCGTCCAGCCTAATTGTACAATAGAACGTAATCGAGATTGGCCATGCTGTAACATTAGCAAGTCTCTGTCTATTATGTCAAAGGCAGAAGATACAATATTGTCCAACAAATATATTCTGGAGGACAGAGTCATTAACCCATTGTCCACTACAGAAAGTGATTTTTCCAAATTAATACGATTAATTTCTCGTATTTTTTCTGCTGTTTCAATTTGTGTGACTTTACAAGCCTCGTTGTACGCAGCATAGATGCTGGCCGCTATGAAACATTTTTGACGCTGTTTGCGTGGTCCAAGAATGAAATCGCGCAAATCAGCACCATCTTTAAGTAAAGATAAGTGTTGCTTAATTTCAGCCAGTGTGGATGATCCTAGCCATTCGAGGAAGAGTTTCCCTACACTGTATGTTGTTATTATCCCTGGATGTTGTCTCTGGGAGTATCTAGGGTCTTGTCTGGTCATTTTTAACCCCTGTGTTTTATTCAGGAATCTATCTTGACAGTTGTTTGTGTCAGTAGGCCAGATTAACCACTTTTTCCAATCAGGATGTGTTCTGTTAAAATGTAGAATTTGTGATAAGTCTATTTCAATATCTGTTGTTGCATTATCAGGTATTGGCTTTGGAATACCCGGTTTGTTAAGGTCTTTGATCTTAGCTAGGCCAAGACAGGATGTTTGGTGAATTGTGTCATTTAAAAACATCATTTGTTGTGGTATCATGCAGGTTTTGAATAGTGCTTCTAGGCCTTGTACCTGCCAATCTTTTGTACCCCAAATGGTTTTTGTTTCAATGTTATTTTTCCAATAATCAAAACCAAATGTCATAATTTTTTCATAAAATGCTTCTGAATATATTAATTTAGTGTTTGTCAGCATTGTTTTCATTCCTGTTTTATCTAACAATTTGTAATAAAACGTTTCTGCATCACTGGTGTTAAACCCTGAGAAGTATTTGAATTTCTCAAAAAATGCTTTAGAACTGCTTTTAGGTGGTGTAGCACAATGTTCCCATTGATTATACTTAAAAACATTTCTAGGCTGTGCAGATTTATGCAAATAATGATCGCCATAATGTGTATAACAGAATAACTGTTCATAACTAGACGAACCTTGTAAATAATCATGTTCTGTGAATCTAGCTGGCATTACTAAATCGGACATCATGTCATTAATACTGTTAAAGTGCCAATCATCAGAGAATGTACTAGGTTTTACAAAGTCACTTAAGGAAACCTTCAGTTGATGAGGATACTTCAGGATCTCGACCGGACCATAGATCTCATAGTCAGTTTTCTCCCATACTACCCCACCGGGTATTGGAATGGCTGTGACATTTACTGTTGACAGTTCTCTTTTCTTCATGTGGGATGATCTGTGTGGTTTGAGGACTAGGTTGATGTTCTGACTTGCTGTGTCCATTGTACTATATTTTCCCTCAATGAATTTTCCCAAACAAAGTACCATGATGAGCCAAAGCAGGAGGAAAAATACACCTAGACCGAACCAGAACTCTAACCAAGGGGAAATAAGGTAAATTTCCTTCAGTTGATGAAAGAGTTCCGTTGCTTTTTCTTTGAAAGTCTTTTTTGTTTCTGGCATCACTTCTGGGTCGTTTTGATCTTCAGAGAAGTTGTCGAAGTTGATGAAATAACCAGAGGCAGTTCTGTCAATTGCTGGGATTGTTTTTTCAATCTGTCTTTCGGTAGCATTTTCTGATGCCACATTATTGTAGACTGGTGTTTCCTGACGAACTGTTTCAATCTGAGTCTCAAGAGGCACGAGTTCCATGGCATTATTGCATAGTCCTTCTCTGTGCACTGCAGGCTGATCGAATGTGATTAGTCTTTCAGTTTGAACCTCTTGGATTGTTGCAAGTTTGGGTATTCTGTTGTTTCTTGGGAGTCCACTGGGCCTACTGTTGATTATAGGCCACATGGTTGTGGTTTTACCAGGTCTATGGATCCAACTCTGTTCTCCTTTTTACCAGCAAGGGGCGGTAGTACTACTGATCTTGTTCCGGTGACTGCCAAGACAGGTACTGCTTTTCTGTAAGAAGGCCCAAATTCCTTCTTCACCGCGATTTTTTCTCTGACTAGATCCCCAATCTTTGGAATCCAGACAGGCCTTGCTGGGGCTGTTGCTTGTGGTGCCTCGTCAGTGGTATCTGGCTGTTGCTTTAACTTTATGTTGCTTAAGGATTTTCTTGTTTCATTCAGTTCCTGTAAAACAGCCAAACGATCTTTGATGTCAAAGTCTGTTTTCTTATCTTGTACCACTGATACCTGACTATATAAGTCCTGAATTGTCATTCTAATTCCGAACAATAGTTCGTATGGGCTGAAACCTTTTAGAGATTTTCTTGGCAAATTGTTAAGACTGGTCTGGACACTTATTAAATGTTTGACCCACCCAGCGCCTGAACCTAATACCTTCGCTGTTATAGATCGCTTTATGTCTCGTTTTTTTCTTTCTAACACATTATTCCCTTCGGGGTGCGACGGACAAGAATAGCGCAACCCAAATCCCATGCTGGTCATGGCCTCCCTATAAGCTCGAGAGCTAAAAGCAGGACCCTGGTCAGAATGGAACGTGGTAATTGCGTATGTGCCGATAAAGACTCGCAGATCTTTTATAACCGTTCTAGCGTCAGCCAAGCGCTGGAGGCCACATTTTTTAAGTGTGTTTAGTCTTAACTGATTAATAGGATGCTGAATGACTTGCGGACATCATTACCCTTTCTATAAATGGTAACTGTGCAACAGGCAGGACCGGTTCATTACTGCGATCCCTGTCACAGTCCGGACAGTTCTTTACATATATCTGATGTTGCACGCTCATCCCCGGCCACCAGTATACTGATTGCAATTCAGTGAGAGATTCCCTCATCTGAATGTGCCTTGGACCTTCACCCATGTGTGGGTCTGCTATTAATAATATTCTCCTGTTCGTGTTTGGAATCACTCTATCCCCCACTCCAGGGATTCGAGCAAAAGGAACGGAGTTTGCATCGATTATGTATGCATAATTGAGTGGATAGTTCACGGGTAGTGCTGCACAGTCGCCTTTTACGGTCGTTTTTACTGCCAGCATGGTTTCCCCGTCTATGCATTTTTCTGTACGCTTTTTTGTGGCTACGGAAGCCGGTTTAGTTGCTTCCGCTGTGGCTGTGTTAGCCAATGAATTCCCTGCAACGTGAACGCCATCACGTTGAAGACTCTGTGCGTGTATCACAGGAGTCTTTTGTAGTTCTTTCTGTAAAAGAGCTACCTGTTTCCAGAGCAATTTATGCTTTATTGTGGCACCTGTGTTATCTTTGTAATCGTTTTCAATCCAGCTGTGCAGTTTATTATTGTAAGAGTTGACGCATAAATGAGAATCACACACGATAAGTGTCGGGAATTCACGTTCTGCATTTTCGAGCGCCATCTTTAAAGATCTGATTTCAGCTCTCTGAGCCGAACAGTTTCTTACTGATTCAGTTTTTGTTACTTTCGGTCTGAATTTACCGCACAGCCAACGACCTTTAACAATCGCACATGCTGCATCGTAGGATTTGCTCTCTACGTTGAAATGCTGTACAAATCTATCTGTATAGATTATACAGGCATATTGTGGGAGAGGCAAAAGTTCGATTGGCAGAGGATATTCTTCTTCATATTCTAAATAATTCAGTTCTTCGAATTGCGGGGCGAAATAGTATTTCACCTCTTCCGCTCCTAGAGAATCTACACACTGTATCCATTTCGAATCCAGTGACTCTGTAGGCAGGTTTACTGGGCTGAATAGCGCCTCGAAGGCGGATTCCGCTGTGAGGATATTAATCCTTTTGCCGTGTGCTAGTTCTCTTTCATTTGCTAATGCAATTTGCACTGCTTTCACAGTTCTTTCTGTGTGACTGAATGTTTTTTCTACTTGTCTGTACAAGTGAGATTTAATTGAAATTGGTACCTTTTCTCCCTCATTAGAGGTCAGGTACGTGAATCCGCATCTTCCTGGGATGACTCGGATTACAAGATTGCGTGTGTTGTCACGTGTATCTAATTTTGTTTTTGCTAACATGTCTGTTTGCAGGGAACTCAAAATTTCTGTGTGCTTTTGAGTCCAATTGATTTGTTTAAAATCAGGTTTAATTAGTTCGTAGAGAGGTTTAACCCTCTCTGCGTAATTATTATTATTATTATTATTATTTAACGACTTGTAGAGCGCCTGGTGACCCGAAGGCATCCCCGCGCTGTAATGGTTGTGTTATCCAGAGGAGAGGGAAGATAGGGGAGGGGATGTTTATTTAGGGAATAGGAGTGTTTTCAATTTTTTTCTACAGATCAGATAACTGGGTTCCAATCTGAGGGTGCGGGGGAGGCCGTTCCATCCGGTGGAAGCCTTCACGGAGAAGCGTCGGCCTCCAGTACGTGTCTTTTTGTATTTAGGGATGTTGGCCAGATGTTCATTCTCAGGACGAAGGGATCTGGGGGCTTTATAAGGAGTTACCACGTCACTGAGGATCGAAGGGCCAGCTCCATTAATCAGTTTGTATGCAGTGCACATGGCTTTGAATTCCACCCTTTGGCGCACTGGTAGCCAGTGCAGGGTCTTGATGGCTGGTTTAGCTGACACTCTGGGGGGAAGGTTCATAAGTAGTTGGGCTGCTGCATTCTGTGTTCGTTGCAATTTAGCCATGGTGGCCTCTGGGGCTCCCAGATAAACCATGTTGCTGTAGTCCAACCGTTACAATATTAGCCCTTGGACTAGGAGTTTTCTGGATGCGGGCGGGAGTAAGGGGAGAATCCTGCGGGTGGTGCGCATAAGCCCAAAACAGGTTCCTGCTGTTTTGGGCGCTTGCGTTTTCATTGAAAGCTCGGGTTCTAGCCAGACTCCTAGGGTCTTAACTTCTTGTTTCGGGGTGGGAATTTCCCTGAACACGTCTGGCCAGACCGATGGGGGGATGGTCACCCATTGCTTTCCCATGAGCATAACTTCGGTCTTTGACCCGTTTAATTTGAGTGATGATTCACACATCCAGCTGTGGATTTCCGTGAGGCAGTTTGCCAGATTATCTGGGTGGTCGTCCAGTTGGGAAAGAGAGACGACCAGCTGTGTGTCATCAGCATAACTCACTATTTTAATCCCGAAGGGTGTCACCACATCTTCAAGGGGGGCCATATAGGCATTAAAAAGCGTAGGGCTTAGGGATGATCCCTGGGGAACCCCGCTCGTGAGGGGGAGGGTGGTCGAATGGTGATTGCCGTCCCATACCTGGAACGAGCGCCCGTCAAGGAAGGACTCTATCCACCTGAGCGCCGTCCCAGTGAGCCCTGCTGCCGTCAACCGATGGAGAAGGACACGATGGTTAACTGTGTCGAAGGCTGCACTGAGATCCAGGAGGATCACTGCCACTGATCCTCCTGAATCCAAAATGCGCCTTGCTTCCTCGATGACGGCAAGAAGGGCGGTATCTGTGCCATGGCCAGAGCGAAACCCAGTTTGGGATTGCCGTAGGATGTTATTTACCTCGAGAAACTGAGACAGTTGTCCATTAACCAATTTCTCGGCTACCTTGCTAATGCCAGGGAGGAGTGAAATTGGCCGGTAATTTGCCATATCTGCTGGGTCCAGCTGGGGTTTTTTTAGGAGTGCTTTCACCACTGCGCTCTTCCATCTAGTGGGAACAGATCCTTGGGCAAGCGAGCTGTTAATAAGCTCTGTGATCGTAGGAACAATGACGGGGGCTACGGTTTTAAGAAATCTAATAGGTGCGGGATCCAAAGGTGATACGCTTTTCATTTTGGCCATGGTTACATCTACCTCGTTGCAGGTTACTGCCCAGAATGTCGCTAGTTGGGGGCGCATGCTGCTTCCTGTCTGGCTGAGGGGTGATTCATTGTCCATGTGGTTAGAGAAACAGGGAGGGGGAAGGGATGCTAAGATACGGGCAATTTTGTCATTAAAATAGGTAGCTAGTTCGTTGCTTCGGAATGTAAGTTCTTCCGAAATTCAGAAAACCTAGTATGAATTGTAAATTCTTCAGCGTTTTTGGAGCTTGGAGTACAGCGCACTTCTCTAAGAAGTTGTCCGCTAGGTTTTTTCCTTCACTTGATAACTCGTACCCTAAGAATAGTACTGTCAGATGGACAATTCGAGACTTTTTAAAGTTGAATTTGTAACCCTTTGCTGCGAACCCAAGTATAATGGTGTTCACTCTTTTCAAGTGAGTATCCAAGTCGTCGTCTGTGAGATAGATATCATCTACGTAAGATAATGCCTCATCATCATATATTTGTAGTAACTCTGTTACCCTAGCTGAGAATAGTCCTGGGCTGTTCTTGAACCCCTGTGGGAGTCAACAGAATTTTTTCTGCGACCCAAATGCTGAGAAAGCGGTCAAGTATCTGCTTTCTGGTGCAATGTTTTGACAAAAGAAACCATTAGATATGTCTAATGTCGTTTTATATTTTTTCCTAACTATGTTATTCATTAGGGCTGCACTATGCGAATTTTGTACTGCAAATGTTTTACAACATGCATTAAGGTGTCTGTAGTCCAAAACTAGACGATATGAATTGTCTGGCTTGGAGACAGGAAACAAAGGATTGTTCATTTGAGAGGTGCATGTTTCAATCACCCCCTGGTATTCAAGTTGATCTAAGATCTCCCTGACTTGTTTTTTAGCTTCTTGCTTAATGGGATACTGCCGTTGGGCAGTTGGTTCATTTTTTACCTGGATTTTGTGAGGAGGTGAGTCCTCATCCCATCCTACATGATTTTTATATAATGCCGGTGCCTGGGCTACTGCCCATTTCCTTGCATAAGTATATTTTTTGTGAATCGGAATGTGATTCGAGAAGGCAGGCATAATCATTTCTTCGCCACGAGGGCACTCCCTGACAAACTCTGGGGGCCAATCTTTTTCAGTTAACAGAATATCATAGCCTTTTGAGAGTTTATCCCAAAATAGACCCTTTATTTTCCTAGTCTTATCACCCTCTATACGCAATGTTATTTCGTATATTTTATGGGGCTCGCTAAGTCTGGTGTCGTCAGTTTCAACCTGAATGTATTCATTCGTGTCCACTGTCTCCAGATGACTCATCAAGATCTTGCGCGCTACACTGATTTCTGCTTCACTGTCCAACATTGTCAATGCCCACTCCCCGTTTTTCAACTGTGTCCTCAGTATTCTCGGCATGTTTGATTACTCTAATACTGGCTACCTTCTTTTTTGGAAATTGAGATTTTTTACTCTGAGCAGGTTCCTTGTCTTTGGACTTGGTGTGCTCTCCTGGGTCTGACCGTCCTCTTCTTTCCGATTTCTGCGAAAAAGATCGAGAGGGACGTGTATCAATACTTTGATATCTATCAGGTTTTTTCAAATTTTCCCTATTTCTAAGGTTATATCTTTTCTCAGAGGACTCCCTTTGGGGAGACTGGTGTTCTCGAGTCGGAGTTCTTTCCCTCCATCGAGGAGACCTTCCTCTGGACTGGAAAACTTTTTCCTTGGGAGTGGATTGTTTATTTCCATCCCAGCTCTTTTTAGGAGTGTTTGAATTATTTTTAATAAATAATTTATCAGGATTTTCGAGCAGTTGAGGCTTTACTGGTTTCCCACCCAAGCTGTCTCTACCTAATTCTTCATAGCATTTCTCTATGATTCTGGCAAGCTCAACTGGCTGATCTGTTATATCTTTTTCCTTCAACTTCTGGCGGATCGCCACAGATGCTGCTTCTCCTTTTATGTTGGCTAATAATATAGCCGAGACCTGCTTGAAGTCTTTCAGTAATTTCATACCAAGATTTAAAGCGGGCTCTGGACCGTATTCATTTTGAATCTGTTTTAGCACTTCTGGTATTACCGCCATAGACGGAACACCATGTGTTTTTGTGTAAATGGAAGCAAAGACTGTACCCCAAGTGTCACAGTCCTCCACGTGTGGTGCGATTCCCATAGGAAGGCAGATGGTCAAGATTCTGTGTTTCTCAATAGGGGTAGTATCTGGAAATACTGCCTCTATTTGAGTGATTTTCTGTGCTAACCAGAAAGGAATTTGTTTCCGTTTTACGGGTGTTTTACCAAGACATGACGGTATGTTCTGTGGTGTAATTTTATTAGTGTTCCCCTGATGAGGGGTCAGCTGTGGTACATTAACAGCTGGTTGGACTGTTGCAGTCCGCATTACATATTGGACTAATTGCCTATGTATTTTTATAAGTGTTTTTAGCTGTACTAACAGCTCTTCTCTAGACATTTTTGCAATGCCCGGATGTGGTGTGTAGCTGGCTAGAACCAGCCATGTTGCTCCTGGTCTACCTAGTGGACCGAGCCTTGTAATATGATCATTATGTTTTAGGGCGCCATTAAACCAGAGCAGGTGCTCTTGGAATTTTAGTGGGATTTCAGTCTCCTCGAAAGGAGCGTACTCTTCCGGTGGTTTCTCTATTTTGTAATAGTGAAACTCTTTTGTTCTAGCGTTTGCCGCAGGAAAGTTTATCCATGAATAGAATACCTCTGTCTGCCGATATTCGTGTGCCTCTATAACGAAAATTACTGTACCACCTTGTGGTGTCAGTCCGGTTTCTATAAGTTTTAAAGTTATAGATTTTCTTAAATGTGCCGGGATGATTATTGCACCCGGTACCGTGTCTTCGGGACCCTTCTGAGTCGCATTTACTGCGCCCCCAGTGGTTCCGTTTTCTAAGTCTGACATTTTATAAATGCAGGCTTTGCAGAGTTGGTCTCCAAGGAGACAAAGATTAGGTGCACAATATTTTGGAACACTGTATCCTTCAACGTTGAATAAACCAGAGCTTTACATAGGAATCTCTTCCTACTGAGTTCGGGCGGATTTTAACCTTTCACCCACTCCAGACGTCTATTGGAGTATTTACGGGAGAAAGGGGTCTGTGTGAAATATGCACGACTGAGTTACTCTAACGTCTTGTGTTAGTTTATCACCTTACCAAACGTTGGGCACCATGTAGCGTAGTTCCTATTTTCCCAATAGGCCCTGCGCATTGGAATAACAAAAACAGTAGTATCGACGTAGAAGTGCGGATCTTCCAGGCCTCTACTGACTATGCTAAACTTAATTGGGTTTGTTACCAACTAGCTTAGAGGTCACTGGAAACTTTCTTGACTGAATGGGACAGGTGAGGATCCTTTCTACACCTTACCACTACTCTTCCCAAATCCCAAACCCTAAAAAGAACTTACTAGTACAATCTACTCATTAAGGCTCTTCAAGATAGGGTAGGTGCAGATGAAGTGGTCATACAATGTTTCTCCTCCTTCTTACACAACTGCACCCAGAGGATAAAAATCAACTCCCTCATGTCCGACCAACAACCTGTCAGCAGAGGCTTCCCTTGTAGCGTAGTTCCTATTTTCCCAATAGGCCCTGCGCATTGGAATAACATAAACAGTAGTATCGACGTCGAAGTGCGGATCTTCCAGGCCTCTACTGACTATGCTAAACTTAATTGGGTTTGTTACCAACTAGCTCAGAGGTCACTGGAAACTTTCTTGACTGAATAGGAAGTGATCAGCTTCCCTGGCACAGACAAGAAGGGATTCAGTTTTCCAACAACCGTGCAACATGACAACTTTGCTCCTCAGATCAATAGTCAATCTCTAGGGTCGTGTGAAACAATAGACAGTTATTTTACTCAGTCAGGTTGGTGCAGTTTACTTTCACAATATGTAGAGAATAGAGAGACGGGCGTTTGTCAATAAAAGGTTAACATTTATTGAACAGTCTTTCTTCTCGTACAAGAGAAATGAATTGCCACAATTGCAAGACTTGTTATTATAAAAAGTACGTACAGTAAGATAAGTATTGCGAAATAATACTGTAAAAGCATTGATATGGTTTCTTAGCCATACAATGGTTTAAAAGGAATAAAACATATATACATTCATATATACATTCGGCTAAAATACTCAACTGGTGCTTCTAACTACGCCTACCCCAGTGTACCTGACCTAAGCCTAATACTTGGGAGGGGAGTAAGTAAGTAGCTTTAAGTTAAGTTGGTTTTGCCAAGGTTTGCTTCAAGAATTCTCTCTCAAGGGTTTAGTCAACACCATACCTCTGGAATAGAATGATGGAGGTCTGGTATCTCCCTCAGGGCTCGATATCCCAGTCACCTGCAAGGGTAGACTAGAAACACCGGAGCTGGATTTCTCGGCAGGAGAAAGGCAGCGTCTCTTCTTCAGCACGTCGAGGAAGAGGAGGGGCAGCGTCCGCGGGCAGCTTGCATCTGCTGGGCTCTTGCAGGGGACGGCTGTTCAGCTCCTAAGTTCACCACACCATCGTTCGCTAGTTAGCAGCGATAGCAGTAGCGATAGCAGCTATGGTATCATCAGCATGACAGCTTCTTCAGCAGCAGCGAGATTGCAGGCAGCATCAGCTTCACCAACAGCAACGAGACAGCAGCGTTTGCTTAAGGCAACGTTGGTAATATTTATACCTGAAAGGTGCCTTGTTTGACGTAAGTTTGCTGGACATAAGACGTCAATAAAGATGTCACTAGGAAGTGATCGTCTATCAGTGCTCATTAGAGTTCTATTACTAATCAAAACACAGCAAGCGGGGATTTCCAGGTTTGCTGAGTTTTTATCTTGTTGAAGAACTCAGAGTGTTAATCTAGGAATCTCAGATAGTAACTTCTGCTCTGTCATTGCACTAATTGTTTGCAAAGGAAGTGGCAGAGAAAGCTATTCTGGAATGTGGCTCTGTTCGTGTGAGGCCAGAGACGAGTTTCTGAATATTGCACTTGAACGGTTATGCCAATATAGGGAATAAATGGATTTATAGCCGAATAGGGGCATAAGGTCACAGTATCGATCAGGTTCCTAGATTAGAACGCCACACCCTCAATGATCAGTGCTCTCCCTTTAACTGTTCAACATATATATTGGAACCCCTCACCTCCCTATTTAAAAAAGCCAACATCTCCTTCAACTTATATGCAGACGATATGCAGATCTATCTGGAAACCTCTCTATCGAAGACATTCAGAAACTCAATAACAATCTCAAAGAAGTCCAACACTGGCTGCCAGTAAACCACCTCAAACTCAACCATGAAAAAAATGAAATCCTCCTCTTCTCCAACAGACAAAAATCATGGAATGGCTTAAAGCAATCGATGCTCTCAAGGTTAATCTCACCCTAGCCAACTCCGTAAAATCACTAGGCATCACCCTAGACCGTAAACTTGACATGACCAAACACATTAAGAACTCTGCAAAGAGTGCCTTCCTCAATCTGATGCTCCTGAACCAAATAAAACACTTCATCCCTCTCAAGGACCTAAAGCAAGCCACCCAATCCCTTTTGATATCCAGACTCCACTATGGAAACGCTATCCTAACCGGTACTGCCAAATCTGACCTTACGCCCCTCAAAACTAATCTCAATGCAGCAACCAGAATGGTCACTGGAATCAGGAAATTTGATCAGATTACACCTGCACTCAAAGAATTAAAATGGCTCCTAATAGAGATGCGTGCCAGCTTCAAAACTGCCTGTCTCACTCACAAAGCTCTCCACACCGAGGAACCGGAATACCTGACCTCCAAACTCAAAAAAGCCGGCCAGTCAAGGAATCTCAGGAGCTCCAACACCCTACTGCTCTTCCCCATTAAAACTCGCAAGCAAAAAACTGCTGCTCGATCCTTCGCGAGAAGCACATCCAAAATATGCCAGCAAACATGAGGAATATCCCGTCCTTTGTAAAATTCAAAAGACTCCTAAAAGACCTCTTCCTCCTCCGTGCATTCCCGAGAAGTTAACCTTCGCTGAAGCAAACACCCATGCAATCTGCAGCACCTTGACACTGTATCACTGACTCTACCTCCTCCCAGTGTACCCTCGCCCCGCCCCTGAAATGGTACCGCCCTAGAGTATGTACGCAGTGCGAGGCCTCGCTGGACTTCCATACCTCAATGCAACATCCACGCTGGGACTTACTAACCATCATGTTTATATTTGCCTTATTTTGTGATTCTCTAATTTTAACAGTTGTAAAGCGCTCCAATACCCTAGGGTCTGGCCAGCGCTATATAAAACTCCTGAATAAATAAATAAATAAATACTTAGCACTACTCTTACCTGAATTCTAATGACCACTACCTATTAACACAAACTATCCCTGAACCCAATAAAACCCCTTACTATCCATAATGCTATCTTTCACAGAATGCTTAAAACCCCTTTATGCTTCCATTCATTAAACCCTAGTAGACCCTTAATGCTACCCTTCCCTAAATATTAAAAAAACCTAACTATCCATTAACACTACCCTTCATTAAAACCTACATCTCCTTAGAACCTCTTAATGCTACCATTCCCTGTACTCCTTAAAACCCCCCTTCCTTGAACCCTAAAACATCTCTAATGCACCTTAACGCTACCCTTCTCTGAACCCTCACAGCCCCTTACTACCCCTTACCACTATTCTTCTTTGAATCCTACAAAAACCTTAAATCGACTCAGAAAAAAACACTTACAAATCCTTAAGACTAATATCCCAGAACCGTAAAACTCACTTTCTACCCTTTTATGTACCTTACATGAACACTAAAAAACTCTAAAAAAACCCTCACTACCCCATAAAGCCATTTCTCCTGAACCCTAAAAGCTGTTTGCCCTTACTGCTACCCTCCCTAACCCCCAAACCCTTCTAAATCCCTTAATGCTACCCTTCACTGAATCCTAAAAACCCCTGGCTTTTACTTAATGCTACCATTCATTGAACCCTAAAAAATCCTAATACCCCTTAATGCTACCAATTCCTAAACCCAAACACCACGTCCTACTCCCTAAATGCTACTCTTTAATGATCCCTATATTTTGTGTACTTCCCTTTACACCTGAACACTGTTTTGCCGTTTTGTATAGCGCAGACGACCCAAAGGTATTGCAGCACTTTACATGAGCACCAGTTATATTATACAAGCACACATACATTTGTTTAGGCATAGGGACATTAAATGATTTGTCCAGAATCACAGGATGTTGAGCCAATGCTGAGATTCAAACCTGGTTCCTCATTTTAAAGACGGGCAGCTGTGCCATAATACCACATTCTCTCCCCACTTCATGTAACTTAAGGCAATTCTTCACTGAACCCACACATGTTTTATTGCCCTTTATTTCTATACGCTTTGCTCCATAGCAATATCCATCCCTGAGTACTAAAAACACTTTACAAACTCGTAGCACTGCCTTTCACTGAACCCCTTACCACAGCTGAATACTACTGCTCATTTAACCCTAAACATTCCTTACTACCCCTCAACGCAACCCTTGCTTAAGCCTACATAAAATGGCATACTACCGTATAAGTAAACAATAACAATTGAGCCTAAAATCATATACTTATACATTAAGTTATTTTTTTAAATAAACAATAAATCCATATTTAAATTATATATGTACTCTGCACATAAATTACATTTAACTTATCAGTACATTTTTATATCTGTTAATTATTTAATTTGCAATCAAATTCTAAATAATTTAAAATGCTAGTATAAATTATACACAGACACATATAGCCAAAAGTGCCTCCTTCAAAGACCGACTAGACAAAAATACACACAACAGCAAAGAGCTCTTCAACATCGTAAAGGAACTCTCCAACGCCCAGCTCCAACCCAAACGAGATCCCACCTTGCCAAGACCCGTGTGACTCGCTCGACCCCCTTCTTCAATCGCAAGATTGTAGACATCCATGACAGCTTCATCGCCACAACCGCCCGACAACCACTGAGACCACCGCCCCCTATGGCCACAACCCTCACCAACCGCCTGCTGTCCTGGACCAACATCAACGACCACAACACCAACAACACCATGAACACCATCCACTCATTCGATTCTTATCTATGACTATGTCCTGCTAGTATTCGGTACAAGAGATATATTCCATGATGGTTAATTCAGTGGGTATAGTGGATGTATACATTTAATATGCACCAGGCAGGTGGACACATACACCTGTGTTTCATGTATATTTGAAATACAGTAAAGTATTGTTTTAGGGTTCGCTATAAGTTAACAGATTTGGAGAATGCAGTGCTTAATTTGATCCGGTGGTTTTCGGTGCTGGGCAACGTCTCTTAATTGTCAACACCGCCGCTTATGACAGTCTCAGTCTACCGCTTGGTGGCGCTGTTTGATTAATGTAGAGATGAGCACTATCAAAGTTGCTTATTTTTCAATATACATTGAAAACGGCTAATACATGTCGCCCAAGCCACTCTCATAGCTCTGGGGGCCTGGAATAGTCTCAATTGTCACTCTTGTAGGAGTGTGATAATGAGGAGTAGGGTTGGTATTGTCTTTGGCAGCACTTACAGGGGCACTAGGTAGTGGAATTTGCAGTGGCCTCCTGACAAGGGCCCTGCAACTTATTATTATTATTATTATTATTTTACACATTAAACACTGTGAGAATGTAATCAGTGACTAAAGTATGGTGAGTTCATACATTTAAACCTACACGAGGTAGAATGTTTGTTGATTCATTCATTATTAAATATGATGGCCTCAAAAGGAAATTGGAAAGGTGAATTAGTTGTAATAAAGTTGTCCAGTTCAAGTAATAAATACAGTAATTGACCCACAGGTGGCATGCCTGCTGCTGCTCTGAAATACACCTGTGGGGGACCCTGAATTGGTTGTTCCTGAGGGACCCCAAACCTGAGGTGTTCTTGAACGGCGTCAGTTTCACATTAGAAGCCGTGAATGCAGACTGTGCCTCTTACCCAATTCAAGAAAGCCCTAAGTATATGCACATCTCCGTCAGTCTGCTGCACGTACTGAGAGTATTACATAGGGGGGTTCAAATATGCTATTAAAAAAATTTAATTAAAAAACAAACTTTGACTAAGTTCTTAGGAAAGATTTTCAAGTTCATTGCGGTTGGAGCATGTTTAACTTTGCCATATATTGGTGAAATTGTGGATTTACGACAATACGTCCCCACTCATTCCCATGGGCACACTCTGGACCAGGTCTGGTCCCTCAACCTCCCCGTGGCCTCGGCCACCGTCTCGCCGTGCCCATGGTCCGATCATGACCTCATTTCCTTCTCTATTCCCCGTAACGTGATGCCTAAAACTCCGCATGCCAAAAACACCTGGGCACGGAACTGGAATAGACTGGATTACCCCTCCTTGACCTCCATGCTCCGCGACTCTACCCCTACTCTTGTTGGCTTACCATCTACCTCTCAAGCCAAGGCCATTAACACCTGGCTGGCTGAAGGCTGCGACTCTGTGGCGCCCCTACGCCGCATCTCCATCCGCCGACCAAAGGACTCTAATAGATGGTTCAATGACCACCTAAAAGATCTCAAACTGAGCGCCCGTCGGGCAGAGAGGCAATGGAGGAAAAATTACAATCCCTTATCAAAAACCCACCTCATATCAGCACTGGACAAATACAAAACAGCAATCCTGGCTGCTAAGACCACCTACTTCTCGTCAAAAATTACTTCTGCCGAAAATAAACCCAGGGAAATCTTCGGCATAGTGAATGACCTGGCATTCTCAGACCGAACCTCGCCCAATATCCCTCCCTCCCAGCCTCTCTGCGACCAGCTTAACACTTATTTCTTAGATAAAATAGCAACCATCAAGCTCAATATCCCTCCACCCTCTTCTGCCTTCGTCGATCCCTCCCCCCCTCCCCTCCCCTACCTTCTTACCTCCATCCCCCCCTTCACTCAGGACTCTTTTCTGGAGATACTCCCTAAAGTGAAGTCGGGATCTCCCGCGGACGTCTGCCCAGCACGAGTCTTGCAGCAAATCTACTCCAGCTGCCCTGACCCCCCCATTGCCTTCCTCAACAGCTCCCTGGCACAGGGCGTAGTACCCTCTGCGCTCAAGGCAGCAACCATAGTGCCCATCCTGAAAAAACCTGGGTCTGACTCTTCTCTCTCGGCCAACTATCGCCCCATCTCCCTGCTACCCTTTCTGGGCAAGGTGATGGAACGCCACGTTACCGCGGTGCTCAGCGCCCATGTTGAGGCAAATGGGGGACTGGCATCCCGCCAAGCCGGGTTCCGTCCCAGGCACTCGACCGAATCAGTCGTGGTCTCAGTCTTGGACAAACTCAGAAAGGGTATGGATGAAAACAAACACCAGGCACTGGTCCTCCTTGATCTCTCCGCCGCCTTTGACACGGTGGACCACACCATCTTACTCACCCGTGTCAAGGCGGCCGGCATCGGGGGATCAGCTTTGATCTGGCTCTCCTCCTTTCTGAGGGAACGCACTCAGGCGGTCCGGCTAGGCGACTTCACGGCCACTCCCCTCCCCGTCACCTGTGGTGTTCCCCAGGGATCCTCTCTCTCCCCCTTACTTTTCAACCTTTATATCTTTCCTCTCATCTTTGCACTACAGCAGCTGGAGGTCACCGTCTATAATTACGCGGATGACCTCCAGCTCATCTTTGATCTGTCCCCTTCTCCTCTCTCGGTCTCTAATTTCCAGTCAACTATGACATTCATCAGGGACTGGATGAACCACAACCACCTTAAGCTGAACCCGGATAAAACCGAGCTGGTTCTCACTGGTGGTTCGTCCAGTCCCTGGAACTCTCTCTTCTGGCCCCCCTCTCTTGGCTCTGCACCGACCCCCTCCACCACGGTCAAAACACTTGGTGTCAAAATAAACAGCCAACTCACCCTCCACTCACAAATCAGTTCCGTGGTGTCCTCCTGCTTCCTCTCTCTCCGCACTATCCGCACTGTCTCCCGCTTCTTTTCCCCCCAGGCACTTAAGATCATCATGGCCGCACTTGTGATATCGAAACTGGACTACGCAAACGCTCTTTACCACGGTATCCCCGCGTACAGTTTGCGTAGACTCCAGACCGTCCAGAACCAAGCAGCCCGGCTGGTGTACGGCCTCCCTCGTTATCACCACTCCACCCCTCTTCTCAGGGAGCTTCACTGGCTCCCTATAAAGGAACGGGCCCTATTCAAGATCGGCTGCATGGTCTTCCAGGCCCGCCAGGGCACTGCCCCCGCCTTCATCTCCTCACTAATCAAGTCTTATGTACCTGCAAGAGAACTTCGGTCTTCCTCCAAGTCCCTTCTCCAGATCCCTCGCTTCACTCGCAAAAAGTGGGGCGGGGCCAATTTCTCCACCCTGGCTCCAACCTTCTGGAACTCACTTCCTGACCTCCTCCGCTCTGCCACTCAGTATCTCCCCTTTCGCAGAGATCTGAAAACGTTCCTCTTCAGCCAGGCCTTCCCCACTTAAACTCCCTCAATATCCCCTTCACCTCTCCCTGGTCTTTTCCCCCCTCAGTTGCTGATCCCCCCAGCGCCAAGAAACCGCAAGGTGTACGCTGCGCTCTAGAAGTATTTTAAATTAGAATTAGAATTATGTCATATTTATCCTTATTTAACACTGGAGAAAATAAACCCTCGTTCCTGATAGTTCTCTCACAGAGAAGGCGAAAATTCCAATCTTCACCTGATTTGATATTAAAACTAGACTGCTAGTTGCTCTCAAGGGTATTTCTTTCACCCACCTGACTCTACCCATGTATAACCTATATATTTAGTGACATGCAAAGCAAAATGGGGTGCAAAGTGCACCCCTGGTCCTATCAACTCGGGATATTGCTGCCCACGGGGGAAGTGAAGGTCGCAGACCAGTCTTCCCCCGGGGTATTCGCGCAATGGCGGAAGGACAAGGTGGGAGGCGGGATTAGAGGGTTAAAGGAAGGGGTGGGATTGGGAGGGCATATAAGGTGTCAGGAGAGGAAGATCTGGCCTCTTCCTGACACCTGAGCACCACCGGGAGGACGTAGAAAGTTTGGCCACCCACCCACCCACCCTACAGGTTTTCAGTGAAGGATTGGGGTGGTTTTTCAGGTATGGGGTGCCAGTTTAGGGCAGGTTGCGGAGCAAGAGGCGTTAAGCTACTTTGGAGGGGTGGGGAGTCACATACGGGCGGATCCACCCCTCGGGTGGGGGGAGAACGGTACACAGATGACTGATAGCGGGGCACGGGAGGCATGGAGCAATGAAGGCAAAGTCAACAGAGGATACTTGGAGGGCAAGTGAAGGTGAGAATGGGGAAAGGAAGGAGGTTATCGAGTGAATGGGGAAGAGTCAAACAGGTGAGATGGTTTTGAGAAGGCAGAATGGAGAATGCGTGGGTATGGGATGGAAATGTATATTTCTTGCATTGATGTACTGTTAATAAGTCTAAATGATTGCAACCATGTCCTAATAAAATGCCTTTTACACTTCAAGTAACAGCGTGGAGTGTAGTTATTGCCCGATACCGGGTCCACGCTTAGAGTCCAGTTCATGAGCCGATCAGAACCGGATCCTCTGCGCTGTTCTAGGGTTCGTCATTGAAACCCTTTGCAGAAGATAAGCCTGCAGAGACACGTCCTGCATCACTAACTGGTGGGGAGACCCCCCACCCACCAAGATGAAGTGGAATTGACGAAAATCAATGAGGGGCGCAATGTTCGCACCTGGCGCGGCCAATACACGTGAAGCAAGTCCGAAATAATGAAGTGAAGGAATTGTCCTGTACAGTGGGAATTCATGATACTTGTAATTTGTTTCTACTACAGTCAAGTTTCGTGGAAGGAGATGGAAGGGGGCGGGTGTTGAGGCACCACAACAAGAGACATGCAAACAGCGATGCTTTATAGCAGGCACATCTCTATGGCAGGTTCCCTGGCTCAAAAAGATACACTGAAGCCGGGGACTAATTTCCTCACCTATAACTATGATCACACTTTCTGTCTCGGACAAGGTCTCCTTCAGACCTGGTTTCACCACTTTCCTCTCAACTTTCACCTCCATCTCATACAGTAAATAATAATAATAGTTATATTTGTAAAGCGCCTGGTTACACTGAGGCCAGTGTGTCCCCGTGCTAAGGTAGCAATAAAGAAACAGCAACAACCATCTAAGCAGAACAAATTAAGAGGCAAGAAACAAGTAGGTCTTCAGACCTTTCCGGAAGATAGATTCAGAACACTCAAGCCAGAGTGCCTGAGGGAGCGAGTTCCACAGCTGGGCCGCCAAGTATTGAAACAAGGGACCACCCATTCTGGCTCTCTTGATTTTAGGGACATGCACCTTCCCTTTCCCGCTCAACCTTAACAGTCTTGTCGGAACATAGAGGGTTAGAAAACCATGCAGAAAACTGGCCTTGAACTTTACTCTATCCCTGATGGGGAGCCAGTGTAGAGAAGCCAGCGCACTAGTGGCTGAGGCACTCTTCTGGAGCATGGGAACTAGCCTTGCTGCTGCATTCTGGATGCACTGCAAACGTTGTAAACATCTGAAAGTTGCACCCAGATACAGAAGGTTGCCATAGTCTAGGCAAGAGTTTATCAGAGCATGAACAAGTATTTTTCTAGATGCCGTGGGTAGTGCGTCAAGGGTTATCCGTAGTCCCCTTAAGTTGCCAAAACAGGCGCCTGCCACCCGCCTGGTGTGGTAATCGAAGGACAACTTGTTGCCCACCCAAACCCCAAGATTCTTAGCTTGCTCACAAGGAGTAGGAGTAGGACCCAATGACTGGGGCCACCATGCCGAAGACCATACTGATGGAGACTTCCCTATCACCAATACCTCGGTCTTGCTGCCATTCAACTTTAGGCAATTATTGCCATCCATACAGCCAGTTCTTGAAGGCAGGATACAAAGTACAGATTTCACACTTGCACTTACCCCTGTGGGATAAAAATCTGCGTGAGAGAAAATGCCTCATGTTTGGCTGTCTCTTTGTCAACCAGTGAATACACCCAATCGGGGACCTCTAGTCAAAATTCAACCTTCCATAGTGTAAAAGATTCACACATACTTAACTCCACTATTAAGTATTTCACCCTGAAATAAAATAAGGAGATTCAAGACCACTAAAGGAATTGTAGAAGTGGTTGAAGGATGGCTCACACAACACAAGAAAGCTCTGATCTCCATTTATATGCATATCTCATAGATACAGCCCATGACCCCAAAACATTTGGCAAAGAAAGTGGGAACAGGAACCTGGCATGGAATTAACGTCCAGGGACTGGGGGAACTTATTTGCCTGAGTACCTTCCTTTACCACAGTTGTAACCAACACACAACGCAATCCAAGATACTGACCTATTGCTGCCAAACTCCTGAGAAAATTGTAAAATGGAGCCCCATAACCAGTAACAAATGTTGGAGGACATATACCTCTTATGCCAGTGTGCCAAGTTGGGGAGATATTCGTATGGGGTTATAGATGAATTAACTAGAGCATTTTGTAGTGTAGTTCCTATATTCCCAATAGGCTCTCCGCATTGGAATAATATATCCTATAGATTAGACGTAGGACTAAGATCGACTAGGTCTCTATCGAATATATTACATTTAATAGTGAGTGCCAGCTAGCTCAGAGGTCACAAGAAACTTTCTCGAATTCACAAGAAGGGATTAGTTTCTGACAACCGCATAAACACGTCAAGTTTGTTTTCCAAGAATAAGAAATGTATCACTAGAATCGTGGAAACAATATATAAGTATTTCACTCAGTCAATCGCGCATGCTTTGTTTCAACAGAGTTGCAGAGAAATATAGAGAGACAAGCGTTTTCAATAAAAAGGGTTTATTGAACAGTCTTTCTCATGCAAGAAAAGTGAACTGCTACAATCGTAATGCAGACTGCAAAGTATAATGCGTACAGTGAGAACAATATTATAAACTAATACTGTAAGAGCATTGTATGGTTTCCAAGTAATATAAAAATACATACATAAATAACAATGACTAAAAAATATTCAACTGGTGCTTCTAAAATACGCCTACCCCAATGTACCTAACCTAAGTCTAGTACGCCGGAAGAAGTAAGTATTGTGTAGCCTAGGTTTAGTTTTTTGCCAAGAATCTATCCAAGATTTCTCTAGGTTCTAATCAGCTCCATACCTTTAGTAAGAATGAAGGAGGTCTGGTATCTCCGTCTCGGGACTCGATTTCCCAACACCCCACAAGGGGAGCTTGGAAACACTGGAGCTGGATTCTCGGCAGCAGAAGAGATAGATTCCTGATCAGTGCGTCAGCTGGAGGGTCGACTTCCTTCAGCACTTACTGTAGTGAGCTGCGTCGGACAAGTGGATAGTCGAACTGCTCTGAACCACTGTGTCTTGCTATAGCAAGTGAAGGTATATTTATACCTTGAAGGTGTCTAGGAATGCCATAGTTTGACGAAAAGTCAGGCATAATAACGTCAGGAAAGAACCCCTAGGGAATAGTCGTTCTTTGCAAAGTACATGAGTTCTTGAACAAATCAATATTCGAGCAGAGGGAAGTTCCCTAACTGCTTAAGCCGATTTTCAAAGAAATCGTTGTGGCGTTTGGTATGGGTGGAAGTAGCCATGCCTGTATTTGGTCAGCATGGGATATGTCTAAATAAGGGCTTGATGTCAATGCCTATATAAGGGCAATGCGAATTGTACCTATATAAGGGCATGAATCGGGACAATTCACTCGGAGCCTAAAATGCCACAAAACAATTTGAAACCCAATTTCCTAGAGATCCTGGAGTCATACTACTGGGATACCCATATCTAGCACAGAGATGCCCCAAATCACTTAGAAGCAAACTATTATTACTGGCTTTAGTGGCTCTGATACAATGTCTACTTACATCTTGGCGAAAGATATCCAGCTCTGCATGGTTAAGGGAATAGCGTACTCTACAGCTAATAAAAAGGACAGCTTTAACGACAGAGAATATACTCAAGTCCTATGAGGTGGAAGGGGCCCATTATAGAACTTATATATGGTGAATTATGAGAGCTCTCATGTCCTCAGTGCCTCAAAGCTGTTAGACTTATCCCATAGAAAGTGGCCCAGCTTTTGTCAAGATGGGACTTTGGGGGACTAGAACCACCACAAACAAGAGATGCCAAACTGCCTTCAACAAACCGCTAAGTATGAAAGGGGAAATCTCAGCAACAAATGGGCTGTTACAAAGGTGACCAATGGGGGAGAGAGGGCTGGGAGGAAAGGGTTGTTTGCAGTTAAAATGTGCTATATCATACAGGTTGTTATACTATGAGTTCCTCGCTGACCGGAGGGTTATTGGCAAAAGTATGTGTTCTCTGCACAAAATAAAAACAGTTAAACCTAAGAATAGTTTTTTCCAGGCCTGGAAAGAATTTAAATTATATAGGAGTAAACAGACTAATTGTGGTATTCCGCGTTATTGATAATAACACAATTGTGAGCTCAAGAGTACATTTAGCGAGTGCGGCTGCTTGCTGCTTGCTTTTCGTGTTCTGTTGCATTTAGCACTATTGCTTAGTGCAAACAGCATCCTCATATCCATTTTGTAGGCAAGAGTGCATTTTTCTCTAAGAAACTTGCACGGAATGCTGGGAGTAAACTGGGTAACTGCCCAGAGTTACTCCAAGGGCTAGTTAGCTGGCCTCCTCATCTGTAGCCTCTGGGACATAACAGACTTCCAACAACTGCGCCTGGACTCTGCCATCTGTAAGCCTACCCTGCCAGTCCCAGACTCTTGGAAGTGAGCATAAGGTGCTTACCAGCAGAATTGATGCATCCTCTCTGCTGAGCAGGCCACCCTCAAGCAGAAACAATGCATCTTCACTTTGGCGAGAGCGTGGTTTCTCGCGAGAGGAGATTGCGTTCGGTTTGCTGTTTGAGAACGCTGTCGTGAGCTGTTGCTGTTGAGCAGCAGTTGAGCGGAGCGGAGTAGTCGAGTGAGAGCGGGGGTTGCAGTGGAGCCGTGAACCGGGAGCCGGAACCAGTCAGGACCGAGCACGCTGGTGGCATCAAAGCACCCCGAAGCTCCAAGAGATACCGCACCACAAAAGTAGAAGCGGAGCTGAGCACGGGCCTAGAGTGCTCGTGGGTCTGATTTCGCTCATGGCACTGAGGCATTGAGGCACATCGCACCACGCCGTACCGCACTGAACCGCACCGCAGAAGTGGAAGAAGAAGCGGGAGCGCCTGAGGCAGAAGCGCTTGAGAACGCTTGAAACGCTGGTGATATCGGCGTTTTGCTGTGTTTGTATTCAGTGTTCCTTCTGGTTCCAGTTGAGAGTGAGCGAGCTGCAACAGAGCGGAGAGCTGTGGGAGAGGAGCAGAAGCAGCGTGCGGCTTGGTGTAGCCAGTGAGCGAGGAAGTCAGAGCGACCTGAGCGGGGTTATCAGTTACCAGTTATCGCTGATTTAGCCTCCGAGCCACCAAGCCACTTAAGCCGCCGGACATGTATGACGTGTTTGGCGAGTAAGCAGGCAGAACCGCCGCCACATTTTGAGCCGTCGCCTCCACCTCCGCTGGAGCCGCTTAGCTGCCACCGCCACCGCTATTGGAGGACTGGAACAGAGTTGAGCGGAGCAGTGAAGCGGTGAAGAAAAAAGCAAGGGGAGAATGAAGGAGAGTGGTGAGTCGGTGAGCCGTGGGGAGCTACATTAAGGTAGCAGTTGCAGTGTGGTACACAAAGACGTTAGGAGGAGAGCGCTTGCTCTGCTCCCTCCGACTAGTGTAATTTTTCGTTGTTCATAACTAGAGTGTGCTAGAGAGCTGCTAGCTGCTAGCTGCAGGAAACGTCAGGGTCACTAGAACGCCGATCCAGGCGGGTGACTGCTGCTGCGGAGGTTGCTGCAGGAACAAGCAGGAACAAGCGAGAAACAGGAACAGGGAACAAGCTACTGGCTACTGGTTACCGGCTACCGGCTACCGGCTACCGGCTCCAGCCTTCAGCGGCTGCTGTGGGGGCTGAGGCTGCGGTGAGACTGCGCCGCCATACCCCCTGCTGCAGTGAGATCAGGATCTGATAACAGGAACTTCCGGAGTAGTGTACCGTGCAGTCCCGGTAGCCAGACGGGGGTCGGCGTGCTGCCGAATCGCCCAGGTGCCGGGAGTGGTGGTGTGTGGGCTTTAAGAGGTACTCTGACCCCCGTCACCTGACCAGTGAGGATCATTGAGGAAACTTCCGTGGAGTGGGAGTGCTATTGGTGCACCCTGTGGGATTGAATATTTGGAAGCTGTCTCGCCCTCCCTGCAATTGGTAGCGAATTTGTCAAACCTGCACGAATTCAAGATCTTGAGCACACAAACTCAAGAGAGTGAAGGAGGAGGTTTTTTGTGCGAAGTGGACTTTGTGTGTCTAACGATGATAAGGTCCGGTCGCCAGAGTGGGGGCCCACAAAACTCTATACAAAACTCGAAGCAAACTCAAAAGACAGAGGAGATAACAGAGATAACCCGACTGAGCAGGGATAAGGATAATGGAGAACAGGACGGAAACATGCTAATTAATAAAAGAAGTGCCTGTTCAGAGGAGAAACTGTGCACCCCAGCCGAGGAAAACCCCTCTTCCGTCTCTCTTAGTAAAGACTCTTGTCATATGAGGTCTCCATGTGTGGCGCAGTCATCTATACAGAGCTACTTCTTTAAGTACCATCAAACTCAGTCTGATAAAGATAATCACAAAGATAATCATAAAAGGACGTCCTCCGAAAAGGAAGATCCTAGTGGGGGGGGTTAGTGAATGTTCATTGTCCTCTCCTTTGCCTTCCCCGCTGTGTAAAAAAGAGAAAATAAGTTGCTCAGTTAGTGATCTGATCCAACCTAAGTTGCCTGAAAAATTGGATGCTGCAGTGGTTAATCAGGTCAGGAGTCCCCGCACCCCCATCCCATCCTTTAATTGTAGCAGGTCTGTTACAGGCTCAAGCGCAAATTCACGTCTGTGACCCTGTAGCTCAGGTGTTGACTCGGCTGGCCGATGATCTCAAAATTACCAGTCAAGGGTTGGACTATTAAGGGGGGTCTGGAGTGTGTGATTTGTCTCCTTGTATGTCTAGGAACGAAAATAAACATGATAATTTGCATGACCTATGAGCTGAAGTTGGTATCGAAGTTGGAAAGTTAGCTCTCAAGGCTGGACCCAGTGAACCAATTCTAGTTACAGAGGACATACTACCTAGCCCAATTAGTTGTTCAGTTAAAGGTGGTAATGTTAGCTTTTTTAACTCGGACCAGTCAAGTATAACAACGAAAATAGCCTGAATATCAATATATCATCATTGGATCAAGGTGATGGCAGTTCTGAGAAGATTACTAATACACATAAGCAACGTAGTTTAGACCTTATAGGGCAGTCTAAATCAGTGAATATATTGTCATTATCTAAAGCAGAGGTTGACCCTCAGGCATCCCCAGGTGACTCAAAAAGGAGTGAGTTTAGCACGGAGCAGGGTTTATGGGATTGCCTTTTACACACAATGGGCTCAATTACTAATGCGCTTAATTTCCACTCAGACAAATTGGATGTTCAGGTGGATATTTTAAACATGCTAGCATACCGTGTGGCCGGTATTGACACCAAACTCTTACATCTGAGTAGCTTGATTATGAAGGTGCAAGCAGATAAGGATAGTCAATTTATAACCTGTACCTGTGCACAGTTGATTGATAAGATCTCTGATTTGTCCTCAATAGTAACTTCCATGGTGCAAGAAGTTAAACTGCTGTCGGGTAGAAATGTGCAAGGTAGTAATGAAATCGTTGAACCATCAAATAATTTAAGCATATTAATTGACGCTGATAAGTTGCCACATGTAAAGGATGATAGCAACACACAAGTAACACACAAGTAACTGAGATCCCTTATCCGAAATTCGAATGTGACATAATTAATGATAGCTTGGTAATGGAAGGTGTGACTAGTGATTATTCAAGGTCAATCGATGATTCAAGTAGTATGAAATTGTCATGCTCAAAACAACGCCAAGATTCAAGTGGCCCATTAAAACCAACAAACCTTTCGAAAAGGGCTAGGAAAAGGTTAAGGAAAGCTCACAATAAGAAAGCACATGAATTAAAATCTATTAGTAAGAAAGTGAGTGATGATCCTAAATTTTTTAAAGTAAAGGAATCTGAAATGAAATCATATTTCCCGATTTTTGGGCACAATAAGAAATCGGGATTAAAGGTAAGGTAAATCAAATAACGGAGTGTGACATTGAAAAACTAGAGGACACAGATCCCAAATTTAGTTTTGGCCTCATAGGCGAAGTTCCAATAATAATACAAGAAAAAGCATCTGACCAATCGATAAGTGTGGAAGTCAATAGTACGCAATCTAGTCACATTGAGAAAATAGTGGTCAAGTGGGTAGTACGAGCAATGAATTGGGGTCTGAATTAAGCCGGAAACCAAGTAATGAAGTAGTGGTCGACTAAGGTGCACAAAATAATATTGTTAATCAGAATTTAGTAAATCTCATTTATCAGCAAGTTGTTAATAGAGCCGATCAAGTGGTCCTCTGTGGGACACTAGAGCGATTAATAATGGAAGTTAAAGATGTCAATCTGCTGACGGAAAGGGTTCCTGTGCCCATTAAGGATAATTCATGCCCGCCAGTTATAATTGAGAAAGATAATATTGAGCATTTAAATTTGTCGACCGATAGGAGGAAAGTAGCCTTCAGTCCCCAATACACTTCTAGAGGCCCACATGACATTTTAAACCGCAGCAACATCCTGAAATTATTACATGCTGTTGTAATGATAGACAACGTTAAGTTAAACTGAGTTTCTTTATTGCCTCATAAAGCATAGTAGACTGCCGTCAGCTTGTCACACTCAAAGCCTGGGTCACTGTGTCAACATTCCACAGCGAGCGCCCGGCTGACACTTGGATGATACCAACTTTCATAAAGGAGGAGGGGGAAAAAGGGAAGGGGAAGGGTAAAGGTGAAACAAGTTCCCAGTTACAACACATCATCCCCCTTAAGGGAAATTGAAAAATATAAGAACCATGCATATAGATGGCTGGGAGTTGAAGCCTGCCTGCGAGTCTACCTCATTATGTACTGTTTGTGCCATTGGGGGAATGTCCTGAGTCTATCGCTCGTTCTGTGTTGTCTTATGTTTTCTCTTACATCATTGCCTCCTACCCTGCTCATTCCTGACCCCTGTTCTCTTCTTTCTGCCGGAACCACTCGATCATGGCTCCACAACCTTCCATCTTCCAGAACCACCGAATTTCTATTGGGTCTGCGGATGGTCTTTGAGGCATAGAACTTGTCGCCCCCTCTCCATTCTCTCTCCGGTTTCTTGACGTAGACTCTTTGTCCTTCCTGAAGTTTTCTTTCTTTCACTCCCCACTTCTTATCGTACCATTCCTTGTACTTGCGTTGGCTGGCTTCTATCCTTCTCTTGACTTCACTGTGCTCCACTTCAGTTGTCTGTTTTCTCCCCATCCATCCTGGGGTGAGTTTGGTGCCTGCTTTTCTTCCTCTCAGTAGCTCGAACGGTGTTCTTCCAGTAGCGGACTTTGGCGTGGTGTGATACGCCCACAGCATGTCTCTTATGGCATCTTCCACTTTCTCTCCTGCACGGTTGGCCAACTGAATACATTCCTTTAACATCCTGTTTACTCTTTCCACTTTCCCGTTGGCTTTGGGACAGTAAAGAGGGGTGCGAATGTGATTCACCGAACAGTCTTTGAGGAAGTCCTTCATCTCTTCCGACACCAGTTGGACACCATTGTCGGTGACCAATGTTGCGGGGATGCCTTCCTGTGTAAACGCCTCCTTGAGGAACTCAACGATAACCTTAGTGCTCACACTGTGTACTGACTTACAGGTTATCCAGCTTGAGAAATAGTCTACTAGGACCAATAAATAACAGTCTTGCAGGCCTCTGCCATGGATAGGACCTGCAATGTCAAATCCCAACTTGCTCCACGGCACTTCTGGTACTTCCACTGGTGCCAGTGGTGCTCTTCTTATGATTTTGTTTTTATCGCTCACAGCGCATGCGTAACAATCACGCACCTTGTCTTCCATCTCTCTGTCCATGGTAGGAAACCAGTAGTCTGCACGAAGTCTGGCCTTGCACAAGCTTCTCCCCAGATGTCCTTCGTGAGCTAGTTCCACTACTTGGTTTCTCAGAGCTTCTGGTGGGACCAATCTTCCTGATTTCATTATGAGATCCCCTTCCACCGATAGCTCCTCCCTCACATTCCAAAAGGGTTGGATCTCTGTCTCCACGTCTTTGCATTTCTTGGGCCATCCTGCCAAAATATACCTCTTCACCTTCTTCAAGTCTTCGTCTCGTTCCATTTGTGTTTCCCATGACTCTTTTTCTACAGCTGCCATTCGCACTTCCAAGATCGAGTTACCCTTCTCCTCTTCTTCTTCTTCTCCCTCTGTGGGTGCTCTGGACAAGTAGTCTGCAACTCTGTTTTGTTGCCCGGGAATGTATGATACAGCGAAATTATAGGCTTGTAAGCCTACTGCCCATTTGGCAATCCTGGGTGTCATGCTTTCCATGTCTTTTTTTGTGAACAGGGCTACCAATGGTTTATGATCCGTGCGTACTTCAAATGTGGTACCCCAAATGAAGAATTTGTAGTGGCGTATGGCCCAATATACTGCTAGGGCCTCCTTCTCAATGGTAGAGTAGTTCTTCTCTGCCACGGTGAGGGTTCTGGATGCGAAGGCTATGACATTTATCTTGCCTCCTTCTTCCTGTGATAGGGTCGCCCCTATGCCTCTGTTGCTCGCATCTGTGGAGATGATGGTTACACCATTGGGGTCAAACTTCCCTATAAAAGGAGCTTCGATGATGGCTTTCTTGATACTCTTCATGGACAGCTCTTGTTCCTTACCCCATTCGAACACACTGTCCTTCCTTATGAGGTCCCTCAAGGGCTGTGAAACTATGGCGAAGTCCTTGATAAATTTGGCCATGTATTCTGCGAGACCCAGGAAGGACAATATTTCCTCTTTACTCTTCGGATTCGGAGCATCCTCCACTGCCCTCACCAAGTCCAGTTTTGGTTTCATTCCATCCTCAGATAACATGTGTCCCAAGTAGTCTACTGAACTTACTCCCAATCTGCATTTCGAAGGTTTAGTGGTGAATCCCACCTCTTTTAGTTTTTCCAATACTCTCCTAGCCATTTTGTTGTGTTCTTCTCCACTTCCATAGATAAGTATGTCGTCTTGAAAGCAGAGAGTGTTCTTGCAGTCCTTTAATGCATGTTGCATAACCCTTTGGAAGGCAGCCGCCGCTGATGCCAATCCGAATGGCATTCTCTGAAACTTGAAGTTTCCAAACGGGGTGGTAAATGCAGTGAGAATTTGGGAGTCTGGATGCAGTTTGATCTGATAATAAGCTGATGATAAATCCAGCACACTGAAATACTTGGCCCCCTTTATGGTGCTTAGCATCTCCCCTATCCTAGGAAGAGGAAACCTGTCGACAAGGATGTTTGCATTCAGGTCTCTTAGGTCTACACAGAGTCTTATACTGTTTCCTTTATCCTTGGCCATGATGACGATGGGCGCTAGCCATTCAGAACTCTCAATTTCTGTGATGACCCCTTCACTGACTAATCTCTTGAGTTCTTGCTGGAGGGGGTCCCTCATGCGTAAAGGTATGGACCTAGTCTTGTGCACCACAGGCACAGCCCCCTCCTTTAACACAATTTTATGCATATAGTTCTTGAAAACCCCCAATCTATCACTGAACACTTCCTTAAATTCTTTGGTGAGGTCCTCAGATATCCCTTCTGGTTCAATTAGCAACACCTGCTCTCTGTTGTTGGGGTCAAGGGTGATTCCCAACTGCTTCTGATGTCTCCAGCTCAATAGTGTGGAACCCCTAGTGGAAACATAAATCTTCCCAACCGTGTGCCTATTCTTGAAGGATATTCTCATGATTGCCATTCCCTCAAGAGGAATCCTCCCCTCATTGTAACCCTTAGGACTTATATCAGGTGGTAGCAATTTAACAGGGTGGTTGGCAAATTTATCATCGAACACTTTCTTGTCTACTAGGGTATATGGGGAGCATGAATCGGCATACATACAAAACTTGACCCCATCCAGTAAAACATCACATTTGGGATACACATCATCATTATTGTCCTCATCCCCCACTTGAAATACGTACGACTTTTCCCTTTCCTCATCCAGTGGTGTCTCCTCTATGACATGTACTGCTTTCCCAGAAGCCTTACACACTTTGGAAAAATGACCCCACCTATTGCATTTCCTGCACTGAACATTCCTTGCCGGACATTTCCAATTATTGGCCATATGGTTGGGACTACCACATTTATAACACACTGAAGCAGTGGGCTTGCTGCGAGTGATCTCTTTTGCCTTTTCACCTATTTTACACACTGTTTCACTCTCTGTATTAGATTTTCCATCAACCCTTTCTCTGTTAGCGCCCTCTGATACCTTCATTTCTCTCATGCAGCGCGCCGTGTGTTCTAGGCCCTTGGCTAGGTTAATCGCTTCCTCTAGATTGGGGTTTTTAGTCAGTAACTCCTCCTGTATTTTAGTGTCATTAGTGCACCTGACAAGTTGATCTCTTATTAAAGAGTCCGTGAGTTGCCCAAACTCGCATGTGGCTGACAAACCTCTCAACACAGCTATATAATTACTCACTTTCTCTTCCCTCTTCTGCACTCTCTTGAAGAACTTATGCCTTTCCATTACCACATTTATCTTTTCCTTGAAATGAGCTGCTAGTTCTCTCAGGGTGCTTTCATAGACATTAACACCTTCCTCTACCACCTCTTCCTCATCCTCAATCAGTCTACCCGTGATGTCCTCGTATATTTTCCTGCTATGTGTACCTAAGTTGTGTAACAGTATATGTTGTTTACGCACATTAGTGTAGTTACTACCTCCAATAGCTATCAGGTATGATTTAAATATTCCTTCCCACCTTCTCCAAGGAATAACTGGTTCACCCAACTCGTTGAGGAAAGGAGGAGGCTGGCTCATTCCTGCTCCTGCCATGGCCATGCAACTCACTACTTTACGCTAGACGTGATAAAAAAAACAAGATTCTATTTCTTTTCCTGTCAGGATGAATGCACACACATGAACTTTAAGCTTTAACCACTTCACCTTTTCTCCCTTTACTTTATCTAAACACAGTTTCACGGTCAAAATCAGTCTATAGCAATGCACACTCGAGGGTGTAGTCCCCTTTCTGCCTCTACTGGCGTACTGTAACTCTCCTATCGGGTCTCTGCTTCCCCTAGGCTGGCGTTAGCTTCCTGTTCTGAGGGCTTCCCTCATCGAGTTCCTGTGTGAGGAAGTTTTCTCAGACGACTGGGCTATGTCCAAGGGGAAATGCTCCACAACGAAGCGACGAGACGAGCAGTCTGTTCGACGCTCCCGCCAAGATCCACAACCTAACGCTGAAGCGAGCCTCTCCGCGCTCGAGTGAACAGATGGTGAGTGCTCCGCTAGGGTTTTTTTTATTTTTTTTTTTATTTATTTTCTTAGCTTGCAGGGCGAGCGCGTTCCGTTAGAGCTCGCACGCCCGGTCTCTGTTTGTGCCTCACGCTGGAACGCCTTAATGTGCTCCGAGAAACCACCGTGAGAGGCGAAGGACAATTCTCCACAGAGTCGACACTGAGAGAGACGAAAGTCACTTTCCCTCATAGTCGATGCTTGCGCATGCCTTCCCTCGCGTCCATAGGGTAAAGGTGCATTTGGGAGTTATCTTCTGCAACCGCCCTCACACTGCATGCGCTGCACGGCACTCCTTCCCTCAGCTGCCCCCGATGCCCGATTAGACACCCGAAAATGGCACACAAGCTTCTACTCCAACAGCTATCACCCTCACACTCGAGGCACAATCGCAACACTCCTCGCGATGTCCGATATGACACCCGATCAAATCGGCATAAATCAAGAGGGCTGCACCACGCTGGGGTAGCTTAACTGAATAGCCTTACTTGCTATGGCTTCTTCTTGCTTCTACCAGTGAAGCGGTAGCCTCCTCGCTTGGCACTGGTGACAGGCGCCCAAAGAATTCCTCTGGATGACAAGCACTAACGGTTCCAGGGAAACGGCAGTCACTGTCCCTGGCTCAGTTTCCTCCACCTCGTCGCCAGAAAAGTTGTTGTAATGATAGACAACGTTAAGTTAAACTGAGTTTCTTTATTGCCTCATAAAGCATAGTAGACTGCCGTCAGCTTGTCACACTCAAAGCCTGGGTCACTGTGTCAACATTCCACAGCGAGCGCCCGGCTGACACTTGGATGATACCAACTTTCATAAAGGAGGAGGGGGAAAAAGGGAAGGGGAAGGGTAAAGGTGAAACAAGTTCCCAGTTACAACACATGCTATTACAGATCTTAAAGATGTGGTAACCACGGATCTGGAAGCTGTCAAGTTTAAGAAAGAAAGTGAAAATTGTGACAGGGAAATAACAGTTACAACTTGGTTAAATATCGAAATTGTTCATAAAATAATGGCGAACGGTAGCGTATTTGAGAAATGGGGCATTAAAGTTTGGCGAGCTCAAGCATCTTGCTACCCGATGTTGCTAATTCCAAATGAACCAAAAGGGGATGATAAAAATTAGCTATGGATACTCAAAAAATTGATGACAAAAAAGAGCCTTAGTGGAACAGGTTAGAGTTTTAAAAAATACGTCAGGCGCATCTAAGGAATTGAACTTAGCATATGGCATCAAGATAAGGAGCAGCTAGTCCGGTCTGCGAACTTGTGAGGCGTTGAAGAAAGTCCCAGAGTTAGTAGATGATTGGAGTTGGCTTCCAGGAATTTTAACAAAACATAATTTTGAAACAAAGGATTGATGTCTATCAAATCCTTTGACGCTCTGTTCCTGGAACACCAGCGGTTTAAAATCATTATTCGAAGACCAATATGTAATTGATTTTTTGAAGGCTTTTAGTATATTAATGTTTCAGGAAACCTGGACCAAGTCAAAAGAAGCTTTTATAGGTTATGTTGAATACTGTAATGTCGCAACACGAGAAGCCAACTCAGGTCGCCCATGTGGTGGTCTTTCTATATATATATATATATATCATCAAAACTAAAAGCCTCTCACTTTGACCTTCATGTAAAATGGCTACAGTGTGTTAAACTAATAGCAAGTCACTCGATTATTCTAATAAATGTGAATTTAAGTTGCAAAAAGATGGTTAGATCCACCAAATTACTCAGCTATGGGGGATGGTAAAAACTTTATATTATGAGCACTTGGATTCAGTATTTATTATTTCAGGTGATTTTAATATGCACTTTGTTGCACTTAAAAAGCAGACATTTGAATTAAAATGGTTAGCTCAATATACAGACTGTGAGTTTAAAAAATACAACTTAAAGATTATGCATGACCTTGATAATATCCTGACTTTTAACAAAGCAGATAGCTCCTCTGTAATAGACTATACTATAATGTCTGAGAAATTATATAAGTTAGTAAAAAGCTATGAGATTGCCCCCCAAGGATTGAAAGTGATCACAATCCACAAGTGATCAATTTTGATATTGATCTTGACCATTTACCAGAAACTAAGATTCTGGTAAAAGCTCCAACATCCTTTAATCTTAAAAGGTTAACATGTAATGATAAAACTGAGGATAACATGTTGAGAGTGCTTGACTGTTTAATCAAGGATGTCCATGCTGCTTATGATGAAGGTAAATCTATGGTTGACCTATGGGCACATTTGTGTGACGAACTGATGGCTAAATCTGCTAGAAATGAGCCCTCCAATGGCATATTGCTAAATCCTAAGAAACCAGGATGGTATTCTTCTAATCTACTATATCAAAAAAGAAAGCTTAATAAAGAAATAGGATCACTGCACCGGAATAAAAATAGGCTATCGCGTCAAACTGTATCGCTTAAAATCAGAGAGTTAAAACAGAGATACAAAAGGGAAATCTGGAGGGCTAAGCAAGCATTTTATGAATCAACATGGGCAAAAGTCCATCTTGCTAGTAAATCCAAAGATTTACGGTTATTCTGGAGCATTATTAATGACATTGAGAACGGTAATAATAGAAGCAATAGTGCTAATGTTGATGAAGTGAGTTGGGAGAGCTTCTTCAATAAAAAAATAGATACCCAATGTCTAGATAAGAGCCTTGGGCCACAAAGGAAGATCTTATCCCTAATTTTCAAACTGGGTTTAGAAAGGGAGAATCTACCCATACCAATTTGATTTTAATAACATTATTAGATGAGAGCGCCAAAACCAGGATGCAAAGATTATATGTGTGTTTTATTGATCTAAAAGCCGCTTTTGATTCTGTGGTTCAAAAGGGGGTGGTAATGGACGGAGCATCTGAATCAATCAAACACTCACACCCAGTCAATAGATCTGGGTTTAATCCATCACCGTTCTTTAGCCCACTCTGCCACCCCAGTTCAGACATGGCTATATGCAAATCAGTCTGACCCTGTGCCTCATGGGAACAGTCCAGCCCGAACTGCCAAGCCATGTCTTCCCTGGACCGGAAACAAGCTTCCGAGGACCGGTTTCTGGCATTCCAGCCATCTTCAGCCCGGCTTGCTTGAATCCAGTGGCAAAGAGAGCAAGGGACTCACGTCTGAGCATACCCTGCCACACTTATGGCGGCCAAAAGCGGTTCAAAAGGGGGTGGTGATGGACGGAGCATCTGAATCAATCAAACACTCACACCCAGTCAATAGATCTGGGTTTAATTCATCACCGTTCTTTCGCCCACTCTGCCACCCCAGTTCAGACATGGCTATATGCAAATCAGTCTGACCCTGTGCCTCATGGGAACAGTCCAGCCCGAACTGCCAAGCCATGTCTTCCCTGGACCGGAAACAAGCTTCCGAGGACCGGTTTCTGGCATTCCAGCCGTCTTCAGCCCGGCTTGCTTGAATCCAGTGGCAAAGTGAGCAAGGGACTCACGTCTGAGCATACCCTGCCACACTTATGGTGGCCAAAAGCGGTACAAAGGGGGATGGTGATGTGGTTTTTGCATTTGTCACCCCGAGTGGGATAGGTATGCTCAGACGTGAGTCCCATGCTCTCCATACCACTGGATTCAAGCAAGCCGGGCTGAAGACGGCTGGAATGCCAGAAACTGGTCCTCGGAATCTTGATTCTGTGCCGCGAAGTACTCTCTGGGGTAAGTTAAGGAATTGGGGTATTCCAGAATCTCTATTAAAGATGATTATACTTTTATACACCCACACCCCCCAGTGCAGATCAAAATTGGCGATGGAAAGCATATGACCCGTCGATTGGATACGAATGTGGGATTGAAACAAGGCTGTGTGTTGGCTCCTTGCCTTTTTAATCTTTTTATGGCCGACTTGCCAGGTCATTTTAAAAATAGTAATTCACATTCGCCTTTTATTCACGGTCAAGAAAATAAATACCTGCAATATGCAGATGATACCATTTTATTGCGCCAAACAGAAATAGGGTTAAAAAGGTTAATTGCCACTTTTAATGGCTATGTCACTCAAAATGGACTAACAATTAATACAAAAAAGACAAAAATAATGACTATGGGAAAAGGGAAACAGAGGATTCAGGAGTGGAATATCAATGGCCTGGTAATCAAAAATGTGAAATCATATAAATATCTTGGGATCACGTTTGACGATGGACTGATATTTAGACAACATTTTAATAACCTTGAAGCCAGGGGCTGATCTCTTGCATTTGCTTTTAGGAAATTAAGAGACAAATTATTATGCCCTAATTATGATCATCTGATGAAGGTGATGAGAGCAAAGTTAATTCCATCTTGGGACTATTGCTCACTCATCTTTCGGGACAAAGACGCGAAAGTGGTCAACGATATAGAAATTAGAACTTAAAAAGCTGTTTTTAAAATCCCTAAATATATCAGTCGAGCAAACATAAGGATTGAAAAACCAAATTGTGACGCGTCAATCAGCATTTCTGAAGTCCTTAATATCATTAGCCCGCTCGGAGGAAGTATCTTTAGCAAAGCTATGTTGGCTCAAAATTTCAGAAGGGGAATATTAAAAAAACTGGCAGCTGTACCTAACTGAATGCTTATGTAATTTTGATTGCCCTAATTTAGAAGATGAAATGAGAAGAAAAGTAGTTTTAAAAAAATAAATGAATCAAATGGCCGCACTACTAACGATTATAGCTGACAAGGAAGAATTAAGAAAAATAAATCATTTCGGGACAATTGCTAATTCCTTTGGTAAGCTGACGCCTCAACCCTATTTAGCAGATCATTTAACCCCTTCCATGCTGCCGCGATTTCGCGGCAGTGCGGTACTTGCGCAAAACGGGCGGGGCTGCATCGGCCATTGGCCGACGCCAGCACTGGGGAGGTAGTGCTGCCATCGGCCAATGGCCGAGGGCAGCATGGAGGGGGTTAAAACCAAGGTTTAAGGATAAATTCATGCACTTAAGGTTGGGAAGATATCCGACAAAGGATGGCATACCAAAATTGGAGAATCAATGGTCATCGAGCATTTGCAGGCTTTGTAGGCAAAGGGATGAAACAATAATTCATATAGTAACCTTATGTCCAGCTTTGGCAGACGCTCGGAAGTCCATCCTAAAACCGATCTTTAATGAATTAGGAATTAGAACATGTAGACAAGCAATTATCACCTGTTTGAGTGGGGCGAATATTAAACTTACTTATCTTTTTGTTAAGTTTATCATTATTGCAGAGAAGAAACTCAAAGGAGTAGAACGGGTAAATAACTGTATTGCGATATAAAATACATAAGAAACATAATTTATTGTTCATTGGATGCAAAGTTAAGCTAGCTTAAGGGACTGGGAGTATATTTTAATACAGTTGGGCACATTGCACTTTATTATCGCTTGCACATGGAATACAGCTAAAATTTATATTTGTAACTGCAACTGCCAACAGAAGTTACTTTATGTAAATGCTGCTATAATAGTTCCTGGGGCAATTATAAGGCATTTTAGTAAGTCTTATGTATTTTAATTATTGCATAAAATATTAATGTTGCACTTTACTATCGCTTTACTATCGCTTGTTCATGAAATACAGCAAAAATTTATATTTGTAATTGCATCTGCCAACACAAGTCACTTTATGTAAATGCTGCTATAATAGTTTTTGGGGCAATTATAAGGCACTTTAGTCAGTTTTATGGATTTTTTATTATTGCGTAATGTATGAACGTTTTGATGGAATGGTCATCTATCAACGTATTATTGGAGGATCACTTTAAGATGCTAATAACTCTGTGTATAGTATATGCTTGTTTTATTCGGTTGTTTTTATCTTTCCTTGCTTGTAATGATTTTAATTGATCAACAAATAAAATACTATTACATTACATTACATTACACTTCTGCATAGATTGGGCCAGGCGCAGAAGGAACAGCCTTTGGAACTGACGCATCTGTGAAGGGGTGGGGCACTTTCAACCCAGGTCCTCGCATCTCTTGTCGAAGGTAGCTCAATGCTGACGCCAGCCCGCGCATCTCAGTGTCACAGCTCCTTGGAACCGATACATCACATCAGCTGCTCATCACATACTCAATGCCTGGACTTTGCATCGCAAGCCCCATTGAAGCACTGGACCTTACCTGCAGCCTGAACGCCCCTCAGACCCCATGCATCACTTCAACTGGGCAACATTTCTTGCCTCAGATCCATGCAACACTCCGTAACCAGTAGATAAGATACTTTGTTCAGCAGGCCTAACCTGGTCCCCGTAGCTAGCCCGCGTTCCATTGTGGTTGGCCTCAACTTGTGACTTTGTCCCAGCCCAGCCTGACCAGATATCCCCTGTTGGTGGTTTGTGCTTTTTAGTGCTATTTCAACTTAAATCTTTTTAAATTCAATATCTCCATGTTCCCCAATTGGATTTTTTTCGTTTTGGTCTTATTTTATTTATTAAATTTAGCTCTATGTTTCTAATATGGTGTGGAATCCTTTTGTCTGGTGTTTTTACTGTGTTACTGTTTGAAGTGTTGCAGAAATACTTTACACATTGCCTCTAAGTTAAGCCTGCCTACTCTGTACTACTCTACCAGAGGGTGAGAACAGGTTATTTAGGGTATCTTGTCTCTTACCCCGACTTGGATTGTTGTTGCCTTTTGACCAGGGCCCATACTCTAGTCAACCAGTAACTCAATTTCTAACAGACAGCCTTTCCATTTGCCTCCTGTATTCCAGCAGAATTGCCACCAGGGTCACTTTTATGAAATACCCTCACTTTGCAGTCAGAGAATTAGAAGTAAACACCAGTTTAGGAAAAACAGCATAGCCGGACATTTGACCTGTGACTTTGAAAGATAAACACAAAATGTAAAGGCATCTTTACTACCCATTCCTCTTATGAACTCCAGCCTATTTATGGGGGTGCTGCAGGATGGTAAAGCAACACAAAAGAAAGAGGAGAAAGTGCAGGGACATGGAACACACAAGGCTAAAGGAAGGGGTGGAAAGGAGGAATAAGAGAGTGTGGCAGACAGGATAAATGAAGAACAAGAGGAAAAACGATGCAGATACACCCTATAGCCAATAGCATCAGGTGAGAGAGAAACACACTAAGATGTGATTGACAAAGTCTCAAGCCAGCTCTACGTATTTTTGGAAAAGCTGCACTGTTAAAAATCCAGACTCAAGCAAGCACAGGCAGAGCCGAAAGGTGTTGCTTGCATTTTGAGCCCAAAGTAAAACATTAGAAATGCTGCTTTCCACATGAATTGTAGGTACGAAAACAGAGTTATTTGGGTATGTAAAATGCTCCCTCATGCCTTCCAATGGAAACACTCCATATGGAAGCAGAATGATAAGCCAAACAGCAAATACCACGAGGGGAGAGAGGAATACTGTTTGGGCAGAACTAAAAGTAAATCTATGTATATTTTAAATACCTGGTAACAACAGGTATTGCATGATGCTGCAATGCCAGGCCAGACCTAAAAAGGAGCAAATTCTGCATTTTCAAAATGCAAAAGGCACAGCTATGTATGTGTCTTATGCTGAATATGAATGGGAGCACCAAGTCCTGATCTACCATATGTATGAGAATGTAATCTTGGATCTAGTTCATGTGTGCGCACAATTAACATTTTCAAAGGGGTAAACATACAAGTGCACTCAATTGTACAAGACAGAAAAGGGTCATATGGTACACTTTCCACTTTGTGGAGCCTCACCTAGCTGCAATCTTCTAGTTCTTGAGCTGACCATAGATAAACCTATGTCATTGCCACCTTTTTAAGGAGGACCTGGCCTGGCACTTCGGGCTGAACTGTTCCCATTCTCATTTACCATCCTGGGGGACTTTATCTACTATCTGGAAGCACTCACTTATCCGACACAGTAATCCTGACAGAGGTGTTGAATAGTGCCTACCTAATGCAACACATGACTGGTCCCACCCATGTTGCAGGGCATACTTTGGATGGGATTTTTTCTAGCCACCCACAGCTGACCTGTACTGAGTTGTTGCCACTTGTCTGGACAGACCATGCAGCAATCCAATTTGAGTTTGCATTTCCTGATCTCCACGACAACTTGGGGGCCCCTAAGAGTCAGATTGAGATAACAAAATGGCTTGGAACAAAATCAAGGGCACAGAAATAGAAGATTTGCTCAGTGCAACTGCCTGCCCATTGGCGACAGAAATGGCGGAGGTCACCACATGGCATACAAACTGGGTGGAGACAGCCTGCAAAAAACTAGCCCCAGTGAAAACTTTGTATCCCAAATGATCCCAACCAACTGCCCCTTGGTACACCGAGGAACTTAGTAAACAAAAACTCATTTGTTAGCGCAAAGAACGTAATTGAGAGTTAAGAATATAAGGAAGCTGAGAAAGAAATGTACAGACAAAGTCTCACAGTCCACAAACAACTTTTATTTAATGCAAAAAAAGAATTTTTGAAACCCACATTAAACTAGCCAAAACTTCATCTAAAGAACTTTTTAGAACTGTATCTAGATTGGTCTCCCCCTGTCCACCTAAAATTCAGTGGAGCCAGGAATTATGTGACCAAATTGCCACTTTTTTCTAAATAAGGTAGAAGTCATCTTCTCTGCCTTTAACCTCTCCCCGTCGGGAGGGACGGAAGCTTTAATTGCGGGAAATAATCCAGTAACTGGCCTCTCAACTACTTTGAATAAGTTCACTCCCAATGATACAAAAATACTTCTTGCATCGTTTTGTTCAGGCTCCCCACATGATCCCTGCCCAGACTCGGTGATCAAATTAGCCCCTGAGAAAAATCATATAGATGATACCTCTTATGGTGCATAAAATGGTGGTTCATGCCCTAGTCCTGGTGGTGCATAATGCGGCGGCTAGACTGCTGTGTAATATACCAAAGAATGCCTCAGTCACTGGCTACCTTCGCAACTTACATTGGCTGAAGATAGAGAATCAAATCAAGTTCAAAGCTTTATGCTATGTGTATAAAATAAAAAATGGAGTGTCCCGACATACCTGCAATTGCTGGTACGACTCTATATTCCATCACCATTTTGCGTTCTGCCTAGCAAATTAGGTTGACCATCCCCAAAGTCAAACTTTCTCGAATGCGTGGCCATTCCTTTTAATATCGTGGCCCCACTCTATGGAATTCCATGCCTCTCACTTTACGCAAGAAAACTACATATGGTAGATTCGGTAAAAGTCTGAAGACTTGGTTGTTCAATCTTTGATTCCCTGTTCCGTTCTTCTCTTCCTACCGGTTGGTGCCGGGAAACCTTTGGGGTAGCTGAGCACCCTACAAATTCAGTTTGATGATGATAATAATAATAATTATAATAACCTATTGCCATATTGCTTACCTTTTTGTATAATGCCATGTTTGAATCAGGGAATTTCTCCAAAATATGGAAGCTAGCTTCAATACTTTCATTGCTGAAAAAGCACAATTTAGATTATAAGGATCCCAACAATTTCCAACCAATTTCTTGCCTTCCACTACCGGCAAAATTAGAAGTGAAAGCAATGACTTTACAGCTTAGCGCCTTTTTACATGAAAATCATACTCTCGAACACACACAATATGGATTCAGAGAAGGACACAGCACAGAGTCAGCACTCATAAAACCTACAGAGGAAATCAGGGAAGCCCTGGATGAGGGAGGCAAAGCAGCACTGATTATGTTGGCTCTTTCTGCGGCCTACGATACGGTCCATCATGACCTTTTGATGGATCATTTATTGGCATGCGGGGTTCAGGGCACAGCCTGAAAGCTACTAAAAGCCTTCCTAACTGACCGAACGCAAATTGTGTCCTTTGAAAAATGTTATTACAAACCTTTTTCCCTAACATGCGGAGTACCGCAGGGGTCCTCCCTTGGCCCCACTCTTTTTTAATGTCTACCTATCGTCCTTGGCCTTCCTAATTAGATCCTTTGGATTTCATCTTACTTCCTATGTGGATGACACACACATTTTTGTGTCTATGCTGCCAGGACAGGAACCAGGAAAGAGGAAGAGGTTTCATGACTGCATGAAAGCAATCAAGATGTGGATGACACAGAATAGCCTGAAGCTTAACTCAGGCAAAACAGAGATCATCATTTTTGGAAACAATTCCAACTTTTGGAACCCCTATTAATGGCCGGAAGAATTGGCCATTCTCCCTAAACCGGCTTGGAAATCTAAGAACCTGCGAGTCATAGTTGATGACAAACTAAACTTTGATGATCAGAAAAATGCTGTTGCCTCAGCCACCTTTCATTCTCTTAGAATGAATAAGAAAATAATGCCGTTCCTGCCAGAGGACAGTCAACGTACAGTTGTTACATCTCTTATTTTATCAAGGACAATATCTAAATAAACGTCATCTTTTGCAAAACGCGGCAGCAACACTGATTACCAGCACACCAAATGTGTTTTTGTTTCTAAGGAAATCAAAAGACTTCACTGGTTACCAGTCAGAAAACGGGTGCGTTTTAAATCATTATGTACCGTTTTCAAAGCCCTTCAAGGAATAGGACCAGAATATCTGAACTCTTCTCTCCCGTGGAGCTAATATGGTGACAGTCCCCCCGATTAAAAAACCCACGTGGGAAGGGAGAAGATTTATCACCTGTGCCGCAAGCACGTGGAATGACCTTCCCTTCCATCTTAGAACTGCCACTGACCTCATTGCATTTAGGAAGGGACTAAACTCCGGGCTTTATAACGTGTAGCATATCCATAATAATCTGTGCTCAGAGCGTAGGAGCCAGCGCCAGGACACCTTCTGGTAACCGGTGCGCTATAGAAATATATATAAAATAACATAACATAACAATGAACACATTTACACACACAGTAGTCTCCTTTAGTGTAGGCATTTACCTGGGTAATGTGTACTTTTCTGATACCAGAAAAACACTCTTGCCTTAAGCTAATGTTTTTCTTGAGACTTAATGAGGGCCCAGCAGCTTCCTAAACAATCAAATTTAGCAGAAACCATGAGAAAACTAAAAATTAATCGCCAAACTGCTGGTGGCCAACACCAGATCTATTGGCTTTGCCATTGTGTGCTAGGTTTGGCGTCACTAACATTATATACCGAGAAATATGCCTCCAATTTCTCGGAATGCATGGCGGCTGTCGCCATGTGGATGGACAACAACTGCCTCCGGCTAAATGGAGATAAAACAGAGGTGTTGGTGGTAGGGAATAAAACCTCATTATGGTCCCAGGCGTGGTGGCCCACAACACTGGGCGATTTTCCTCGCCCCGTTGAAAAGGTCAAAAATCTAGGGATTATGATCGACTCTGATCTGTCAGGAAAATCCCAAGTCAATAAAATAATAGGCAAATGCATCGGAACGCTAAGAATACTAAGAAAAATCATCGATCTCATCCCTACTGAAGCTAGAAAAACCATCGTACATGCGCTTATAACACCTCATTTGGACTATGGTAATGTTCTCCTATTAGGACTGAACCAAAAACATCTTCACCAGCTTCAATGCTTACAAAATGCGGCCGCTCGCATGGTACTGGGCCTTCCCAGAAGAACATCTTCCAAGGCGGCCTTGTCCAAATTGCACAGGCTCCCTGTTAGGGAGAGAATCAAATTCAAGAGCCTCTGCTACGCCCACAAGATTGCCCATAACAAAGGTCCCACCTATCTAAGAGATCTTCTGACTATCCACCGCCCAACCAGAGACCTTAGATCCTCAGGAATGTCACAATTCAAACTCCCCCGTGTCCACAGAGCAAAAATAGGCGGCCGCTCTTTTCGCTACCTTGGAGTAAAACATTGGAATGCCCTACCTGTTCATTTAAGAATGGAACCCTCAGAGACTCTTTTCAGAGCCAAACTAAAAACCCACCTCTGTCCCCAATAATTCTGTTCTGATCTCTGACCGCTCCTTCTCTATCCTCTGTGAGTTTTGTTGGCAGTCAGCGCGGGGATACACAGTTGTGCAGCCATGCGCTTTATAAATGTTCTATTATTATTATATATATATATATATATTGTAGAGGAAATTGTGCAAGCGCTTCGGGAGGGCTCACCGCTTCATCCGACTCTCCGGTCTGTATTTGGCTCCTCTGCAATGTTCACAGGTTCCCCTGAATTAAAATTGGGTCCGACGCGTTTCGGGGCCACAAACGCCCCTTCCTCATGGACGCCAGCTGTTCAAACTAAAACGCGTTTGACCAGCGTGAAGAGAACATGGTGTTGAACTGCACACAGTCCATGAGGAAGGGGCGTTTGTGGCCCCGAAACGCGTCGGACCCAATTTTAATTCAGGGGAACCTGTGAACATTGCAGAGGAGCCAAATACAGACCGGAGGATCGGATGAAGCGGTGAGCCCTCCCGAAGCGCTTGCGCAATTTGCTCTACAATATTCAGGCGGCCAGCCTCTGTCGCGGAAGGAGCTCCACTCTGATGGCGGAACATGTATCCTGTCCTAAGAGACTGAGGCGAGATCAAACACACTCGCCTGTCAGCGCAACATCCATTTGAATAAAACGTGATGCCCGCAGCTTCCCTGCCATCCTACTTAAGGATTTTAATGACAGTAATGAAAGTGCAGACACGCCAGCCTACTCAAGGTTACTATTTTGTTTCACTTCACAGGACTACGTTGACCATGAGTCCCGGTGTTGCCAGACTCCACCCACTCAGGGAGGACGACGCCAGCTGTTCAAACTAAAACGCGTTTGACCAGCGTGAAGAGAACATGGTGTTGAACTGCACACAGTCCATGAGGAAGGGGCGTTTGTGGCCCCGGAATGCGTCGGACCCAATTTTAATTCAGGGGAACCTGTGAACATTGCAGAGGAGCCAAATACAGACCGGAGGGTCGGATGAAGCGGTGAGCCCTCCCGAAGCGCTTGCGCAATTTGCTCTACAATATTCAGGCGGCCAGCCTCGGTCGCGGAAGGAGCTCCACTCTGATGGCGGAACATGTATCCTGTCCTAAGAGACTGAGGCGAGATCAAACACACTCGCCTGTCAGCGCAACATCCATTTGAATAAAACGTGATGCCCGCAGCTTCCCTGCCATCCTACTTAAGGATTTTAATGACAGTAATGAAAGTGCAGACACGCCAGCCTACTCAAGGTTACTATTTTGTTTCACTTCACAGGACTACGTTGACCATGAGTCCCGGTGTTGCCAGACTCCACCCACTCAGGGAGGACGACGCCAGCTGTTCAAACTAAAACGCGTTTGACCAGCGTGAAGCGAACATGGTGTTGAACTGCACACAGTCCACGAGGAAGGGGCGTTTGTGGCCCCGAAACGCGTCGGACCCAATTTTAATTCAGGGGAACCTGTGAACATTGCAGAGGAGCCAAATACAGACCGGAGGGTCGGATGAAGCGGTGAACCCTCCCGAAGCGCTTGCGCAATTTGCTCTACAATATTCAGGCGGCCAGCCTCGGTCGCGGAAGGAGCTCCACTCTGATGGCGGAACATGTATCCTCTCCTAAGAGACTGAGGCGAGATCAAACACACTCGCCTGTTAGCGCAACATCCATTTGAATAAAACGTGATGCCCGCAGCTTCCCTGCCATCCTACTTAAGGATTTTAATGACAGTAATAAAAGTGCAGACACGCCAGCCTACTCAAGGTTACTATTTTGTTTCACTTCACAGGACTACGTTGACCATGAGTCCCGGTGTTGCCAGACTCCACCCACTCAGGGAGGACGACGCCAGCTGTTCAAACTAAAACGCGTTTGATCAGCGTGAAGAGAACATGGTGTTGAACTGCACACAGTCCATGAGGAAGGGGCGTTTGTGGCCCCGAAACGCGTCTGACCCAATTTTAATTCAGGGGAACCTTTGAACATTGCAGAGGAGCCAAATACAGACCGGAGGGTCGGATGAAGGGGTGAGCCCTCCCGAAGCGCTTGCGCAATTTGCTCTACAATATATATATATATATATATATATATATATATATATATATATATATATATATTACCTAAGATCTATAACATTGGCATCATTTGACCAATCTGCATGAAATTTTGCCAAAACAGTGTTAAGTGGGCACTATTGATTGGGAAAGTTTGGGGGTGATCCATGCAGTGGGGACAGAGAATTTGGGGCATGGAATGAAGTTGCGTATGTAATGTTAATTCCCGTAGGAACCTTTAGCCACCTCTACAGCCCGAATTGCTGAACGGACTAACACCAAAATTGGCAGGGAGGTAGATGTTGGTTCAAGGAAGTGCCTTTTGCCATTTTGGTGAAATCTGTTTAATAGTTTTTGACAAATTTAAGTTTAAAATGATAGTGATATCTATGGCCGAGGATATTTCGCGCAGGTTTTGGGATAAATCGCGTATGCAAGTGCCAATGGGAATGCTCTGATAGGCTGGATGTAACCTGAATAGAAAGTTGTGGCAACCATTTTATCTTTCGTGAATGGATCCTGGGGTGGAAAATCTGTGTGAAAGCCTGCATGAGGGGTCAGGGTGGAGATACTCTGATCCCATGTTTGAGAAATGGAGGTGTTAGTGACACAAATTATGTACCCAAAATTGATTTTTTTAATAATGCGCGATATTTGTGACGATGACTCAACCACCAGTGCAGCTCCTCATATTCCATTGCAGGAGTCAGAATCTTTATTTGTCTTTTTCCTTTGAACACTGACAAAACACAGTCAGTCGTGATTCAGAACTGAAGTACTATACTTCCCAGGGATATTAGCAACATCATGTTGGCGTCTCGGGTAACGGAAGGTCGAATATTAGTGCTTCCATTTCCTTCGGTGTGGCTGATTATTCTGGATGTAAGCATAGGATGTTTGTAGGCCATCATGTCTCGCTGTTCGGAGGCTGGTAATGGTGTGGTTGCACCACTTGTAATCACAACCTTTAGTACAGGGCTATAGACATTGTTTTGGAGTACTTAAAGGGGCACTTTCTGTACTCTCCATTGGAGAGGTGCACAGTTGCCGACTCGTGTGGGCTGAGGGGACTAGGACAAATATTCAGGAGGTGATTATTCATTTCACGATTTTATCCTTTTCCCCCATTGATGAGGGACTTTGGGGCAGATTTATGTTAACTGGCGCATCCCGAGGGATGCGCCAGTTAACGTGTGCCACAGTGCGCCACAGCTAGGCCACCCATGGTGCGCCGCATTTATAATGCGGCACACCATGGTGCAAAAATGGCACAGATGCGTGACGCATCTGTGCCGGAAATGTGGCACATTGCTGGAGTTGCGTCGCAAGCACGCCGCAGCTCCAGCAAGGCTCGGGGGTGCCCCATTCAACTAATGCTGCATCAAGACGCAGGGTTTTGACGCAGCATTGGCCAGAAAGTGACTGAGTGAAATCTCATAGATTTCACTTAGCCACTTTCAGGAGGCGTTCCTGCGCAGGAACGCCTCCTTATGGCGCAGTGCTTTACAACGTGACGCATCTCCTAGATGCATCACGTTGTAAATAGGGCGCATTGTTTGTGCCGCAGTTGTGTCAAAAAAAGTGACGCAATTGCGGCGCAAAGAGGCGCAACGGCCTCATAAATCTGCCCCTCAGTATACTCATGTGGGTAAAGGGTAGAGTATTTTTTGGCATATATACACTATCGACTATTTGCGTAATGTACTGATGACTTTTGATTTGAATGCTATTTTGAAACTGGAGAGATTCATTATCCATGATTTGGAGGCTCATACATGTATCTTGATTTGCTGAAGTCTTCTCTGAATATATATACATATGTCTAGGAGGTGGTGTTATGAGGCAATAGCACACTGCTCCGTGTTTTGGGATAACATGATTTCTTTTGTTTTATATTACATAATTTCTAACAGGGAACTGTGGTAGAGTGGAAACTTTCAACCTCAATCCATGTGAAGCAATGCTCAGGTTCTCTTGGGTAGGTATCTTTATTGTGTAGTGCTTGTATCGTGTAATCTAGCCATGCCAATGGTAACTAGGAAAATCACTAGAAAGGAATAACTTTCCATTTGTTATTTCTTGTCCCTACAGCATCTCTAGTATTTTAAGTGGCACCTAGAGCATATTTCTGATCACTTCTTTATTCTTGGACAATTCTGTGTGTACCTGATGTGCACTGCTGTGATGCTATCTTCCTTTAAAGGTAGTTATTTCATTATCACTCATTACTGAAAATATAGAGAATAGCTAGTTTTGAATAGTTTTCTTATGGCATCTCCCTGCAGTCTCCACCCTTTCCTGCCCTCGCTTTATCGCTTCACTGTTCTGTGCTATTATAGCAAGCGGACTTGATGCTATCGAGCCTTGGTCCATTTTTTAGCATCGTTCTGACCCCGAGGAGAAAGTAAATCAGACAGCGGGACATCGCGACTATCAACTTTGACACGAATATTGGTAAAAATATAAAAAAGATATCAATGAATCATCAATACATTGTTATAGAGATAGTGATAAATGTTTTTATAGAATTAGTCATATATGCCCACATGCATCAAACTGAATTGCATTCGCAAACGGTGCGAATCGCAAAATTCAGCCGTTTGCGAATGCAATTCGTTGTTTTGGGATGCATTAACCTTTTTGGCTTTTTCGCAATTTAAGAAATCGCAATTTATTTGCGATTTCTTAAATTGCGATTGCATTTCAGAAATCGGAATTTTGCGATTTCTTAAATGCAATGCATCATCTTAAAAAATATGCGAATTCGCAGATTAGAAGTGTTAATTTAGCATGAAGTCAACCTTCAATGTAATTTTGGAAAAGTGTCAAAAATGCACAAAAGTGCATTTGTGACACTTTCATTTTACACTCACACATGCCCTTGGGCATGTATGTGTGAAAAATGGACTGTATGTTACATTTCAGGGGTGCAGGAGGGGGGGGTCCTTTGGACCCCCCCTGCACCCTAGGAATTGCATTCTCATTTTGAGATTCCTTAATTGCGAATCGCAAAATGAGAATGCCTTCCCATTGTAAAGGGATTCTTTATTTGCGATTCGCAAAATTGTGAATCGCAAATAAGGAAAAATAAGAAATCACAAAAATAAATGCGAATTTTTACTGCATAGGTATTTCCGATTCCTAAATTGCGATTCCTTAATTTTCGCAATTTAGGAATCGCAAATACCAACAATGATGCATGTGGGGGTTAGCGAGCTATCTACTGTGATAGTTCGAATAAAATATATAGTTATAATTTTTGCATGTAGTAAACGCGGGATCGCAATGACCAACGTCATTGCGATCTCCAGCCTCACTGCGAAATTGGAAAATAGGTTTTAGAGATAGTTGCTCTAGAAATACACTATAAAAACATGAGTTTGAAGTGTACAGAAATAAACCCCTAGTGGGTAAAATACTGTAATATGTCTGCATATATGTGTTTTCACTTTATGAAAAAGGCGCAATCGTCGTGGTTAACAAAGTCATCCCGATATCCTGAATAACCATGAAAATGAAAAGTAGGTCTGAAAAATGTTTTTTAAAGAAACTTAGTACAAAAATATGAGTTTAAACATGCTTTAAGAAAGAAGTATGAATATAGTAATACGTGTAGGGCAATGTTCAGAATGGATTTTTTTTACATATTTTTGATTGTATTGATTGATATGTATTGACTGGAAAGCTAATGTTAAGGCCTTAAATTTGATTCTATTGGCTACCGGCAGCCTATGTAGTTCCTTTATATGCAGACAGATAGGATGCCGAAATGGAACCCTTCTGATCAATCTCGCAGCCGCATTTTGAACCATTTTAAGTTTCTTGTCAAGGTAAGCAGGTAAGCCCACATAGAGGCATTTCACGGAGGCAATGCAGCATGAACTACGACCCAACGGCAGTTCTGTGGCAGCAGATGGAAACATTTTCATAAGTATCTCAATCTGGCTAAAGCAGGCAGCTGTCACCTGCTGTATTTTGGCTGAAAAGGATAAGTCAACATCCGACTTTACTCCCAAATTTTTGGCAATGCCAAATGGAGTGGGTTGTGAACATATTTCAACCGGCCACCAAAGGTCTTTCAGCAGGGGGCTGGCTTTTGCCAAAAAACATCACTTCCATCTTTTCGGCGTTAAGTTTAGGTTCGTTGTTGTTCATCCAATGAGCAAAGTCTTTTAAACAGCCCTTAAAACTCTTAAAATGAGTCTTCTGACTGATCATCAAAAGGAAATACCAGCTGGGTGTCGGCGTAGGAAATTGCCTTTACAGCCCAGCTGGATATCAGGGAGAATAATAGGGCCAAATAGATATTGAACAACAACAGGCTTAGGGATGACCCCTGTGGCACCCCACAGCATAAATGCTTGCGGTCAGATTGATAAGGTTGTAATGCCATCCTTTGTGTGCGCTGATGGAGAAATGACTTCAGCTAGGCCAGGGCTGTATCCCCAAAACCGATGTCCAAAAGGCGTTGCACCAGTATTGAGCGGTCTACCGTATCAAATGCGGCTGTAAGATCCAGGAGCACCAGCATAGCTAGCTGATGCCCCTGAAATCAACACCATCTTTACTGAATCCGTCACCTCTAATAGGGCCGTCTCTGTGCTAAAGCCAGCACGAAAACCAGATTGAGTGTTGTGCAGGATGTATTGGCTCTCGATAAAATTAGCCAATTGTTGCTGCACTAACTTTTCAAGCATTTTTGCTGACGCTGGCAGCAGAGAATTAGGTCTATAATTATTCAGTTCCCCTGAATCAACATTAGGTTTCTTCTTAAGGGGCAGGAGAGTGGCATGCTTCCAAAAATCAGGGAAGATGCCAGAAGTGAGAGAAGCTTTCCATATTCTGTTTGCTCATAGGTTTTCGGTATATTGTTGAAGTTGCTTTCTCGGGGACAGAGTCAATCAATAGTCTGTCCTCGGGAGGAGAGTAGTCAGGAAGGGAGGTGTCATCTTGTAGCTCTGTCAACAGGGCATGTCTAAGTCTCAGGTAATTAAATCTCTGGGTCTCAGCCAGTTCAGATTCCAGCTGCAGGTCCTCAAATGGAAGTTGGGTCCCTTCCATCTAAATATCCCCCAGTCACTCTATTCCTATATTCTTCCAGCCTGTAACCCCTTAAAGCGAGGACACCTCTTTCAACTTGGCACTAGACCAAAGCGGCGTTCTGCTGGTCAGTTTGTTTTGCCACCCCAATGCCCAATTTGTTTCCCTCCAGCATGCCACAACTACCGCTGTGTGCGGGGGCCAACTAGGGTCATATTTCTGCACATAAAGCAGTGGCTCACAGTTGCCTGCAGGCATAGCATCCTGGTCCACCCTGTACACTGGTTTGTCTCGATCTGTTTATACCCAATTGTTAACTACTAACAGTTGCATAGCCAAATAGTAGAGTCTTACATCCGGTATCGCCAGGCCTCCATCATATACCCCTCTTTGTAACTTATGCAGTGCTATCCTTGGAGTACCTGCCTGCCATAGCAATTGCAGAGTATCTTGGGCAATCCTTTTGAATATCGTCGGTGGGAGGGAATAGGGGGTGTTTTGTAGAATGTATAACAGACGCGGTAGGGCCATCATCTTGAAAAGGGCCACCCTGCCCGCCAGGGACAATGGTAAGGTTCGCCAATGTTGCACATCACTATGGAGTCTCTCTAGCTGGGGGTAAGGTTTCTTTCCAGAAACTGCTGTTGATTCTGCAATACATGAATCCCCAAGTATTTGAAGCCTTCCTTAACTATAGGCGCCGTACACCGCACTGGTAGTCTCGGTGGGAGGCCCGCCAACAGGAACACCACTGATTTGACCCAGTTTATAGTATACCCAGAGCAACTCCCAAATAGGTAAAAAAAGATGAAGGACTCTGGCAATAGGGTGGTAATGCCTCAAAAGGTACAACAAGATGTTGTCAGCTTATAACGATATGCAACCCTCCCAACCACCCGGTTCCTCAATTTCCCTTATCATAGGGTCCCTCCTAATCAAGTGTGCCAATGGCTCCAATGCCAAGGCAAATAACAAGGGTGATAGAGGGCACCCATGTCTCATGCCCATCCGCAGGTGGAATTGCAGTAACAGCACACTATTGACTCGCACATTGTATCTTGATAGAGAAGTCTCACCCACTTACAAAAGTTAGGGCAAAAACCCGGCTTTGTTAACACGGCAAGTAAGTATGGCCATTCAATACTATCAAAGGCCATGTATGCATCAAGCGCCATCAGCGCTGCTTGTGGACCAGAGGAGTCTCTCATCGTGTGCTGCACTCCATACAACCTGCGCAGGTTGTGCCGGGTGCTTGTATTGGGCATAAAGCCTGACTGATCCTTTAGAACTAAGATGGTAATAATAGGTAACAACCTATTTGCTAGGGTCTTAGCCAAGACCTTGACCTCAACATTGAGGAGGGAAATTGGCCAGTATGAGTTGAATCGATCAGGGGGCCTCTGTGATCTCAGCCTCTAGAACCACCTTGTCTTCTACCGACACCACCGGTAATGAGAAGTCTCTCAGGAACTCAATGCAGTCGCTTTCAGATTGCATACTTAATGGAGAATAGATACCCTTGTAGTATGAAGCAAACACCTCCGCAACGTCGATGCTGGCTGCGCGGAGAATGCCATCACTATCTTATACAGATGTCACCCACGACCTCTCTCTATTGCGCTTCTCGAGCCAGGCAAACAACCTCGATGCCTTATCCCAACATCATAAAGTCGATGTTTCACTGCCAGTGCAAGCGCTTGTGCCGCACCTTCAGCCGCTGCTTGCAGTTCGCATTGATGCAGGGCCAAAACGTGACGCAGGTTTGCATCCCCCTGCGCCGTCGCTTCCCTCTCTATCTGAAACACTTCTTGCTCTAAGGATTTCATGTGTCTCGCCTCTTCCTTCTTTTGGCCCCCTATAAGTGCTTGTGCTTATTTATTTTATTTATTTGTTTGGAAAGATTTGCAAAGCGCGAACAAGACCTTTACGGGTATCAGAGCACTGTACAGAAGTGGTGAGAGCACAAATAAAACCAAGCACAATGTTAAAAAAGGTGCATTTTTAGTCCAAATAGTGACAAGCAAAGGGGAAAGCAAACCAGGTCAGGGGCTGGAGAGATGGCCTTCCCCATTTAACAGACAAGCATACAATAAATCAAAACAAAGGTGTAAAGAAGGGTCACATTTGTAGATAAAGCATGAGATCAAGATGATGTCAGTGTTCACTCAAGAATAGCCATCTGACTTGTTTCTTGAAAGATGCAGTGGAAGGATTTGATCTGATCCCAGAAGGTAGGGCGTTCATTATTCTTGGAGCAAGACCGGTGAAGGTCCGATCGTAAGATCTTTGCTTTTTGAAACTGGGAGGTTCCAAAAGTAGGGTGGATTTACTTCTTAGGATCCGACAAGAGCCCAATAGTTCAAGCTTGTTTGCCAAGTATAGCGGGGTGTTGTAATGTAAGACTTTATGAGTCAAGCAAGCTATCTTGAAACGTATCCTAGCTTCGATAGATAGCCAATTTAGTTACAAAATGTCAGGGAAAATGTGGTCATGTTTTCTAGAGCCAGTGATGAGCCTGGCTGATGCATTTAGAGTAGCTCTGAGCAGGGCCAATCTAGCTTTGGGAAACCCAGCAAGGGTCGTCAAATCATATTCCAGATGAGAGATAACAAGGGACTGTACAGCAGGCCTGATGTCTTTGGGAGGCAGGAAAGGCTTGATTTTCCTAACGGTGTTGAGTTGAAAGTTGACTCCCCTGATAGTTGCACTAATGTGCACTTGCATATTAAGGTATTTGTCCAAGGTGATGCCTTACAATTTAGCAGAGTCAACCACATGAGGGGTGCAGTTAAGAGCAGTGAGTTGATTAAGCCAGACCAGGGTACGTTCAGAGTGGTTGGGTGGAGCAATCAGAAGGAATTCAGTTTTGAGAGTTTTTAACAGAAGATGGTTCTGGGCTAACCAATGTTGAGTTTGTGAGAGAGCATCATTTAGCGTTTTTATGTCTTCTTGAGAGGAGATCTTCAAGAACAGTTGCGTGTCATCGGCATTCATGTGGTACTGAATGTTAGAGTGGTTCAGAATGATGGTAAGTGGTTCCATAAAAAGGTTGAAGAGAGTCGGGGAGAGTGTGGATCCTTGTGGAACTCCAATCGTAACAGGGGTACTGTTTGCAAGGGCGTGGTTACCATTGATCCATTATGAGCAGTTATATAAGAAAGAGGCAAACCAATTTAGGACCCGCCCCGAGAGACCCATCCTATGTTGAAGAAGGGCAATTATGTTTTCATGTTTGATGGTATCGAATGCAGAGGACAGGTCAAGAAGGATCAGGAGACAAGGTACATTTTGATCAAGGGATCTTAACGCGTCATCGAAAATGAGCATTAATGCTGTTTCAGTACTGTGCCCTGCTCTGAAACCCAACAGGTAGTTGTCAAGGAGTTGGAATTTCTCAATGTGGTTGCATAACTGTGAATGGACCCATTTCTCGAGCAATTTAGCTAGAGTCATGATGCTGGTGATCGGTCGGAAGTTGTTAGGACCATATAAATCAGAATTGAGCTTCTTCGGGATGGGAGTAACTTGCCCCGTCTTCAGGCAATCAGGGATCCTTCCCTATAAGAGAGATTCATGAATGATCCGGAACCACAGGGGACAATGGTCAAATTGAGATCTCTAAAAAACTTAGCAGGTAGTGGGTCACAGTAACGGTTGGAAGGTGACATCTGGAGGGAGAAAGGAATTCCAGGTGGTGCTGTTTTCGAGAGAACAACCAATGGGTAAGGACACTGCCAAGGGTTCTGCCCACTCAGCTGATAATGCAGTGAGGTTCAGAGGTGGCAAAATGGGAGTGTCAGGAAGCAGCTCCAGTTCAATTTTCTTAGTTTTTTCAGCGAAATGTACTGAGAAGTCCTCCCCACCAGGAAGCAGGGAGAAGGGAGTCGAGATAGAGTTGGAAGAGTGGTTAGCTTGTTGCTTGATGATTTCAAGGAGCTTTTTGGGTCTATTCGAGCGCCATCCAGCTGAGCCCTGTGGTGGTCTGTTTTAGCAATGCGGATGTGTTTGTTGTAAGTACTTCTCACCTTCCTTAGCTGGAAGAGGCTTGAGGAGGAGGGTGTGTTTCTCCTACGTCTCACTGCGTGTCTAAGATTAAGCCACTCATAATTTAGGGCATCATTAAACCAAGGATTGGATTATTTGACTGGAATCCTTTTGATTTGTGTAGTAGAAATAGTTTCAAATATGTTAGCCATAGTGTTAATGTAGTGATCAGAAAGATCATCAAGGTTGGTCGTGTTTGGAGGGGGCTGACGCTTTTTTTTGGTGATGGATGTTAGAGCATTGATGTTGATGTCTCTCAAATTGCGAGACAGTTGTTTAGCTTTAATAGTTTGGCCCTGCCTGCACAATACCTTTTCCAATATGTTGAAGGAAATTTGATGATGATCCAACCAGTCATAGGGTAGGATGTCACCCAGTGCAAGCAATTTTCTTTGCCAATGATAAAGTCGAGAGTGGCACCTTTGTTGTGGGTAGGTCCCTTACAGACCTGTGAGAATTTCAGATCAGAGAGGAAAGTTTAAAGGAGCAGACTAAAGGATGATTTGAGTCATTCCAGTGGAGGTTAAAGTCTCCAAGGAAAATATGGCTAGGTTGGTCCAAGCTTGAAATATGACCTCCATGATTTGTTCAACGAAGATCAGATTATCACCAGGAGGATGGTAAAGCGAATGAAGCACACTGGCAATCTTGCCCTTATTACACATTTTGATGACTAGTTGATTACTTAACCACATCGCTGCTGTGGTTATTTTTCCCCTGTGCTGGAAATTGCCATTTTGCTGGTGTCATGACGAGCTCAGCTCGTCATCAGCACAGCTCAACTGTGCCTCATGACGAGCTCAGCTCGTCATGAGCATGGAAGGGGTTAACAGTGAGGCTGGTGTGATGAATGCATGCAACACCCCCCTCCCCGTTTTAGCAAGTCAATTGCGTCTGATAATGCCATACTTAGAAGGGATTAAGATGTCGAGGACAGGTGATGAGGCATCATTGAGCCACATGTCAGTGAGAATCAAAAGGTCCATCATTTACATGCATCAAAGTCCAGTTTTGCGATTCCTTATTTGCGATTTTTAGGGAATCGTAAATAAGGAATCGCAAAATGGGATGCATGATTTAAATCGCATAATATTTGCGATTCGGTAAAAATCGCAATTTTTACCGAATCGCAAATATGCGAATTCTAATTTGCGATTTCGTAATTCCCATTGATTCCTATGGGCCAAAAGGCCCATAGGAATCAATGGGAATTGCGAAATCGCAAATTAGAACTCGCAAAATGTTAATGCATTCCATGGGTGGAGGAGGGGGTCTAAAGGACCCCCCCCCTGAAATGTATTTTGAAGTTCATGTTTCACACACACATGTCCTAAGGACATGTGTGTCTGTAACATGACAGTGTTTTAAAATGCAATTTTGAGCATTTTAATACATTTTCACAAATTACCACGAGGTTCACCCTTGTGGTAATTTGCACCCCCTAATTGCGAATTCGCAATTTTAAAATTAATCATGCATTGCTTTTAAGGAATCGCAAATTTGCGGTTCCTTAAAAGCAATCGCATTTTTGAAATTTGCTAAATAACGATTTTGCCAAAAATGCTTGATGCATCCCAAAAACCTATTTAGGAATCGCAAACGGCCGAATTTACCGATTCGCACCGTTTGCACTTCCTAAATAGGTTGATGCATGTGGCCACATGTCTTAGGAAATGATGAGCTCCAAGATATCTGCTGCATGTTTCACAGCCGACCTGCGTTTGAGTAGCATCGATTTGATGTGATGGTTAGTAGTAATCACTTCATGATGAGAGGTAGTTATTTGAAGTAGGTTTTCCATTTTAACCGATCAAAGGCTGACACTAGGTTCCCTGTCAGGGTCCGAGGTAATAGTAGGGATATTGGTAGTAGAGATAGAGGAGGAGAGAATCCTATGGTCGCTGTACGAGAATAAAAGGAGCGAGAGTGTTTTTTTTCCAACAGCTAAGGTTGGAATCTATAGGGCCTTGAATGGTGGTTAGGGAGAGGCCTAGACCTCCAGCTAGAGCTAACAGGCGAGTGGATAGAGGCTTGATTGTCACCGGTGTAGAACATTATCCGTGGCTTGAGGTGATCAGTCCACTGAGAAAGGTGTGTATTCCAGTGCTTCTCCATCTTCATGGAGAACTGTAAAACGGTCTGTATGGTCTCTTTAACAGCTAGGAGATCCTGCTTGAGGTCAGCAATCTTCTCCTCAAGGCAAGGACGGAAAAAGTATTCCTCAGCAGACCCCGAATGAGACAATGTGTGGAGGGTGATTAGAGTGTAGAATACATCTCAATCCACAGTTACTGGGAAAGATATAATCCCGCTTGCTAGGGACTTCGAGCTCCCTCCACTAGCTTGGTGGGGCTTTAGATTAGGTGCACAGGGGAGCTGAGCAGTTCCAGGATTGGAAGTAGTGAAGGGCAAGGTGGACTTAATAGAGTAGATGGGTGATACAAAGTAGGACGAGAAGGGAGTGTGTGGGTTATGAGGCAACGATTGGAGACAGCAACTATGTCCAAGGCTCTCGAGTTTGAAACATCTGTTCCTAGGGGTAGAATAGCAGGGTTATCATGGATGTTAGTGCTTGTGTAGTGCCCAAACCCACTGTTGTTGGACATCACAGAGCAAGTAGTGGAAGACGGGGGTGACCTGCGATTTGACAGTAGGAGTGGCAAAGGCGGAGAAGTAATAGGGACAGCAGATAGGTGGTAGGCAGTATGGGCATAAAATCTGTTTTGCTGGCAAATTTGCGGATTTTTGATGATTTCGCGATCCGCGAATCGCGCGAATTTACCCAAAAATCTGCAAATTCGCAAGCTACAAATTATTTTGCTTGGTCGCGCTTGAAAAATACAATATCGCGCACGCGGCGTTGACTTACCGTGATTCTGAGTCCGACGAGTGGTTTTTCTCCCGGTTTTGCATGTGCTGCGCCATTTTTGATCTTGCTGCGTGATCGCGCGAGAGTTTTTCGAACGTAATTACATTATCGCGGCTTGCCATCTTGCACAGCGAGAGTTTGACAACACCAGTACGTCATAAAGGCCCGCGATCACGCATTGCTGGAGTAAACAATGCCGAACACGTAGATGCGGCGCGCAGCTGACTTCCCGCAGGAGATTTGAACAGCTCGCGTTCCCAAAATTGCAAAAATTGCAATTCTGCATAAGAAATCCATCGCAGGAAGAATAAACCTTGTGAAAATGATGATTTTGATCAAAATAACTCCTCAGATTGACCTTTGGCTGCACTTTTTGGTGCAGGAGTCCATTTTCTGGGGTAGGGTGGGAAAAAGAAAGTGCCCCAGAGTCTCCAACTTCCTGTTCCTGTCCAGCAGGCTCCTCCCAGTGCTTTGTCCATGTCCTGGTCACTTTTCATTTGGCTGTGGAGCTGTAAGGATTACTTTTTGTGACTGCTGCTGGATATTTGTATTTGAGGACTTTTTGGACTTTGGAGTTTGGATCACTTTTGGACTTGGGATTTTACAAGTAAGTTGGTGTTGTTTGTTTGGGGCATTGCAGTTGTTGCAACTACAGTTCTAAAACATTTTTCACAACTTTAACAAAATATATATTGTGGTGGGTAGCCACAGTATCCAGTAGGCCCAGGGTTAGTCATGGGTGCATGATACAACTGCTTCTGTGATTTTCTTTTAAACTTAATTCTCATTTATGTCATGGAATTTTAGCTCACTGTTATATGTTGATTTTGTTTAAAATTTTGGGGTGCCTGTAAAGCCTCACTAGCCAGTAGGCCCAGGTGTAGTGAGTGGTGCATGGGCCTAGTCTTTCTGGGGTGTCTTGAATTTAAACGTCATTGAGGGCATGGATGGCATGGGATTGTGGTGATTCTTGAGTGTTTTTTTACTGTTTGGGGTGTTGTTGGGGCCTGGCCATGTGGGTGGGGCTATTTTGAGGCCTGATACAGGCAGACCTGGCCATGTGGTGGGGGTCAAGGGGCCATTTTGAAGACAGGCACTGTGCTCAGGCCTGCAGCCAGTTTGCCTTGCTTTCAACCATTATGCCCAGGGGTACTCAGTGGTGCATGGGCCTAGTCTTTCTGTGGGGTGTCTTGAATGTAAACATCATTGAGGGCATGGGTGACATGGGATTGTGGTGATTTTTGAGTGTTTTTTTACTTTTTGGGGTGTTGTTGGGGCCTGGCCATGTGGGTGGGGGCCATTTTGAGGCCTGGTACAGGCAGGGCCTGGCCGTGTGTTGGGGGTCAAGGGGCCATTTTGAAGCCAGGCAGTGTGCTCAGGCCTGCACCCAGTTTGCCTTGCTTTCAACCATTATGCACAGGGGTACTCAGTTATGCATGGGCCTAGTCTTTGTGTGGGGTGTCTTGAATTTAAACATCATTGAGGGCATGGATGACATGGGATTGTGGTGATTTTTGAGTGTTTTTCGACTTTTTGGGGTGTTGTTGGGGCCTGGCCATGTGGGTGGGGGCCATTTTGAGGCCTGGTACAGGCAGGGCCTGGCCATGTGGTGGGGTCAAGGGGCCATTTTGAAGCCAGGCAGTGTGCTCGGGCCTGCACCCAGTTTGCCTTGCTTTCAACCATTATGCCCAGGGGTACTCAGTGGTGCATGGGTCTAGTCTTTCTGTGGGGTGTCTTGAATTTAAACATCATTGAGGGCATGGATGGCATTGGATTGTGTTGATTTGTGAGTTTTTTCCGACTTTTTGGGGTGTTTTTGGGGCCTGGCCATTTGGGTGGGGGCCATTTTGAGGCCTGGTACAGGAAGGGCCTGGCCATGTGGTGAGGGTCAAGGCGCCATTTTGAAGCCAGGCAGTGTGCTCAGGCCTGCACCCAGTTTGCCTTGCTTTCAACCATTATGCCCAGGGGTACTCAGTGGTGCATGGGCCTAGTCTTTCTGTGGGGTGTCTTGAATTTAAACATCATTGAGGGCATGGATGGCATGGGATTGTGGTGATTTTTGAGTGTTTTCGACTTTTTGGGGTGTTGTTGGGGCCTGGCCATGTGGGTGGGGGCATTTTGAGGCCTGGTACAGGCAGGGCCTGGCCATGTGGTGGGGGTCAAGGGGCCATTTTGAAGCCAGGCAGTGTGCTCAGGCCTGCACCTAATTTTGCCTAGCTTTCAACCATTATGCCCAGGGGTACTCAGTGGTGCATGGGCCTAGTCTTTCTGTGGGGTGTCTTGAATTTAAACATCATTGAGGGCATGGATGGCATGGGACTTGTGGTGATGTTGTAGTGTTTTTTTACTTTTTGGGGTGTATAACTGATGTTCCTCTGGCTTCCATTGCTTTTAGGTGCAAGAGAGAACCACCAGTGCCAGGAAGAAGTCCTGCAGCGGTCTGTGCAGCACAACGTCACATGACGTCACGTGTGGCTGATGGAGCAAGGATTTGCACGTAAAGCGACTTGCTCACATTCAAGAACCTCTTTTAACTTGTAATAGTATTAACCAATCCTGTTTGTTATTAATATCGCACTTTTTCAGTACACGCGGGTGTCCCAGAGATGCTTGCCTATGTGTCTATTATTCATAATGAGGCTTTCATACTACAGCATCGCTGCTTCGCAGAAATCCAGTCTGCGCATGCGTCGGTCATACCCATGTGATGTGACGCACTCGCAGTTCTGGAGGGATATTTTCGCTCATGCGCATTACAGCTAAAATGGCCGCTTTGTCTTTAACATGATCTCCACTTGCTAATGCTGCTTTTGCACATCTATCTTTTTCTGCCTAAAATCCTAATGCTATAAATATTATAAAGTAAGGGATAAAGTAAGGGATGTAGTGCAGCTATTCATGGTGTACAGTGCATTCATTTTTTCTGTGTTTCTAATTTGTTTTCGCTTACTTTTCATGTACCGCGTATCTCTGGGCCTGGGAGTGGGGAGTCGCTCCATCTTTGAAACCCCTTGTGTAGGAAGGTACCTCCTGACTATGGTTGCCCCCAACTTTTTGCCCTGTGTTTTAGCTGGTTTTTGACATAGTCGACCTGGGATCCTGCCAATCAGGACCCCAGGCCTACTGCTCTCTCTTTAAAATGGATTCCATGTACCCTAGGTGCATTTCCAATTGGTACTGGGCCACCCTATCAGACCCTGTAACTCAGGGCATGGGTGTACCCAGGGCTGCCAGGGGCTGCAGCATGTATTATGCCACCCCTGGCTGGCCTCCTAAATTTGACACAACTGGCTGCATGACAGCTGGGGCAAAGTCGTGTAATCACCCTTTGCTGTAGATATAGTATACCTATATCTAACCCTAAAATGGACACACAGATTCCTATCAGTCACTCCTATGGCAGGCCTTGACAATCCTGAAGCCAGAGTGCTTGGAATCATGTGAGATGGTGCTCTGGCATGAGCTGAGCCTGTCTGCAGCTTGCGGAATCAAGTCCTAATAGCTGTTCCATGATATCGCATACCATATACTCTTAAGTGCACTATAATCCTCGCGGTTAAATGCTATCTTTGGTATTGCTTTATCAAAACATGTCGAGTAAGGTGTCATACGAATTGGAATACTAACCCCTCGCCAATTCTGGCGACGGGGTTAGCATTCCATCCTTCTAGAGGGACACGACATGTATGTAACTGTGAACCCCGGTTAAAGTTAACTAAAGCCTCAGCTCCACAAAATGGATGCTGCCACCACAGACACGAGTCTGACCTCCTGCTGCTGGGAGTCCTTCCAGCGAGGGAGGCTTGGACAAAGGGTTTCCTGTCAGGGGCGGTGCTAGCACCGTCCCAGACATGGTTTTGTGTATCCTGGGTAGGCAGGGCTTTTCAGGAAGGTGACTGCTGAGTGGCACCCCGGTGCTCACTACGCATAGGCCGGTCTGAACCAGTTCCAGGGGCACACCAGCCCCTGGCCTGGGGAAGTCCGGCATGGCAGAGGGGTGTAACCACCCCCCTCCTAGTCCCACCCATAGGCAGGACCTAGTCACCGGGTCAGCCCCTTTTTTAGTATAAAGATGGGAGCGGGCCCCCTGTTCAAATTAGATCATCTTTGGAATCAAGACACGACTTTCTGCGAAAGGCATCAAGATTTCTTTCTTCAAGATTCTCTCTTGTGGCTAAGGAGTAGTCATCCTGCATCCGCAGGCACCATCCTAAGAACACTGCGGTCTGCTGCAAGTCCTTCTTCACGAATCCGACGACCCAGCTCGACGAGACCCGGCTTCCCTGGCACCTCTGACCTCTACTCACCTCTACAGCAAAGCTGAGAACTGTGAGTGCGACGAGACCTCGAGGGACCGACGATCGCCAAGACTGCACGACTTCTTTGTAACAAGCCCACCGTGTGCTCCACTGGTGAGTGCTTTGGGGTCCGAGAAGCCCCAACCCTGAGCAGCTCCAGCACCGAAGACCAGCCCTCCAGCATCTCCACGATCTGCGTGGGGCCCTTCTGCTTTTGCGTGCTCACCGCGCTGTGTGGCTACTAGCCGGCTGGCTTGTGGCCTTCTTCACGACGCCCGACGACATCACTGCTGCTGGTCTGGTTGCTCCAGACTGGCCCTTGCTTCCTTCTTCAAGGGAGGCACCCCGGACCCTCCTGGTCTACTCCAGACGCCATTTTGAGTCCACCGCGTGGGCTTGAATTTGCCAAGGCTTTGTTGCCCAATCCTGGGTCCAGCGACGCCGACAGCTTCAATCTTCGTGGGACAGCTCGCTCCTCCATCCTGGTCGCCGACAACGCCTCCTGGTCCGTGAGATCTGCGAGCACAGCGTCACCCACTCACCTAGTCGAGGTGACTACCATCCGGTGCCCTCCTGGTGCCAACCGACTACTGGCTAGTAGTCTCGAACTTGGTCCCCTCTGCTTTCAGGTGTCATCTTCCTTCGATCCAGGCTTGGATCCATCGAACTTTCTTCACTGGTCGCCTGCCAGCAACTTCTTTCTTCCAGGCTCTTGGTCCGTCTACAAGGATTCCCGACGTCTTTTGAGACCTATGCAGCTGCAGCCCCTGGCCTAGGTAACTTCGGCATTTCGGTGCCCCAGCATAGCCTCACTATCCAAGGGTCAGAATCCACTTTCGTTTTCCTCCTACCAGGTCGGGTTCGCCCGAGAACACTAACTTTCTGAAATCTAGCTACCATAGACTTTGTCCCGCATCACGCGTGAGAGTGCACACTCTGCACCCGAGTCCCCTGGGTCTCCTAGAAGTAATCTGAAGATTCTATAGTCAAGATCTAGCGATTCCAAAGCCTATTAGTACTGTACTTACTTGCTAGTAATTTCGCATTCCACTTTCAGAGTATATGGTTTTCCGTGCCCCTCGGGCATTTGTATATACTGTGCTAACTTAAGTATTTTCGTAAGAGTTTTGTTTTGTGCTTAGCACCCTGTCCTCATAAAGAGTACAGGGCTGTTGTGATTTTAATAAATACACTGTTTATTTTCATAACACTTGTGTGGTGTCCCTTCACTTGGTGTTCAAGGGGTATATGTGTGGTATAACAGCTGGCTTAACACGCCCTCTCGAGTCTTTAGCCTTAGACTGCTCGTATCCACGCTACTAGGATAGCTGGTCTATAAGGTTGACTTACAACCAATCATCAATAAGGGTTGCTGGACTGATACACAGTGATCACTAGAATAGTGAGCACTGCATATCAGGCCACCTTCTCACATTGGTGAGCAGCGTTGGGATTTGAGCTTGCTGTTGTTTTACCACACGTATCCTAAGAATATCTTGTTGAAAGATCACATAAGTACTTCAGGTACATATAACTAAGCTTAGAATACTCTGAGTTCTACTGAACCAGCTGTTGCAGCTCCTCAAGGCTTAGCACACCTTGGCTGCGACTCCTAGCAAGGGATCAGTAGGCAAACACATAGTGTAGGTAGGTGCATCACTTACACCACACTAGAAACAGTATGTCAGACAAAGGAGGAAACTCTGAGTCTCCCCTTGTGTCAGTGGACCCTCCACAGGTCCTCCCTTCCAGATATACTGTGCTTAGCTTCCATGAGTTACGACAAGTGTGTACCTCTAGGAAGATTAAGCAGGGGTCTAACCCCACACCTTCCTTTCTGATTGGTCTCTTAGAGACTTATGATGCCAGAAAAGCTGAGAAACTTCTTAGCTCTTCTAATCCAGATGGAGGTATGCCTCCCCTTGAGGGAACCAGAGGAGACCCTGACCTAATCCATCTCTCAGCTGAGACTGAAGAGGGGGAGGAGGATGAGGATCAGCTGTCTGGGGATGAGGCAGACAAGGGACAGGTAGAAGTCAGCAGACTAACCAGGTCCAACTTAAGCAGACATGAGATGAGTACTGGGGGACCCCTGGGGCCACTCTCAGGTCAGCTTAACATTGGGAATGGACGAGCTAGGTCTCTATCCAGAGGCTCTGGCAGATCCCTTCAAACCAATGGCTCTGAACACTCCTCTCAGAAGGGGATGACATCCCCTCAGAGGAGAGTGTATGAAGCTAAAGAAAGGGCAGCTAATCTGAGGATTGAAAGGGAAGAACTTGCCCTGGCCAAAGAGAGGCTTGCCTTTGCTAGAGAGCAACAGTTAAGTGGGGTAGTCCCCACTGGTGGCAGCATTGTGCCTAGCAATAGGGAAAGGAGTTTTGATACAAAGCACCTTGGTAAGATAGTGCCCCCCTTTAAACAAGGGGATGACATCCACAAATGGATTACTGCTCTGGAGAGGGCCTGCACTGTGCAGGGTGTTCCCCAGAGTCAGTGGGCAGCTATCTTGTGGCTCTCCTTTGAAGGCAAAGGTAGAGATAAGCTCCTCACTACAAGGGTGGAGGATGCTAACAATTACCAAGTCTTGAAAAACACACTGGTTGAAGGGTTTGGCCTAACCACTGAGCAGTACAGGGTGCTGTTCAGGGATACCCAGAAAACTCAGTCTCAAGATTGGTCCGACTTTGTAGATTGTGCCACTAAGGCTTTTGAAGGCTGGCTACTGGGTAGTAAGGTTACTGATTTTAAAGGATTGTACAATCTAATTATGAGGGAGCAAATCTTAAATAATTGTCAGAACCAGTTATTACACCAGCACCTGGTAGACTCTGATCTGACCTCTCCACAGGAATTGGGTAAGAGGGCAGACAAATGGGTCAGAACCAGGGTTAGGCCTAAAAACCAGGGTGGTGACCAGAAAAAGGAATCAACCAAGCCTCAAGAGAAGGGTGGGGATAAATCCAAAGAGAAGACTTCCCAAGGGCCCCAAAACTCCAACAAGGGTGGTGGGTCCCAGAACACTCCTTCAGAACAGAAGAAACCTTATTGCCATACCTGTAAACAGGTGGGTCATTACAAAAGTGATGCCAGTTGCCCTAAAAATGGTAATAAGGGAAATATACCCCCAGGTAATACTCCTAAACCTCCTGTTACCACTAGTGGTAATCCCCCAGGTGGTGGGAGTGCCCCCAAGAATGTGGTGGGCATTACTTTGGGCAATCAGGAGGACTATGGCCTAGCCAGGTTCCCTGACCACACTCTTGTCTGTGAGACTGGCATGGGGTTTGCCAACTTCACTACTGGACCCCACCTTTTGGGAAAGTATAGACAAGAGGTCATAGTGAATGGTCAGAAAGTTGAGGCATTCAGAGACACAGGGGCCAGCATCACCATGGTGATTGACCATCTGGTCCCCTCTGCTCAACTGACCCCTGGTTTTACTTATCAGGTGACAGACATTCATGGAGTGAAGAGAAGGCATCCCATGGCAGTAGTCAAGCTCAGCTGGGGTAATGTCACAGGGCCCATGAGAGTGGCAGTGACAGATAACCTACCTGTAGATTGCTTACTGGGGAATGACCTGGAACTCTCAGCATGGGCTGAGGTGGAACAAGAAACTCACTCCAGAATGATAGGCCTATCCAGACAGGTTAGTGGGGCAGTAATAGCTACAGCCCCAGTCCAAGCACCATTCCTCCCTGAAAAGGTTGGAAGGGCAGTGGTAGCCACTGCCCAGGCTCAGACAGACTTTCCAGAACAGGATAGGAGGGCTGTGACAGTCACAGCCCAAACACAGACTGAGTGCCCTCCTGAAAAGGTTGGCAAGGTTGAAATGGTCTCAGCCTCTACTCAAACAGATAGTGAGGTTGTGAAGCCTGAAACAAGGGATCACTCCACTCAAACAGAGAGCATTGAGGAGGAAGAAGAGTCTTCCCCCTCCCAGACACTAGGTGAGAGCCAACCTCCTCAGGGAACTGACTCTACCCCTGTTGAAGGAACTGCCCCAGAGGTAGTCAGGCCAAGCCTGGCAGGGCCCCTGATGGTAGTGGACCCTTCCCAGGTGGGACCCAGTCTGGAGCAGGTAACCTGCACCTCTCTACCCTGCCTCAGTCAGCCCAGGGCTGAAGAGATCAGGGAGGCCAGTGGTGGACCCAAAAGGGCCCCCTGTCCAAAAGAACCCCTTAATCAGCAGATTAGGATCACTGAAGCTGGTAAACCTAGCCAAGTGAAAATAGAACAGACTCCTGAGGGATCCCCCTTAAAAGTAGTTAGGGAACTCCCACAGCTGGACACTGTTGGGCACAGCCAAACATGGGGCCTAAAAACCCCAGACCTGACCTGTCCCTCCAGTAAGCCAAACAGAGGGACTCAGCCTCCAGCTTTAGGTAGCCAGAGGCTGACCCTGAGAGCTCAGTGCATCTCAGCTAAAGAAAGAAAGGCACACATGATGAATGGTGATTGGAGGAAGTTGAGCCCAAAGGTAGAGGAGCCTCACTTCAGTACTCCATCCCAGCATCAGCCTTTTACTTTCCCAAGACACACCAGAGACATAGATTCCCTATGGTGGAGACCCTCAGATACCCTTAGGGTGAGGGGTTGCCTAGTGGACCATGACACAGGGGGAAACCAAGCCAGAGCTGGTCCTTCCTTATATGGCCACTTAGGTAATAGAGGCTTGCCTGGACAAGGATAGCCTTATCTCCTTTCGTTTGGGGGGGGGTTGTGTAGGAAGGTACCTCCTGACTATGGTTGCCCCCAACTTTTTGCCCTGTGTTTTAGCTGGTTTTTGACATAGTCGACCTGGGATCCTGCCAATCAGGACCCCAGGCCTACTGCTCTCTCTTTAAAATGGATTCCATGTACCCTAGGTGCATTTCCAATTGGTACTGGGCCACCCTATCAGACCCTGTAACTCAGGGCATGGGTGTACCCAGGGCTGCCAGGGGCTGCAGCATGTATTATGCCACCCCTGGCTGGCCTCCTAAATTTGACACAACTGGCTGCATGACAGCTGGGGCAAAGTCGTGTAATCACCCTTTGCTGTAGATATAGTATACCTATATCTAACCCTAAAATGGACACACAGATTCCTATCAGTCACTCCTATTGCAGGCCTTGACAATCCTGAAGGCAGAGTGCTTGGAATCATGTGAGATGGTGCTCTGGCATGAGCTGAGCCTGTCTGCAGCTTGCGGAATCAAGTCCTAATAGCTGTTCCATGATATCGCATACCATATACTCTTAAGTGCACTATAATCCTCGCGGTTAAATGCTATCTTTGGTATTGCTTTATCAAAACATGTCGAGTAAGGTGTCATACCCTATTTCCTATATAATGTGCATCATGGCCAGACGGCGCAGCGGGCTGGCGCAGCGGGCGCGCCGGATGCGCGCCGAAGCCGCGCCTAAGCCAAGCCCGTCTGCGCCCGTCCGCGACCGGACACGGCCCAGGGCCACAACCCCTGTCCTTGATGGCAGAATTACCTGGAGCAGGAGTGACTTAGTAAGTTTCTCCTCGCACACTTGCACCCCGGGCCTCCACAGTATAAGGGTTGGGGAGATTGAAGGGTGTAAACACTGCCAATTCCACCTTGGTACAACGCGTGCTGACTCCAGAGCTGGCGCCTCCTTGCTGTCCTGCGGCCTGATCAATGTCAGGTCGCTCTGCTGCCACAAGCACGATGTTTATGACCTCCTCACTGATAAACATCCCGATCTGCTGTTCATTACTGAAACTTGGCTAGATGCCAATTCTGATCCTGATGTTGTCCAGGCCTTACCAGACGACTATCAAATGGTGCGCCTGGACAGACCTGTAGGCAGAGGAGGGGGAATTGCGATCGCCTTTAAACAGCAATGGGCCTGCAAACTCGAACGTGTCAATTTGGCAGGATGTGAGGCAGGTGTTTTCTGCATAAACATTGATGGGAGTACGACGATCAAGGGTCTGCTAGTTTATCGCTCTCCAGGACCTATGTCCAGATTCAAAGGCAACCTTTTAGAGTGTGTTACTGAATCAGCGATCAGGAGGGACAAGTTTCTGTTGTTAGGAGACTTAAACACACATCTGGATGACTCCTTAGATAAAGGAGCGGTGGAGTTCCGGGATGAACTTTACACCCTACAGCTGGAACTAAAGGGGCTGCTTCCTACACACAATCGTGGGCACTTGCTTGACCCAATATTTGCTAACTGGGAGGATGTCTCAGTTGCTCCCCCAGTGCCCCTGCCTTGGACAGACCATTTCTTGGTCCCATTTGCCATCTTCCTGCCTAAATATAAAGCTAACGCCCCCACCCCTCTCAACTATCCTCGGGCAGGTGGGCAAGATTCTCCCTGCAAAAGTTTAATACGGCCCTCACCGCGGAAGGTCCCCCAGGAGGCAATGATGTGAATACAGCGAATAGGTTGCTCAATGACCGTATTACTGCCGCTCTGGACTGCACAGCCCCGTTGGGACGACCTACCAAAGGGGTTCAGAGACAAAGAACGGCTCCCTGGTTTGGCGAGGCGCTGCGTTGCGCCAAAAGGGACTGTAAACGTGCAGAAAGGCAGTGGAGAGTGGCATACGATGACCGGATGAAAGAGGCCTATCTTGCTAAGAGACGCACCTATCACAACAAGATCCGGATAGAGAAGGCCACATATTATGCTGACAGAATCCACGAGGCAGAGAACTCGGCCAGGGAACTGTTCAGCATATATAAAACTCTGGCCACCCCAATAACCTCTACCTTAGAGGAAGATCACTCAGTAGCAGCATGCAACCGCATTGCGAACTACTTTGGGGACAAAGTGTCTAAAATTTACTCTGCTTTTCCCCACATACCTCCTGCAGCGGAAATGCCAGCAGACTTATTGAGTGATGAAGCCGACCAAAATCTGCTACTTAACTTCACCACTCCTTCACCGGTGGATTTAATTAAAATCTGCAGATCTGTTAAATCTGGCTCCCCTCTGGATCCTGCCTCCCCTAAACGGTTGGGAGACAGCCTGGAAACACTAGAACCCTATATCAGACACTTGTTAGATATCTCCTTTTTATCCAGCTCCATACCAGAGGACTGGAAACAGGCCGTGGTGCTCCCCCTACGTAAGAAGCCCAACATTAGCTTTGAGAAGTTAGATAACCTTCGTCCCATCTCCTTGCTGCCTTATCTCTCCAAGGTAGCGGAGAAGGTGGTAAATAAGCAGCTAATGAAATTTGTGGAAGAAAACAACCTCCTTCATCCTACGCAATTCGGGTTTCGGCCTCGTCACTCTACGGAGTCTGCCCTTCTTAGGGCCACCGAAACCCTTAGGCAAGGTGCGGACGAGGGACAAACCATGGCCTTAATCCTCCTGGACCTCAGTGCGGCGTTCGACACTGTAGCACATTCCATCTTGCTACAGTGTCTGAGCAAAGGGGGAGAAGAGGGGCAGCACTGAAATGGATTTATTCATTTCTTGCAGGCCGAGGCTTCCAAGTAAGGCAAGGTGACCAGTACTCTGAGCGCATCTCTTTGGATCAAGGGGTGCCGCAGGGCTCATCCCTGAGCCCAACCCTTTTTAATCTTTATGTTGCCCCGATCGCTACCTTAGTAGAGAGTTACGACCTTCGAATGGTGTCATATGCCGACGACACGCAGTTGGTCATCTCCCTGTCACGTGCGCCCGGCCTCTCGGCGGACATCTTCAGAGCGTGCATGCAAGACCTAGCGGCCTGGATGTCCGCCAACTGCCTCAAGCTCAACGGAGGCAAGACCGAGGTGCTGGTGGTGGGGAGAGACCGATCGGCGTGGACGTCGGCGTGGTGGCCGCCGTGTTTAGGTCCAGCACCCACCCCTTGCCAGAAAGCAAAGAACTTGGGTATCTGGTTTGACTCTGACCTTACCTTTGGCCCCCAGATCAATCAGGTGGTTGGATCATGCTTCGGGACCCTCAAAAGTCTCAGGAAGGTATTAAAATTCTTACCTATCAGAGCCCGCCAAACCCTGGTACATGCACTAGTCACGTCAAAGATGGATTACGGCAATCTTCTCTACTTAGGAACTCTGGAGAAGAATCTGAGCCGTCTACAGGTTCTCCAGAATGCCGCTGCCAGACTAGTGCTTAGACTACCCAGAAGAGCAGGATCCACAGCGGCCCTCCGGTCTTTGCACTGGCTCCCGATCCGAAGCAGGGTGGTATTCAAAGCCCTATGCACGTGCCACCGGATCATCAACAGGAGATCTCCGCTCCCTTTGAAAGGATTGCTGACACCCTATGAGCCATCTCGATCCTTGAGATCTTCCGGCTCAGGACTCCTGGCAATTCCTAAGGTGTCCAGAGCCCGGATGGGTGGAAGATCTTTTAGGTTCCTCGCAGCATCAAGATGGAACAAACTACCTATGGCCCTGCGATTAGAACCTTCAGAACCAATCTTTAGAGCCAAGCTGAAGACTGCTTTATTTACACAGTAGTTCTTTCCGCACTTGTTAGTTCCAGCAGATATTAGCTCCTTAGCGCGGGGACACGCCGCTGTGCGTCACCAAGCGCTCTATAAAACCCCCTAAATAGAAATAGAAATACGAATTGGAATACTAACCCCTCGCCAATTCTGGCGACGGGGTTAGCATTCCACCCTTCTAGAGGGACACGACATGTATGTAACTGTGAACCCCGGTTAAAGTTAACTAAAGCCTCAGCTCCACAAAATGGATGCTGCCACCACAGACACGAGTCTGACCTCCTGCTGCTGGGAGTCCTTCCAGCGAGGGAGGCTTGGACAAAGGGTTTCCTGTCAGGGGCGGTACTAGCACCGTCCCAGACATGGTTTTGTGTATCCTGGGTAGGCAGGGCTTTTCAGGAAGGTGACTGCTGAGTGGCACCCCGGTGCTCACTACGCATAGGCCGGTCTGAACCAGTTCCAGGGGCACACCAGCCCCTGGCCTGGGGAAGTCCGGCATGGCAGAGGGGTGTAACCACCCCCCTCCTAGTCCCACCCATAGGCAGGACCTAGTCACCGGGTCAGCCCCTTTTTTAGTATAAAGATGGGAGCGGGCCCCCTGTTCAAATTAGATCATCTTTGGAATCAAGACACGACTTTCTGCGAAAGGCATTAAGATTTCCTTCTTCAAGATTCTCCCTTGTGCCTAAGGAGTGGTCACCCTGCATCCGCAGGCACCATCCTAAGAACACTGCGGTCTGCTGCAAGTCCTTCTTCACGAATCCGACGACCCAGCTCGACGAGACCCGGCTTCCCTGGCACCTCTGACCTCTACGCACCTCTACAGCAAAGCTGAGAACTGTGAGTGCGACGAGACCTCGAGGGACCGACGATCGCCAAGACTGCACGACTTCTTTGTAACAAGCCCACCGTGTGCTCCACTGGTGAGTGCTTTGGGGTCCGAGAAGCCCCAACCCTGAGCAGCTCCAGCACCGAAGACCAGCCCTCCAGCATCTCCACGATCTGCGTGGGGCCCTTCTGCTTTTGCGTGCTCACCGCGCTGTGTGGCTACTAGCCGGCTGGCTTGTGGCCTTCTTCACGACGCCCGACGACATCACTGCTGCTGGTCTGGTTGCTCCAGACTGGCCCTTGCTTCCTTCTTCAAGGGAGGCACCCCGGACCCTCCTGGTCCACTCCAGACGCCATTTTGAGTCCACCGCGTGGGCTTGAATTTGCCAAGGCTTTGTTGCCCAATCCTGGGTCCAGCGTCGCCGACAGCTTCAATCTTCGTGGGACAGCTCGCTCCTCCATCCTGGTCGCCGACAACGCCTCCTGGTCCGTGAGATCTGCGAGCACAGCGTCACCCACTCACCTAGTCGAGGTGACTACCATCCGGTGCCCTCCTGGTGCCACCTGACTACTGGCTAGTAGTCTCGAACTTGGTCCCCTCTGCTTTCAGGTGTCATCTTCCTTCGATCCAGGCTTGGATCCATCAAACTTTCTTCACTGGTCGCCTGCCAGCAACTTCTTTCTTCCAGGCTCCTGGTCCGTCTACGAGGATTCCCGACGTCTTTTGAGACCTATGCAGCTGCAGCCCCTGGGCTAGGTAACTTCGGCATTTCGGTGCCCCAGCATAGCCTCACTATCCAAGGGTCAGAATCCACTTTCGTTTTCCTCCTACCAGGTCGGGTTCGCCCGAGAACACTAACTTTCTGAAATCTAGCTACCATAGACTTTGTCCCGCATCACGCGTGAGAGTGCACACTCTGCACCTGAGTCCCCTGGGTCTCCTAGAAGTAATCTGAAGATTCTATAGTCAAGATCTAGCGATTCCAAAGCCTATTAGTACTGTACTTACTTGCTAGTAATTTTGCATTCCACTTTCAGAGTATATGGTTTTCCGTGCCCCTCGGGCATTTGTATATACTGTGCTAACTTAAGTATTTTCGTAAGAGTTTTGTTTTGTGCTTAGTACCCTGTCCTCATAAAGAGTACAGGGCTGTTGTGATTTTAATAAATACAATGTTTATTTTCATAACACTTGTGTGGTGTCCCTTCACTTGGTGTTCAAGGGGTATATGTGTGGTATAACAGCTGGCTTAACACGCCCTCTCGAGTCTTTAGCCTTAGACTGCTCGTATCCACGCTACTAGGATAGCTGGTCTATAAGGTTGACTTACAACCAATCATCAATAAGGGTTGCTGGACTGATACATAGTGATCACTAGAATAGTGAGCACTGCATATCAGGCCACCTTCTCACACCTTGCACCCCCGTCATGTGATGAGGGAAAATTCAAACCGCGCAGAAGCAAAACCCCGCTAGCTGGCTGCCGAAGCTGAGATGCTCATGAGAACCTGAACTATGGCCCAGCGAGAGGAGCCGAGCTGCACCTGATCTTGAAACAAATTGATACTTTACTGTGTGTCCTATTGTATTCCTTGCTGCCTATGGCATTGGAACTGGAATGTAAGGGGTGGGCACTGAAATATAAATATTAATTATGGGAACCCAGAATTTTAGGTGGTGACAATGACCTAACCACCTCTCCTGACCAATCCTAAGTTGGGGATCCTGTCACTTGCAACATTTGTGGGTGGTCTGGGGACCCGCAAAGAGTATAACTAGCCTAGTTTTAGCTAGAGAAATTGTCCGACTTGTCTGAGTAGCTGACCTGTCACCGACCCTACGAACTCTATAGGTGATTGATACAGAGAGCTGCGGAGAACTCTGTTCGAAATTTCCACAAACTCCAAGGGGTGGAAATAGTCTTAAGTGCTGGCGAAGCACTTAGCTGGGAGATTCGAGAACCCAATCGGGGTTACTGGCGGATTCCGTGCAGAGAGGGGGTAGCGCAGGCGTTGCATCCGAAGCTGCAGGTGTTGGTCATGCCCTTTGGGGAGCCCAGTCCTGACCCTAATCCTGAGGGGTATCCCGTCCTGATTGTCCGTGAGCTGTACCTGCTCACCTACTGGCATCCCAAGTCCTTGAGGGTCCTTGTCCTCGCCTTTTTCCAAACTGACCCGTGGCCAGGGTTAGTCTTCATTCCCGTCCTAGGTAAATATAACTGTGGGTGTCCGTCTTTCTATTCTCCTTTCTTCTTCTCTTTTAATAAAGCATCCTTGCCCATGGTATTTCTCACTGTCCTTTCCAAAGATTTTCATGCAAACCGTTTGATTAGCTATGTTCCATTTTTCCCTTCCTATAGAGTATATTGAAACTGTTTTACTTAAATCAGTGTGATCTAATATACTGGTGTTTAGAATCTAGGTTTGAATAAATAGTTAGACTAAGATCAGTTTTGAATCACTTGTAGGACTTTAGCTAATTCACTGACTATTGTGTTTGAAACTCACCTACCTTAGTATAAGTCTGAAAATTGAATAGCATGTTCCCTGTTACCCTTACCCAGTAGTTTGCCCTCATTCATAGCTACATCATAGTTGTAATCCTGATTATTGATATTTTGATCTCTATTAGTCTTATACTCTTGTCACTCTGAATTTTTACTTACTATATAAAATCCTTAAAACCCTTCAGGTGTCTTTGGTCATTATAAAATTATCAAAGTGTTGTTGAATGCATTAACCGCCATATTCATGAAAATCGGCATTTGCGATTCTGTAATAGCGAAAAAAAGCGATTCGCTATTCAGAAATCGCAAATCCGAATTCATGAAGAATTGCGATAAAAAAAAGCGATTCGCACGTGATCGCAAATTCCGTTAGCGATGACCGATAATCGCAGAATAATCGCTATTTTCGGCTACCCGCGCCTGGACTGCGAGCTCGCAAATAGCGATATCGCTATTTGCGATATCGCTATTTGCGAGATCGCAAACTCGCGAGATCGGGAAAACGGGAAGTCGCATTTCGAGCCCAGTGATGACATCACAACCAGGAAGCTGCCGGTTCCCACCACCATTCTTCACAGTGAGGCTGACAGAGAGGGAGCAATTTGGAGAGCTGCAGCTATTCAGCAGAAAACCACAGAACGACAACCCTGGTACAATGGCTGAGGAACCTGCACCTGGCACCAGCAGCTCGTCTGGGCGCAAAAGAAAATTAAAATTTTCGGAGCAGGAGCTAGAACACCTGATAGAGGGGGTGGTGGCAAACCATGACAGACTGTTTGGCACAGATTCAAGGAGGGTCCCTGAACAGGAGAAGCGCAGGATATGGCAGGGGATAGCCTTGACTGTGAACTCCGTGGGAGTGGCGGACAGGTCCCTCGAGGAATTAAAGAAGCGCTGGTACGACCTCCGAGGCCGTGCCAAGGAGAAGGTGGCGGCGCGCCTTGGGGAGTCCTCGGGCACTGGAGGAGGAGGACCAACTGTCCCACCCAATACTGCCATGGGGGACCAGGTGGAGGACACCCTGGAGAAGGAGGCCTGTGTAGGATTTACACAACTGGACTCATCCTGCACCACCCAAGACACCCAAGGTAAGTGGCATGCGACTGCGACCCTGCCTCCTATGGATGTCCATGACCAAATAGGCTCCCCCAATGTCCCATAGGCATGCCATAGTTGCACATCAAGGAATGTCCTGAAGCATTGTGGGAGATGTAGTCTGGCCACAATGTTGTAGTACCACAATGCAGCCAGACAGGTCCCAAAGCACACAACGCCACTGCCATTCAGGGAATGTCACCCAGCATGCATGTAGCAACTGCACGTCTGCCAGATACATGCAACTAATGATCCACCACTTACCCCCACAGGTGGCGATAGCGCGACAGCGAAAGGCTGCAAATCGATGAGGGGGTCCAGGAGGAGGAGGTGCCACCACCAACTCAGGCACCAGCCCCTGCCGCTGCATCAACACCAGCAGCAAGAACCACCTGCAGTGTCCCCCCTGCGAATGGTGCAGCACCCACAGCCGCTGCCAGGCCAGCCACCATTGTGCCTCCTGCTACCGCTGCCCACCTAGAGCCGCAGCCAGGGCAGTCACCACTGTGCCCTCTGCATCTTCTACACCAGCCACACGAGCAGTCACACCCCCTGCATCTGGCGCACCTGCAACACCTGCGGTCATACCCCCAGCAGCTGTCGCCTCTACATCCGGGGCTGCGCCAGTTTCCACACAGCGGCCAGCCACACACTCAGGCCAGCAGGGCAGGCGTGGCAGGTCACGCCAGCACTCCACTCCAGCAAGCAGGCGGGCCAATGATCAGGGACTGGCGCGGCTCAGCGTTGAGAGACGCATGCTTCGGATTCACCAGCGCCAGGCACAGCAGCAAGGAGCTATACAGCTGCAGCTGCATATGATAGGGCGCAATGTGGCCACTGTTGCAGGCCACATGGACGGCATGAGGGCAGCCATGGCAGGTGTGGGAGAGCGTTTGGACAACATGACTGCAGCCATGGCAGGTGTGGGTGAGGGAATGGCCCGCATGGCTGCAGCCATGGAGGCCAACACCGCTGCCATGTCGAGACAGCGCAGTGGAGCACGCCGGCGCCACCGCCAACTTATGACCCGGCTGGCCTCTTACAGCAGGGCAAGTTATGTAGCAGCAAATGCTACTTCTCTGTTGGCGCGGCGCTCCCTGACCCAGCAGCACCAACTAATACAGTGCAGCGAGGACATGACAAGGGTGCTGGAGCACCTCACCACGGCCGTCATTGCACTTCACCCTCCAGAAATTCCATCCACTGTGGGGGGTGATGCTAGTGAGGGGGCGTCCGGCGTCAGCTCTCACTCTGCCTCACAGGTCCCACCAAACAGCCGCAGCACCAGGCCCACGCCATTGCCTGAAGCCCCGGAGGAGGATGCCCCTCAGAGGCGCTATGGCGCTACGCGCAGTAGGCGCTCCTGAGAACTTCAGACTATCAATGGCACAGGCTGACGTTAAGGCTGCCATGTAGTGATACACAGCAGTATGCCGTAATACTGTTTGTTGTAGTTATTTGGACTGGAACCTTATTGTTAATTTTGTGAATTGAACAAATACATTTATTTTGCTACACACATTAGCGTTGTGTCATCATTACATTTTGCATGCATTGTTGATTTGTGGGGTGATGGAAGGTTGTACTAGAAACTGTTCACTGTGATGTGGTTGCGACGTCTGTGCCCTTCTTCTGGGTTCTCCCCATGTGCATGGCGTGCATGTGCAGGTGGCCGGTTGTCCCCCTCATATTCACTGCCAGAGACAGGTATCCGGCGCTTGGTTGCAATGTTATGTAGTATCGCGCAAACAGCCACAATGCGGCAGCACTTTTCAGGACTGTAATACATGGCCCCACCTGTCTTGTGCAGTATGCGGAACCTGCTCTTGAGCAGGCCAAATGTCCTTTCTATGCAATTCCTTGTCCGTATGTGTGCAATATTGTAGCGCCGTTGCTGGGGTGTAGCAGGATTGAGGTATGGGGTCAGGAGGTATTCACGGAGGGCGTAGCCACTGTCACCTGAATGAGAGGAGCAGATGGTGATTGCCTGTGCTGCGCTGTTACATCTTAGCAATGTGACATTTACAACAAAGTGTACTTACCAAGTAGGTGTCCTTCCCCAAACTCTCCCCTGACCACTTGTGTGTGGAGGCCGCTGTGCCGGAAAATGAAGGAGTCATAGGTACTCCCTGGGTACTGTGCGACAATGTCAGTGATGTATGTCTTCGCATTGCAGACCATCTGGATGTTGAGGGAGTGGTAGGACTTTCTATTGCGGAACATATACTCCATGCCAGCTGGTGGGCAGATGGCGACGTGGGTACAGTCTATGCATCCGAGCACATGTGGAAAATGGGCTACATTGTAGAATTGTAGCTTGGTCATGTCCAATTCCTGTTGGCTGGCGGGGAATTTGATGTGACGGTGTAGCTGGGTGAGCATGGCGTCAACAAAAGTGTGGAGGCAGCGTGACATGGTGGGCTGGGATATCCCCCCAGCAGCCGCTACTATCCCCTGGAAACTCCCGGAGGCCAGGAGGTGCAGGCTACACAATACCTGCACATGTGTAGGCACAGCATTGGTACGGCTTGTTGGGTGCTGCATCAGGGGGTCAAGGTCCTGTATTAGCTGCATTATCATTTCCCCATTCAGCCTGTATTTAGCATATATCTGCTCTCTGGTTTGGCCCAGCAAGGTGACCCACTGGCGGAATATCCTGTCCTGGATCCTGCGTCTCCTCCGTGCTAATCGCTCTAGCCTTCGACGCCTCACCACCATGTACATTCCTGGCATTGTGGGACTCCTAATGCTGCTGATGATGATGGTCCTTATGTGTGATTGGTCAGGCCAGTACCTGTTGGTGATAGGACAACGGTTTTTTGAATGTTTTTTTTGCATGCCTTTCATGGTTACCACCTGCTTTGAGTTGTACTTATTTTGCGCGGTGCAAATAGCGATTTTTGGGTTTTTCGCTAATTGCGATTTTTCTTGAATACCGATTGCGATTATATAGCGAATTCGCTATTATTTTCGCAGAATCCGTGGTGTGTCGCTATTTCCGATTCGCTAATGCTCACCTGCCGGGATTTTGCCAATATATTAGCGAATTCGCAAATCTGTGTTTGCGAATTCGCTATTTTGATGTTGAATGCCGATTACGGAAATTGCGCCCGCATTTGCATTTTCGCAGCGATTGGAGGCGCAATTATGCTTGATGAATCAGGCTGAAAGTATTTAGGATTATCTTATCTCTTGTCCACTGCTAGCTCCTGATTCATCAGGAGAATATGTGCCTGTGGTAAGTCAGGTACCTAGGAAATAGTGTTAAGGAAAACACATAGAATTACTGGTGGTGGTGTCATAAACACGTCATGGGCTCAAGTGCGTGATATCTGGTAAATCTAAGGGTCGGGCGACTGCGCGCTCTATCATGGCCACAGACAAGACAACTCTGCAACTCGTGCAACTGCGGCCTGCTGTTCTGACATCTCAAGAAGATGGCCCCAAAGAAAGTTGGCCGTAGCGCCTCAGCAAAAAAAGTTGCCAGTGCCACTGCCAGTAAGAAGGAGCAAAAGAAGCAAGTGGCACCACCTACCAAGGAGACTGGTGTGCCCACCGACACCTTTTTTTGGAGAAAAAAAAACTACACCTGCAGCAGCTGTGTCCGCCGGGGACCAGGCTGGAAGCAGCACCTCCGCTTCATTGGGCTCAATGCCACCAAGCCAACTTAGGTCCAAGAACATGAGTGCTGCTGTGGCAGCCACTTTGGTTGTTCAATCACCATCGACCAGTGAGGTTCCGTGATGATCGTAAGTGGTGTTTTCGACTCGCACGAATATGGTCGAGTCTGGTATCTATGAACCGCAAATGACGAGTTTAGTGGGTGTACACAGTTTCGCTGTGCTAACCTAAACCGTTCGTTTGTTTCGTGGGTTTCTTCATCCGAGCCCACGGATTCCATCTTAGATACGGCATCCATTTTGTCTCTTGCCCTCAAGTAGCCAGCGAACGGACGCTGTCCGCTTCGCGACCCTGGGATTCCCAAAACTCTTGCGGAAGACACCTTTCCTTTGAAAGTGTCTTTATGATGAGGGGGACGATACTGTAAGTCAGATGGCCCCGCTTGAGGCTCATCTTACCGTGCCGGTCTATTGTCTTAGCCGTGCATCTCATTAGGCGCGTCCCTTTGATGCTTGCAACTCGTGTTTCCCGGTACCACCCCTTTTACACCCTTTTCGATCTCCCTGCCTTCCTCTGCACCTGTTTCTGTTCCTTCTTCGATCTGTTTACTGCCAATTGGAATGTACTAATGGTGGGAAGATGGGTTTTTACAGTTGGGAACCACCAAATGTTTCCGTACTTATGTTCCGGGCCCTGAATGCATCAAAGCAACCCCTCTTGGAGATAACGATGGGAACCAAGTTGTAAACCTTTGTGTATCATGTTAACCTATGAGAGAAATGTGTATAAAAGGAGCGACCCACAGTAGCAATTTAAAGCAGACTCCACGAACATACACTTGCTGTACTTCTTGTGACTTCTGTGTTTCCCTGCAGTAATAAACCTCGAATCTTTGACGCCGAGGGAAGTGTCCCGTGTCTCTGTCATTTGTACGCCGGAACAGGTTACCCACGAAGGTTTCAGGTGTTGTCCCCTGGCACCGCTGGGTCTTAGAAAAACCCAGTCCTTCAGTTGGCGCCAACGTGGGGCTGCATCAGTGGTACCGGTCCAAGCCCGACGATTGTGAGGAACTTCGTGTGAAATCTCTGAGGGAAGGTGCACCCCGCTTCATCGATCCTGTTGTCGAAACAAGTGGCCCGACGACTTTTCCCGCGAAGATTCCCGCCTCCTGACGGCTGCGACGGACTGCTGCCCTGACTGTAGACCTGTTTTGGCGCCTGGCGTAGACCTTGGTACAGCGAGACGATTGACGGGCCTTCCTGGTGACGCCATCGATCTTTGAGTTAAGTATTTGTGGGTCACTCCCAGAGTCCTCAGTTGTGGTTGCTTAGTTGTTGCATGGTTCCATTGCATTTGTGGTTCTTAGTACTTGGTTCTTTGTTGTAATATTTGACGCCTGCAGACGCCAAAAACCGAGGGTTTTTGCTCATTGCTGGGACTTGGTAAATCCCGTAACCCTTGAAGTTTGTGAAACTCAGCTAGTGTGCAAGATGCCTGGCCGTAGTACTTTGTTCAATTGTTTTAGTCGTTGTGGTACGGATTCCCGATTGGAGGACTCGTGTCCGATACCTCCGGTTGGAACTCCAACATATGAGCTCTATAGCAAGCACGGACTAGGTTCGATTACTTTTAATGAATATTGGATTCGATATACTAAAAAAGACGGTGTCCTTAGTTGGCCACCTCATGGTAGTTTCGAGACCCCGATTTTAGATAACCTCGAGGCTAAATTGTTTAAGAAAAAATCAAGGCCGGCCATGTTTGATGCCTTTCGGTTGTGGCGTAAAGAAGCCAAACAGAGAGAAATCAGACTGTTAAAACGTAATCAGAGAGATGGAGTTGCTACCATAGTAAAGAAAGCAGAGCAGTTTCAGCGAGATAAGGAGGAAAAGGAAAAGGAAGTCTTCGATAGATTGCAACGTATGTCTGTAGATAAGTGTTATCCCGCTTTACCGGCGGATACGGACAAGAAGGAGGAAGGTACCGAGGACCCCTTAATGTCTTATCTCATGAAGTCACCACCTCCGTATGTACAGGGTACCGCAGTTCCTGTGGTTCCCCCTGCTCCTGCTCCCCAACCAGCTCCTGTCCCTGTACTTCCAGCTGTTCCCGCTCCTCTACCTGCTTCTGTCCCTACTGCTCCTCCACTTGTACTTCCCCATACTCCTGCTCCCGCTGCCTCTACTGTTCTGGTTTCTCCTGCCGTTCCCTCTGTTTCTGGTACTTCTCTTGTTACCCCTTTGGGCTATTCTTTGTCTCCGTCTGTTCGACGTCGTACTCCCTCTGTAGCTGCTAACTTCTTTAATTCTCTTGGACCTATTCTTGAGTCCGCTGGTTCGGACGGTCCTCAAAGACGAAGTCAGCTTCCTGGTGGTAGGGAGCGTGACTCATTGTATAATATGGCTATGGGTTGGATGAAATGCCCCGTTAGGAATCCTCCATGTTCGGTATTGAATACATTCGATCAATTCAATATACCGACACAAAGATATGTTTTTGAAGAAATGTGCAAGGTTTTGCGTGACCTAATATCGGCTGACGCACCTGACGATGTAATGACTGCCTTGACTAATCTACAGCTCCAGTTTTCGAGTGGAATGATAGTAGGTAGTAATGTTCGACGTGCAGTCGAGCAATTACTGTCACTTCGTCCTTCTATAATGCCTCGAGCATTGTTTGTAGAAGACATTGAAGGACCATTAGGAGCACCTGGTCAGTATCCCATGCGTGAGGTTCCTCCAGTGTTGATGCCAGGTAATGCTGCAGCTCAACCTCCGATTTTGCCGCACTTCCAGAGAGTGTGGATCCATCTTCCATGGAAACGATCAGAAGTGTTACAGGTAAAGCAATCTTTGCCTGACCCTCGCAAAAATCCTGCAGGGTATTATAAAGAATTATCGCAGCTCGTAGACGCTACGATAATGAATCTTGCCGATATCGATATGCTGTTTGGCAATGTCGTACCGCAACCGGTATGGACAAAGATTCGTCAGGAGAATCATGCGAACGAATTAGGTGGTGATTGGGCTGCGCTTATAGCAGCTGATGGTTTACAAGTTGGTGGTGCTAAACCTGAACAGTTAATTGCTAATCTCCCTCTGAGAATAATAACTCTAATGAAAACGCTTATGCCAGCCATGAAGGTAAATTGGGACAAACTGTCCGCTTGCAAGCAAAAGAAGGATGAGAGCGTCTCTGATTTCTTTACGAGATTTGAGGAGGCTTTCATTGACCACAGTGGTCAAGACATGGGTACCGAAGGTGGTCAGAGGTTGTTCGTGGACAAGTATGTCTCTAACTTGTTGCCTGACTTGAGCAATAAGTTGAAAAATTCTGAAAGTGCATGGGCTGTTTCTACTTCTGCTCAAATATTGGCTACGGCTCAATATTATGAGAATAGGGAGAAAGAGGAGAACGATCGTGCTGACAAGAAAACGAAAGAGCTAAAAACTAAAGTGTTACTGCAACAGGCGTACCCTCCACTTTCGAATCAGAATGACTCGCAGCAACGTAATAGATCGTCATTAGGGTACAATCAGTGTGCCTATTGTAGACAGGAGGGTCATTTGAAATTTGATTGTCCAGTCCTCAATGAGCGTAATAGTGGTAATTCGTCTAGAGGAGGTCGTGGTGGTTCTCAACAGACATCACGTGGTAGGGGTCGCGGTGCTCAGAACGATCGTTCCACCAACACTTCTGACTCAAATAATTGTTTTGATCAGCGTGGATCGTCGCAAGGGCGATCTGCCCAGTACAATGTAGATGATTATTACGTCGATCAGGATGCTGACGACAGTAATTACTAGGACAGCCACAGACAAGGAGAGGGAGTGGTATCAGTTCCGGTTGATCAGAGAGGGCCTTACGTCGTAGTTGCCACCTCGGGCGTCGTTGAGCCTTTTCTGTTGGACACTGGTGCAGCGAAAAGTTCTATTATGCATTCGAAACTCCCTGGCGCACCTTTGTCTGGCTTAACAAATGTTTCTGTTGGATTCTCTGGCGCCCCTGTTAGCAATCCGGTTTCACGCCCTTTGCCTCTTACAATTGGGCCGCGTGAGCTCAAAGCTCCGTTGATTTTGACCACTGGGTGTGGTGAAAATCTCTTGGGCCTGGATTTGCTAAAACGTTTATACGCGACCTTGTATTGTTCTCCTGCGGGAGTGAAGCTTACTTTGGGTGAGAGAGTTATCTCTCCAATGTACTTGTCTCTCGATAAGCTTCCACCGGAATTGAGTTCTCTTCCTGCATCTTTGTGGGCAACAGGTCCCAATGACGTGGGCCTACTTGACATCTCCCCTTATGTTGTTCATTTGAAATCTAATGTGCGGATACCACGTATTCCCCAGTACCGTATCTCCCTTGATGGTGAATGAGCATTGTTAGCCATTATCTATGACCTGATTGAGAAAGACGTTATCGAGGAGACTCGGGGAAACGTGTGCAACAGTCCTGTGTTGCCCATTCTGAAACGTACTGATCCTTCGAAACCACCTGTTTATCGTTTTGTTATCGATTTACGGGAGGTAAATAAAATTGTGATTCCTCAGTTCCCTGTTGTGCCCGACATCACGGCGCTACTGACTCTGATTCCAGCCTCGGCATCTTGGTTTTCAGTGATCGATCTGAAGAATGCGTTCTTCAGCATACCGATTGCTGAAGAGAGTAGAGATCTTTTCGGTTTCTCTCTTGGTGGCCGCAGCTTCCGGTTTAAGCGTGCTCCTCAGGGCTACTGTGAAAGTCCATCGATATACAGTCAAGCCTTGAAGGGCCAACTAGATGCGTTCGTGTTGCCGGCTGGTGCAGCCTTGATCCAATATGTTGACGACTTATTGGTGGCTGCAGATACTCAGGACATTTGCAAAATTGCCACGGTATCGTTGTTGCAATATCTCTGTGACTTAAATCACAAGGTGTCTCCTTCCAAACTTCAATATTGTTGTCAAGAAGTAACCTATCTAGGTCACTTATTGTCAAAGGAGGGGAGAAGGTTGACCCCAGAGAGAATTGCAGCGATTGCCCGAATGACTGTGCCAACAACTCAGAGAGATGTGCGTGCCTTTTTGGGCATCACGTCATACTGCAGACAGTGGATCCCAAATTTTTCACTGTTAGCGAAACCATTGGTGGCTCTTACGTGTAAGGATGTTCCAACTCCTTTACCATGGACAGAAGAATGTCAGAAAAGTTTTTCTGAATTGCGTGACGCGTTGTGTTCGGCTCCTGTGTTAGGTACCCCTGACTACAGTAAGCCGTTTACATTATACGTGCACGAGAGAGAAGGTTGTGCGTTGAGTGTTTTGACGCAACCTTTTGGTGGTAAGCAGCGTCCATGTGCATATTTTTCCTCGACCTTGGACCCGGTAGCTAGAGCATTGCCGAGTTGTTTGAGAGCAACAGCGGCAGCTGCGGTGTCCATCCGACAATCAGCAGGACTGGTCATGGATAATATGCTTACGGTGATGGTTCCGCATGCAGTTGACACTCTCTTAAATCGTATGAAAATTCAGCACTTGACGAGTGCAAGGTTGTCTGGGTACGAGTTGACGCTCTTGGCAAGCCATATTCAAATAATACGTTGTAATGTCCTGAACCCGGCGACTTTGTTACCTATTAGCATGGAATCAGACGAAGTAACCCCTCACGACTGCTATTTGCGGACTGAGGAGGAAACAAAAGGTCGTGTGGACCTTAAAAACACTCCTTTGGATGATCCCGATGGGACTTTGTATGTGGATGGTTCATGTTTTAAATTGCCAAATGGTGATGTCACGGCTGCGTATGCTGTGGTAACTTTGAATACTGTTGTGGAAGCTGCGAGATTGAATCAGAACTCTGCTCAGGCTGCAGAGCTGATCGCTTTGACTAGAGCGTGTGTGTTGTCGAAAGGAAAACGGGTGAATGTGTTTACTGATAGTCAATACGCTTTTGGCGTTGCACATAGCTTTGGACGATTGTGGCGAGAGAGAGGTTTTATGACATCGCATGGCACTAAGATTCAGCATGGACAACTTGTGAATGATCTTTTGGATGCACTCACTTTGCCTAAGCAAGTGGCGATTGTTAAATGTAGTGCGCATCGTAAGGTGACGGATGATGTTGGTCGTGGTAATGCGTTTGCGGATGAGACTGCTAAGGAGACTGCCCGGAACCTTAGCACGAGAATGTATGTGACGAGTTCGGTTAGGTGGCCTACAGAAACGAGTATGTGTAAGGATACCATCGAGAGTGTGAAAACGATACAGAATGAGGCCACCGAGACTGAAAAGACGAAATGGAAAGAGAGTACGGGGAAGTTGGATGCGAATGGTTGTTGGATTGATTTGTCGGGGCACAAGAGGTGGATGTTGCCAGATGCGTATGTGTTAGCTGTTGTGACGATGGCACATGGGTTAGCACATATTAGCGCGAAAGGTATTTGTAAGTTGTTGTCCCCTGTGTGGAAGAATGATGGTATCACGAAGTGTGCTGAGAGATTGGTGAAGAATTGCATGATATGCATGATGTACAATCCTGGTAAGGGAACCCCTACGCCTGCTGGTCATTTTGCTCCCCCTTCATGCCCGTTTGAAGTGATCCAGCTAGACTTCATCCATATGGAGCGATGCAATAACCTGAAATACGTTTTAGTTGTGGTTTGCGCGTTCTCCCGATGGATTGAAGCCTACCCTCTTAAAGACAACACTGCTATGTCTACTGCGAAAATCCTACTGAAGGAATACTTTCCTCAGTATGGAATGCCACGGATTGTATGGTCTGATAACGGAAGTGAGTTTGTGGGGAGTGTGATGAAGAATGTGTGTAAGGGGCTTGGAATTACTCAAAAATTCCATAGTGCCAATCATCCCCAGTCAGCAGGTTTGGTTGAAGGGTATAATGGCACCCTTAAACTCAAACTAGCGAAGATTCAGGCTACGTGGCCTGACGCTTTGCCTTTAGCTTTGTTGTCAACAAGGGCGACTGTACACTCCCGAGTAGGGCTTAGTCCCTATGAAATAGTGTTCGGCCGTCCTGCGAATGTTTGGGGGGTCCCTAGGCCAAGTGTGTTTTCCGATCTTGAGTACCCAATGTTGATCGATTATCTGCATGATCTGACTGCTAAACTGAGGTTAATTCATCAACAGGTCTTTGAAGCACTGCCGAGGCAGACGGAAGGTCCAGGCCACCAGCTCCAGCCCGGAGACTGGGTGGTGACGAGGAACTTCGGAAGAAAGCATAACCTCGAGCCTCGTTTTACTGGACCCTTCCAGGTCCTCCTTGCCACGAGAACTGCTGTCCGTCTGGAAGGCCGAAAACACTGGGTGCATGCCACCCATACGAAAAAGGTTCCTATACCTTTACCAGCGGACTCGTGGGTGAGGAAAGGCATTGCTTCATCTGAAACTGAAAGATTGCAGACCTTCGTACCTTTTAGCGACGCCGAACCTGTTGGAGAAACCTCAGTGCAGCAGAACGACATTGTTGAACATTTGTCATCGCAAGCTCAAGATCTGAACATTTGACTGATCAACAGAACTCTGTTCCCTCATCGGATCCCTTGTTCGACGAACAGACACGTCCTGGAAAGAGACAATACTTTTTGCGATCCAATCCCAAAGACTAATAAATTTTAGTTTCTATCCTTTTGACATCTACGTTACCCCCTTTGCCACGATCAATCTAAACACACGTACAACTGTGATTTTGTAAATATTGAGTTTTTTCCACATGTGTTTTTGCTTCCACAGCTGAGAGACTTTTGTACATACTTGTATATAAAATATCTTACATCCAGGTGAACCGTAGGGCCGCGCGTGTACTTCTTTCTGGTTAGTAGGTCTTGACGCTAGGTCAAAGACCGTCGGTTCCTGGGAACTCCTAGGGATTGACTACTGCTACACATAACAAAGTGCGTCAAGAAACGTTGCGGACGGTTTTAGGGGATGGCGTTTTCAAAACTTGTGGACTTGGAAAAAGCTCAGGCGCAAAGATTCAAACTGCAACAAGTTACCCGTACCAAATGCTTTATGGTTCAGGCGTTCCTTCTGTTTTTAATTGTTTCCTTGTTATTGGCGGGTGGGGTGTATTATATGATACAGTACTTCCTACCTTCTGCCATACCTACTCCTACTTCTGAACCTAAACTTACCACCACTGTGTCCCCTCATTCCTTTCACATCTTACCTCAACACGAGCAAGCTAGACGTGCAGAATTTAGAAATAATTCCTTTATTCAGCTCTTACACCAGCACCAGTTAGTGGTTAATACTACTAATTGCTGGGTGTGGGTTAATGCCACATACCACGGATAAGGGAATTCCATATCTGGTCCTTCCTTATAGTTCCCAGGGTTCAGCTCGAGCATTCCAAACAATGTTTCGAAGCGCACTAGATTCCTACCCCAATCGAGAGCCACGTCCTTCCCACTTTGGACATGGTCCGTATCACAAACCTTTGGCTATAGCGATCGCTGATTTAGATAGGGATATCTATGAGCCGTCGCTCATCCCAGAGGAAGAGGTGCGAGCCTATAGGGACCTGAGTGAGGTTGAGTATAGTGCGCTCGTGGGTGAAAGACAGCTTAGAAGCTCGTCTCCAATATGGATCGTACCCCACCTCGGTAACTTCTGTCTAAAAGGTCGTGGCCGAAGATCGAGAGCATATCTTGGAGAGAGTGCTTGCTCCGAGACGTATGTCTTACCGATGCTCTCGTCCCCTGTGTTTCTGGCTGCCAAGGGTACGTACTTTGTCTGCCATGATCGTGCGTATACGTGGTTGCTCTCCGACTTTGCGGGCACATGTTATATCGCAAATTTGTTGCCTCCGATATTCACCGTAGATACAGACTATCACAAGACTAGAATTGTGAGGGGCGTGATTAGCGAAGAGGACACTGCCGGTCAAGAGGCAGGAGACTTTTTCAAGGGTTTCTTTCCGTTTTGGGGGCCTATGGTTAATAGTAGGAACCTGATACAGTTGACTCGAGTAGTGGAATCGACAGCTAATATCACTGCCAGTGCCCTTGGTAATATCACCGCAGAACTTCAGGCGGATAGGCTCATGACGTTACAAAACCGTATGGTTTTAGACGTTGTCTTAGCAGATCGAGATGGAATATGTAAGGTGATCCATTCGAGCTGCTGTATTTTCATTCCAGATAACGCTCCGACTGTCTATCAAGCCATCTCAAAGTTGCATAAAATCTCTGAGTCCATACACGTGGACGTAGGGGATTGGACGCTACTTGGGTGGTTTTGGGGCCTAATGTTGACTTGGGGTTGGAAGATTCTGATGATCGTCGGAGTTGTTGTAGCGTTTCTGTCCACGTGTTGCCTTTGTGTGCAGTGTGGTCCTGCCTTATGTGGCCTCTGTGCTATGACGTGTATAAGACAGCCGCCTGTTACCAAAACAGCTCAGTTGGATAGAATTATGTTGCAGCAACATCTAGATGGTCTGATGAATATCGAATATGATTCTGACTAGTGCTTGCCTACATGAGGGCAAAAGGAGCGTCTGAGGTTCCGTGACGATCGTAAGTGGTGTTTTCGACTTGCACGAATATGGTCGAGTCTGGTATCTATGAACCGCAAATGACGAGTTTAGTGGGTGTACGCAGTTTCGCTGTGCTAACCTAAACCGTTCGTTTGTTTCGTGGGTTTCTTCATCCGAGCCCACGGATTCCATCTTAGATACGGCATCCATTTTGTCTCTTGCCCTCAAGTAGCCAGCGAACGGACGCTGTCCGCTTCGCGACCCTGGGATTCCCAAAACTCTTGCGGAAGACACCTTTCCTTTGAAAGTGTCTTTATGATGAGGGGGACGATACTGTAAGGCAGATGGCCCTGCTTGAGGCTCATCTTGCCGTGCCGGTCTATTGTCTTAGCCGTGCATCTCATTAGGCGCGTCCCTTTGATGCTTGCATCTCGTGTTTCCCGATACCACCCCTTTTACACCCTTTTCGATTTCCCTGCCTTCCTCTGCACCTGTTTCTGTTCCTTCTTCGATCTGTTTACTGCCAATTGGAATGTACTAATGGTGGGAAGATGGGTTTTTACAGTTGGGAACCACCAAATGTTTCCGTACTTATGTTCCGGGCCCTGAATGCATCAAAGCAACCCCTCTTGGAGATAACGATGGGAACCAAGTTGTAAACCTTTGTGTATCATGTTAACCTATGAGAGAAATGTGTATAAAAGGAGCGACCCACAGTAGCAATTTAAAGCAGACTCCACGAACATACACTTGCTGTACTTCTTGTGACTTCTGTGTTTCCCTGCAGTAATAAACCTCGAATCTTTGACGCCGAGGGAAGTGTCCCGTGTCTCTGTCATTTGTACGCCGGAACAGGTTACCCACGAAGGTTTCAGGTGTTGTCCCCTGGAACCGCTGGGTCTTAGAAAAACCCAGTCCTTCACCAGTGATCTTGTCTCATCACAAGAAAGTACCATTCAATCAACGCCGGGTGTAACTCAGCTGACGAGTGTTCAACAACCACAGCCACAAACACAGGTGCAACTAGTACAAGCGCAAGTACATGGGCAAGGAGAGGTGCAAGTAGAGCCGCAAGGAGAGGCGCAAGTAGAGCAGCAAGGAGAGGCGCAAGTAGATCCGCAAGGAGAGGCGCAAGTACAGCCGCAAGGAGAGGCACAAGTAGAGCCGCAAGGAGAGGCGCAAGTAGAGCCGCAAGGAGAGGTGCATGGACAGGTGCATGGAGAGGTGCGACTAGAGGTTCATGGAGTGGCACAACTGCCTACAACCCTTGTTCCTCCAGAAGTAGGGGCACATCAGGTATTGATATTCAAGAGGAGGTATCATCCGAGGAAGCCACTCCTCCTGATGATGATCATCCATTGTCTTCCAGATCCCCAGCAAGAAAAAGGTCAAGGAGGGATACTACTACTACTACAAGTTTGTCTTCAAGCCCCCTTCCTTCTGATGACCTTGATCATGATTGGAACCCAGCCATGCATTCTGAAAGTGAGTCACGCCATAGGCCAACAAAGGTAGCTAAGCCTAAAAGGAAGGCTCCCGCAAAGCTTCGACTTATGGGTGATGACGACGAACAAGAAGTGGTGTCTTCTGCTGCTGATGAACAGTCTGACGATGGCCCAGTCATCACAGTCGTCACTCCAGCAGGCATGCAGCAGACAGACATTTTCACCCTGTCTCGAATGGCTGCTGAGCGGGATATGGGCGGCGTGGCACTGGTACCTCCACCGTTAACTACAACACCAACACGACCCACAGCTTCCATCTTTTTTAGTCAGAAGGGCCGGCATGGACCTCCATCCAGCTCAACCTCAAGTAGTGGTGCTGTAAGTGAACAATAGAAACGAATTCAGCCACGCCCATCCTCCACTTCATCTGGCATTGAAAGACAAAGGCACAGGGTCAGACTGATTTGCATATGACCATGTCTGAGCTGGGGTGGTGTGGAGTGCAAAAAAACAATGGATTAAGGCCCAGATCTCTGTACTGGGGTGAATGTATGACATTGTTCTGCATTCTGTCCATCAACTGTGGTTTTTGCATTTGTCACCCCGAGTGGGATGGGTATACTCAGATGTGAGTCCCATGCTCTCCACACCACTGGATTCAAGCAAGCTGGGCTGAAGACGGCTGGAATGCCAGAAACTGGTCCTCGGAAGCTTGTTTCTGGTCCAGGGAAGGCATGGCTTGGCAGTTCGTGCTGGACTGTTCCCATGAGGCACAGAATCAGACTGATTTGCACATGGCCATGTCTGAACTGGGGTGGTGTGGAGTGCAAAAAAACGATGGATTAAGGCCCAGATCTCAGTACTGGGGTGAATGTATGACATTGTTCTGCATTCTGTCCATCAACTGTGGTTTTTGCATTTGTCACCCCAAGTGGGATGGGTATACTCAGACGTGAGTCCCATGCTCTGCACACCACTGGATTCAAGCAAGCCGGGCTGAATATGGCTGGAATGCCAGAAACCGGTCCTCGGAAGCTTGTTTCCGGTCCAGGGAAGGCATGGCTTGGCAGTTCGGACTGGACTGTTCCCATGAGGCACAGAGTCAGACTGATTTGCATATGGCCATGTCTGAACTGGGGTGGTGTGGAGTGCAAAAAAACGATGGATTAAGGCCCAGATCTCTGTACTGGGGTGAATGTATGACATTGTTCTGCATTCTGTCCATCAACTGTGGTTTTTGCACTGATGTAAACAGGCAGAAGAGTGGCATTCATGCCCATTCTGCAGCGCTCTTTTTTCCTCACCCCGCCTGCCACAGTACACAGCTTGCCTGTTGTGTGGGTATATAGTAGCCATGCGAAGAGTACAACTGCTGGGCTTGCAGAGGGCCCTTTATGACACAGACCCTGGGATCAGGGCAGTAGTACAGGTTCCTAGGTTTATGAGGGGCAAACTACATCCCAACTACCTTTCTACAGATATTAGATATGGGAGTGGGGCATGCATTGTCCTTGTATTCGTTAAGGCCCATGGTGCTTTGTGCACTTGCTGTTCATGGCTTCCAATGGGAATTCTCTGAGCCTATCCTGGGTCCGCCCACATGCAATGAGGGAACACCTGCATGATAGTGCTGGTGCTACATGTGTGCTAGTGCTATCAGTATTACTGAAGGGGACGTACAAACATCTGAGGCAAGTTCAGTGATACCATTGTGCCCCAGGTGTGCACATATTGGGCCCAATAGCCCATTGCGCCCCAGAGAACAATGTATAATACAGTCCCATGTATTTATTATTACCCACTCATCTCCACACTATAGATTTCAGCCAATCGGACCGCAAAAACACAATTTTTATATAAAACGTATTTGAATCTTACAGACTGCAGCAGCAGGCGGTGCCATTCGCCCAGCGGGATCCATCCTTACCCTTCCGTAGACCAACCCAAGTGTGGTGCCCAAAGGAAATGTCTATCAGGAAATCCTGCATGAGAAAAAAAGCAATTTAGCCAAGGATGTTTGAAATTTTCAAAGAATATTAGATTGAATGGATGCATTAATCAATGTTTCTGTCATATACGTCAGAGCTTAGCAGTCATATAGCATGGCTGGCTTAGAAACATATCTGATTAAACACAATTTAATACTGGACTGGATTTCCAGTGTAGCTGTTAATAAATTGGGTGTAATATCACATTGTTGCTTTTTGTGGCACAAGTTGCTGCAAATGTCTTGGTTTGCAGATGTTGAGCTGTGGTGGTGTTTCATGACTGACTAAAGAACTTTCTGCTGCAGATGATAGGTTTTACTATATTTAGGAGACAACTGAAGCTGGGGGGTTTCCGTGGTCCAGTGCCAAATGAATCTGTGAAATTACTCAATGAAAAAGACAACCAGAAAGGTGCTGATTGGGAAACATTGAACATAGTAGCAGCAGGGGGCGCTGTGCAGGAAGCAAGAAGATACGTGTGAACAGGGGAGAAGTCCACAAGAGCTAAAGTCTGTTGGAGGCATAGACAGTACACTCTATCGCAATACCTATTGTGGATCTCGCAACATGGATACACCTTGCACACTTCTGTAATATGTTGATTTCTCTGACGTGTTCCATGTAAATGGATGGTGATAAGTGTCGAGTGTAGCCAGGAGGTGTGAATCTGCACATTTGGGATGCCTTTGACTCTGTCCCAGACAGCTCCTACCTGGCTCTCTGTCAGTTCTCAGTGAGCCCTCTATCTTCATACCCTACTCAAGGATACAAAAGAAACCTTGGGGCATATTATCAAGCACATGCGATAATTATCGCAAATCGTGCATAGCGTGATTTACATTATCGTCTTCTATCGCTGGATTTAAGTGCTGGGTTAGTGACAAATTATTAACGCTTTTCACCCAGGCGATGTGAAATCCAACGATAGAGGGTGATAACATGCATTAGCGTGAGAAAAGCGTGAAAAATGACCTGCAACAATGTAAACCTTGATAATAGGCAGTGTGGACTAAGCCCTGAGATCCATCTCCCATGTTACAAATGGCTAAGTCGGATTAATAGCAGGAGTTAAAATCATGCGGTAAAGGGGCATTAGGGTGACTTTGATCATCAATTTGCGGATCAGGGGCATCCTTGTAAATATTGCAATGCCGTTTTAGCGATGTTTACCCATGTTGTTCTGTGAGGAACACCCATTTTGCATGTCATTAGCGATAATAATCACTGACATGCAAAGTGGAGAAAAGATGGCTGCTAACTCAAGGAAACACGCATTAGCGTGTCCTTGATAATAACGCAATATTTAAATTGACGCTTTTTGGACGAAAACGGGCACTAAATTGGCGATATTGGGCTTGATAATATGCTCTCTTGCATCTTCTGAATCACTTATTAGCTCATCCCTTTCCTGGTTAACTCTCCACGAGAACAACCATCATAGCAACAGTTACCAGCAAGATCACCCGGATCACCTCTAGAGAATGAAACAAACTCAACCTCAGACACTCGATTCTCAGCTCCAAGGCATCTCACTTACCTGACAAATAGAATACTTGGAACAGCACTGCCACTGTATTTCTGTAGGCTTCAACCGAATCATGTCCCTCCAGATGTTTACACACCATAGCCATTACTAAGCCGTTAACCGTGCTTTAACAATGTGACAAAAAAGGTGAATACAAATATCCATGGACTTCAACACTAATAAAATACCAGTAAAAGGATCTCTAACAACCAATATGCAAAAGCTCATTACTAGAGGCACGAAAGGATGAACAAGGTTTCTATCAAAAAAGCTAAAAAACTCCACTACAGCAAACATATTGTCAATACCCAAATATCCTAACAAGGTACTCCAGTAAACTGCAACTCTTAGCACACCATTAGAGAAAACAAAACACCCTCAAGCTTCCAAACATATCCCACAAACAAGACATCTGACACCCAGGGCATTCACACCAAGATTAAAAGGACTGTACCCACCAGCATCTACCAGACTCCAAGCCTGACTAAGATCTTGGTGGTACTACTGTCATCCCGCCATGGCAGTGGCTCCAGGTACTCCACCAAGCTGACAGTGTGCCACCTGCCATTTTTAGATTGATGAACCGCCGTCCGCATTGACAGAGTGATTACCCTCACGTACTTGGCTCACCACTGCCGACGCAGCGGACTTCTCTGCTAGTTAATAGAATTGTTGCCATCAGGGTTGCACCAAGCCTATTTAGATTTCTGAGTTGTGCTGGCAGTGTTCTAGCGGCGGGTTGCCGACGGAGAGATTCCGTCGCAGGACACGGTCAACATTGGACTATTCCTGATATGATTTTGCTAATTGTTTGCACCTGCATACCATACTATAAAACACACTCAATATCAGACCCTGATCCTTTACCAATCCATAACAGCACAACATTGTCCCACGGTGACTTCTCAGTCAAGTCAGGTTTATCTTTTTTGCTTTTCCTGTTAACTGTTCATTTTGTCTCTGTTTAGTAAAAAAATTTTGGGGGCAATTACAATCAGTAAAGTTTATAATTTCATAATGCCAGTGCACAAAAATCCATGTTACTGAGGAAGAATTATCAGTCATGGTGGATGAAATTTTAAGAGTAAAGCCATAATTGGACCCCAAGTCTAAAATACACCCTTATCTCAGAAAAGGCTAACGTGGGCCAGGATAGTTGAAAGAGTGAATGCTGTACCTAACAACCTGTGGACACAGGAGGAAATTAGGAAGAGGTGGAATGGCACGCGAGAGAGAGTGCATTAACTGGTCTCCAAGCATTGTCTGGTGGCCCAGAGGACTAGTGGTAGTCCTTACAGCCCCCCTTACAACATCTTCCCTGTGAGGATAAGGTCTAGCAGATCCTACATCCTCAAGGTTTGACAGGAATCCCTGGTGGAGTGGAGACTGCTAAATTATACTTTTCATTGTGTCACTAAACCTAAATGTCCCGTTTGCTTTAAGGTTAGCTGTTGCTAATGTGTTCAGCACAGAGGGCACAGGGTGCCCTGCTCTACACTGAGTATCCCCCCCGCCCCCAGCGCCTTGAGACCCTCACAGGTGAGGAGTACACTTTAATTTCCATGACTGATTGATTGATTGGTTGAGAAAGGTAAACTTGCACTTTTGTGTACGTTTACTACTTTTTCAGTATTCAAATCTACAGGTTTAGTTTTACTAATAGTACTTTTAAGACTGCAGACACTCCCCAGTTGGCGCGGAGAAGGCTGCACATAAAATGATAATATCCCCAGCTCAAGACTCGAACCTCAGCCCCTACAAGAAGCATCACCTCTCTGAAATCTCCTTACCAGCACAATCAGAACAGCCTAAGGCCATCTGGAATTCAGCAAAGTAGTAAAGGTGTGGCTGTTCCCCAACAGATGATAAAGGGCTACACCAACCAGCAGAGAGTACTATTCTCCATCATAAGGAGGATTGGATGCTACAGAACGTAGGTCAATACCCATTGTAGAACTGGAACCAATTCTCATGTAAAGCTGGTATGAGCACATGCACAGCTCGCTTTCATCTTGCTTTGGTCTACTGCATGCATTCAGTCACAACAACACAATTTCAACAGCGCCCTGTTTAAGATCCCCATCAGTCCCCAGTTCACGCTGTCTGGGATGGTCGTGTACCGCCCACCAGGCAGTGATGTAGCATTCTGGGGAGCTTTCCCTGAGGCGGTTAGTACGCTAGCTAGTGACTGCGAAATGTTTTGCATCTTAGGTGACCTCAACCTCCATTTTGACAATCAACAGACCTCAGCTATCAGTGGTTTTCTGGCGGATTTGGAGGCCCTTCAGTTGACCCAACTTGTCACTCAACCTACACATGTGGCTGGTCACATTTTGGACCCGTTTTTTACTAACTTACCGGATGTCCAAGTTCTGACTATTTCTCCAGTGGGCTGGACCGATCATTTTTTGGTGTCCGTCTGGCTACCTCTCCCCGAAACCCCCATTATTCCATCTCCTAAGTGGATCCCTCGGCGGCACTGGAATAAGCTTAGGCTAGAGGACCTACATTACATCATGGCTGAAGAGCCATTAGGCCCTCTGCTCAACGCCACCTTGGGCTACGACCAATTCTGCAGCTGGATTACCAAGGCGCTCGACGTATTGGTGCCCATCATCTCAAGTAAATCCAGCCCCAGGCAGTCGAGTCCTTGGTATGACAGTGCCCTCTGCGCTTTGAAGGGTTCATGTAGACGGGCAGAAAGGGAGTGGCGGAAGACGTATGATGTCGTAAAAATAAACGCGTATTTGGCTTCCGTCAAGCTCTACCATCGAGCTATTTGTAGAGCCCGTGCTGCGTTCTATGCGACGGAATTCCGTAACAGCCACAATCCATCGAAGACCATCTTCAAAGCCCTCAAAAATCTGATGGCTAAGAGAGCGGATCCGCAAGTGGACGGTTCTACCTCCCATTGTGAGACCTTGGCCGCTTTCTTCTTGGAGAAAGTTAAGACCATTAATCAGTCGTTCCCTAGTACGACGCTGCCACTCATTCCTCTGAACGGCCCTCGCAGCTGCCGGGCATTACACTCTCTCCCTACTCTTTCCTGGGATGGGTTTGTCAAGTGGGCACAACGAGTCAAGTCCGGTTCTCCTGCGGACCCGCTCAGACCTGCCCTCTTTAGAGATCCCTCTTTTCAGGGGCGCACTGTAGTGTGTTCGCTGATTAACCTTTCCTTGACTTCAGGTACGGTTCCTGCCAAGTGGAAGCAGGTGGTGGTTTCCCCGATCCTGAAAAAACCATCATTGGATCCTTTAAAACCGGAAAACTACCGCCCGATTTCATTGCTTCCCTGGCCGGCCAAAGTCATGGAGGCTCATGTCAACCTGTCTCTTTCCGAGCATATGGCCCGGGCCAATGTCCTCGACCCTACGCAGAATGGGTTCCGTGCTGGTCACAGCACGGAGACCGCCCTTCTGGCAATGGTAGAACATCTGCGGAGTGTGTTGGATGCAGGTCAAACGGCAGCGCTCATCTTATTAGACCTTAGCGCTGCCTTTGACACGGTGTCCCATCGCATCCTTCTGCACCGCCTGGAGGACATTGGCATCTGTGGCTCTGCTCTGCAGTGGTTCCGTTCCTTCCTTAGCGATCGCTCCTTCTGCGTTGCCACCCCTCCTTTTCAGTCCAAATTCCATCAGCTGGACCTGGGGGTCCCTCAGGGCTCCTCGCTGAGTCCCACGCTTTTCAACTTGTACGTGCGGCCGCTGGCTGATGTCGCCAGGCAGTGGGGCCTAACCATGGTCTCTTATGCCGACGACACGCAGCTAGCGGTCACGATCAGCGGGGATGTCGAACAGGATGCCCCCAGGTTCTGAGATGGGCTGAGAGAGGTGGCCAGCTGGATGAATAACAACTGTCTCCAGCTGAACGCGAAAAAAACTGAGGTGATGATCGTTGGGAGGGGAGCAGATCGCTGGGGGGACAACTGGTGGCCTCTGGAGTTAGGGCCGGCCCCTACACCAGTGATAGAACTTAGAAACCTGGGAGTGTGGTTAGATCACACCCTCTGCTTCACTACCCACACTAAGAGAGTGGCGGCATGCTGTTTTGGTGTCCTGCGTGGGCTAAGGCCGGTGCTCAAATTTTTTGATGCTCCGACGAGACAGTTAGTTATCCAAGCGACGATTATCTCCCGGCTGCACTATGCCAGCTCGCTCCTGCTGGAAGTTAACCAATCTGAGATCGTTCGCTTGCAGCGCGTACAGAACGCGGCTGCGAGAGCAGTGGTGGGTCTGCCGAGGTCCTTTCCCATTTCCAATACTCTGCAGTCTCTACATTGGTTACCGATCAAAAGTCGAATCCACTTTAAGGCCCCTAGCCTTGCCTTCAAAATTTTAAAAGGGTCGGCACCTGAGATTCTCAATAATCTCTTATCCGCCTATGTCCCGACTCGCTCTCTTAGATCTCTTGGGCAATCCCTTGCGGTTATCCCGCGTTCCAGGCTTAGCCGGATGGGCGGTCGCTCTTTTCGTGTGAGAGCTGCGGCTCTCTGGAACTCCCTCCCTTTGGAAATCCGCCTGTTAGAGGATCTATTAGCATTCCGTAGGGCCGTGAAAACTCACCTGTTTTAACTCCTCTTATACTGACTTTTTGCACTGTTCTGTTTCCTTTTGCGTTGTGTTATGTTCACCTTTTCCTTGCGCCAGGACGCTCCTTAGCTGGAGCATCTGTGCGCAAAATAAATGATATTAACATAACATAACATAACATAACATAACATAACATAACATTTCAGTCACATAATAACTCAAGACTGCCCACATCAGCCCCGGTGCATTCTCATACCCTCCTAACCAAATGCCAAAATGCCTTATAAGCTAAAGCATTCTATCTCTAACTCATTTTCACTCTATTTCAGGTAAGGCACAGTGACACACCACCACCACAAACACCACCACAAACACCTCTCACACAGACAACTCTATAAAACACCACCGTTTCAACCAAGCACACCTGAAAAGTACTTCGGCACATTGTCAATGGTATGAAAGTACAAAATAGTCCTGATTCTGTGCTGATCAGGATTCTACTGTTATTCCAGTCAGAGGAACACTGGGGACAAAAGATCTTAGTTTTAAGCAAAGCATGTTTCAGTAGTACAAATATGTATAAACAAATGTACAAACAGATTTACTCTCTAATATGGTGACTAGTACAGCGGCAGCTCGCACAGTAGAACTGTTGTCTTTCCATCACCAGGGTTAATACTTGTGAAATGTCGATCACACAGATGTCAACAGCTAATGCTTAACTCCCTGATCAACCTCACCAGCCAGGTGAGATAGAGGAGTATGCTCAAATAAATTGACACATAGCTACAAGGCCCAGTATGAATCTAAATACATATGGATTCACCCTGGAAATACACCAGCTCCATAAACACTGACATTTAGGCATGTGATGTAACAGGAACACATATAGATATGCAGCCTTACATGAAGTGTGGTACAGCGGTACCTCTGCAAATGTGCCACTTTCATGCTAGCACCAGGGTAGGAACTTTTGTCAGACAAGGGTTTCTGGGCTTATTGAGTGCCAACCAGAGCCTGTACCACTTGTGTCCTGGTGCTTAGCCTTAAAGCTGAACCCAAAAGTGTGCACCAAGCACATTCGCTTAAACACTTCACCCGTAGTATTGCAAAGTTCTTAAGTGCAAGACGTACTCAGGGAGGCGGATGATTGACATCCACTCTAAACCTAAGCATGCATGAGATATAAATGAATATATTATCGCTGAAAAATTATGCATATTATTTATGACCCAAAAATGGTGTAGGAATCCCTTTGAGAGGGTCAGGGGCACGCAAGGGGACCGGAGCGCGGACGGAAGGGGGCTGCCTCCATCGCCCTTAGTGCACCGTATGTTCGTGGGGCACCCGATGCTAAATCATTCATAGACTACCTGATTCTGGTCGTTGGTGCTGTGGTGTTATTTAACCGCATCGCTGCGGCGGTTATTTTTCCCCTACTCGCTTTTTTCTAAAAGCCATTTTAGATGACGAGCTCAGCTCGTCATCCGCACACGCCCCCCGTGGCTGATGACGAGCTCAGCTCGTCATCAGCATTGAAGGGGTTAAGGCCATTTACTCCTGATGTCCCGGGGCTCGACCTACGATGGATCCTGCTCAACTGGGCAAAGTACCCCTTCTGCACATGACTCTCACCAGTAGCTCTGGATGAGCAGTCGAGGCTGCTTCAGAGTGGTACATATATTTCAGAGAACACAACTCATAACTCAACATGGGAACAGGGTGAACAGTAAATCAATGTCCAATCAAATGCTAGTTTTTATATAAAAAAACATTTTAGTTCTAACTCTATAGGTACAAAGGTAAACAGCATTCACAAGCAGTGCCACAATCCCCTTTGGGGATCTAGTAGTTATCAGGACACTCCCTGTCCAGTAATCCTTTGTGTAACCGGTTCTGGGTTATTCCCCATTCACTGATAACCTCTTCCAGGTAATGTAAAATATTGGGATTTACTCAAGAGTTCTCCCTTTAACTCTTTAAGAAGTTAGTCAAAAGTGTCTACAGTGCCAGAGCACCAATAGCAGCATGTCCCTGGGGCCTCTAAGGACTGATTCAAGCCCGCCATGCTCTGGCAGTGGGGGACCGGTCAGTAGAGCTGCAAGGCCTTCTCTGAGGGCGCTACCAATTCTTATTCCTGCTAGGCAAAGTTGGGCTTCGAGGGCACACATGCAGCAGCACAAAGCAGGCTCTCTCTTGCGAGCTTTTCTGCCGGTTAGTTCCTGCAATTGGAGCTGCCCCACTTGGCTATCAAGTGGTAAGTCTGTTTCCCCCTCAGTGGGGGGAATCCAATCCTCCGGCTTCTGGTGTGGCATTACGATGAGGGAGCATCATCTTTGTCAGCGTCCTGACAATCCTCAGGCAGAATCCGATGGAGGTGGATCACAGTAGGTGCCTCACCTGGCACGACCATAATGAAAATCTTTGGGTCCGGGCCATAACCCGTACACTGGCCTCAGCATCTCCAGCAGTCCCAGGGGCCCTTTCTGGCATACAGGAGATCACAGCAGCAGAGAGCAGGAGTTCCACACCCCTGGGACACAGTTCACTTCACCAGTGACCCCCTCAGGCATACAGTGTTACTCTGGGGTGATGGCGAAAGCTTGGTGTTTCCGCTTAGCGCTCTCTGCATGGCTCACGCCACTGCAGCCCTCTCTTGCTATACTGGGATCATCCGACAGTGATCACACTCCGGAAATTACCTAAACACTGCCCGACCATTCTCCTCACACCTCACTTGGGGAGTCCTCTCGAAAGGGCTGTTGTGAACGTATCTTTTCTTTATGACAAGTATTGCAATTGTGGCAATTCACTTCTCTTGCATGAGAAAGAAGACTGCTCAATAAATAACACCTTTTATTAAAAACTCCTGTCTCTTTATTTCTCTACACTCTGGTGAAACTAAGTATGCACGGTTGACTGAGTGAAATAGATATCTATTGTTTTCACACAACTCTGGAGATATACTTCTTATTCTGGGGGAGTAAAGTTGTCATGTTTATGCGGTTGTCAGATGCGAATCCCTTCCTGTCTAATCAGGGAAGTTAACTCCTCCCTGTTCATTCGAGAAAGTTTCTAGTGACCTCTGAGCTAGCTGGCATACCTAATTAAGTCTAACATATTCAGTAGAGACCTAGTTGACCTCAGTCCTACGTCTAAACTGCCGTTTATGTTATTCCAATGCGCAAAGCCTATTGGGAATATAGGAACTACACTACATGGCGCCCAACTATTGGTAAGGCGATAATCTAACGCAAGATACTAAAGTAACTCAGTCGTGCTTTTTCACACACCGTAAAAACTCCAAAAGACGTCTGGAGTGGGTGAAAGGTTAATATCCGCAAAACTTAGTAGGAAGAGATTCCTATGTATTAGTTTTCAGTATAGTCAACGTTGAAGGATACAGTGTTCCAAAATATTATGCACCTAATCTTTGTTTCATCAAAATTTGCTCTACAAGAAACTTTCATTAAACAATGTCAAATCACGGCGACAACAACGAAACCGATGGAGCCGCAGTAGATGCGAATCAACCGGGTGCAGACCTTACATGGTTTAATGAAGATAACGACCGGATGCAATAATCATCCCGGCCAATATAAGAAAAACCATAACTATAAAACTTATAGAAAATGGAGTAACTTCAAGAGGTGGTACAGTTGTATTTGTGGTAGAGGCACATGAATTTCGGCATTCCTGGATACATTTTCCAGCAGCACATGCTGTAACACATGAGTTCCACTACTACAAAATAGCAGAAGCTCCAGCGGAATATTATCCTTTCGAGGAAGTTGAAATTCCACTAACATACCAAGAACACCTGCTCTGGTTTAATGGCGCCCTAAAACATTAAAATCACATTACCAGGCTCGGTCCACTAGGTAGACCAGGAGCCACATGGCCGGTTCTAGCCAGCTACACACCACATCCCGACATTGAAACAATGTCAGACAGAGAACTTTTAGTTCACTTAAAACAACTAATTAAAATACATAGACAATTGGTCCAATATGTCATGCGAACTTCAACAGTACAACCTGCAATTAAAATTCCACAAAACCCCCCTCAACAGGAGAACACAAACAAAATTACACCACATAATATACAATCATGTCTTGGTAAAACACCCGCAAAACGGGAACAAATTCCATTTTGGTTAGCTCAAAAAATTACTCAGAGGCAGTATTTCCTGATACTACCCCTCACGAAAAACACAGAATTTTGACTATCTGTCTCCCAATGGGGATCACACCACATGTGGAGGACTGTGACACATGGGGCACAGTTTTTGCTTCTATCTACACAAAAACACATGGTGTTCTGTCTATGGCGGTTATACCAGATGTATTAAGACAGATTCAAAATCAATACGGTCCAGAACCTGCTTTAACTCTCAATCAATCAATCAATCATAACACTTGTATAGCGCGCTACTCACCCGGAAGGGTCTCAAGGCGCTTGGGGGAAGGGGGCCGCTACTGCTCGAACAGCCAGGTCTTGAGTTGTCTCCTGAAGGCGAGGTGGTCTTGGGTCAGTCGAAGGTGGATGGGGAGGGAGTTCCATGTCTTGGCCGCCAGGTAGGAGAAGGGTCTGCCTCCGGCGGTGGTTCTTCGGATGCGTGGTACGGCAGCAAGGGCGAGGCTAGCGGATCGTAGCTGGCGGGTGGGCGTGTGGAAGGTCAGGCGGTCGTTGAGGTACTTGGGGCCCAGGTTGTGGAGAGACTTGTGTGCGTGGGTGAGGAGCCTGAACGTGATCCTCTTGTTGACGGGGAGCCAGTACAGGTTCCTCAGGTGGCCGGAGATGTGGCTGCGTTGAGGGATGTCCAGGATGAGTCAGGCGGAGGCATTCTGGATGCGTTGTAGTCTTTTCTGTAGCTTGGCTGTGGTTCCGGCGTAGAGCGTGTTTCCGTAGTCCAGCCGGCTGGTGACGAGGGCCTGGGTGACCATCTTACTGGTTTCGATCGGGATCCATCGGAAGATCTTGCGGAGCATGCGGAGGGTGTGAAAGCATGAAGAGGAGACGGCGTTGACTTGTCTGGTCATCGAGAGGGAGGAGTCCAGGATGAAGCCCAGGTTGCGTGCGTGGTCTGTTGGCTTGGGGGCAGTGCCCAGGCTGGGGGCGACCAGGAGTTGTCCCAGGCGGTGGGTGATGGCCCAAGGATGAGGACTTCCGTCTTGTCTGAGTTCAGTTTCAAGCGGCTGTTCTTCATCCACCCGGCGACGTCTTTCATCCCTTCGTGGAGGCTGGTTCTGGGGGTGTCAGGGTCTCTGGTGAGGGAGAGGATCAGCTGGGTGTCATTGGCGTAGGAGATGATGTTGAGGTTGTGTTGGCGTGCGATGGCTGCGAGAGGTCTCATGTAGACGTTGAAGAGGGTGAGGCTGGGTGATGATCCTTGCGGGACGCCGCAGATGACTTCGGTGGCCTGGAAACGAAACAGGAGGAGGCGGACTCTCTGTGTTCTTCCAGCGAGGAACGAGATGATCCACTTCAATCCCTTCTCTTGGATGCCGGTGTTGCTGAGGCGTTGGACTAGGGTGCGGTGGCAGACAGTGTCGAACGCAGCGGAGAGGTCCAGGAGGATGAGTGCCGCTGTTTCCCCGTTGTCGAGAAGGGCTTGGATGTTGTCGGTGGCTGTGATGAGGGCGGTCTCGGTGCTGTGGTTGGCTCTGAAACCGGACTGCAAGGGGTCAAGGAATCCATTCGTCTCGAGGAAGGCTACAAGCTGTCTGTTGGCGATCTTCTCAATGACTTTGGCAGGAAAAGGGAGGAGCGAGATGGGGCGGAAGTTCTTGAGGTCGGTGGGGTCCGCTGTTGGTTTCTTCAGTAGGGCGCTGAGCTCGGCATGCTTCCAGCGCTCCGGGAAGGTGGCGGTTTTGAAGGAGGTGTTGATGACGTCTCGGAGTTGGGGTGCGATGGTGGAGTCGGCATTGTTGAAGACGTGGTGGGGGCATGGGTCAGTCGGAGATCCGGAGTGGATGGTGTTCATCGTGCGGGCTGTGTCTTCGGTGGTCACTGCGGTCCAGGTGTGGAGGGTGGCGGTGGGGTGCGTTGGTTCGACGGTTGGTGCGAGGATGGTGTGCCGAAGCTGTTGTGGATGTCGGCAATCTTGCGGTGGAAGAACAAGGCGAGGGAGTCGCAGAGATCTTGTGAAGGGGTGATGTTGTTATTGCCGGTGCTGGGGTTGGAGAACTCCTTGACGATGCTGAAGAGTTCCTTGCTGTCGTGGGCGTTGTTGTACAGTCAATCCTTCAGTGATTTCTTCTTGGTGGTGCGGATGAGCTGGTGGTGCTTGCGGGTCGCGTGTTTGAGGGCGGTCATGTTGTCAGTGGTCCGGTCGAGGAGCCAGGCTTTCTCGAGGGTGTGGCAGGTCTTCTTGGAGTCCTTGAGTTCGTCGGTGAACCAGGGGGCCTTCTTGCTTCTGGGTTTTCTGGGAGGGTTCTTCAGTGGTGCGAGGTCGTCGGCGCAGGCGGTCAGCCACTGCGTGATGTTGCGGGCTGCTTCGTTGGGGTCCGGTGTGCTGGCAGGAGGGTTCTGGTTGAAGGAGGCGGTGAGCTGGTCGGCGGTGATCTTGCTCCAGCTTCTGTGAGGAACCTGTAGCGGGTGGTGGTGGGTCGTGGTTTTCCTGAAGCTGAAGTGGACACAGCTGTGGTCGGTCCAATGAAGTCCGGTGGAGTGGCTGAAGGCGATGTGCTTGCTGGATGAGAAGACGGGGTCAAGCGTGTGGCCAGCGTAGTGGGTGGGGGTGTTGACCAGTTGCTTGAGTCTGAGGTTGGCGAGGTTGTCCAGTAGGGTGACGGTGTTGTTGTCTTTGTTGTTCTCCAGGTGGAAGTTGAGGTCCCCTAGGAGGATGTAGTCGGCGGAGGGGAGGGCGTGTGGGCTGATGAAGTCCGTGATGTCTTCGCTGAATTGTGTGCGTGATCCCGGGGGTCTGTAGATGAGGGTGCCTCTGAGGGTCGTCTTTGGGTCGGTGTGAATCTGGAAGTGGAGGTGTTCGGCGGCGGTGAAGGTGTCGTCGGTGTTCGGTCGTGATGCGGATGGTGTTCTTGTGGACAATGGCGATGCCTCCTCCGGTCTGGTTGATGCGGTCCCTCCTGATGATCTTGTATCCATCCGGGATGGCGATGGCGATGTCGGGAGCTGAGGAGGCGTTCATCCTGGTTTCAGTGAGGAAGGCAACGTCTGGAGATTTTGTGTCGAGCAGGTTCCAGAGTTCGACGGTGTGTCTGTGGACGGAGCGGGTGTTGAGCAGGATGCACTTGAGGTCGCTGCTGGAGTTTGGCTTTGCGGGCGCGGTGCATGTTCGGAGGCAGGTGAACTTGCAGGCTGTGCAGGTGAAGGGTCCGTGGAAGCGCTTCGGGGCGGCCCGGCAGCAGGCGGGGTTCCGGCCGGCATTGAGTGCGTTGAGGGCGGCGGCGTCGTAGGTCTGTCGGGTCATCTTGTGTCGGTGGGGGCCAGGGGTCCTGGCGCTGGGCGCGGTCCAGGCGCGGACGGGCGCAGACGGGCTTGCCTTTGGCGCGCCTTCGGCGCACAATCGGCACGTCCGCACGGTCGCCATTTACGGTGAAGTGGGAAGTGGGTATGAAATTACTGAAATACTTTAAGCAGGTCTCGGCTATATTATTAGCCAACATAAAAGGAGAAGCACCATGTGTGGCGATCCGCCAAAAATTGAAAGAGACGGATATAGCAGACCAACATTTTGAACTTGCTAAAATAATTGAAAAATCCTATGAAGAATTAGGTAGAGATAGCTTGGGTGGTAAACCAGTAAAACCCCAACTAATGGAAAATCCTGAAAAGACTTTAATTAAAAATAATCTCAATTCTCAAAAGAAGAAGTGGGAGGGTAATAAACAAACCACTCCCAGAGAAAAACAGTTTCGCTCCAGAGGAAGGTCTCCCCAATGAAGAAATAGATCTCCAGAAGGGGGGGGGGGCAAGTCTCCACAGCGGAATGAGGTAATTGAAATTTTTATGGTCAGGTATGTCCCCTAACGAGTACCCCATCGTCTCCATGTACGAGTTAAAAGTACATGTAACTTCCCTCCGCAACCGAATCTGAAGACGCAAATACATTTGCGTCCAATGTTAACATGTCCTCTATCAGATCCACCAGGAATGGATCGATAATTCAGTTCCCAACTATGCCGTGCCACCGTCTTTACATAGTGCACTTTCACGTTTTCCTGGCTCTTCCGAGTTAGGCCCTGATTCCTACCACTTTCTGTCTCTGTCTCCGAAAGCTGCAACGTGGAGATGAGGTGCATCCCTGACCTCTGCCTTACTTCCTGCCAAGCGAAGCAGTGCCTGGCTCGGCCTGGCCTGCCTGCCAAACAGTATTTTGCCTTCAAGTTATCAGTGTAGCCAGCTCAGCCTCCTCGAAAACACATTCCTGTCTAGTGATATAGGTAAACAGCTCCCCGGCTGCAGAGCAAAGGGCCAAGCCTCCCTGTCTCCTTCATGAAATCCATAGCTCCCGTTACCATGGTAGGCCCATGGCCCCGCGCCTTGCACTTAGACACATATGCTTTCTGTATAGAATAGCCTCTGCCCGAGAGACCTTTTACTTCAGATTACACCTACCCCAAATACAAGATATCAGACATGTTATAGGAACAGGTCGATCTGCCATGCCAGACGTCTGTCTCTTCTACTAGTGCTAAAAGTCAGACCCTTAGCTTTCTCCAGATACACGTCAATCACACGTCATATCAGCTGCGCGCGCACCCATGTTACCGTTTTCAGCTGACTCTGCAGAATTCACTATGTATCCACCCACTTATGACACTTTTCTGTGACGTTTCCAGTGCACGCCTCTGTACACGCCTTTTTGCTACGCACATTCACTTGTCACGCCTACTGTATGCATTGCTATTGCCTCGTTATACTATATATGTCATGTACTGTTAATAAATCGTTGACATCTTTTTGCCATCATTGCATATACCCCCGAACCCTTGTATTGATGGAATTGATTTCCATGACTCGAGTCATTCTGAATTAAAGCCCTTAAAGACTCAGACACCCCGGACTCTGCCTCTCATTTTTATTGAGCTATTCTTTTACTTGTAATTATGCGGAGAATAAGTATACGGTAAATTATATTTACCACATAAATTGGCGCCCGAATAGGGACCCCTCCCCCACCCCACGCACCGGAGATGCGTTGCAGGCCTTGTCCCCTGCCACAGCCGTGACGGACATCTATGCGCATCTGCAGGATTTCCTGTATCTCCCTCAGGCCTACGGAGGTGACGGAGACTGCGATCGACATCCAGACGAGGCGGCGAGGAGTGCGGAGGATCCCGACCAGAGCCCAGCCGAGTGAACAGTGTCCGAGGTGTCCAGAGGCCCACCTGTCCGAAGCATCGAGGCGCATGCGTAGTGCGCAACAGCAGTGACGTCGTAGCGGTCCAGTCCAGTCGAGTTTCCGAGGCCTTCCGTTCCGTGCTTCCCGGTGAGTACCGTTGCTGGGGACGCATCAAGACGGGTGCATTAATTTGTATCCGGTCAAGACGGGTTTGGGTACACAGATCCGGTCTGCACTGTTTTAGCAGTGTATCATTGCTGTTTAGCAGTACATCAAGTAATTCTAGTATTCAACGGTTCAGTTTTGTTTTCGTTATAGAATTTGTGGGTAGTCAATATCTGTTCGAAATGCTTCAATGTGTTTAATGTCGTGGTATGAGTGATTGTTTGCATATTTTACTGTGTTCATTGTGTGTTACGTCCACTTTAGAGGTAGCAATGCCTTTGTTCTCGAAGTTACGACAGATAGGAACTAGGAAAGGGATACTTGAAGAAGCAGTTCCCATCCCAACTAGGGATACTCCTGGACATTTTATTTACCATAAATATGGCTTAGATGCCATATTGTACTTAGACTTATGGGTGGATTACACCAAAGACTTGGCAGAGAATCAGAGATGGCCCGTTACAGGGACATGGGATGCCGAGTGCATCATGAGAGTAGAAGAAGCATTATGGAAAAAGAAAGCCAGACAATCGCAGAAAGATGCCATTGAATTATGGCGCAAAGAATCACATAGACGGACAGAGAAAGCACTCAGAAAAGCAGAAAAGAGTAGAGAAGATTCCGAAAAGGCTAAAGAAAAAGAACTACTAGAAGAGGGACAGCGAGTCAAAATCGAACAACATGAAAGACAGAGTAATGCTCTTATAACAGGACTATACCCAGTTTTGGCCGAGGGCCGAGGGCCCAAAGCAACTCCGGAAATACCGAATGATCTGCCCCCTCCATTGGTTCCGACCAAAGTACGTCCTAAACAGACCACAGCAGATAGTTTCCTTTCTTCCTATTTAGATGGTGAAGCCCCCGCATACGCCAATATGCCCCGACAACTGCCACTGCTGGTCCCTGCTGATCAGTCCACGACCCCTCCACGTCATCCACTTCCTGTACCTAGTGTCACTTCCCCTGCTGGTCCCATTACTCTTGGTCCTAATAACCCTTTTGGTACAGATGCGACTCGGAGTCAGTCGTCCCCGGTAAATATTCCACACCCGCACCCATTGACAACAAGTCATGCTCATGGTTCCGCCTCAGAGGGTGCCTCAGGAGGCGCTTCGGGAGGTCCCTATCATACTCCGCCACCCTTACACCGAGTGACAATGAGAGAAATAGCCATGTCGCGTACACCTAAAGCAAACCCAGCCGAATACCTTAAAGAGATGGCAGATTGCAGATACGATCCGGTACCTGGCAAGACAAGACCCATGGCGTTAGCCTCACTACGACTACGTCGTGTTACAGATTATCTGATGTTATTACCAGACATGCCAGAACATCTAGACAACATATATCATTTTGTTAGAACAGGTGAAGGGCAAAAATGCGTTCGCGAAGCTATGGCACCCGAGAAAGTTGAGACAAAGGGTTTGATAATACGATTTCTGATTAATAGTTTGATAAGGGTCCTGGACCAGCCAAGTTTCTCGCAGGAAGAGATGGAGGGTTTGTCGAGATGGAGTCAGAATATTGCCGAAGGCAAACATGACAAAGAGAAATGTATAGTGGCCATAACTAGAAAGATCCGTAAGGAGATTGTAGCAATACATGCCAGACGAGAGACTGACAAGTCTCTCGAGTCAGACGATAAAGCCACCTCAGAGGAGGAAGAACCAGAAGATTCAGCAACGACCCAAGTGCCCCCAGGCACGATAGCTTACGTAGGTAGGGCGAAACTCCCTAAACAGTATTCTCTTGATAGGCCCTTTGACAGACCCATTCGTCACCTTTCCCCGATTCCAGAGCAATGTTCCCTTGAACATGTTTTCCAAGTTACTGATAGAAGTCTGAAAGAAAGAGTAGGTTATCATGAACTCACTACCTTGCGTGATCAGGAACTAGCCCGGTCCGCAGTCCAATGGGCCGGGGATGACAGTATGTATAAAGATGATTTAGTAGTACAAATGTTTTTAAGTCTTAGTCCAGAAGAACAGCGACTAGCAGGTATTTACATGACCCAACATCTTATTGTACAGTACGAGAATCAACAATCCGATCCAGGTCCGTTGTATAATCTATTACAAGACTTACTCCTGCACAGATGGAGAGGCCTAGGTACTGATTTGATTAATGTAATTCCTGAACAACGCCATAAATACAGAACGTTCTTGACCCCACGTTTTCTGCCTGTTCCACCCCCAGTAAACAATCCTTTTCACCTAGACAGACAGCATCCTTTACGAGAAGTACACCCCATCCGGAAACAAGACAATACATTTGAACGCGTGTATGTATATTCGCCCATAACTAAAATGGAATTATTGGAAATGAAGAAAATAGTGCCTAGTCATGATAAAGATCCAGCTGGGTTTCACCGTGAAATAAAAGACATGTTACTCATGGGAGATTACACATATCCCGATATTATGAAAATCCTGAAAGTGTTATTGCCTGCCGGTACTTACGAAAAACTCAAAGAAAAAGAAAGGGAGGTGGGTGATACAAAGATCAATTGGACTGAATTAGAAGACGAAGAAACTGGTCGAACCCCAGGTTTAGGGCTTGGAGCGAAGACTAAAGCGTTACCAGGATTATTAGTACAGGTCCTGCCAAGATTGTTGACAACTAAAAAGGAGGATTGGGATGCAATCTCAGCCTGTAAACAGAAACCTGACGAAGACACTAGTGATTTTTATTCCAGATTCGAGAAATGTTTTATCATTAATAGTGGCCTGAAAACAAGTAGCGAGTCATATCCACATTTATTTGTAACCAAATTGGTTGAGAATTCATTGCCCCAGGTTAAGAACCGTGTATTGAAAGTCGAGAGCACATGGCAAGCAAATACGCCATCCCAAATGTTACAAATGTTGCAATATCACCAGAACAGAATTAGGGAGGAACATGATCACGAACAGAGACGTATGAAAGACACGAAAATGAAAATGTTAGTTGCTCAGTCAGTTCCAGCTGATGGTCAGAAAAAGGGCGCGACACAGTCAAATAATTCGGCGGCTCCCGTTAAAGGGACATGCAACTATTGTAAACAGCCAGGTCACTATGTAAACGAATGTACAGCTCTGAAACACAATATCGCCACAGGTAAAACTAAAGAGAGACCACGTCCGCCCAGACAGGACCAGGTCCAACACCAGGCCCAACAGCATGCTCCACAGAACGTGCAACCTATGCATGTACCCCAACAGACCGTAGCGGTACCACAGCCCCAACCCATTGCCGCGACTCAGCATGTCACACAACAGATGTACCAGTATGCCCAATCTGATTACCCCGATTATCAGCAGTACACATGAAACAGCCTAGAGAGGGAGGTTGGCTTGCCTCTTATTGAAGTTCCTGTAGATCAAGAGGGTCCTTATGTACATAGTCAGGTATTAGGGAAGGATAGAAAGTTTTTGATTGACACAGGGGCAAGCAGAACTACCATCAGTCATGACGAGATCCCAGGGGCACCCCTCTCAGGCTCACAGAATGTTTCCCTTGGATTTTCAGGAAAGCCTATTGTTAACGAAGTATCGAAACCTGTTCCCCTTGCAGTTGGTCCGTTATCTCGTACTACTGATTTGTTACTTACGAGATCATGTCCAGAAAACTTGCTTGGTATAAAAACCCTGAAAGCTCTAGGAGCTGTAATTTGTTGTTCTCCGGAAGGAGTAAGGTTGTTTCTTCGTGATTTCAAGGGCCATTATGTGTTGAGAGATTTTGATCCCAGGTTACAGAATGTTCCTGCACATTTATGGGCTAAAGGCCCCACTGATGTAGGTTGTATGCACATTACACCATACCGTGTTACACTCAAGCCAGGAGTAGTACTGCCCCGAATCCGACAATACAAGTTACCACCTGATGCTGTAGTGGCTTTACTGAAAATCATTGACGAGCTCATTGCACAAGGAGTGGTTGTAGAAACCGACTCCAATGTTTGTAATTCCCCTATCATTCCGATTCTTAAACGCACTGATCCAAATGCGCCTCCAGTTTATCGACTGGTGATTGATTTACGAGAATTGAATAAATGCATTGTACCACAGTATCCTGTGGTCCCAGACATCTCTTCATTATTGACAGCTATTGATTCAGAGGCGACGTTCTTTACTGTAATCGATCTTAAGAACGCCTTCTTTAGTGTCCCCATTGATCCGGAAAGCCAGTATCTTTTCGGATTCTGTTTAAATGGCCGAAGCTTCAAATTTGCACGCGCCCCTCAAGGATTCACAGAAAGCCCCAGCATCTACAGCCAAGCATTGAAACGACAACTTGACAATATTCACATGCCTCCTAATACTGCCTTGCTCCAATATGTCGATGATCTATTGATCACCGCCCGAAATGAACCAGAATGTGAACAGGCATCACTGACAGTTTTGTTTTTTCTGGCGGACAAGGGACACAAGGTGTCTCCTTCGAAGCTGCAATTCTGTGCCCAGCAAGTGGTGTACCTTGGGCACTTGCTGTCCAAAGAGGGGAGACAGTTGACACCAGATCGTATACAGCTAATAGCACATCTTACACAACCCAAGACACAGAAAGAAGTACGAGCCTTTATTGGACTCACTTCCTATTGCGGACAATGGATTCCTCAATACGCATTTCTAGCTAAACCACTTATACAGTTGACAACACAAGAGGCAGCGTCTTCGGCTGTCCTCCCATGGACTCAGGAACATACACAAGCTTTTGGCGAATTAAAGAAAGCCTTATGTCAAGCACCAGTTTTAGCAACACCATGTTATAGTAAACCTTTTACACTTTTTGTCACAGAACGCGATGGCACAGCGTTGTCGGTTCTCACTCAGCTTCAAGCAGACAAACACAGACCGTGTGCTTATTTTTCGAGCACATTAGATCCAGTAGCCCAGGCCTTGCCTGCGTGCTTAAAATCAGTTGCAGCAACAGCTCTAGCAATCAGACAAAGTGACTCCATTGTGTTAGGACACCAATTGACAGTACAGGTTCCACATTCTGTGGAAGTCCTCCTAAACAGAACACAGACTCAACACTTGACTATAGCACGACTGACAGGTTATGAACTGACATTATTCCAACCACACATAGAAATCCGACGTTACAATTCACTGAATCCTGCTACACTTTTACCTTTGAGCATAACAGATCCTGCTCCACATGACTGCGTGGAGGTTATTGATACAATCACGAAACCCAGACAAGACTTGACAGATGTGGCCTTACCCGATCCAGACCTGACACTTTATGTGGATGGTTCATGTATGAGAACAAATACAGGAGAGTTAGTGGCCGCATATGCAGTGACCACTGAAACTGAAGTCTTAGAAACACATCGCATTGACACTCTGTCAGCCCAAGCAGCAGAGCTCATTGCTCTGACCCAAGCCTGCATACGAGCCAAGAACCTTAAAGTAAACATATACACCGATTCACGTTATGCATTTGGAGTCGTACACGACTTCGGTGTCCTCTGGCAAGAAAGAGGTTTTCTGACCTCTCACGGAGCCAAAATCCAACATGGTCCCCTCATTCAAGCACTGTTGGAAGCAATACATTTGCCTACAGCTATAGCCATCATGAAGTGCAAGGCACATACAAAGGTCACGGACAATATTTCCCAGGGTAACGACTTTGCAGATCGGACAGCGAAACATACAGCACATACTCATACTCATACGACTGATATGACAAAGACTGACGTATCGTCACTGACACATAGCATGGCAGTCAGGGACCCCGCACTAGATGTCATTGACATACAGACACATGCTACTCCAGACGAACTCAAGAAATGGGCTGAACAAGGAGGGGTCCAGACTGAACAGGGATGGATGATGAAGGGAAAGACCACATGGTTTCTCCCCGACTCTATGGTTCAAGTTATTATCAACACTGCACACAGTCCAGCACATTTAGGTGAAAAAGCCATGTTAGACAGTTTACAGAACCTCTGGTTTAACAAACATTTACGAGCAGCAGCAAAACAGAAAGTGCGTACCTGCATGATCTGTTGTCAGTTCAATCCAGGAAAAGGTGTTCCCGTGGGTCAAGGTGGATTTCATCCTCCCGACCATCCTTTTGAAGTCCTCCAGATGGATTATATCCAGATGGACAGATGCAGAGCTTTTAAATATGTCCTTGTAGTTGTATGTGCCCTATCCCGATGGACAGAAGCATACCCCGTCCCAGATTACACTGCTCCGACCACTGCCAAGCAGTTGGTTCGTGAATTCTTCCCGCAGTACGGTTTGCCCCGTGTCGTGTACTCCGACAATGGTCAGCCATTCTCGTCCGAACTCATGAAGCAGGTCTCCCTTCTTTTGGGATATCAGTGGAAATTCCACTGTGTCCGACATCCCGAGGCAGCAGGTCTCGTGGAGCGTCATAACCAGACTCTGAAAACACGTCTTGCTAAAGTGTGTAAAGAGAAGGGCGTAGATTGGATAGTAGCTTTACCTGTTGCTCTTTTTTATATGCGAATGGTAGCCCATTCTAGGACAGGGCTATCCCCGTATAAGGTGGTCTTCGGTAGACCTCCTAATATGTGGGGGACGCCTCTACCGAGAAAAATTACTGATGTTGAAAGTACTATGCTGACAGATTACCTTGCTTCCTTGATGTCTGCACTACAATCATGTCGTTCACAGGTTGCAGCAGCCTTTCCAGACAACACCGAGGTGAAACCGCACGAACTGGTCCCCGGTGATGTGGTTTTAGTCCGGAATTTCGACAGGTCAAGTCCTCTGGAGCCCCGCTGGAAGGAGCCGAAGATCGTTTTGTTAACAACCAGGACTGCCGTTAAGTTGGAGGGGAGGAAAAACTGGCTCCACTCGAGTCACGTGAAACGCTTCTATGGACTTCCGCCAAAGATTGATTCCCAGCCTTGCCACATTCCAGAGACTGATGCTAAACTGGTAGAGAAAACTCCTCAGCAGGAGTTCCGCATGAAGTTGAGGTCTAGTAAGTCAGACAGTTTAATTGTTTAAGTCCCCTCCTGGGTGAAGCGGTTAGGCAGTTTCTGACAATGTACAAGTTAGACCCAAATAGAGAGAGAGATAGACAGGAGATCCTGAAAAGAAAACATTATTGCAAAAATCTCCGTAGTAGGTGCATCTGCACCCTGATTATTATGTTTCTTCTGAGTCTTACGTTAATTTGCATCAGTTTGATGTTGTATATGTATTTTCCGATTGCACATTCTTTTTCTAATGATACTGCAGAGCACACGTTTAGTGAACTACCCCCACACGAATTGTCTTATCGACTTGCGCTGCGCAACAATACATTCATTCGTATGTTACACCATTCGCACCAGATCAACAATGCTACTAACTGTTGGATATGTGGCCGACTCCCTCCCTATCAGAACTACAAGGGAGCTCTGCCCCTCTTTCCTTACCCGTTTACACATAATGGTTCCTGTGGTGCATGGTTTAGTTTAATATCTTCTTTAGACACTGAATCAAGGGTTTCCCAAGGCAAATGGATATGGGGGAACCTGAACACAGTCATGAACAAAGCATGTTTCCCAGATGAAGAAGGTCTTCCACAAATGACAGGGACCGACCTAGAAAATGAAGAATATGGATTAGGCAATTTTACACTCAACCTCATGATTCTAAATATTCAGTCAGAACCTAGTCCAGACTTGCCATCTATATCAGTTTTACCAGCTAAAGGTGTATTATGCGTCAGAAAGAATGGTTCAGTAATAATAATAATAATAAACTTTATTCGGATTTTTTAAAGATCCATAAAAGCAGTACAGGTAAAAATAAATCTGCAGTGCGATGTGACTACAGATTACTTAAAAACAGCAAAAAGGAGTTTCGGTAATTTATACAGTACTATTACATTTAAAGGTTTTTCCTGTGTCCGTGTATACATTTCAGAAAGTTAAGAACATGGTAACATGTGGCTTCAGTATCCAAAAGCTGCAAGCTCAACATGGCTACTCGGCATTGTCTAAGACCCCAAGATTTTAAGAGAGTTAGTAACCAAAGTTTGCGGTGTTCCTGATAGAATTTGCAGAACAGAACAGTATGAAGGGTGGTTTGTCTTGATTTCCCATCGCATGGACATGGAAGTGGATTTGGGTCCCAAACGTTTGGCGTTGGAAAAGCTACCAGTTTGTGAAATATGTTCAGTCTGAATCTTATCAGGAGAAATCGGTCGAAGGTGCCAATCTCGAGGTTTAAATAGGGCTGCATTAAAAGAGTAGATTGAACCATTATTGCGTGCTGCACTGACTGTTTCCCAGCTTCTATTTGTAGTCTCAGATTACCCAGATGGTCCAAAGCTCGTCTTTTTAAGTTATTTTTTGAGAGTTCTCCAATTTTTTCGGGGTTTGAATAATATTTTTCTATTCCAAGATCAAGGAGGAAGGTCCGTATATAGGCCAGCCATTTAATTTTTAAAGCGTAGTCCAGAGACATTGCATCAGTCAGTATTGTTTTTGTAATGTCGTTTTTATCTGAAGCCCAGATACGTCGCCAAAGGAGGAGTGGTTGAATTTTCGCAAGATCTTCGATATATGGGGCCCCCAATTCTAAGTGGCAGGCGTAAGTCGAAGAGCTTTTGGGGGCGGATAAGAGGAATCTGAAAAACTTGTTTTCTGCAGTTTGCAGAGAGGTGACATCCGTATGGCCCCATAGTCCTGCTCCATATAAAGCTGTAGATTGACATTTGGCTTTGTATATGGTCATCAATTCCCTGGGCGGACGTTTTCCTAATTTTTGTGTAAACGACACCAAAGCGGCTAATGCTCTTTTGAAACAATGTTTTCTGGCTTCTACTGCTGGTTTCCAGGAGAGTTTATTATCTATCATGACTCCCAGATAGCAGTATTCATTTGTAGAATCTATTTTTTGGCTGTCAAGGTAGATAGAATTTTGCTGTTTCCTCCCCACCCCAGCCTTCATTACGAAAGTCTTTTTTACGTTTATATGAAGGTCAAGGGTTCTCATGAACTGCGAATATCTGTTAAGAGACCTTTGGAGTTCACGGGGGGTTTGTGCAAGGAGGACGGCGTCGTCCGCGTAGAGCAGAGCGGGGATCGGGCGATGTTTGGCCAGTGGAAGATCACGGGCACCCTTCAGGAGCTCGACCTCCAAGTTGTTGGTGTAGAGGGAGAAAAGGAAGGGTGCCAGGACACATCCTTGTTTGACCCCACGCTCTACTCTAAAGGACGCCGTCAGTTCCCCCTTTGTGCCGTAGCGGACTCTTGCGGATGGGTTGGAATAGAGTTCCCTTAAAAAGTTCAGGAGTGATGGATCTACCCCCATCTGTGCTAAAAGGGACCACAATTTTGTGTGGGACACGCAGTCGAAAGCTGCGGACAAGTCTACGTAAGTCATGTAAAGTTTTGCTTTCTTTGCATGCACATATTTTCCAAAGATTACCGATAAATTTAAGGCTTGTTCCACAGTACCTAGTCCTTTTCTAAATCCGAATTGAAGGTCGGATAGGATGCCTCTCTCTTCCGCCCAGTCCTGAAGTCTTTCTAGGATCACTCTCCCTGCTATTTTCCCCAGTGAGTCCAGCAAAGAAATTGGGCGATAGCAGGCAGGGTCCATGCGGTTACCTTTTTTGAATATCGGCACCATGATGGACCTTGTCCATGACTCCAGAATTCCTATTTTTGCCGTTGCGGTGCAGACCCTTGTTAAAATCGGTGCCCAAAGTTCTGTTTGGTGTTTAAAAAAGTCTGCCGGGACTCCGTCCGGCCCTGGAGCTTTTCCTTTTTTGGTTAAGTTCAATGCCACAAGAATCTCAGATATTTCGAAATTTATGTCTATAGGGTATGGTAGGAATGTTTTTTCCTCCTCTTCCGTATCTTGATCAGAGGTTGGTTTTTGGAAGATGCTGGTAAAGTGTGATACCCAAGTTGCAGCGTCTATAGCAGCTTCGATTTTTGGGCACGTGTCGTCTGCCAAGAAAGGAGTTCTTATAATTCTCCAGAAAGCTTGAGGGTTTTTTTCTTGGGCACTGGTGTGGAGTTCATGCCACAGCGCTTGCTTGAGTTCCTCTTTCCTCTTTTTCCTTGTTTTGTGATATTCACTTCTGAGGGTGGCTATTGTGCGGGGGTCCCTTTCATTTTTGTTTAAGGCTAGCTTCAATTTTGTATGAGCCTTGGTACACTCTTGGTTGAACCAGCCTTTGGGCCGGGATGGGCCGGGTTTTTGTTTTGCTGTGAGTAAAACCTTTAGTTTGTCCATAATTTGGGCAAAGTTATTTAGAAGCTCCACGTCCTTAGTTGCTGTGTCCAAACAAGTTTTGATTTGGGGGTAGACTGATTTTATTAGCTCTTTGGTGAGTTCCTCTGGGTTTATCCTTCCCCATTTTATTGAGTACCCGTTTACTTTATCCATCTTGATATTTTCCTGGGTCAATGCATTGGCTATTGTTACTGGAGCACATTGTTGATAGTTTAGTAGGACTTCCAAGGTTAATATTGCATGGTCACTTTGAGGATTCGGATTGACTTCAAAGTTTTTTATTCTTAGTTGTATGGATGTTGATATTATTATGAAGTCTACCGTGGTTTTACAGCCTCTTCCTATATAAGTAGGTGCTAGTGAATTATCCCCATGGTCCAAAGTGTTTACTATCTGGAGATCCAGGTCGGATAGGAGATCATTCATTTGTCTGCCCATTTTGTTATGCGAGAAATGGGTGAGTGAGAGGCCGTCTTCTGTCACCATGCCAGGACATTTTCTTTTTGGTTGGGTACAGGCGTGAAGGTTGAATTCGCCTGCCCATATTATTACTGCCGGGCCTCTTTCTCCTTGTTTCATTCTGAAAGTTGTTAATTTTTCGTGGAGGTGGGCCAGGACTCCCTCAAAGTCCAGTTCATCCAGGTTGTTATAAAAATTAATGATAACCATTGACTCTTTTTTCTGGAGGAAAAGACCGAGGATCTGCAAATTAGAAGCCAGTTCTATAACCTTTATTTTAGCGTTTTGGATAGTGTTGGCTACATAAATGCACAGACCTCCCTTTGGTCTACCTATGTGTCCCGACTGCGCAAGAGAGGAGTACGTTTTGTACCCCTGCAGGTGATGTTCTTGTAATGACCATGTCTCCTGTATGCATATTATTTGATGATTATGCGTATGGTGCATAATTGTCCCATCCTCTATTTTTGTCCTTAGTCCAGCGATGTTCCACGAGATCAGGCTCAGGATTGTTGGACTATCCCTTGAGCTTTTTACTCTTTTTAGTTCGTTAAGGATCTCTGGGGCTGGAAGGATCTCTGGGTCTAGAGGGACTAATGGGGAGACCGTGGGTTCCGATAGGTCTGTGTGGATTTGGGAGTGTTCTTGTGGCTGTGGTAGTCAGTCAACGCCCTCTAAGGGGCTATACCTGTTTGCTAAATGAAGGCCATTCCAGCTATCCCAACGTGTGGGATCACTGTACTTTCTCCAGTGATCCTGTCCACTCCATTCATCCCTATCTCTGCCTTGATGATTAAGGCCTAGTGGGTTGAATGGGGGAAACCGTCCTTGCCGCGGCTGCTGCCATTGGTAAGTGTTGTGTTGCGTGGATTGCTGGGGTTGCCACCACTGTTGGGTGGTGTGATGTAGGTATTGAGGAGGATGAACAGGTGGTTGGGTAGCAAGGTGTGGAGGTTGAGGAAATTGGGAGGATGGTTGCCACTGGAAAACTGATTGTTGTGGAACTTGTGGGAGTCGTGGCATATGTGGGGGCTGCTGATATTGATACATATTGTATTCAGAGGAATTTATGGGCCCAGTGTTTAATGGGAATGCAGGACAGGGGAAATTTTGCCTTGAGGATGGGGGTAGGAAGTAGGACAAGGGAAGGGGATTTATTTGGGTGGCGGGTCCTCTATTGGGTGAGTTGCAGATATAATTTGCTGCCCCTATCTCCCTAAATTTGATGCTGATGACGTCCCCCGCTATTGCCTTCGTGCTTCTACCAACCCAATCTCCTCTGCGTGCGGAGAAGATATCACCCCTGATGTGAGCGGGTAAGGGTTTATGGAGTTGGAGCCACTGGGCACATTTGTTCCTCAGCTCTGCGAAAGTTTCTCTTACACCCTCCTTCAGTGGGGGAACAGCTGTTAACACCACCACGAAGGGAGAAGCTTCCGGGGGTAAGTTGATTATTTTGGGCCGGGACTGCTTGGTCTTCAGTTCTAGTGATTTTTCTGGGGAGAGGGTCTCTGCTGGGATAGTGGTGTTTCCATTATTGCCTTTTGCTTGTCGGTTGTTTGTTTTAATTTGACCTGCTGGACCTATTTGTGTAGCGGGGGGGAGATCTACCGCAACCGGGGTGTCTGGAGGGGCATCTAGATTACTCCCTTTTTTGGCTAGGGGTTGTGCTACTGCCGCCTTTCTGGTTGGTAAGGTGTTAGGCTTGTTTGTTGTACCTGTTATTTGTTGGTTACTAGGTGGTTTTTTTGGGAGTGTTTCCTTTGCCCCGTGCGTTGGAGCGGGACCATTACCGCTTGTCTTACAACTGCATTTCGTATTGATTAATGACGTGAGTCTGTCCAACTTTGATATTAGGGGTTTGATCTGTGCTGTAATTTTGGCTTCGAGGTCTGATTTAAGGTCCATAACCATGTTTTCCACCCAACAGGGGATACCTGCCGAGGAGTTTGGGGTGGGCGTGATCAGATTGTGATTCTTTGTTTTTGTTTTAGATTTTTCCTTGATAATTGGCATAGCCTTAAGGAGGGTGGAGGTGTTTTTCCTGGTTTTTGTTGGTTCTAAGGACGTTACTGGATCAGGTAGTAAGGGATTACTAATGACGCTCTGGTCTAATTTTTCAGTTGGTGATTGGCAGACTTCTAAGTCTGGGGTTGCTTCAAGGTCGACATATGATTGATCAGAGTCTGTTTGGGTTACGGATAAATCTACAGAATTTGGAACAGTCATCGTAGGAACGATAGTTAGTGGCAATGGTAAAGAGCAGTTATTAGCAACCTGGTGAGCAGGGGAATTTGCGGTAGCAAGTGAACCGAGCGAGGATCGTTTGGCCTGCATGAGGTCCAGGGAGACTCTTTTCTCCAGTAGGATGATACTCTTATCAATGGTGTTGTTTACCCTGGAAATGAAAAGGTCTATAGGACCGGTCACTTGTGTCACCAGTGTAGCTTTCTTAGACGTGCTTCTAGTTTTGGGACGCATCGTGATCGTCAGTGATGTACGTCAGAAATCGTGGGGGGCCTGCGGGAACGAAGTAAAATACAGGGTGACAGGGCCGGGGCCGTCCTCTGCCGTCCTCGAACGGCCTCAAACGGCCCTGTCTTTGCCCAGTCTTCGCCCGGGCTGCGTCCCGCGCTGCGGGAGTGAGATGTTATTTTGAAGGAGGCGGAAAGGGCGGGGGGCGGGCCAGTAGGGAGAGCGGACCGGAAGCTCTCCGTCGGTCTTGCAGGGACTTCTGGGAAATGAAGTCCCCGCACGCTCGCAGCCCCGCTGGTTCCTCGCGCCCCTTACCGCCTTGCCGCCGGCGTCCTACGTTGGTCCTTGAAGATGCTGCCTCTACCAGCGCCCACCAGCGAAGCGGCACCCGCGGAGCGGGTGCGGCGAGAGGTGGGCTGGGAGGCCGGTGCGCTGCTGGGCTGATAGGCTGGAGCGTGAGTGATGCCTGGAACTTCCGCTTCAAAAATGAGTGAGTAGGTGTCCCACAGGGTAGAGGAAGGGGAGCGCTTTTAACTGGCTTTGATGGGCGGGGGGCGGGCCAGCAGGGAGAGCGGACCGGAAGCTCTCCATCGGTCTTGCAGGGACTTCTGGGAAATGAAGTCCCCGCACGCTCGCAGCCCCGCTGGTTCCTCGCGCCCCTTACCGCCTTGCCGCCGGCGTCCTACGTTGGTCCTTGAAGATGCTGCCTCTACCAGCGCCCACCAGCGAAGCGGCACCCGCGGAGCGGGTGCGGCGAGAGGTGGGCTGGGAGGCCGGTGCGCTGCTGGGCTGATAGGCTGGAGCGTGAGTGATGCCTGGAACTTCCGCTTCAAAAATGAGTGAGTAGGTGTTCACACATGGTTCAGTACATCTAGGCCATAGTGACTGTACTACTGTGGTCGAATTTAGTGATGAAGGCAAGTCTACATTCAAAGCTTCCCGACATTCCTATTTCATTTGTGGTCATACAGCTTATGTATGTTTACCTCTAGACTGGGATGGTACTTGTTTCATTGCATTCTTATTGCCACCAGTTTTTCTAGTCCCATCTGAATATCACAGGAATTCCCGCCTCAATCTTGTTAGGCACAAGAGAGATCTTCCATTAGTAGATCAGACTGAAACCGCATGGGAACAATATACAGAGTTCAATAAAGGATTCTTTCCTTATTTAGGAACTGTCTCCAATAGTAAACTGATACGCAAATTAACCAGAATTCTCGAAGCAGTAGTGAATGAGACTACTTCAGCTTTGGGCAACTTAACAGAGGAGCAGTCTGCTATGAGACTTGTTGTTCTTCAGAACCGCCTTGTCCTTGACGTCATCCTGGCCGATAGGGGCGGAGCTTGTAGAGTCATCGGATCCAGTTGTTGCGTGTTTATTCCTAATAACGCGCCATCAGTCTATAAGGCCATCACCAGACTTCACGAAATTGCCCATCAGATACATCAGAATCCAGGCTCCTGGACTTGGTCCGGTTGGCTCTGGAATATAATAACAGCCTGGGGATGGAAGCTATTGTCCTTCCTAGGGATTATATTGGCCATAGTATTCAGTTGTTGTTTATGTCTTCAATGTGGGCCAGCGATTTGCGGCTTGTGCGCCACAGCTTGTATTCCCAGCTCAAGTTCACGTTCCCATTCCCGATTAAAGAAAGAAGAAAAGATGATGTTATATCAACAAAGTATGAGTAACGAAAAGCTAAAGCCAACAACCACTGAAGAAAAACTACCTGTCCCAGCAAGACCTGTCTGGATTCCAAAGATTGAGGATCTGGTCAGAGAAAAGATCGCGGTGAAGAAGGAATTTGGGCCTTCTTACTGAAAAGCATTACCTGTCTTAGCTGTCAGCGGAACAAGATCAGTTGTACTACTGCCCCTTGCTGGTAAAAAGGAGAACCGAGTTGTATCAATCGACCTGGTGAAACCACACACATGTGGCTGATAATAAGTAGTAGGCCCAGTGGACTCCCAAGAAATAGCAGAAGACCAAATCTTGCTACAATCCAAGAGGTTCAAACTGAGAGACTAATCACATTTGATAAACCTCCAGTGATTAAAAAAGGACTATGCAACAAAGCCATGGAACTTGTGCCTCTTGAAACCCAAATTGCAACAGTTCATCAAGAAACACCAGTCTACAACAATGTAGCCTCAGACTATACAAATGTAACAAAAGATAATCCAAAGATCAATGGAAATCCGGAAGCAATCCCACCAATTGACAAAACTGCATCTGGCTACTTTATCAACTTTGATGACTTTTCCGATGATCTAAGTGAACATGGAGACAAGCCAGCAACAAAAACTTTTAAAAAGAAAATCACAGAGCTCTTTCATCAACTGAGAGAAACATATCTAACTTCACCATGGATTAAATTATGGATTGTGTTAGGTGTACTTTTCCTCCTTCTGTGGCTCAACTTGTTTTTAAGTTTGGGTAGATTTTTTGATGGAAAATATAGTACAATGGACACAGCAAGTCAGAACATCAACTTAGTCCTGAAACCACACAGATCCTCTCACATCGAAAAAAGAGAACTATCATCAGTGAACATCACAGCCATCCCTATACCTGGTGGTATAGCATGGGGCAGAACTGACTATGAAATGTATGGCCCGGTTGAATTCTTGAAATATCCACACCAATTTAAGATTTCCTTAAGTGACTTTGTATCACCTAGTACCTTCTCTGATGATTGGGACTTTGAAAATGTTAATATTATGATGTCAGATTTAGAAATTTCAGCAAAATTTACAGAACATGAATATTTACAGGGTTCGTCGAATTATGAGGAAATGTATTGTTACAATCACTTTGGGCATCATTATCTGCATAAGTCTGCAAATCCTAGAAATGTTTCCAGTTATAATCAATGGGAACATTGTCCAACTCCGCCAAAAGGCAGTTCGAAAATATTTTATGAGAAATTTCCATACTTCTCAGGGTTTAATTACACTAATCCAGAAACGTTTTATTTCAAAATGTTAAATAAGACAGGAGTGAAAAATATGTTGACAAATACTAAACTGATTTATTCGGAAAAAGTTTATGAAAAAATGTCGACATTTGGTTTTGAATTTTGAAAAAACAACATTGAGACAAAAACCATATGTGGTTCAAAAGAATGGTAGGAACAGGGTCTAGAATCATTGTTTAGAGCCTGCACGATCCCAGAACAAATAATGTTCCCGAATGACACAATTCAACAAACAACCTGTCTTGGTTTAGCCAAGATAAAAGATTTAAACAACCCATCTATACCAAAGCCTATGCCTGATAGAAACACCACTACAGATGAAGGGGTTAGACGTGTCCTATATTTTAAAACAAAACAGAACACTTTCTGATGGGAACAAATGGTTGATCTGGCCCACAGACACTAATAACTGTCAAGATAGATTCCTGAACAAAATACAGGCGTTTAAACAGAATAGGCCAGACCCAAGATATTCCCAGAGACAACATCCAGGGATAGTTACAACATACAGTGTAGGAAAACTATGCCTCGACTGGCTACAGAAATCCACACTTTCCGAAATTAAGCAACACCTAACTTTACTTAAAGAAGGTGCTGACTTGCGAGATTTCTTACTGGGACCTCACAAACAGTGTCAAAAATGTTTCATATACGCCGGTATATACGCAGCTTACAATGAAGCTTGGAAGGTAACACAAATTGAAACTGTAGAAAAAATACGAGAAATTGATCGTATTAATTTTGAAAAATCCCTTTCTGTAGTGGACAATGGGTTAACGACTCTGTCCTCCAGATTTTATTCACTGGACAGCATTGTATCATCTGCTATTGATATAATAGAACAGGATATGATAATGTCACAACATGGTTAATCCCAATTGCGTTCTATTGGACAGCTAGGCTGGACGTTACAAAGCCTCAGTTCAGGCCACGTGCATTGGCGTCTAATCAACATAACATCATTATTTTCTAGCATTAACCTTACTGATAGACAAATCTCGTTGGCACAAAAAGGAGCAGACTATACGGTGCTGAGCATTGAAAAACTAGAAAGATTACCATTGACAATGTCAGAAAGACCTGTCATTGAATGGATAATACATGGCACCATTACAATCCCGATAACAACTTTTCAGTTTCAATACTGCCAAAAATATATACCAGCAGGCCTGTATGAAAGGTTGGGTAAAGGATACATCAAATCAACCTAGAATTTACCTTTTACACATAAATGTTATAGTGAAGGGAAAAAAGAGGTATTTCTTAGTGGTAACAATTGTAAAAAATCACTTAGCGGTACACTTCTGTGTCAAGGTATAAACTTGCATGGAGCCTGCGAAGGTTCATCAAACAACCTTTCATGTCATCTGCACGGCACCCCTGCTACACAGATAGAGCCCTTTTTCAGACAACTTTCCAACGGTAGCTACATTATATTAAGTGACCACAGCTGTTGTGGCAGGAAAAGCCTATCTCGTGATCGTTACTTCCAGGGTCATTTGTTGTATGCAAGTATTGTAACCAAACAGCAATCCAGACATGGAGGCAGCAATATGGCCTTCTGTGAATATCTCTTCTATTCGAATTGATACTTTAAGCAGAATGAAGTCTATTCTTTTACAAACAACTGTGCCTTTAACCTCGTCCAAAGAAACGCATGACCTGCAAGTTGCAAGGACAGTGGCAGAGATACATACCCTATTATCAACAAATTGCCCTGTGCATTTCGTGGAAATGTTAAGCCAAATCTTAAACATATACCAGTGGCATCGCACATGTATTTAAGACAATTTTTTCGGGACTGTCAGCACCCTTTGAAACAGTTCTGGGCATCTTCCCGAATTTTGTGCATTCTCTTTTCGGTGGCCTGCCTCTTATTTTCGGACTCGTAGCAGGAATTTTATTTTTGTTCCTTTTGCTCCGATATGGCAAGCCAAGTCACAGACAAAACTCAGGCTACGATGGAAGAAACAATCCTAGCAATACGATATCGAGACCGTATCACTAAGGTCCTCAAATTGGCCCGGCTAAGAGATCTGAATACTACCTGTTTTTTTTGATTCAGACCAATCTGGCAAAATTGCATCTTACCTGTGCTTCGATGTCTGCTATGCGGAGAAGAATGCGTGTTGGACGTCTGTCTTACACTACCATCAGCAGTACCAATGGATATCGACGCTTTGCTTTGTCCGGTAATGACTCATGCAACGTGTTGTCCCCAGCGGCTACCGATTCAGATGACGGCATTCATTGAGACTTCACCATTACGATTAGGTGGCGGTGAAGTACGAGATGAAAGCGGCACCACACAGGTACAACCTTCTGGGAACATTGCTGATCTGAAGACCGATGATGGCAATCCATCGCATATATGCACTATTTCTGATTTTTCAGCGTTGGCCCAACTTTCACCTACTGTTGTAGAGAAATTTTTTGCAGGTCTAGCTGAGGTAATGTTCTCTCCTAACAACGAGAATAACATTTGAAATAGCGAGCACACAGCGTTCCCTGAACTCTGAATTCGGCCTTCAGTTTTTATAAACAGCACTGCTGAAAACATTTGGAACTATTTTTTCCCATGAGAGCGAAAGTATTTTTTCCCAATTTCCAAAATATTTACTTTTTTGGGCACATGATACTCTGCTTAAAGTAGAACTATTCTTAGAGAACAGAACTTCTATTCTTAGAGACTCTAGAGACAATATGTTTGAAATCAGCCTCTAGCACATGTACGATCTTGTATGAATATGTGATGAAATGGTCTCGACCTTTTTTCCTGTATTAAGAGCCATTTCACAAATGTAAATTTCGTGATTCATTCAGTCAACATTCTAAATGTACAACATTTTATCTGAATGATACCACTGCTTAAAGCGTAAAGTATAATTCTCATTTTCGTGTATCTATACCATTTCAAATGCATTTGATGTATTTTGGGATGGGCTGGAAAACACAAGCATACTTATATGTTTATATATTGCTTAGTATTTAGTAATGATGGACATTATACGTGGAGTGGGTGTTTTGAACGTATCTAGGACCCTAATTAAATATTCCTGATTTATGCCCTTATGTGGTTATAACAAATCATATCCTTATAAAGGCATAAGAATCATATCCATATTTAGTAATAGCCAATGCAGTCCAAATACGGCAAGGCTACTTCCTTAGACTCCTAGAAAGTACAACGAGTACTTTAAACAAGCCAAACCTCCAGCAAACTGTGAATTCCCCAGGCTTTTATTTTGATTTGTCCAAGAACTCCTGCGAGTCCTGAAAGAACTGCCAGTTCTTAGTGACATCTTTTATTGACGTCTTATGTCCAACCTTACGTCAAATGCGGCACCTTCCAGATATAAATATACCAGCGTTTGCCTTAAGCAACACACAGTGGTTTGGAGCAGAGCTGCTATCTACTTATCCGAAGCCCAGCAGATGCAAGTGCCGAAGGAAGCCGTCCCTCCTATTTCACGCACTGAGAAAGACGTTGTCTTTTTCTCCTGCCGAGAAAATCCAGCTCCAGTGTTTCCAGTCACCCTTGCGGGTTACTGGGAGATCGAGTCCTGAGAACGAGATACAAGACCTCCTTCATTCTAAAACCAAGGTACGGAGCTGATTAGACCCTTAGAGAATTCTTGATTCAGATTCTTGGTAAAACTAACTTAACTTAAACTGCAACTCCCTTACTCCTTCCCACGTACTAGGCTTAGGTTAGGTACACTGGGGTAGGCGTATTTAGAAGCACCAGTTGAGTACGTTTAGTCAACTTTTATCATTGTATGTAATTGTATATATTTTATCTGTTTTAAGTATCATATGGCTCAGAAACCATATCAATGCTTTTACATTATTATTTCATAATACTCCTTTTACTGTACGCACTTTACTTTATGACAAGTATTGCAATTGTGGCAATTCACTTCTCTTGCATGAGAAAGAAGCCTGCTCAATAAATAACACCTTTTATTTAAAACGCCCGTCTCTCTATTTCTCTGCACTCTGGTGAAACCAAGTATGCACGGTTGACTGAGTGAAATAGATATCTATTGTTTTCACACGACTCTGGAGCTATACTCCTTATTCTGGGGGAGCAAAGTTGTCATGTTTATGCGGTTGTCAGAAGCTAATCCCTTCTTGTCTAATCAGGGAAGTTGACTCCTCCCTGTTCATTCGAGAAAGTTTCTAGTGAACTCTGAGCTAGCTAGCAAACCTAATTAAGTCTAACATATTCAGTAGAGACCTAGTCGACCTGAGTCCTATGTCTAAACTGCTGTTTATGTTATTCCAATGCGCAGAGCCTAATGGGAATATAGGAACTACACTATAGGGCTCCCCACTGGACCTTGCTCCCCCCAATGCTCTCCTCTTCCTGGCAGGGCACATGGGTCTGGGTAAGCAGGCAGGCACTGGTCCTCAAGGCTCCTGAAAGGTAATCATGGTTTTTCGGGGTGATGCCCCCTCACCCAGCCTAGGCCCCCAGTCCTGATCACAGGCAGAAGTCTGGAAGAGCTTCCCTCTTCAGAGAGCCCGGCTAGCTCCTTGGCAGATGAAAAAGTTTGGACTCTCAAATTCCCCTTCTCATAGTCTTTTTTTAGACACCAACTGTAATTTAGTCTTTGTAATGTGTTATGTCTAGGTTCTGCTTCTTTTGTAGTGATGCCTGTTCCAGCAGGCAGGACTGCGAAGATGATTGACCTACAAGAACATTCATGGAAGTGACCAAAGTTCACACCTGGATGTCAGCCACAGTGATATGTGCTTCAAAAGCTTAATCCTCGCTCCCAGACCCCTCTTTTTGATTCCCTTTTCAGCCCCATCTCTCTCTTCCTGAGATGTGCTTGCTGTACATCACTTCACTGTTTGTGTATCGTCCTACTGGCTAGCCCCCATACACCCAGCACATGCTTTATTTTTTTGAATGGAGTTTTACATAGTGCGAACTAGACCCAGAGGTGTCAGAGCGCTTTACATGAGCATCAGTTATGTTACAGAGGGACACATTCATTTGTTTTTGGTTAGGCACGGGGAGATTAAGTGATTAACCCACAATCACAGAATGTTGAGTTTCCCTGCCGAGTCTCGAACTCAGTTCCCCAAAATCCGAGGTCCGCCACCCTAGCACTGCACAACTCTACATCTCTTATGTACTGTATAGTACTGCTCCATCCCTGTACTGTACCCTTCCCAGGCACACATAAAAACAGCACAGTTACTACTCCTGTGCTGCGCAGGACTTCCACCTCTACTTGATGGTGGCCAAATGTGAGCTAATCACACAGTAGCTGAACTTTTAAAAAGACGAGTGAGCCTGTATGCCCCATTCCAGTGACACAGGGTAAAAAGGACCGTATAAACTACTACTGATCACTACATGGTCTGCTGCCGGCACCTCGCTTGCACTGCTTAACTCATGGTGAAGACAGTAGCCTTACATTACTATGAGGGTAGTGCTTTAGGCACCGCCCCCCCGTCTAACAAGGCTACAATCCATGAGACAGGCCTATGTCACACACCATGATCCCAGGTTGCCAATGACAAAAAGTCAGCATTAGGGTTTCAGATAACAGTAGAGTTGGTCACTCAGGGCAGGGGTGCACGTGTCTTATCATGCAGAGAACTTTTCCATCCCAATGCATGGCTTAAGAAATTGTCCTTCTCAATTGTAGTAGAAGTGGTCCCTCAGGTTATCAAATTTTGCATGTTGATTGCATCTCGGACAAACATAATTGAGCATTTCTGCTATTTTAAAGGCAATTGGTACATTCACAACTACCCACCCACCTGTAAAATGAGCCAAGAAGCCAACTCTTCAGTTTACTTTGACTTCGGATATAACCTTGTCCCCAATGATTCTATTGTACCCTCCCGGGTGGGTAGGTCATTATAGGTCCACTTTCCTTTGATACAGATTCTAAATTGACCTTAGTCCTTCCCACTTCTTGGTGATTTAACGTTCATATTGACAAGTCCTGTGATGTTCTTGCCTCAGACATGTATTACCCACTTTAAATATCATCCAGGAAATAATTTGAGGTGGCTATATCTGTTCTTAAGATTTGTTATTTCTATTCTTCAATTGAATTGCCTAGTGAGTCCAGTGATATGGTCAGAGGTTAAATTCTGGAAAAGAACTGTGCCACTTTGTGCTCCATCTTTTTAAATAATTTAACTCTGAGTAGTTACCTGAGGGTATATATACGAGGGCCTTGCATCATGCATGTACCTTGTAACATGGTACATGCACGAAGCAAAGACCCAAGTCATATTTATGAAATCCTATAGAGCCACTTTGCATTGCTCTGAGTGGCTTCATGGGAATGCGTCAAAAGCGTACACCTCCACAGGTGAGGCTAGACGAGGAGAAATATGTTTCTTTCTCCTCATTTTCTCCTCTTTCTATATGTGCTGTATTCTGCATCACACATATGAAGATGAAAACACCTCTATGGATTTTTCTTGTGCAGGAACATGCCCCTTCCTGCACAAAAACAATGCTGCTGACAACACAGGCACCCTTGCACCATGGTGCAAAGGAGCTTGTGTTAGTGCTAGGCTACCCATTGTGCACCAGCGCAGGTACAAGGACAGAAATGCATTGTTTTGGATAAATATGGTGTATTCCTGCCCTTTCCTATGATGCAGGGAAATTCTGCCCAAATCAAAATTGGAAGAAAAGGTGCAACATTGTGCTAGCACACTCCACTACAAAAATGCTGATGGAGTATTTACTTGTAAAAATGTCTAGAATATTAGCAAAATATGGGGATATAGGTGCAGAAACACCAATTTCTTTCTACATTAATTCTCCTTACTGCAGCTTAACATTTGTAAGAGTGTTGTAATTTCATTGAATACAATGTGAATGTGAAAAAAGTTGCGATTGGCCTAACGGCAATACAATTGTCAGCGATAAGCAGCACCAGGCTTGCTAATCCCAAGTCAGGCAGGAAAAATCCCCATAAAAGCTGGAAAAAAAGGAAAAGAAAACCACAAACAGCTGAAAAGCACCATGGAGGACACTGGAGAAACTACAGAGGCCAACCAGAACCACACAAACCCCCCGGAGGAACAGCCAGGGACCTCAGGGAAGAAGAACAAGGACGTAGAAGAAGAGGAACCCGCGATTCAATCCGCAGGAAAACAAGATCCTGATCCCAGAGGTTATAGAACATCACCTCCACTGGGTCATTGGCAACTAAAATTGCAATAGCCAAGGTGAATGCAGTCATAGTGAAGAGAAGGGAAGTGGATGAATGCAAGAAGCGCTGGAATGATGTGAAGCGCAAAACCAAGCGGAAACTTGCAGACAACCTAAAGGCAGCAATTCAGACTGGAGGTGGGAGTCCAAAGCCACAGCAGGAGCTGGATGAGATGGAAGAAATGGGGTCCACAGTCATCAGTGGAGAGACGGTTTCAGGAGTTGGGAGACCGGACACTGCTCAACATGACCTGACCCAACAGCAACAGGGTGAGTAATGACCAGGGACTGAGGGATCGGGGTGAGATGGGCACAATGGCACATACACAATTAAGCATAGCACAGTGCACAACCGCAATGAGTCTGGATCATGTCTCTGATCTCTTTGGCATACTACAGCACACATAGAAACAGCAAGTAGGACCCCGTCGACAATGTTCCCAGAGTGGGCCCTCCCCACACATCACTAATCTCACAACAAACCCATTCACATGTGCTGAGCCCGGAAAAGCTGTGGGTCCATGAGCCACTCTGACAAAGCAAGTGACACTGGAGGACGATTTGCACGGCTGCAGTCCAATTATCATGACATGGTGCACGCCACAACACTGAGGTGGCTAACTGCGGACCACATCCGTAAAGGAGCAGGTCACACTCTGACACATCCACGTGCACAAAAAACTCCTGACGTCAACAAGACATCTGCGGACAAAACATGCCCAAGAGTCCCAACTCCCACCAAGAGCCCAATTTTCCCAACTCTGCATCATCTCAGCATGGTATAATCACAGAAGTGAGAGGCACACCGCCTGAAAGGGATAAGGGCCAGCAAAATAAGAGCTGCAGGGGTGACTCTGCCACAATGCAGCACACACACATAAGAATCCGAGCACATCAGCATTGACAACAATGTGCTACAAACTGAAACACTTTCACAACAGAACAGAGGACACAACTGCTGCTGCTTGTGTGTAGAAACTGGCCAAACACATTTGGCATAGCAGGAAACTGTGAGATGATAATGTACAAGAACAACCTCACATCCCTGATCATGTAGACATGACCACTGTCCCGCATCAAATAGGCATCTCCTCCCAAACAGTCACAATGTACATAGTCATGGAGTCGGTTTGTAAACTTGTCCAATGTGTGAACATACATGGAACAAACTGTTAAACTGCATCTTCCCTTTACATTACAGAGCAAGAATCAACACCTCCTGCAGAGCAGACCGTACATCTCTTCACTGATGATGAAGAGGACCTCCACACAATCGACACAGATGCCCCCAACAGATCATGGACACCATCCGCACCCCAGCCCCAGGAGCAGGGCAGCCGCTGCATTGAGGAGACCGCACACCCTGCACAGACCACACAGCAGGAAGCACCTACCACCACAGCTGTCTCCCAGGACCCCCACGACCAACACATAGCATTCCAACTACGTGTGTTGGAGGTCCAGAAGGAGATGGCTGATCATGTGCGGATGGGACTCGACCTCATGGCAGCCAAACCAGATGCCATACTTGGGTGTCTAAGTCCCATCAGGGACCACTTACAGTCCCTAACGGACACCCACAGTGCACTCCATTCTCTCCAACAAGCCATGGCTGACATCGCTGGAGTTATGACTCTGAGACAAGAACAACTGTTTAGTCAGAGTGGCTCCTGTGATGCCAGCTGGGAGTTGGGACACATGCAGAGGATCAGGGTGAACATGGAGCGGCTGCCACGGCTGCACACCAGCGAGATGTAGCTGGGATCTTCCATGCATCTTCCATGCCCTGCAGATCCTCATTATGGCATTGCTGCCACAAGCTTTGAAATTCAAGGAGAGGGGGCTCTTTAATCCAAAGGGATGGAGCACCCAGAAACTGTCAAGTGAAAAAGAAGGTTCCCTTTGGGTAGAATGCTAATTAAATCAATCACACTACTCATACATCTCCACCCCACCGTTTTTTGAGGACCCAAATGAAGCACTTATAAATCCACAACTAAGTTTTTATATAAAAACATGTATTCCTCAAATTTATTTTATCAAAAATGGTTTTCATCATCAGTCTTTATTCAACATGTAAGTCATAAAAGTATCACATAATAAAAAATTTTGACACAATATAAAATCTTGTAAAAATACATTTTGCATAAATAATTTAAAAAAGGATTAAACTCCATAAGACTAACGTCGAATATACAGCTTTAAAAATACAGATTGTTAAGATCAGTCTAATAATATAAATTACAATAATCATAAGCTAGACATCAAATCGCATAACTCAGTTAAACATAATAAGGGGAGCCCTACAACAATTTAGGTCTGCCCGGAATATAATCAAATGATTTTCGATCGAATTACCCACATCCATTTCAGAAACTTTGCCATAGCAATAGCAATTGGGAGGCTGGGATCTGTACATAGTATTCTTAATGCCTCATCATGCTTTCGGGAACCAATTAGATGACATATTGGTTTTACCCATTTTTCTCGCGGAGCAGAATACAGCGGACAAAAGAACAATAGATGGCTTGTCGTTTCTTGATTGTTAGTTAGTTAGTTAGTTAATGACATTTGTTAAGCGCCTGGTTGCACAGAGAACAGTGCGTCCCCGCGCTGACAATCCCACTAACATCTCTTGAGCTTAGCTCACAGAGGATGAGCACTGGGTCAGGGGAGACTATGCTGATTATGTCTTAGGGAAGAGATGGGTTTTCAGCCTCTGTCTGAACCTAGTTTCAGACGGTTCCATCCTCAATTCGATGGGTAGGTCATTCCAGTCTTTACTGGCAAGGTGTCTAAAGGACCGTCCTCCCATCCTTGCTCTGTGGATCCGTGGAGTCACTAATAGCATGCTGCCCATCGACCAAAGAGGGCGTGAGGGACGATAGATTGGAAGCAAGTCCTGGAGATATGGAGGTGCTTTTTTGTGAGCTATACGGTGGGTAATGCACATAGTTTTAAATTTAATTTGTTCCTTTATTGGGAGCCAGTGCAGGGAACGCAATGCATGTTTCCCAGAGGCTCTCCTAGGGAGGTTCAGGACCAGCCTGGCAGCTGCGTACTGGACACGTTGTAACTGTGTTAGGCCTTTTTTACTGAGTCCACATAGGAGGGAGTTCCCATATTCTAAATGGGAGGTGACCAAGGCATGTACCATAGTTTTTCTGGAGCTGGGGGGCAGTAGGTACAGGATTTTCCTCAGGACCTTCAAGATGCCATAGCATTTACAGGCAACATCACCAACATGATTAGTGTAGGCTAGATTAGAGTCAAGAAGAAAACCAAGGTTTTTGACTGTATCCACCGGGGCTGGGACAGAGCCCAGTTCTATGGGCCACCAGGCAGAAGTCCAGATGGAAGGACAGGGACCAACGATAAGAACTTCCGTCTTATTACCATTGAGGCGGAGATAGTTCTGCTTCATCCACCCTTCAAGTGCCACCAAGCAGGCCGAGAAATTCTCAGCATCCACAACTGGATCACGGGACAGGTTGATCACCAGTTGTGTATCGTCTGCATAGGAGACTATGGCAACACCATATGACTCCACCAGTTTGGCAAGGGGTTCCATGTACAGATTGAATAACGTGGGGCTCAAAATCGAGCCCTGTGGAACCCCTTGTCTAAGACATCTTATACTGGATTTACATGGTGGACAATGCACTTGAAATCTCCTGTTCTTAAGGAAGGAAACCAGCCACTCATGGGCAGGTCCGGTTATTCCCTTTTCACTCAGACGGTCCCGTAGTACGGAGTGCGATACGGTGTCAAACGCAGCACTTAAGTCCAGTAGGACCAGTGCGGCTGTGTGACCCTCATCCGCCCTACACCGCAGCAGTTCTGTCGATAGGAGGAGGGCGGTCTCAGTCGAGTGTTTGGCTCTGAATCCCGACTGAGACGAGTGGAGGAGCTTGTTTTCCTCCACAAAGCTCACCAGCTGTCGGTTAACCAATTTCTCTACTACCTTCGCACAGTAGGGAAGGAGGGAGATTGGTCTAAGGTTGTCTAATTGCGTTATGCTAATATGGGCTTTCTTTTTTATCGGGACAACTTGGGCCAGTTTCCAGATGTCCGGAACTAGACATTCATGGAAGGAACGAGAGGCCAAGTTACCTATGTGCTCCGCTACCTGGGGAAGATGACTGCGAAGAATCCTCGCTGGGACCGCATCTAAGGGAGAGCCTGAGTGAATGTCCGATAAGATGTTGATAAGCTCCTCTGCTTGGGGGACCACAAATTTCCCAAGTTTTTCCATGACCTGATTTTCGCAGTTAGGGTCTGGCATATTTGTGGGTTCTGAATTAGTCTGAAAAGATGCATAGATCTTTTCTACCTTCCCTATAAAGAAGTCTGCAATCTCATTGCATGACTCTGTCGAGGGGGGGACTTCCCCTGAACTCGCTAGAGGGGCGGAGAGTTCCTTCAGAATCATAAAGAGCTCTTTAGATGTGTTCTCTGCACAGTCAATCCTTTTATTATAGTAATCTCTTTTAGATTTCCTAATCTGGCTGTGATAAGACCTTAGTTCACTCTTATAGACTTCACGTAGTGAGGAGGCATATTCCACTCTCCATCTACGCTCCAAGGTTTTACATTTGGTTTTGGCGGCGCGCAGCTCAGCGGTGAACCACGGAGCGGATTTCGTGCTCCGTGCCATTGTCCCTGCATTTGGGGCATTTATCATCACTGGTCCCTGCCCATCCCGCTGTAAATAGCCTTGCCGGGAGGGTGCCTACCCTAAATTGGAAGTAGAGCTTTCGGTCAGACGATTTCTCGATGGCGTCCCAATAAGGTTCAAGAGCTGTGTAAGCCTTACATTCAAGATATCGCCCTGTAAGGTGGGATGAGAGGCCTTTGGCCCATTTTTCTGAGGTAACCAGCTTCCAATATGCGGCCTTCATATTCTTCTTGGATGGGAATGTCGCTGATGTTGGATCATCCCATAGATCACTCATGCCCATTCTCCCCAGCAGGGATCTAATTGACTTCAACCAACTGATTTTGGGAAAGTAATCCTTTTCGATGATTTCCTTGAGACCCCGGGCATAGTGATGTAGCTTCTCGGTTGTCCATAATCTGCGCCATTATAATAAAGGCCGCAGAGTGGCCAGATCTTGAGCAGCTCTTTTTCCAGGGTCCCAGAACAGTGGTGTTAGGGGGGTACTTTTTGGGACACTAGTAGCTTTACGCAAAAATTCATTTTCTACTAGTGTCAAACCTTTCAGATTTTCAAACCCCCATAGTTCAGCTCTATAGAGGACCGAACCTAACACCTTCATCCCATAGATCTCAATGAGTGGCCTAATGGGTTTCATAAAGGAGGACTTAAACCTCTTGAGAAGAAAGCCTGACTGCTGCTGGAATCTTAATTTGGTCAGATCTATTTGACTTTTCCAGCGCATATCTCTCTGGAGGTTAACCCCCAAATACATAAAAGCATCAACCTGCTCTAGCGGGCAGTTGTTCATATATATGCTTCCACTAAGCAGCTTAATAGACTTGGAAGGCTTATGTTCAGTAAGAAACATAAACTTTGTTTTGGCGGTATTTATTTCAAGTCCACAAAGCCGTCAAAATTCTGTGAAGCGGTGGAGGGCCCGTTGCAGACCACTTGGGGTTTTTGATATTATCAAGGTATCGTCCGCGAACATAAGGATCGGGACGCAATTACCAGCCATCATAGGGGCGTTAGTAGGGACCAGGGAGAGGTAGTCTGCCGCCCCATTCACAAAGAGCGAGAACACAGTAGGCGCCATAACGCAACCCTGCCTCATTCCCCACTCAACAGGGAAGGCATCCGTAACCGCACCCTGCTTACCCCACCTGACTCTGGCATAGTTGTCCTCGTGCAAGCGAACGATCAAGGTCAACCATTCCGGGGCCATTCCAAGATCTTCCAAGGCTCACCAAAGTTTGCGGTGCGGGACTAGATCGAAGGCCACCCTCAAGTCAAAAAATACTGCATAAAGAACCCCTTCCTCAAGGACCACTGTTCGCCAGTACAGGATTATAAAACGGAAGACTTGATCTATTGTACTAGTTCTGGGGGGAAAACTGGCCTGCAAAGGACTCAAGATGTTCACTTTGTCCATCCAGTCATTAATCCTCCCCAAGACTAGGCGGCCCATTCTTTTTTGGATGGAATCGATCAAGCTAATAGGTCTATAGTTGCCTGCTAGCGACTTAGCCCCTTTTTTATAAACAGGCACAATCTCTGCTCCCTTCCATGAGTGGGGAACAGCCATCCCTTGAGCTATGGCATTTGATAGATGGACAATATATAATCGCCATCTATCTTTATCGTTTAGGAATAGATCTGCAGGTATACAATCCATTCCTGGGGCTCTCCTCTCAATTACTGAATTTAATGCATTATCAACATCCGCCAAGCTAAAAACAAAATCATCGTAAAATTTAAAAACAGGCCGCCTCAGGATGAGTATTTTCTTTATTAGCGTATTGGGGCTTAAAGTACTCTATCCGCACACCCACCTCCTTCCCATTTGCAAGTATCCCAAAATAGCTTCGAGTTATTAGACAAACAAGACGTCTTAAGTTCCTGCCATTTGCGGTCTTCCCATTCTCTTTTTGCCCCACACTTTGTTTTCCTATAGTTGCCCCGAGCCACTTTTACTATTCTAGGGTTCCTAGTTTTTAATGCTAGGCCCAACTCAGCTCGGGCTTCCTTGCAAGATTTATTGTACCAGCTCTCTGGTTTTATCCTAGGTTTTTTCCTAGCAGAGCTTGGCTTGCAAAAATGGGATTGGAGGTAGGCAAAGAGGTCAGCATGGTCTTCCACAAGTGGTCTGTACTTCGCCCCATTAGCCACATCTGGCCCTAACCTAGCTAATACCATATCTACCCTGTCTTTAATGGCCACCAGGGATTCTGGTTGATCAGCAACTTTACACCACCTAAGGTGACGCTCGTCATTTGTTAGAATAGTTTCCAAAACTGTTGGGACTTCAGTTGCACCTGCCTTTCCCTCCACACCCAGACTAAATAATGAGGTTAAGGGGTTATGATCGCTCTCTATGCGACTCTTCACCTCCATGTCCACGAGAGAATGCCAAAGCTTTAGGTGGACAAACAAATAGTCGATTTTTCTTGACCTTATGCCATTATCGTAGGTTTTCTTCCCCATCCTGTCAGACGGGGTTCAACCATTTGCAGCCCTTAGCGGGTTTCCTAAACAGAACCCATTCAGGTGCAATGCGGCCTCTGTCCATTTTTTTATAGGCCTGGTCTCGAGTTGGGGTACACCCTATCTTGAGTCCTCTTCCTCTGACAGATTTAAATCTTCAGATCCAAGAGGCTCAAATGTTGTGTTGAAATCACCTGCGTTTAGCGGCAATACACTGAGTGGCATAGATTCCATCAATGCTTCTAAAACAGTAGCAACCTCCGACTTTTTCCCACCAGGGACACCTCTGGCGTAAACATTGACTATTTAATTTTTTAGGCCAGATGGGAAAATGAGTCTTACTGCAAGGATGTCACAGTGTAAAACTGGAAGTAATTCAATACTGCAGGTTAAATTCTGCTTTAACCAGATCACCAATCCTCCTACCGGTCGTCCCTTCTGCCCTCTCACAGCCTGGACATAGAAATTCAGGTAGCCCAGTCTAAATACTGGTTCAACAGACCAGGTCTCTTGAAAGAGAAAGATGTCAAGTTTGTCAATAAAACTCGACCAGCATGGCGACGCTACCTTGGGCCCCATATCCGCCTGGTTCCAACATACTGGAGGACCGGGTTTTTATGGACCCGGCGGTGCCAGGGGGAACACCTGAAAACTCCGAGTCCTTCCTGTTTCGAACCACAGAAACACCGAGCCTTCTAGGTGAAGTCAAAGATCGTATTTATTGGCTGCAACCAGTAACAGGTATCCTAGAAGTACAACGGCGTGTATGTTCTCAGGAGACTGTTCAAACTTACAAAGCCAGCCTTCGTCTTTCATACAAAATAATAAGCTTCAAGCACAAATTCCGTATTTTACAGTTAGACCATACAAATTTTTTCGCTACAAAGTAAAAGCAGAGTCATGATGACAAGCACATATTTGAGTTTGACCAGCCCGTAATTGATTACCCGGCAAGACCCAGTATTCTCATCAGATATCGACGGACCCCCAATAAAATCGGGCACCTCCTCCTCGTAAAACGAGTCATAAAGCAAGAAACAGGGACAGGTGTGTGTATGATTAGGCATGGTTTGTGTACGATGAAAGGTTTATGATATGTTGTGCCTTTATACTAATCTTGCTCGGCCACTGGGGAAGGACCTGACCGAACAGGTTCGGCTTCAGGCAGTGGAGTCAGCTTGCCCAGGTCACAGAGAAGTCAGCTTAGGTGTATGTGTCCTTCGGACCAGGTTTTGTCTTTCAGCCATTTGGCTATGTGAGGGCAATCAGAAAATGGATGCCGTTCACAAAATGGAACCCAAGGGTTTGGAACGGAAATGTTGTTTTCAGGGTGATTCCGTCACTCGATCGTGACGCAAATGCTTATGTATGATGCTTAGATCATTACCGGTTCGCTAATACCAAAATCGTCATGGTGCGACGATGTTTATGACACGGGTCCAGAATTTTCAGTACCACAATACTAATGATGTTATGCCAGATTTACTTTGCCGCTCACCGACTGTATCATTCATTACTACTGCGGCATCAAGCAGCAGCAAATGGTTTGGGGCCTTAAGCAGTAGGGGACTCGTTCTACCTGGTACGATTTGGGAAGAAAGCTCACCCCCCCTTTTGACTAGTAATTACATTTCCATTATTCACCTTAGACCCCATCACACATACCGGTAGAGTTACAATGTCGGGTAGTGGCCCATCAAATCTAGATACATATTTGTCGTACGCCTGTGCTGCAATCTCTTAGTGACAATCTTCAAGCGTTTGTTGTCAATCGCAATCCTCCAACCCAGACAGGACCGTAAATCTATTATACAATCTTACATTCCTATAATTGAAATGGTTCCGTACCTCACCCCTTAAAAAGGTTTCTCTACGCAAATCCTGTGCTGATGGATACATTTAAATCAATGGGAGTGACTGTATCATAGTCTGGGAAATATTTTGTGACCAGTTACAAATGTGATCAACACATCTCCTGTCCCTGAAATGGATGATAATGCAATCTCCCCCAATAGACTTTGTGGACCTGCCCACCCAGTTAACTCTCCTGACAAATAGAATTTCTGCACATATATGGGATGGTAGAGGCCAATTTGCATTAAGCCAAAAAATACATTTATTCTTTAGTTCCATATATGTCTCCCTCTTTCCCTGTTCTAATGGTGGAACCCCTGCTAGTATTACCACGTAAGGGGCTGACTCTGGGGGGGAGTTCAATGGTTGGCTAGGTAGCTATACCACGGGCTATGGGGAGATTGGACACTGGCTGTGGTTGCACTGGTGGCTTACTAGCCCCCATATTTTTTTCCCTTTCAGTCTGGGCTGTTTGGTCAGCCCCTCCCAGGTTAGTAGGAGGATTATCAACGCAGGGGACATCAGGCTTATTTACTGGGGTATCTTTATTACCATTTAGCAAACCATTAGAGTCTGTCCCCCTGTCCGTTTGCCCTGTTAAACTTGCCCGTGTGCAGTGTTGGCCGCTACCCCGGTTTCCCACCTGTGACTGGACTGAAGCTAGTGAGAGTTCCATGCATACCAGTCTTGTCTCGATACAGTCCAGCCTCTCGTGTATTGGGTGGATTAACTTCTTTACAGTAGATTCCATCCTTTTCCAAAAGGAAGAACCCAGCTCACCCGATAGACCGCCCTCCGCATTGGGCGATGGATTAGCCCCTTCGTTAACCCCTTCATTAACAGGTGGTGATGAATTAGAACATATTAAAATAGGTGGAGTAGTATTCTCCTTATTTTCTGCCTCTTTTGTATTCTTTGATTTTTTTGCCATTGATTGTGCTTGCACCCCTGGACGTTTTCTTTTTGGTGCTACACGCTTTAGGTTAGGTACTACACCCACCTTAGCATTGCTGGCTGATCTAGTCTTAATGTTGGGTGACGTTAATCTTTTTGAAGTAGTGCTCGGGTAGGTGTTAGCCATTGAAACAATAGGCAGTGCTTCCGGGGATTCAGAGTGACCAACTAACCAAAAAGTACAGCTGCTCTCACCCCCCCCCCCAATGAGGACAACGTATCCTGGAGATCAACCTCATTAGCGGCAGGTGACATAGCCTTTGCCAAGCTTCCCATTGAAGACCTCTTATTGAAAATGGGGTCAAGAGATAGTCTTTTTTCAGTCAGTTCAATGTCTTTGGCCAAGGCTGTTGATACTCGTATGAGGAAATTATCCAGGGTGCCCATTAAAGATCCACCAGTGCTTTACCCGCTATCCCCTCCTGTAGCCATAGTAATTGCGGCAGGTATAGCACGGTTATGAGGAAGATGTACTATCCATGCTCTATCGGACGAAATAGGTCTATATAGATAGTCACTGACCTTATTTCAGACATAGATGTTAGGGAGGTGGCCCGTCCCGTCTTTGTCCGTGCTTGAACGGGCTTAAACAGGCCTGCCCTTGGCCCGGGCTTAGCCCGGTGCGACCCGCGTGCGATCCCGCGACGCGGGGGCTGTGTTCGCTTTTCAACGCCTCCAGGCGCGAGAAATGACGGTGGCTGCAAAGGAGCCTGGGGATTGTTGTCCCCCTCCATGCTGCGGCCGCTAGAGAATGGAGGCTGCTGCGGCGGGAGGGAGACGGGCATCGGCTGTGGCAGGAGGTAAGGCGGCAGCAAAAAGATTAGCAGGATGCCCCAAAAGTGCCCAGAGGATGCAAAATAGAAATTATACATCATTATACTTCATATGTCAATACAATTAAAAACACAGCAAATATTAAAAAGTTTAAAAAGGAGAAACTACAAGACCATGCACTCTGTCTTTACTTGTGTTAATTGGCTTAATCAACAGCCTAGAACATCGATCTGTTTTTCCTGTCTCTAGTTTGATGCTGACTTCGGCCCAATTTAACAACCCTTTATCATCAGGCGTCGACGCGTTTTGATGGCATATCCATTATTGATACCATCTTCTTCAGGATATACACTTTGTTCTCCTTGTACAATACAATTAAATTTCAGAAATCTGATCAAAATCGAACCCACATAGTGGTATGATTCCTAGAAAAGTTGGTGAGTCCACCCCTCTGTCCAATATGTGTTCAAAAATAGTACTGGTGGTTATTGTAAAAAGAACATCCACACAAATAGTGGCCCCAACTCAAGACAGTATTGTCCCACGTGGTATTTAGGAACACTGTCACTCAGGCGATGAAGCGGAAATAACTTCTATTAACAGAGGGAGCCAAGTGATCAAAACTCACACCGTCCGTGCGTTACTCTGTGTTGTTCAGAAGACTTGAAAATCGCACTTGTAATACTGTACGTATTTGTCATTTCAGAATTGTATGCATATTGAAGGGTGATCCCTTGCGAGCTGCTCCTTTCATCCTGTGAATAAACTTCAATATGCCACCTATCTTGCGTCCTATGTGGTTGGAGGTTTATCTTCAGAACTCCTGTCACCTATAGGAGGGCATCGATTAGGCTGGGTCATTCCCTGGCCCCATAACTTAGACCCAGGGCTGTAAGAGGAATGAAAAAAAAGTGGTGCACCTTTCAAAGCGGTGTGTCTTAATAATTGCTTAACACATGTAAATTCAAATTCTGTGCTTCCCATAGCATGCCAGTCACCCGGAAGGTATTTTATTGTCTCTCTGTGAGATTTCTGTTATTGCAGCCAAACATATAGCAAAATAGGAGCTATGCTCCAAAAACAAACCAGGCCTACTGAATTTGCCAATCCTCATTTTGCATTTCTCTCCTAAATCCTTCTACTACAGTTCCTCTATGTGCTCCTTCTCCAATGTCATCAGTGGGTTTAGGGAAGTCCCTTAGTTTGAACTAAGTTCCTTCTCTGACAAGGGTAACAGCAGTATCTTGTTGTTTGGAAAGACTGGCTCTACTGACCAATCCAGGGAACTTGTCTCTTTGGCCCGTGCACCTTGCCTAGACCACGCTCTCCAGTGCTGCTTTCTTTCTAAATCTGGACATGCTTGAAGGGGATCAAGGGTCGGATCCCTGCTAATGTGTGCTTTGCATCAATCAATTGCAGTGGCTAGTGGTGTGGACCTTCTAGTGTCCAAGAGTGGCGTAATACAGCGGGGTAATGATGGCAGTGGCATCACGGCGACCATGTTGAGACAGCATGAGCTATGATGAAGGGCATTTTGCTTTTCTCCCAGACCAATAGAGTGCCAGTGGTTTAAATTACCTAGAGATGGTTTTCAGTTGAGGATGGTGACCATGTTTTAACTACTCTACAAGAAGCAATGGTTTAATGTCCAGGTCAACATTGACAGGACTGTTCAAAACAAAATCACATTTGTAAAGACTTTGCTTGCAACATTGCAAATTGGTGGAGTTCTTTAAATTTTTAAAACAGCATTTATTGAGTTCATTGCTACCCTAAGACATCCCAGCGCTATCAGCAAGACAAGGAAGAACTAAATGGTTTATAGAGAGGCATTTTGGAACCGCCATGTTTTGAGGAGCTTTCGAAAAGGGAGATGTCCAGACTCTGACCGAAGATATAAAGGAAGAGTATTCTAGAGTCTAGCTACTTTATACGTGAAAGGCTTGCCTCCACATCTCACTCTTTTAACTTTGGGAATTACGGCTAAATTTAAATTAGCCGAGTGAAGGCAATTCATGGGGTGATAGAAGGTGATAAGAGAGTCATTGATTGATGGGTCCTCCCCCCATAAGGTTTTGTGGGCTATACACAGAGATTTAAACTTTATCCTATCTGAGATTGGAAGCCAATGTAATGTCTTCAAGGCTGGCTTAACCGACTGAGTTTTAGGAGTGCCAAGCAGCCACAAAGCAGCACACTTCTGAACGACTTGGAGTTTCCTTATCTTTGTATTAGGAGCTCCCAAATAAGGGAGTTCCTGTAGTCCAGACAAGAGAGAACCAAGGCCTGGACCATGATTCTTCTTACCCTCATTGGAAGGAGGGTGGGGCTTTCCGCAGGAGTCTGAGAATACCATAGTAGGCTCCTGCCATCATCACCGCTTGGTGGTCAAATTTAAAGGATTTGTCCTGCCAAACACCTAGACTTTTGATTTTAGTATTAGGAGTCAAGGCAGGACCAAGACAAGTTGGCCAAGCTTGATTAAGATGCATACTGAGGGAGTTGCCCAGGAGCAGTAGCTCTGTTTTTCCTCCATTAAGTTTTGGACAGGAGTGGTCCATTCATGATGCCACTTCTCCAAGCATGCTTCCAAGTCGGATGGAGTGCTCTGATGGTGATTGAAAGTGACCACCAACTGTGTATCATCAGCATATCTGACGATTTTGATCCTGTAAGGCAAAATATTATCTGAGAGCGGTTTAATGTACATATTGAATAGTGTGGGGTTCAAGGACGAGCTCTGAGGCACACCACAGCTGAGCGTTAGGCTCTTGGACACGGAGTCTCCTGCAAATACCTAGAACAATCTACCATCTAAATATGACCTGAGAAAGGTGATAGCGCCACCAGAAATCCTACCGTGCTGTCTATTTAAAAGAATATAAAAATGTACCATCAAATGCAGAATTTAGGGGCATATTAGCAAGGGCCAGAGCGCCATTTTAGCTGCACTCTTTGCTGATAAAGCAGCAATTTTTTTATCGCCCAATTACCAGGCTGTTGCGAACAGCAGTTAGAAACAGCTTCCAGGCAAAAGCGACCAGTTTGGTGACCGCTTTGCATGTCAGCGATATTTATTGCTAATGACATGCAAAGTGGGCGTCCCCAAACTAGAAGCGACTGAAAGCAGATGCTAACACAGCTATCGCCTATTAGAAATACCTGTGATGCGGTACAAAAAACGCACGCTAACCATGATTAGTGCCAGGATTTTACACCTGGTAAAAACCTGACTTAGCCATAACAGTCAATGGGAGGTGGATTTTACGGCTAAGTCCCCACCTGCCTTTTAGTGAGAATTTCCTTAGCAATAGGATTTTTATCGCTGGAAATATCTCGTGAAAGATGGGATTCGCCGACATTGCGGGATTATTTATCACTGGGGAGATAAACGTTGGTAATACTGCGCTATCTCCGCGATAAATTCCATCAATAGGAGGTAATGAAAAAAATCATGCTAAGCGCGGTGTGCGATAATTATCGCAAGTTATTGCTAATATGCCCCTTAGACCGAGGAGGATGATGGCTACTGCTCCTCCCTGATCAAGAATTCACTTATATTCTTCAACCACTGCCAGCAGAGCGGGTTCTGTGAGTAGTACAGGAGTTTCTAAGAAATTGGGAAGGATCGTATTAACGTACTTCTCTAAGATCCTATATATCCCAGGGAGATGGGACAGTAATTACCCAGGACATCAGGGTTTAGGGTCAGCTTTTTGAGCAGAGCATTCACCATGGCATGCTTCCAAGGGGCTGGGACTAGGCCGGAGAAAATAGAAAAATGTATCACCTCTAATACGACTGGAAGCACTACTTCTTTAACTTTGCGTAGGAAGTTTGGGGATGCTGGGTCGAGAGGAGAGCCGGATTTTATTTGGGAGAAAATGTCCGATAAAGTATCCAAATTCATGGCAGGAAATTCTTCCAATGAATGCTCAATGGGAGAAAGGGACTTATCCATTACTAGAAGATCACTGGGGCATGGGGAACCAGAAAATTCATTAAAAATATCTTACATTTTTCCAGGGAAGTATTCTGCAAGTTCATTGTAGCGGACAGACGAGACAACTTGTTGTGGGTCTGAGGGTGGAATCTTTAGAAAACTCTTCGCTATGCAGAAGATTTCCCGGGGAGTATTAGCTGCTGAATTAATATTTACTTCATAGTAAAGTTCTTATTATTATGCTTTTTTTATTTTCATTTGGTAAGGTTTTATAGAGTCTCTATATTTTAGTTTACTCATTTCCTTGTAATCTGTCCTCCATTTCCTCTCCAGTCTTATACAAATTTGTTTTAGGGATCGGTGTTTAGGCGAATACCATGGTGACATTCTCTCTCTCACCTTTTTGGGGCTAGAAATAACAGGGATGAGTGTTGAGTGAGGACTCTATCTAGTGAGTAAAATGTTTTGTGGGAAAAGACATGGCTGGGGTCTAACATAGGCTTAGTGGGTCCGATTCCCAAAAGTAATCTGAGACAAAATTCTAACTTTATGACTTTCTGTATTTACAAAAGACATTTAGGAGTAGTAAAGTTAGGATTCCTAATTTTACTACTCCTAAATGCCTTTTGTAAATTCCAAAAGTCATAAAGTTAGTATTTTGTATCAGTTTAGGAGTGGTAAAATTAGGAATTACTCATAAATGTCTTTTGTGAATACCAAAAGTCGTAAAGTTAGGATTTTGTCTCAGATTGCTTTTGTGAATCGGGTCCAGAGTTTTCAAGAGCTGTGATCCAGGATTCTACAGAAAGTGTGGACCATGGGTGGTCTCTCCTGTTAATGGGATCAGTAGTGGTGGGTTGAGGAAACGGCTTTAGTGAGATAGGGATTAAACAATGATCAGATCAAGGCAGAGGAAGAGGATCACCCACTGACAGCTCATTGTTGTTGGAAAAAACTGGTTCTAAGGTATGGCCTTTCTTATGTATAGGGCCTTTCACCTTTTGTGAAAGCTGAAAGGCTAATAAGTCTTGGGAAAGATTAAAGGCATCTGCATTTTTTGGATCATCAAAGTGTAGATTGAAATCCCACAGAAGAGTGATATTAGGGGAGGAGCTTGCTAAAGTAGCCGATATTTCAGGGAGAGTTAAGAAATTGTCCGCAGACACCCGCGCAGTGATAGATTAGAATCCCTGAGAAAGTCTGGGTCGCAGGGAGAAGAATAGACTTTCACAACCCGGGAAAAGATTAGGCTCGACACGACAATTGAAGAAGTTTTTAAAAATGATAGCAATACCTCCACCTTTCCTATTTTCATGGTCTTTCTGCTAGATATTATAACCAGGGGGGAGGGTTCAGACTCCTTATATAGCCAAGTTTCTGTTAAAAGTTTTGTTGTTCGTTCTCTAAAAATAGTTCAGAGGAGTGTATTGATAGCAATCTACAGGTCAAAAAAAACATTTTATAAGTAAAAGTTGACTGTGGGTTTGGCAGCATCTTCAGAGCGGAACACAGCCTAAAAGAACACTGAGTACACCTGGAGTCACCATTCGATGAGGACATGGAGTGACGGCAATTATCTTCGCATGGGTTCCTTAACTTTAATAGCTGAGAAGAGGAATACCTGAGGATGAAGATGCAGGGGTTGTGGTCCCTTGCCAAGGTCAGATGCAGAGGGGCACAGAGGGGCTTGCCTTTGGTGCGCCTTTAGCGTGCCAGTGTGTTGGGTCCTTTCTTTGTATTTGCATGGAACCTTCCTACATCCATGTTCCCTGCGTGGAACATGGAATGTGGGGGCTCTGGCAGTTGCTGCCTGGGAGTTGACGGGACTGGTCTATAATAAAGAGGCTACAACTTACCTGGACCTACCTCTTCTTTTCATTAGCGACGATTTGGCCAGTCCTGCTCTCCTGTTTCACGCTATTTCTCCTGTTTTCTGGCTTCGCTCCCCTCAGTGTCAAATTTAAATTGACTCCTTTCCGGCTCCTGTTTTGACATTCGTGCTGTTTCTGAAGCTGCGCTGTGTCACGCATCGAGAGGCCCAGCTGACAGTGGCCCAGCAGTACCGGTGAGTCACGATTTTGGAGGAGACTCAGTTGATTTTGTCCACGGTGCAAGCTGCTGATGACGTGCAGGAGTGAGCTCAAGCTCCTGTTGAATCACGTCATGTGTGCTCTAGAAACCTTCCTTGAACCTGTTAATGACGCAGAGTGAACAAGGCCGATTTTCCTAAAAAAAAAACACGTAAAAACGACACGGCATCCATTGTGTCCTTGGATCCCTTAGCAACGGAGCACAACACATCGAAATAAGCTTGTTGGAGATAGTGGAAACAAAAAGTGTTTTCAGCGCTGATTCCTTGTACCAGGATTGCGATTTGTTTTGCCAAGTGCTACAATTCAAGAGTCTTGTCCATAAACAAGTAAGCTGAGACAGTTTCCTTTATTTTCTGATTTTGAACAACAACTTTCACACCGTAATACCGTTTTGGGTGACAGTTTTAATTGTTTGTTTTTACAACAGTGCCATCTTGTGGTCTTATCAAATATTTTTTTTCTTTTCTCTTTTTGGATTGAACTAATTTTCAGTGTGCTTGTGAACAGAGCACACATTTTTTGTAAATATTACTTTGGGAAATTATTACTACGTTGCATTTCAGCTCTATTGTGTGGGCAGCAACTCACCCACGCGTGATCTGTGATCATGGATCATATTGCGGCACCTCCTCCATTTCTTCAATCTCCTGGTACACCTCCTATGTTATGGCAACAGCGGAAAGACCCTTTCGAAAGTTATTTAGAGGCCATTGATGGTGACACCTTCACCAACAAAAAGAAAAAGGCACTTCTTATGTACAATTTGGGTGCCGAGGGTAGAAGTATTGTGAAAACTTTAACTCCTGAAGTTGTTAGCTCTCGTAGTGATGATGGGGATTCTCTAGTTGTGGATGACTATGCATCTTTGATTAAAACCTTGGAAAAAAAGGTTCGATCCTAGAAAGAATGTTATCCTTGAACGCCATAGATTTTTACAACGTGCTCAAATCTCTGGAGAGTCTATCAATGATTTTGTCTCTGCTCTTAGAACTTTGTCTCTCACGTGCAATTACAGAGAGTTCAGGGATGAAAACATACGTGATCAATTAATTGAACGGACTTGCAACAAGAAAATTCAGGAAAAGCTTTTAGCTTCAGATGATCCGGACCTTGAAACCGCGATTACTCTTGCCAAATGTATTGAACATTCACAATTTTGCATGAAGGAGATGAGCAATACTTCTCAATCTTCTGAGGTGAAACTCTTATCAACAAAACACAGTGTCAAGTCCACAAAGATTCCTTCAGATAACTCTTTGCGAAATTCTGCTGTACCGTCCAAGTCCAAGACGGATAGAGCACAGGTTTTTTGTTTTCGTTGTGGCAGCAGGAATCATCTTGGTAATGCAAAGTACTGTTATGCTCTGAATCAAACGTGTTTCAAGTGTGGTAAAAAAGGGCATCTTTCTCGCTTTTGCAAGGCTACAGTGTTCAATCCAGCATTCAACAAAAGTGCTGCCCAAGTCAAGTCAATCGAAGAAGAGTTCATTGATTCCAGTGAGGAAAATGACAATATGTTACTAATGTTGTCTTCATCCATTACATATTCGGATGGTGTTGTAAAGATTGCATCCATAAGTTGCTTACGTAAGAGAAAACCACCCACTTGTATGATTCTCTGGTGAATGGCGTGAGTGTGAATTTCTTGGCTGATTCGGGGTCTCCTTTCACTCTGGTTAATGTCAAAGATCCTGGTACATCTGGTGACTTCCAATTCCAGAAATCCGATATCAGAATTTTTGCTTATCAAGGTAAGAGAGTGGAAGTTTTGGGCAAACTTGATGCAAGTTTAGAATTCAGTGGAGACACAGCCTCAGGTCCTGTGTTTGTGGTTAATGATGGTGCAAATTTGCTAGGTTGGCAAGAACAAGGGGAACTGGGGATCATCCTTGATCCTAACCACCCTGACATGGTTATATCCAGGGGTGAAGCTTCCAAGTTTTACTCGTGTCCTTCATCTTCTAACGTTCCAGATGATGTAGTTGTGAAACACTTGTCTGGTGATCAATGGATCGAGATGTATCCCGATGTTTTTTGCGATAAACTTGGAAAATTAAAAGGTTTTCAACATCGCATTGTCTTAAAAGATGGTGCTAAAGCTGTTGCGCACAAAGTGCGTAAAGTACTTTTGAGTTTGCGTGCCGAACTGAAAGAAGAGCTGGAACGATTGTGTTGCATGGATGTCATTGAGGGCATTGAGGGATCAGAATGGTTGGCTCCCATTGTTTTTGCACGTAAACCAGATAAGTCCCTTGGGATGTGTGTGGATTTGCGCGACTTGAATGCCAGCATTTGGATTGACCGCCAACCATTGCCAAATATTAATGAAATGTTGGCTACGCTTGATGGGGCCAAGTATTTTTCCTCTTTCGACATTTCTTCGGCCTATCATCAGATTGAGCTTTCCAAGGAGTCCAGACAGTTTACCTCCTTTGTCACCCCGGAGGGTGCGTTTTGTTATAAACGCATGCCTTTCGGCCTGGCATCGGCTTCCGCTGTGTTTCAGCGTTTAATGGGCAATCTGTTTAGAAACACAGCGGGAGTCGTGTTGTTCCAGGATGACATTTTGGTACATGCACCTACTGTAACTGAACATGAAAGCAGGGTAAAATTAGTTCTTGATACAGTAAAGACCCATGGCCTTACGTTCAAGAAGGAAAAGTGTACGTTTTTTCGTGAGGGGGTTGACTATTTAGGGCACCACATCTCTGCTAAGGGGATTGAACCTTCCAATAACCTTCCAATAAAGACCAATTGCGCTCCTTTCTTGGACTCGTGGAGTATTATGCAAAATTTGTAGGAAATGTTGCTGACAAAACTTCAAGCTTAAGAGAACTTCTCAAGAAGAATGTCAAGTTTGTATGGTGTGACAAGTATGCTCATCAATTTTGCATCTTAAAGAAGGAAATTGTTCAAGTTCGCCCTTTAAAACTATTTAATATTAATGACAAATGTATTGTTTCTACTGATGCTAGCAACATTGTCTTGGGGGCAGTTTTGATGCAAAAGACACATGATGGTCGTGAAGAAGTGATTGCATTTGCGTCCAGGACTCTCCGTGGTGCTGAAGGCTCCTATTCCACCATCGAGAAAGAGGCTTTGGCCTTATGGTGGGGCGTTCAGTATTTTCGGAATTTCCTGTGGGTAATGTGTTCACTCTCAGGACCGATCATAAACCTTTGGTGGACCTGTTCACCACTAAGGGTGATGGTCGGGCCACTCCTAGAATCGCCAAATGGCAATATAGGTTGCAAGAGTTTAATTATTGTTTACAGTATGTACCTGGTGCCAAAAACATCTTCGCTGACTGTCTTTCTCGTCTTCCTTTGGCTAATGATCTCTCGCTTTATTCTGATGATGATCTTGACGTAGTATGTGCTGTGGGAGCTGTAGTCAGTATTGTGAATGGTGCGCTTTCTGAACAAGAGTGGTTGCGTGCTTTGTCTGAGGATGAGGAAATTAAGTTGGTTGTGAATTTTCTAGTTCAGGGTTGGCCTGTTAACAATGAATTATCTCCTAAGTTAATTCCTTACAAGAGAATTTGTGATGAATTGTCCGTGGTGGACGGCATTTTAAGTAGGGGTGGCCTTTTAGTTGTTCCTGAGTGCATGCAAACAAAAATTTTAAATCTTGCTCATGAGGGTCATCAGGGTATTCGTGCGATGAAACGCAGAATTCATGAAGACTTTTGGAGGCCTGGTGTGGATAGGTCCATTGAACGTTTTGTTAGGGACTGCTGTGCTTGTGTTCTCAGCGATAAATCCCAAATTACCCATCCGTCTCCTATTGATCCTGTGCCAGTCAAAAATGTCCCTTGGTCTAAACTCGCTTTTGATGTCGCTGGTCCTTTTGGTATTTCTGGTGAGTCACCCTTGTATGCCTTGGTTTTAGTAGACTATATGTCTAAATGGCCCGAAGTCAAATTTGTTGACTGTGTTAATTCATCTTCTGCCATTGGTTTTCTTAAGGATGTATTTCTTCGTGAAGGGCTTCCGGATGAACTAGTAACGGATAATGGGACTCAACTAATTTCGCGGGAGATGCATGATTTTCTAAAAGAACTTGGCATTAAGCATGTTTTGACATCTCTTTATCATCCCCGCAGCAATAGTTTAGTTGAACGCTTTAATCGCTTCATTAAGGACAACCTACAGTTAGCTCTTGTGAATGGTTTGTCATGGCGTACTGCAGTTGCAGATATGTTGTGGGCTTTTCGAACTACTCCACATATTAGTACTGGAATATGTTCTTTTACGTTACTCGGGGGTAGGGTTGCCGGTTCTAAATTGAATAAGGATTGGATGTCCAGGAAGGTTGTTGATCCATCTAAACTTAATGGCGTTGTTGATGTTAGAACGACTGTTCAGTCAAAGTATGCCACTGTTTCTATGAATGTTTTTCCTGTGCGTGTGGGTGATTGGGTGAGAATCAAGAAACCCGGTTTTGTTCGCAAGGGTGATTCTCGTTTTTCTGCTCCTGCGAGGGTCAAAGAACTAAAAGAACATGTGGTGGTATTGGAGAATGAGAAGGTGTGGAATAAGTGTGAATTTCTATTGTTCCTCAATCCAAAATTGTGTATGTTGGAGGGAAGATGGGTGTTTGTGTTGATCCTTCTGTCGATTCTTTTTCACGTGCTACTCTTGATTCACCTTCTGGCTCCAGTGGTTCTTCTTCTAGGGTCACTCCTTCAAATGGTTCTGGTCAGTCATCCTCTTCTGCTCAGAGAAGGTTTTCTTCGAGGATGAGATCTGTACCGACCAAGTTTTGTGATTATGCCATGTATTAATATGCATATATTGTTATTTGCATTTCTTGTCCAATGTTCATTCTATTTCCTTTGTATTTTACAGTAAGGGTTATATTGGTTCTAAATTGTTTGTTATTATATTTTCTCATTTAATTTCCCCTTTATCTCTTTCATTGTTTTCTTTTCTTTTCTTGTTATACGAAGGGAGGTGTGTTGGGTCCTTTCTTTGTATTTGCATGGAACCTTCCTACATCCATGTTCCCTGCGTGGAACATGGAATGTGGGGTCTCTGGCAGTTGCTGCCTGGGAGTTGGCGGGACTGGTCTATAATAAAGAGGCTACAACTTACCTGGAGCTACCTTTTCTTTTCACAGTGGCACGTCAACGCTGACATGAGGCTTTAATGGAGGCCACCCGCAAGCTGTGGCACTAAGCTTTGCCCCCTCTCCCCTGCTCCCTAAACGTAATCGGAAAATCCACTGTGGACCAGGGAGCAGGGTGGGCCACGTGGCGGAACAGAATAGTGCGGGTAAGTGCTAGAGCGTTAGAAGGCAGTTAAAATACTACAATGCAGGCTAATGCTGCTTACGAGGAGTTAAAGATCTTCCTGTCAGCCGCCTTATGCAGCTCGCACCTTGGATTAGTACATCAATTAAATAAACATTTTAATTTTCTAGAGAATTAACATTTTTGAAGTATCACATATGCACTAATAGACTGAATAACCAAAGAGCAAAGCAGGACTGTTTTAAGATTTATTTGGATAATGGTACAGCTGGAGTTTGTGCATTTGGACCTCCTGCTTCATTCAGGGGGAATAATGCCTCTTCTAGTGTCAACAAACATTTGTTAGGAGGCTTGTTCCTCAAGTAACCAGCGAAGGCTGAGGTGGAGTGTTATCCCCTCAACCAGGTCCATCCAAAGCAGATTTATGAGGCTCTTGTCACAGCCCTGGAAACAGTCCTATAAATGGTGGGAAATGTCTTGACAGCTTCCGCAAGGGGTGGCCTTGATATAATCGACAATTCTACATTCAAAAACCTTTCTAGGTCCCTCCCTGGAAAGGCTAAAGTGGCTCTGTGGTACACCTAAACTTGAAGGGCAGCCTGCAAAACACTTTCAGATGCCATTATGAGTGGCAAGAGGGATTCACTTAAGGAAGCAAGGGCCTCTTATGACGCCTCGCTAGGCAAAGCTAAACAGGAGTATGAGGTAGCGAAATAGGAAGTCCTGTTGAATGCCATGACATTGAATCAGCGTTTTTGGCATACTCTGGCCAAGAGGACTCTGGAGTCAGCTGCTGCCCTGAACTCTAACATCTCGGCAATAGCATGGGTCAATTAATTTTTGGAGCTGTAAGATGGGGGAGTCATGGACAAGACAAGGACATGTTCTGGCAGTACTGAGAGCCTGACTGTTATGACAGTGGAGTCTCACAGTGTGGAGAATGAGCTGCACATTGAAGCTCCATCTGGACCAACCATGTGCAAATCTCCCCTAATTACTGTAAGGGAGGTTACTAAAGTCATACATTGGATCACACCAGGTAAAGTGCTGGGATTAGACAAGATGCCTGGGGACCTGTTTAAGGCAGAAATGGCAATTTAGGGGCCATACTTTGCTAAGTATTTTAATTGTATTCTGAAAAGCTTACCCACTCCCCCCCACCTGGGCATGGCCCAAGATTGTACTCATTTACAAGAAAGGCTCATGGTCGCTGCCATCTAAAGTCTAGGGGTCACCATAAATGCTGATCACTCACTCAGAACCCAAGTAGGGGCAGTGGTCTCGAAATGCTTCTTCCAGCTGAGCAAAATCAAGAAGATTAGTCACCTGCTCACTCACACTGCTCTCATACAGGTAGTGGTAGCCCTGGTACTCTCACATCTGGACTTTGCTAATTCAATCTACCTCGGCCTGCCACTGTTTTTAATTAAGTGTCTCCCGCTGGTGCAGAACCAAGCTGCGAGACTAATCCACCCTAGCCCTAGCCCTAAGACCTTTATTGCATAGTCTGTTGTTGTTGGTAACGTTATCCGTATAAAATTCTAGCCACGCCCTTCTATTTATTGTCTGTCCTTAATGAGCACCTACAGGAGCACAGAAGTACAAGCAAATTGCCGCACTGTGAAATTCCATGGCTAGTAAAGATTTTGATTAAGTTGTTACATAACAAATGTTCATCAATTATTTTATCATGGTTTTAAGGATTTTATCGATTTTATTGTTTTATAGTTTTTATGTGAACTGTATCTATGTGTACCTATATAGCAGCATTAGCCGAATAAAGTATATGATGAATATTTTGTAAAACCCTAACTTAAGGGTCACCAGTAGCGGTCAAGAGGTAGGGCAGCAACTGTAACTGCCATTGCAAGGCAAGTTGGGAGGGGAGAAGAGTGTGAGGTCAGGGGCTTTGAAATCTCGCTGTCTAGGGTGCCAAAGATCCTACATGCTCTGGCCAATGGCAAGTGATCCTAAATATTTTGTTCATGTATTTCGGGTCCTTACCAGCTCCTCCCAGGTGTTGAAGAGAGCGAGGGACCCATTGTGAGAGGAGCAGAATCTCTGGCTCTCGTCCCAATCTCCTTCCTCATGATAGATTTTGGAGAAGAAATAACATTTGTTTCTGCTGTGTAGCCAGTCCATGGGACAGGGCTCTGCAGCAAGTGGTGCTGGGACATCTTGTGATAGACGGTGTCCTAAAAGCAGAAAATGCGGAATAGTCACTTATCTCTCATTACTACACATATTGCACTGGGCTGCATATAGGGCTATACCTCCTGCAGTGACAGCAGCAGTGAGCGAAACACACAAGAGGGATTACATTTATTACATTAAAGGGTCAGTCAGTCAGTCAGTCAGTCAAACAAAACTTTATTTGATTTGTTAAAACCTTAAAAGTACATTCCACATTCCGTGATAAGAGAAAGGACAACAGCAAAACATGGTAATATTCAACAAGAAAAAGAGCAGCAGCATAACAGGATAATATTAAAACCACAATAACACCTCAAGATACATGAAAATTAACTTCTCTTGTTCCTTTTAAAACGGAGTATTATAACATTTATTTGTTAAAATCGCTAAAATTTCCTATATATACACCTTCTTCAGAATGCAGTTTTTACTACTATTGTCCCTTATCTCTACCTTTATTCAGGGATAAGGGCTACACTATACATGTTCTTCTGCGCATTTGAGGAACCACCTAACTTTATTCATATATTTCCCCAACGCGCAGGCTATATCTAAAGTCTCCATTTCCACCAAAAGAGTGGCAGCTTGCATTCTGTGCGTAATCTTATATTTTTAAAAAATCAGACATAAAAACTCCTTTCGAGAGTCTAAAAATCTCGTACAATCTAATAAAATATGTGACATATCACAGGTGGTTCCTAAAGTGCAAGTGCATTTCCCATTACTTCCTATCATTAAATTTCGAACCCCGTTATTTGCATAGCATGGGTTTATGCCAATTCGCATTTTCAGGACTTCTCGCCTCAGACTATGGCTGGGTAACCGGTCCACGTAAGGGAAGTGTTGACTGCTCTCCCAAGCCACTTTCATGTGTGCTACCGAGGTCTTTTGAGCAAGGTATTCCCGGTCATAACTACAGGACATATTGACCCCCATAGTCTTTAATTCTTTTTTCCCAAATATTATGGGGTCTTGCGGCAAACATACCTTCAAATCTAGCACCCCATAAGCCTTGCTTATTGAGGCTCTTACCTCTTTTGCCCAGGGGAGCTCACTATTGATAATTTCCTACTTAGCCCATCGGGATATTTTAGCAATTTCCCCTACTCCCAACCGCTGCCAGAAGCGTACAAGGCTCATACAAACTGTAATAGCCCAGGAGGTTATTCCCAGCTCCAGTCGTGCTGCCTGCACCATAGAGGATTTTGGCAGAGCGAATAAGCTTTTTAATATATTTCCCTCTTCACTATCCCAGGAGGTCTTGCCACTGAGATAAATAACCTCGGTTCCATACAGAAATTGTGGGGGGACCATTACTTGATAGGCTTTTAAGACCGGTCTATCTGACCTTTCACCATAGGTGTTATTAAAGCTTTTTAGGCCTTTGACCGATGCCAGTGCCCTTATTTTTAATGCTTGCAGGTGTGTATGCCATTTCAGGTTACCTGAGAACCACATTCCCAAATATCTATAGTTGGTCACCCTCTCAAGCAAGGTTGTGCCAAGATACCACGAGAACTTCACTTTCCTTCTCCCAAAACATACTATTTTGGTTTTATCCATATTTACCACTAGTTTTTTACTCATACAGTAATCTTTAAACCTATTGAGTTTTCTCTGGAGGCCTATCTCCGTTTGATCCATTATTACTAGGTCATTGGCATAAAGGAGGCACGATATGTGCCTTCCTCCCAACTTCGGGTTCGCCCCTCTGACATCTCTTAATACTTGGGGTAGGTCAGCTAAAAACAGGGCGAACAGCAGGGGGGCTGGAACGCACCCCTGTCTTAAGCCGTTTCCAATAGGGATTCTCCTGGTCAGTCCTCCATCCGTGTCCAATATTATCTGTGCCCAATTTTCTGTATGTAATGCTTGGACAAGGGCCAGCAGGTCATCCTGTAGTTCATACCCTGTTAGTGTTGACCACAGCTGATCCCTGTCCACAAGATCAAAGGCTGCACGGAAGTCAACGAAACAGCAGAATAGATTACTCCTCTGATCAATTGACTTCCGTGCGATGGACCACAGAGCAAAGCAATGGTCAATCGTTGAGTGGCCTTCTTTGAACCCCCCATGCTCTGGGGGTATTATCTGTTTGTCTTCCACCCACTCCTTTAGAATCCCTAGGATTACCTTAGAAAAAACCTTTTCGCCTATATCCAAGAGGTTTATTAAGCGGTAATTTTTAGGGGTGTTTACATCACCTTTTTTGTGGAGTGGCCTAACAATAGCCCCTTTCCAGTTTGCAGGGAATTCACCTGAATTTAGGATCCATAAAAACATATTTGAAAGGAACTCTGCCCACCATTCTATGTTTGTTTTTATTATGACAGCTGGCAGGTTGTCAGGGCCGGCTGCCCGTGTTAGGTTTAGTCTAGATATTATGGTTCTAATTTGATCTGGGAGAAAATGGGTTTTTAATTCTTCACTTATTCCTGGCCAGGCATTTACCATTATTCCCTCCCTCATTGGCCATTTCCCGTAAATTTCCTCGAGGTAGGCCAGCCACTTGTCCTCTGGTACTGCGCACTGCATGGTCCCTTGTGCTTTCCCCATACAGTCCTGTATTAGCCTCCAAAAGCCTTTCACATTTTTGTCTTCAATTGTCACGAGTAAATTATCCCAACATTTGTAACTTAAAACACCTTTTTTATCTCTAATAACTGACTTATATTTTAGCTTCATTTTTTTGAGATCTGATACCACTTCCTCACTATAGTTACCTCTGAGTCGTCTTTCTTGTTTCCTAATACCGGCCTTTAATTTCCGGCATTCGGCATCAAACCAGTGTTTGTTATTATTAGGGTATAATGTTGCATTATTTACTGGTTTTTGGTTCTTGCACTTTAACTTAATCCGGAGGCATTCCACCAATTGCCTTATTATGCTCTCGTACCAGGCTATACTTCCTTCTGGTACAAGGTTACCCAAATTCACAGTTAGCTGATATGCACTTAGTTTCTGTATATATTCCTCGGTGATTCGTGTTGTTAACCGCTTGGGGTATTCTACATCTACTGATAACACTTTTTGTCTTTGCGGGTGGCTATTTACCTGAAGTTCAACCTGCAGTGGATAGTGATCACTACCCTCCACCCCCAAAATTTCGAACTGCTTGATAAGGTGGAAATGCCAGGCCTGTATGAATACATAGTCTATGGGGCACATTTGTTGCCCTACCTTAAAGGTACGCTTCGCAGGCCTGTCTGCTTCCTTTCTACCGTTGGTACATACAAATCCCATAACCCCCAACAGTTGTCCGAGCTTATCATCTTTACTTGAGGTTTCACAGCTGGGGAATTGTGCCTGCTCTATTTTATATGCATCCAACAAGTCCTTCAACCAAGAATCCATTGATTTAGGATTCAATTTATGGTTGAAGTCTCCCAATATTACGAGCACATCCTTTGGAAACCGGTTACACACCCCATCTAGGTCAGGTACATTAAAGGGATATTAAGAAATAATCAAGGTAAATGGGTCCTGGGCTTCCAACACTATGGCAGGTTCAATCTATATCAAACACACAAATGGTAATGGGAGGTTGCTAGCAACTCATCTAACTACTGGCAATTACTTGCTTTAGCATTCCAACTCATTGTTCTTTTGCTCACCATGATACCTCAGTTTGAAACCAGCCATATATAAATTAGTCTTGACTCTGCTCCTCATAGGAGCAGCCCAGCCCTTACTGCCATGCCAGGTCCTCCCCGAACCAGAACACATGCAACCTAGGACCGGTTACGCCCTGTTAAGGGTTCATCCGACAATTTATAGCTTGGTTCCAGTGACACAGTGAGCACAGGACCTGTGTCTGGCCATACACTTGCTACTTAGGGCAGTACATCAAGCACACAAAAGGTGATGTGAGGAATGCGTGCAATTTGTCTGACCACTGGCAAGCACTTGCGGTTGCATTCCAACCCATCGTTCTTTTGCCCACCATGCCACCTAAATTTTGACCTGGAAATTCATGCTGGACTGTTCATATGAAGAGCAAAGTCAAGGCTGATTTGCAAATGGGAGGGACTAAACTGAGGTGGCATGGTGAGTAACAAAACAATGGGGTGGGATGTCACCCTACTGATTGCCAGTGGCTAGACAAATTGCAAGCATTCTTCCCATCAAATTTTGGGTGTTGGGGTAGAATCTTTACACCTTTATGATGGGGTATTGCACTGCTTTCAATAAAACGAGTAAGAGAAAATTAATGGCAGAAGCTGTACAGCCTGGGTAGGGACAGAGGTATGTTACAGTGCTGCCGGCCTTGCACACCAACAGTTAGGTCGGACTGTGCAATGGACTGAAACAGATCAATTGCACACTTTGAAGCCTATATCGGTGTGCAAGGAAATGAACACGACGTGGCCTAACAAAAAGCCCCACATTTACCAAACTATGAAGTATAAACTTCAGTGGAGGAGTGCCCCCCCTCACACACACACACACACACTGCTGCGCAGAAAGCTGGAAAAATACAATGTAAATGTAAAGGATTTTATTACCATTTTATTTTTACTGCTTTCTGCTGAACGGAGAGGGCAGGGAGGGACCAGTGCATCATTGCTGCTGATTGGCAGTAATGACGAGTGGCACCTTTAGTATGACTTGAGCATGTCGGTTTGGCCGACTACCTTGCTATGGCCAAACCGCCATGCGCAATCCAAACTCATCAACCCAGCTGTCTTGGGCAACTGGGTAGGACATCAGGCCCAGGCCTTCAGTGCTCTTCGGAGCGCTGAGGCAACCTGGTCCAGCCAATCCAGACTCTTCACTCATGCAGCATGAAAGCAGTGTCTGGATTGGATGAGGAGCTGTGGGACCTCATGCTTGGAGGAGTCTGAAGCCAGGGACTGGAGAATACTGAGGACGTGCTGCAGGCTAAGGTAAGTGAAACCTTTTTTTTCATTTTTAAATGTTTGTTTGTTTGCATGTTTTATTTTTAATTGTTGTCACCCCGCCAATTTTATGGGTTACCAACCACCACCACCACATACCCCTCCTTTCAATTATTTATGCTGATGATTTAAATACCTGTTAGCTCACCCACATTTGGCTGGTTTCACTCGTTTTTTACTTGTATTCACCTTCCGGATAAACAAAATGTTTCATAGATTTTAGTTAGCCACTTTCCAACCTTACATCACACTCCAAACAAGGGATATTTATTAATTTACCTTATGAAATGCACTTCTTTAATCCCTGACTTTACTCACATTTTTTAGCCAAGAGGTTGACAGGTAGGGATTTAGTCTTGTTAGACAAGTCTTCAACTGGGCCGCAACCCTTGATTGACAGGTGGTGAATATAACAAAAGCAACCACCTCAATTTGGACCTTGCTAGATAGAAAGTCCTGCTATTTAAGTAGTAAAAACAATGTTCAAATTACGAAATTGAGATGTCGATGAACATTTTTTGCATGGTGTTAACCTTCCCTAAACTACTAAATATGAACATGCATGCTCCAATTACAAAGCAAAAGGTGAATTTGGTGTGTAGATGTCTTAAATTGTTAAGCTCGCAGCATTGCAGATTATCCGCTGTGCTATCATATCAATCTTTTTCTAGAAAAGTTGATGCAAACATGCTTACACAAGCAACACTTGCTGCACTACAGATATGTAAGACTAAGGAAAGAGGGGGGAATCTCTGTAGGGGAGCTCCCTGCTCATAAATGACTGATCTCCCATCTGCTGAAGGAGTGGAATGGGGAAAGAGGCAGCAAAGCAGGCTGAGGTACCTGAAAACTTTTTATAGCTTTGTATGGCTCTTGATACATCTGTAACAGCCTCTATACTGGCTCTCGATACATGTGACAGCACCTGACACCTCTGATACTGGCTCTAGATACATGCGTGACAGCACCTGATACCTATAACACTGGCTATAGATACATGCATGATTGCACATGACACCTATAACACTCGCTATAGATACATAAGTGACAATATCTAACACTAGCTCTAGACACATCTGTGACAGCACCGGATACCTCTGATACTAGATCTATATGTATGTGTGACAGAACCGAACACAAACACATCTGACACTGGCTCTATGCGTGTGTGTGTGAGTGACAGCACCTGACACCTCTGGCACTCTTTCTACGTGTGTGTGTGTGACAGAACCGAACACATCTGTCACTGGCTCTATGTGTGAGTGTGTGTGTGTGAGAGTGACAGCACCTGACACCTCTGGCACAGGCTCTAGATCAATTGTGACAGCACATGACACCTCATATACTGGCATTAGATACATGTGTGACAGCACCTACCACTGGCTCTAGATACCTGTGTGACAGCACCTGACACCTCTAACACTGGCTTTAGGTACATATGTGACAGTGCATCACACCTCTGATATGGGCTCTAGCTACATGTTTGACAGCATCTGGTGCCTCTGATACTGGATCTATATACATTTGTGGCAGCACATGACACCTCTCAAACCGTCTCTAGATACATGTGTGACAGCAGTGGACACCTGTGACACTGGATTTAGGTACATGTGTGACAGTGCCTGACACCTCTGACACTGGCTCTAACTACATGTGTGACTGAACCTGACACCTCTGATACTGGATCTAGATACATGTGTGACAGTACATGACACCTCTTACACTGGCTTTAGGTACATCTGTGAGAGTGACTGACACCTCTGATATGGGCTCTAGCTACATGTTTGACAGCATCTGACACCTCTGTCACCAGCTCTAGATACATGTGTGACAGCACCTAACACCTCAGACACTCGCTCTAGCTACATGTTTGACAGCATCTGACCCATCTGATACTGGATCTGCATACATGCGTGACAACACCTGACACCTCTGACACTGGCTCCAGATACATATGTGACAGCACCTGACACCTCTGATACTGGCTCTAGATACATGTGTGATAGCACCTTACATTCTGACACTGGCTCTAGATACATGTGTGACAGCACCTGACACCTCTGACACTGGCTCTAGATACATGTGTGACAGCACCTGACACCTCTGACACTGGCTCTAGACACATGTGTGATACCACCTTACACCTCTGACACTGGCTCCAGATACATGTGTGACAGCACCTGACACCTCTGACACTGGCTCTAGACACATGCGTGATACCACCTTACACCTCTGACACTGGCTCCAGATACATATGTGACAGCACCTGATACCTCTGTTACTGGCTCTAGATACATGTATGACAGCACCTGACACCTCTGGCACTGGCTCTATGTGTGTGACAGCACCTGACACCCCTAGCACTGGCTCTAGACACATGTGTGATACCACCTTACACCTCTGACACTGGCTCCAGATACATATGTGACAGCACCTTACACCTCTGATACTGGCTCTAGATACATATGTGACAGCACCTGACACCTCTGATACTGGCATTAGATACCTGTGTGGCAGCACCTTAGACCTCTGATACTGGCTCCAGATACATATGTGACAGCATCTGACAGCTCTGATACTGGTTCTAGATACATGTGTGACAGCCTCTGACACTGGCTCTAGATACATGTATGACAGCACCTGACACCTCTGACACTGGCTCTAGACACATGTGTGATAACACCTTACACCTCTGACACTGGCTCTAGATACATGTCTGACAGCACCTTACACCTCTGACACTGGCTCTAGATACATGTCTGACAGCACCTTACACCTCTGACACTGGCTCTAGATACATGTCTGACAGCACCTGACATCGCTGATACTGGCTCTGGATACATGTCTGACAGCACCTTACACCTCTGACACTGGCTCTAGACACATGTCTGACAGCACCTTACACCTCTGACACTGGCTCTAGATACATGTCTGACAGCACCTTACACCTCTGACACTGGCTCTAGATACATGTCTGACAGCACCTTACACCTCTGACACTGGCTCTGGATACATGTCTGACAGCACCTTACACCTCTGACACTGGCTCTAGATACATGTCTGACAGCACCTGACACCTCTGACACTGGCTCTAGATACATGTCTGACAGCACCTGACATCGCTGATACTGGCTCTGGATACATGTGTGACAGCACCTGACATCGCTGATACTGTATCTAGATACATGTCTGACAGCCTCTGACACTGGCTCTAGATACATGTGTGACAGCACCTGACATCGCTGATACTGGCTCTGGATACATGTGTGACAGTGCCTGACAGCTCTGATACTGGCTCTAGATACCTGTGAGACATCACCTTACACTTCTGACACTGGCTCTAGTCACATGTGTGACAGCACCTGACAGCATTCTCTGACATGCACTTTATCAGAGTAAGAGACTTACCAGTGAGCCAACATCACCAGTAGCAGCAGCAAAAGTGCACAGACAGCACAGAGCAGAAGCAGCACTATGGAGGATAAAGTCACTGTAAGAGAGGAGGCAGGAGAAGGGGTCAGAGAAGCAACTGTTCACATGGTACAGAGAAAGAAACAATGCAGGCTCAAAAGATAAGCTTTCAATGGAACAAGCCATATGGAATGGTATGCTAAGAGGGCAGGGTCAGGATTTAGACGTTCTATAACAAACTCAAAGAGCCTAGCTGGCTGTGCCATGCTTTAAGAGCCTGGACATAATCTGGTCTGCCACCTTTAGCGTCTGACATCACAGCTAAACTCAAAGGTCCTTGGGTTTCACAAAAGGTTATCCATAGAAATAAAGTTGTGGGCTTTGCAAGAATCACTAATGGTTCATAAGGCAGTAAGCACCTTTTCTTCCGTAGAGTCCTTAACAAATAGGATTCGTTTTTAGGTTTCACCTGCACAGCGCTTGCACTGTGCATATGAAATCTATTGTTTTTATTATAGACTTAAAAGGGCCTTACATCCCATCTCACCGCCTCTCTTTCCTGGCTTTTCATTGGTTCATGCACTTTCAACTTAATGTTCCTCCATTTCTATTGGCTGTAGCATATTTTCCTGCATTTACCAATGCATGTGACTTGTCTGCTTCTCTTATTAGTTTACTGTTGCTGAAATACTATTAACATCTGCGTTGGTGAAACAATTTTTTCATGAAGATTTACCTCAATCTGCTTTTTAGGCCGAGCATCAGCGCGCAAGCGCTGTCTGCAAGACCTTTTGTAGTCAATAAACCATATTCCCGCCTGCTACTCAACATTAGCTCCCTCCTCCGTTGCTCTTCATTACTGCCTCTTAAGTCGTTCCTGCAGCCATATATCACTTCCGATCAAGGCTAAGGAGCACCTGGCCAAGCACGGTCTCCTTACCCTCAGTTTCTTCACCTCTTGTTTTACATTACAGAACATTTTTACGTCAACCCTCCAACGCATATGCGCCAGGAGGGAGGATTAATGGCAATCTGAAAGTCAGGCAAACACTGATAGTGTTGTTTTCTACACAAAGCCCTTTCCCACTTTATACATATTCACATTGTAACACTAAAATCATTTTCAGTCATTAACACAGCAAGAGTCGTTGTATTAAATACTAGAGCAGCACATCAACAGGTACCCGTCATGATAACAACGGAAGGCAAAGTCAACAGATAAGATCCCAACATGCATTTCACCTGCCAGGAAACTGAGCCTAAACTTTGTGCTTCCTTTGAGCACTTTGGGGCAGATTTACAAGACCCCTGCTCCACCAGTATGTCACTTTATGTGGCGTGCTGGTAGCGTGGAAGCCTGCGTGATATTTATCAGGCCGCACTAAGCCACTTTTTTTGGCTTAATGTTGCCTGATTAATATCAGCCTCTTTAACACAGTGTTCTGCGTTGAAGAGGCGTGCAATGGGTGTTGCTAGGGGCGTTCCTAGCAACATCCACGGCCTTTTGACACTGCCCCACATTTACGAGCAATCGTAAATCAGAGGCAGCGCCAAAAGCTGACGCCTCCCCAGGGGAGGCGTAAGGCAGAAACATCGAGGAGAAATGTCTCTCCTCGTTTTTCTTTTTTCTATGGGTGCTGTATTATGCTGCACCCATAGAAAGAGGAAAAAGCCTCTTTAATTATTTTTGTACAGAAAGGTTTCTCTTCCTGTCCAAAAATAATCATCCCCGCAAAGCAGGCACCCTTGCATAATGGTGCAAAGGTGCCTGTGTTGTTGCACAGCAGCCCATTGTACGCAGACTCAGGGGAAAAGGACAGGAATAAGCTGTATCTTATAGATACTTATTAAGAAAAACAGGGGTGACCCTGTGTCCCTCAGAACCTGGGTAATTAATGGTTAAATAAAGAATGGTTCTGTCGGGTAACAACACAAATGATTTGCGAATGCTATTCAATGCAATTTACAAAAAGGAAAGGAAGAAACCACCCTCTGATAGAAGCAAAGTCAAAATCAGGTTCTTACAATAAATGAAAAGAGGACCTGTACTTGACTAGTTGTATTTCTTTATATAATTATCTGAATTAAATTCATTCAAATTGATACAGTGACCGTCAATAGAATAATTAAAGTGCAAACAAGTGACAATAGTGAATAGTGATCACGTGATAAAAACAGTATGTACAATAATGATGTATTCCAATACAATCAATATATACAAATATATACAAGTTTTTATTTCCTGAAGGCCATCCGCTAATGCGATTTTCCAGAATCCTATTTATTTCTTTCAGTTCGTTAGAATTCTAGAATTGTTAGGCCTGTGAAGAAATGTCGACGTTTCGACCCTTCGGCGCCAGTGTTTAAGGTCGCGGCGGGTCTTTCTCAAGACAAATGTACAAGGCACGACAGTCTGCAAATAAATCAAAAAAGGGGGGTGTATCAGAGGGGTTTTAATATATAAGGCTGAGTGATTTGCCTAATAAAGCAGGCAGTTGGAGTACTCACCCTAAGGTCCAAGTGAGTGTGATTCGCCTGTACCGGAATGGCACAGAGTCCTTTAATCTGTGAAAAAGGGAGAGGGGGGCTTGTCAATCTAATATAAGCTCAAATACACATACACAGCAGGTGACAGCTTAAGGGTGAGTAAATCGACCCAAAGTCACTACTAAAAGGTAACATCATGGATTATGGTGTTAAGCTTATCTAAAATGGTGTACCTTGAATGAGTATCATAATACGTGGAACAATAAAATTAATCCGTAGGGACTGTGACTTTCCAAATGCACTTAATAACACATTATGTGGACTTAACCTACGCCACTTAAACCGGCAGCTGGAAAGCGAACCTGGTGTCGTGTAGCGTGGGGCCCCAAAAGAGGAATAATGAGCCAAGTGTCAATTATCACTTTGTGCTAGTCAAATGGGCCATTCTTAACGAATGTCCCATTTGTCAATTATCACATTGTGCTAGTCAAATGGGCCATTCTTAACGAATGTCCCATTTGTCAATTATCACATTGTGCTAGTCAAATGGGCCATTCTTAACGAATTCTTAACGAAAAACTTAATAAAGCTCAAGCTGATCTAGAAATAATAAAAATGGTGATGTGTGTTCCTTCCCAGTGGAAGGCCATTCAGTAAAGAGTGACCGGTCATAGTTCAGTTGTTTCTCACTGTGTTTGATTGTTGAACGTGCACTAATGAGGTGCAATCTATGCCCAGACAATTTTTCCATAAATTAAAATGGCAAAATAATTAAGCAAAACCATTGCAAAATATTCCACATTAAGCCGCATAATTTGCCTGCTCTTGCGACATAATTTGGTCGTCCCCTGCCACATAATTCCAGTGGCCCCTACAGGTCAATAGTCCAAGGCTGGCTACCTTACCATTATCAATACAGGAGCATGCATGTGGTGTAGGGCATCATTCACTACCCTTCAGTGTAATAGTGTAAGGTGTGCCAGTGTTCGAATAAACGTTACCAACTGTCCAGCTATTGACAACTGACTTCCTAATTAGGGTGACTCACAGCCAATTACTGGTTGTAAGGACCCTGTCAAAATGGTCCATGCAAGCCTACTTCTGTAGTAGACATAAACTTATCCTCAGACAACGTGAATTCATCTCAAGATTTATTTCCGCTTACTTTGGAGTGAAGAAAAATAAATGCCCAGCCCTTGTAACAACAAACTGGCTCATTATGAGTTTTCAGTGGTGCCAGCATGCATTACAGTCTTGCATTGATATTTTGGATAAATTACATTTCCACACAGTCACTGACTTGCTCAAGTTGTATTTTTTTGACTTATAGTTTAAAAAAAAATACTTTATGGCTGAGTTAGAATTAGTTAGGTCAGAAAATACTTGGATTTATGGGCAAAATGCTAAATCAGTCAGTGAATCCACCAACTGTACTTTCTCCACTATATGCACCATTGGAATTAGTACGCTAAATGAAATTCTCCCAGCGGAGTGTTCTCTGATTGTATCACTTAATTCATAAATTGGAGAATTTTCTGTTAACACCCATTGTTGTACACCCACTGTTGAAGCCGTGACCCGCATATTGGTAAGACTTCGGGTGGGGCATGCGCATTGTTCCTAATTCCTTCCTTTACCAATCGCAAAGTCACTTTTGCAGCAAATACTCTATCCGGGGCAATATTTGGCCAGGAAAATTGTAGGATGTTCTTTCCGGCGGTCCTTTCCTGGCACTCATAAATATTCCAACACACACATACATACATACTCACATAGGTACACATATACAAATGTTTACTCGCAAGCCCTTGCTAAATTCACTCCTGGCCATTTGCGATCTGCTGCTCCTTGGCTGCTCCTGCAGTTTTTCTGTTATAACAGGTGTTGATGGATAGACTATTTGTGGATTCAGGTGACAAGCAGCTCTTGCTATCTGTCCCCGAGCCAACATGCAATCCTAATTCCAGTACAAGGGCCCATTTTGGAAGAGGGGTCCCTTTACAACTCCACAGGGACACCTAATAAAAGCCTGTGGTACTGCACCTTTTGCTTTCTCTGTGGATTTTGTTTCAAAACTTATGATACTGCTGGGATAATATTTCACTAAAAAAACATTATCATTTGTAACACCAATACCTCTAAATGTTACTAATGCAATATCTATTGAATTGCAAATGCTTGTTTGTCTTGCAGCAGATATATATGTTGTGACTCACACTGGCTCGTGTCTATGCATCCCCACGCTAGCCATATTTAGGTTTGTATAGGTTCTAGGTTATAGATGGTTGGTTATTTGTAGTGCCAGCAGTTGGGACAATTGGCGGAGCTGAGAGGTCCTGTGGTCCTGTGCTGCACTCGAGTAATAAAGTACAACTTACTTTACCTCCACCAGGGTGCCTTTTCACTTCAAGTTGGCGACAAGTGATCTCATGTGCCTCCGTACCCTCGCATTTTGCAGTTTCTTAGTCCTGGATCTCCTTTCTGGTGAATTTACGTGTTTCCAGACCTGGACGTAATCTTGAAGTAGACTGATTCTCTACGAGGCTTTTGACTCCCCAACTGAATTACCTGTGTTGTCGCGTCTCGGGTGAGTCATTTTCATTTTTTTTTCTCCTTCCTGCTTGGCCTCCTTAGACTCTGATGTCACTCGCAACGAGACAAGCTCTCCCCAGCGACATTGTTGTCACGGAATTGTCGTAACAACGAATGCGTGAAAAGCATTTGTCAGTTCCTTAGCTACGGTCTCCGTGCTAAGCAGTCGATTCCTGTTGCCTAGCTCTAGCGTCTCTGCCACAGCCTCCACACAAAGGGGTCGATTCCGATTGGGGAAGGAAATCATTTTACCCGACAATGACCCGTTATTTTTTTCAGACCGAATCGTACACACTCCTTCCGAATGTGCAAGTATGATACGAAGTGTTAAAGTTCCTAACAATTCGGTTGGGAAATAAACTCTACATACGATTCGGTAGGAAAGGAGCCTGTTGTGTCAGACTCGTACATGGAAGCATCGGGATAGCCAAGTGACAACCCGTGGCAACAGACACAACAGACTGGTCCGCGAACAATGCCACTAAGTCCAGTATTAAAACAACACATTAGACACAGTCTCGGGCCCGTTTTAGTGTTTTGGTGCGATTCGGAGCATTAATACGCCTTGTTAAAATGCTGAGACTTGCGGGAATTGGAACCCTGTATAATGCGTTTTCACTGCGCATCGTACTTGCGCATCCAAAAATCTGTTGGTTGGAGCATCCGTACGACGAGTACTCTGTGTTTCCTGAGCCTGTTAGGTACAGTTGTTATGCATTGTAGTAATCCAGCTATCCAAGAAAGACTATGGATAAACGAAGATTCTCTTCTAGATACAGTTTTAACTTTAGTGAGAAAAGCTGAGTTATTATCAAAAACTGCTGTAGCCTTACAACTTAAAGGGAAGGACTCATACTCTGTTAATAGGTTTTTCAAAAGTTACAGCACTAAAGGTAATGCTCCACCTAACAAAGGAATCAGTAAGTTCGATAACAAACAAGAAGGTAACAAGTGTTATACATGTGATAGTAAAGAACATCTAGCTCACAGTAGGAATTGCCCCGCCATCAATGTTAAATGCGGAAATTGTGGCATAAAAGGTCACTATGCTAAGGTATGCAGGAAAAAGAGGCTTGTCAAATACATTAATGAAGACCAAATCTGTGTTGAAGAGTTAGATGACGAAAATGACGTCAAACTTTGTGATGTTAGAGAAAAACTGATTCTTAATATGAGTGCAAAAGTAAGCCCGAATGTTGGATGATTTTTAGGGGTGTTGGGTTAAACATGTATGCTGATTAGGGTCCTGTATAATATTATAAATGAAGCTGTTTAGGAGGAAAGGTTTATAGAGAAGGTGGGTCATTATTTGTTAGAGACTGATGTCAACCCTGAAGGTTTTGGCAGTGAGAAAATTCAAATTTTGGGTTTCTGCCGGCTTACTTTTAATTTCAAGCACAGAAGTTAACGAGGGAGATTATATATAGCAAAAACAGGATCTTCCATTTTATGCTGGTGAGACCAAAAAGATCTGCACATGACCTTAGATCCAAATAGCAAAGAACAAGTTCTCATTCTTGATGAAGATACGTCTCTTGCAGATGAAAGAAAACAGAATTTTCCAGAAGTATTCAGTAAAACTCTTGGAAATATAATTGATTTTGAATACAAAATACATTCAAAAGAAGATGCATGTCCTAATATTCATAAGGTAAGGAATGTACCTATTACTGTATGCGATGAATTGACAAAGGAATTAGATAAGTTAGTAAATGCTGACAGGAACATAATGGGAACCAAAAGCGGCCCAGGCAAAGTGCTCCCTCCCCCCACCTTCAGGGGGGGGGGGTGTTGGGTGTGTCGCCGAGCTCTTTGCCAGGGCCAGTTTCGGCCGATTTTGTTACAGGGCCGATTTTGCAGCTATGCTGCATCGACGGCCCTGTAACAAAATCGCCCCCCCCCCAGGGGCCCTAAACCGGCTCCCACTCGTGCGGCGCACCGGGGGATTGCCCGGTGCCCACTACGGCCAGTCCGGCCCCGAATGCTGATATAATTGAGCCTGAAGAAGTCTCACACTGGATTTCCCTAGTCATTATTGCAAGGTGCAGTAACGGAAAAATCAGATTATGTGTGGGCCTGCGCAACCTAAATAACAATATTAAGGTTGACAAATTCCCTCTCCCCATGTTTAACAAAATGGTTGTTATGCTGAGAGGAGCTCTGTGGTTTTCCACCATCGACCTATCCTCAGCATATCATCAGGCGTCTTTGACACCTGATTGTAGATGCTACATTGCATTCATTACTTCGTTTTCCAAAGATTAATGTTCAACTTATTTGCGAAAGAAAATCATTTGTTATTTTTTCAGGATGAAATCTTAGTTTTTGGGAAAGATAAGTTGGAGCATGATGCTAAATTAATGAAAGCTTTTTCCATTCTTGAGAGCAAAGGACTGAACGTTGAATATGAGTGTAGGAAAGTAGGATCTGCTTCTTATGGTTACCCCCACTTTTTGCTGACGTTTCACTGTTTTTGGACTAGGCTGACTGGGATCCTGCTAATCAGGACCCCAGCATCTCTGCTTTCTCCCTTAAATTGGTAAGTCTGTACTTTAGGTACATTCCAGATTGGGCTCTGGGGTACCCCTATCAGTCCCTAGTATATGGTACGCAGGTACCAAGGGCTTAGGTACACCAGAGGCCTTCCATGGGCTGCAGCATGTATTATGCCACCCTTGAGACACAATTCAAACTGACACCACAGGTTTGCTAACGCACCACCTACTTAGATATAGTATCCCTATATCTATACATATATCACTACACCTAAAACCTATCAGTCACCCCTATGGCAGGCCTTACCAATACTGAAGTCCGGGTGCTGGGTTTTACATGATAGGGTGCCCCTGCATGAGTAGGGCCCATCTGCAGAGTTCGGAGACCATTCTCAAGGGCTGTCTGTGATGCAGCCAAGCATATATGTTTAAGTGCATTACAACCTTGTGGTAAATCCTAACTTTAAAACGGATGCTCAGAAACATGTTGTGTTTGGTATCAAACACCTTGGAATCATACCTCCACACCAGTAACTGGTGTGGGAGGTTTGATTCCACCCTTCTAGAGGGACATGTTTGGGTCTCCGGTCTAACCGGTACCAGCTTTCCCAACCTGGGCAGCACAAAATGCTGCCAGCCACAGACACGCGTCTGCCCTTCTGCTGCTGAGCCAAGCTCAAGCAGAGGAAGGCATGATAATAGGCATCCTGTCACAGGCAAGTGTTACCACCTCCCAGACAGGCTTTAGTGTATTGGGGCTGGGTGGGTGCACTCTGAGAGTGCCTGAAAGTCTGCACTGGGGGCACATTTAGTGTTCTTGTGCATAGTCCAGCTAGAACCAGTTCTGGGAGCCATTGGCTCTTGCTCTGGCGCAAAACTGGACAAAGGACATGGGTGTAACCACTCCCATAGGAGGGACCCCTAAATCTGTTTCTACCCCTTTATCAGGTACAAGAGGGCTGACCTTGCTTAGGATCTTTGAATTTTACCTGGACAAGCGGGAGACAAGTGCAGCTTCTTTTTAATCTATGTATGTATGAATTCCTTATGTTACTTGCTTCTTTTATGGTTTCTCTTTGTGATTAACCGAATAAAGAATTATTATATAAGTGCAGCTAGCAGCAGGAGTTGGTAAGTCCTACACTCCTATCCTCCTGGCACCGGTAAACTCTGCTCCGCTGTGAGTGTGGAGTTTTTTAAAACTTCACACTCCAAACAGAGTGCAGAGTTCTAAAACTCTGCAAACCCCACTGGCAGACCAGAGTTAGCCACCCAGGTTTACAGCATAGTCGCAAATACTGGACTCGAAGCCCTGAGGTAGGCTGCTAGCTCAGAGCACAAAGAACACATATACACTGCAATCAGATCTGGGTGGGTGATGAGCAGTCTGCAACCCCCTTTTTAAATTTCTCGGCCACACCTGGCCTTGGTACAAGTAATGTGCGACTACACTCAGATGTAGAGGCACGGTGGGAACCTACAATGTGTAAGTCACACTCTCCTACTGCAAGGAGGAAAATCCCCCCAATGCTCTCCCCAGAGGGATTTCCTTTTTAGGTCTCACCTACAGGCTCCCAGCTGAGTTGTCATGTCATTACACCCATTCACACACACATACATAAAGGAGCTACTGCACGGCTTGTTTTAAACATTGGCTGCTGCGGTTCAGCTGGCTTCAGGCCTGGGCTAAGAGAGTACTTCATCAGCCGTATGATCTAGTCACAACATTCTGCAAATGTGACAACACACTCTTGCTGTCTCTCTCTCTCTCTCTCTCTCTTTCATTTCCTGTTCAAGATTGCTTGATAAAAGAATTAGCAAAACAAAGCATCATTTTAGGAGGCAACACTGACACAGCGAGAATCCACTACTGTTAAACATGTGGCATTCAAAATGAAATATTACCATAAAGTTTTAGGGAAAAACACATTTTTTGTAACAGGAAGTATAATAAGGCCATCGGATTAAATATTTAGACAATCTTAATGACTAAAGCAAGGAATAAAGAGTCAGTGTAATGACTACTTCATCTCTCCAGACACTACTTGTAAGACACACTCAATCTTAGTAATTTCTGGTCAAAGTATGACAGAGAAAACAGAATGCATTGCAACAAATTAAATGTATTCATATTAAAGAAATTTTGCAGCTTCCTAAAGAAAAGTTCCAAAATGTCCTCAGTTCCAGAATTCTTTAATGGTTTACAAATGTGGAAAGTAGAGCCCAGGTTACTGCTCTACAAATCTCCAACATTAAAGCCCCTTGAACATCTGCCCTAAAAGTGGACAGACTGTTGGCCAACCTCCCTTTCACACCAGCACAACAAGGTAAGCCTATTTCTGCAAAGGTGAATCCATAGGGTCGAGAATGGATCCATCTACTTAATGATGGAACATATTGTTTCAGACCTGTCGTATCTGAACCAAACGTTACCAAAAAAAGAATCAGCTTTTCTACAGGAAGAAACTTGCACCAATTAAATAAGAACTGTTGACTTAACTTTCAAAGTATGAAGAGATATTTGACATCAGTAAAAGGACAGTAACAAACACCAGCAGGAAGACTTCCTGCTGTAAAGGGAACTTGGAATTGACCTGAGGAAGGAAAAAGTCATAGTCTAAGGACTAGCCTGTCAGGGTAAATGTATATGTATGAATGTAGGAAGCAGGCTTTGTATACTACACCAAAGTAAGGTATAGTGTGCACAGAGTCCAGTGGATCCCCAAGGGAATAGCAGAGGTTAAATTAGATAATTACTAGCAGCTTTCTTTGTGGTAGTGTGGGCAAGCAGTTATGCTTGAGAGGGTGTATTAAGCATTTGTTGTATTCACTCAGACAAGGAATGATGGCACACACTCGGAGACAGAATCCAGTCCATAGTCAAAATCTTTATTCGCTTATTCATACAAAAACAACCATAAAAGCACAATTTAATAAAAACACAAATAAAATCAGATATCAAAAAGCCACATATCCAGAGTTTACAATCACCGTTAATCAGATACAACATTAACAACAGTTCTAGGCAATTAACCCTCCATGCTATTTCTAAATTGTATGGCCAATTTTAAGAAACCAATTACAAATAAAGTGCATTCGTGAGTTAGCAGCTGTAAATAATAAAGTGCAGGTCTAACTTGGTTAAAATTCAGTTTTTTAAGAATAGGCTTATGATAAAACCTCCGAGGTATATCATAAAAAGGACAAATAAATAAAAAGTGCACCAGATCCTGCGGAGACACGTTGTCGCAGCCGCAGGGTGGTAGCACTTGGCTTCGGTGGCTGCCTTTTGGAACAGCTAGCAATAGGTGGAAAAAATCCAGACGGAACCTTGTTAACAAATAACGATCATAGCCCGACATCGGCCAGGACAAATAGGGTTCCATACTTGGTGTAGATTTCAGAACAACATAATTCCGGACACTGCATTTATTTAGTTCCAGCTCCTCACGATACAAATGCTGTGAGAGGGAAAAAAAAATCCTCACAAACTCTACATCAGCTGTAATAATAGAGTCGGGGTTTACAAAGAGCTCTGGGCGCCCCAGTCTGGAGAAGCAATCTTTTAGATATTTTAACCACAGGATTTTAAGCATATTATCCGATCATAAAGCTCCTCTCAGTAGTTGGTGGTTTAGAGGCAGGTATTTATTTAGCCAACATTTTAACCAGCAAATTAATGGTCATAGCGCTATGGTATCACTTAAAAAGGGAGTGCCTAATTCTTCATGCACTATAAAGCTAGCAGTTCCCCTAGGAACCTCCAGCAGCTGTTTCAGAAAATTATTTTCTGCCACCATAAGGTCATTGACTGCCATGTGCCCCCATAACTCACTTCCATAGCAGCCTACCGCCACGCTCTTGGCCTGATACATTTTTAACAGCACGGCAAATGGGCATTTGCCCATTTTCCTGGCAAAGTTAAAAATGGCCGCGTTTGCCAGGATCATCACCCCCCTTTTCCTCTTGACTGCAGGGCCCCATTTCAACTGGTTGTCGAACTAAGCATGAGCGAATTTTGCGGATCTCGCGTTCGCGAATTTTGCGGATTTGCGGATTCGCAATCTGCAAAATCCGCGAATTCCCGCGAATTTGCGGATTTTTTTTTTGTGTTCGCCCGTGTTTCTGCCAGTTCGCGAGGGTTTTGTACACTTTCGCAAATTGCGAACTTACCTGTCGGGTCGCAAGTTTCGCGAACTTGTTGTTTCTACGTGTCCAGCCTGTTTGGGACACTCTTCTTCATCACTGCAACTCTCTGTCACCACTGCCACTCTCTGACTACTCATGCCACCCTCTGGCCCACCCATGCCACCCTCTGTTTCATCACCACACCCTCTGGTTGTCCAGTGTACATTATTTTCGGCAAAGCAAAGCACACCTTCCCTGCCTCAAGTGACCTGAATTAATTTGGGGCTGATTCATGTGTCACAGAATATTTTTTTAGCTGGCACCTGCTTCCTTAGTGCGCCCTGATTAGTGATCTTTTGCACTTGCTAAGTGCTTTCATTGTTGCAAAATTAGTTACAACACCTGCCCTGCCCCAACTGACAATAATGAATTAGGGGCTGATTAATGGATTTTAACTTCCAGCCTGGCTCCTGCTTGTCTCCCTTAGCTGTAATTCAGGACCTTTGTGGCATATGTGTAACTATTCTGAGGTTCAGAGCAGGGTCACATAATAGTTTCAACTGGCAACTGAACTCTGGAGGGGCCCCTCAGGAAGCACTCCAGGAAATGGCTACTAATGATGAGCCTGAACTTTTGAACCTGGTAAGTAGTTACTTTCAGTTTTGCTAAGATCGTATTTCTGCAATTTTGCACTTATTCGCAGGGCGCGAACTCACGCGAACAGTGCGAGCAGTGCGAGCAAAATCCGCTGCTCGCGGATTTGCGGATTTTGCGGGAAATTCGCAAATCTCGCGGATTGCGGATTTCCCGAAAATCTGCAAAATCCGCGAGCGGAACGGATTTTCCGCCCATGCCTATGTCGAACAAGACACCCAGATATGAAAAGGTTTTTGCTGTAGGAATCTTCTCCCCATTAACATGAAATGAAAACGTCTTCTTATAATCTTTCCCTACGTTCATCACAAAATATTTTGTGTTGTTAATGGCGAGATCTCGGGATTTCATAAAGCTAAAAAAGGTGTCAAGTAGAGATTGAAGCCCTTTTGCGGTCCTAGCAACAAAATGGCGTCATCCACATAAAGTAAGACAGGTAACCCTTTGCGCCCGACATAGGGGTAGTCTGCACCTGTATTTAAAAGATTCTCCTCCAAGTTAATAATATATAAATTTAAAAAAAAACAGGGCCAAAATGCAGCCCTGTCTGACACCCCGATGTATTCCAAAGTCCCTAGTTACCTTTAGAACCTGGGAGTACCGTACGTTGGCCCGGGAGTCCTGGTGTAAGTCCGCCAGTAAATTAACAGGATTTTGCTCCACACCCATGTTGCCCATGACCTCCCAAAGCTTAGCCCGGTCAACACAGTCGAAGGCTGAGGAGAGGTCCATAAAGGCCATGTGAATTGTACCCTGGTGTGCCAAAGTGTATTTTCCCGGGACCATACACAAGTTGAGGCACTGTGAGATGGTGGAGTGGCCTGGCCAGAAGCCATATTCCATCGGGGAGATTATATTGTGCTCTTCCGCCCAGGCTGTTAATCTATTCAGGATTACACCACCCGCTACTTTGACCCCCTGGAATCAATTAAAGATATTGGTCTGTAACAGGACGTGCTGTTGCGGTCCCCTTTTTTAAAAACTGGGACTATCGTGGAAACCCCCCACGACCTTGGGCATCCGTGATCAGCGGCTGCATTAAGCACGGCGGTAAGAACAGGCGCCCACAGCGATACCCGTAATTTAAAGAGGTCCGGGGGCAGGCCGTCGGGCCCTGGGGCTTTGTTACTTAATAAGCCCTTAATTCCCTTTTCAACCTCACGAATGGAAAAGTACAGAGGGTTAACTCCTAAAGCACCTTTTTTTGATTCTGGCTGTGGAATGTTACTATTAAAAATAGATCTAAAATGTGAATCCCACTCTTCTTCTGTTATATTGGTGCCCACACAGGAATCGCCTAATGATTCAAACAGAGGTTTATTTATAGTTTCCCAGAATTTCGCACTATTTACGAGGACTTTGGGATCTAACAAATTTTCCCAGATGGAGGCGTTCACTTCTGCTTTACGTTTGACCAAAGCCTTTTTGTAGCTAAGACGTGACGCCTGGATTCGTGACAGATCCCTAGGTCTGGCCTTTAGAGCCGCCTTTAGGTCACGATTTGCCTTAGAGCAAGAGTGATCAAACCACTTTGGGTCGCCACGAACCTGACCTGAAGAGTGTACGGTTAACATTGCCCCAACTTTCGTAAAAATACCATCAAAAGCTGAGTGAATCTCCTGGGCTGAGGGTGCTGTGGATACGCAAAGTGACAACTCGGCATCACATGTGGTATTAATCTTGTCATACAGTTGGTCCGAGTTCACCAGTGCCCACTTTGAACGTCGTTTACCGTCTGTACATTTTAAAGCCCCACCGTCTAACCTCTTCTCTCGTGGTTTTAGCATCTTACCTCCCAGTTGAATACAAACTGAATTGTGATCAATAAGTTGGTTCTCTTGAATTTTAAAACCTGATAAAGGGGAGCCATGGACACTGGAGAGAAGAATGTGGTCAATATAGGATCCCCCGTGTTACCTTTGTATGTGGGTACTTCATGAAGGGTACGGTCAACTACCAGAGACATAGCTGAGGTTAAGTCAAATTCGTTCAAGAATTCATTCATCAAGTTGCCCCGGCGAGTATGATCAAAGTGAAAGCCTCTTAGTCTGTGACAACCCAGTAAGCCGGTTACAGTATTTGCTGGGTTCCCACAGGGATGCACATTAAGGTCCCCTGCAATAAGGATGTGAATTGAGAGGCTCTCCAAGTTATTCCTAAAACAATTACCTAGGTCAACAAGCCTACAATCACCTTTTTGGTTTACAGCGTTATAGAAATTGATCAACGTTAATGATTCTTTCCCGCTTTTAACCATTGATACTTGGATATCATTATTACAAAAGGAGTACTTTTTGACAGTACATGTTAGTGCTAAATCGATATACACAGCCAGTCCCCCTTTAGATCTGCCGCTCCTTGATGGCTCGGCTGATACAAAGAAGCTTTTATACCCTTCTATGAATACATTGTTCCCTACCAACCATGTCTCTTGCAGGCATATCACTCAGAAAGATCTTATAAAAGCTAACCAAGTCGGGTCATTAATTTTACCCGCTAAACCAGCAATATTCCATGAGATTACGTTATAACTCGAGACCGACAATTCTACTGGGTCCGGAACTCGATCCTTAATAGCTTTCCTTAGTGGAGCAACAAGACTGTCTTCGATACTATCCCCTACGACTATTTTCAAAACAGAATCATTATTCCGCTCACTTATTAGCACTTGTGTAAGTTTACTGGTTTGTACGGGAGATTCATTAACGGGACCTTTGTAATTCGTAAATTCATTATCTGCCATCAGTTGCCCTAGATGTTTCTCAGTCATATCTACTTCCCCAGAAATATCAACTAACAGTAGTTTTGAACTAACCCTTTGGGTAAAAATGGAGCGCAAAACTACCTGCGCCTGTTCCCTGTTTGCAGCGCTATTTTGTGGTTCTAGGAAATTATCGTTTGCTGATGTCGGGGTCTTTACACAAAGTCAATCCACTCCCTCAAGGCCTTCCTGAGAGTGGAAAGCATCAAATCGGTAGAAAATAGGTACCCTATATTGGTTGTTGTAATAATCATGATACCTACTTTCTTGTGAGTAATTAGGACGCATATTGCCTTGAGCCACAAATTGGTTGTCATAGTGATCGTAACACCTACTCCTGTGTGTGTAATTTGAAAACACATCTCTTTGGGCCATGTGGGGCGGTGGATAGAAATAACTAAGATCTACTGTTTGGATCCTACTTTCTAAATACCCTTCCCTCCAACCACTAATATAATTTACTACACGCCTGTCTTTAAAAATTATGTTATGTTATGCTATCCTTTCTTGTATAGCGCACGGCTGCCCCAGCAAAGGGGCGTCCCGGCGCTGGATCAGAAGAGAGAAAGCAAACATAGCTAACAGGAAGATCACAGCAAAGCCAATTACTGACAGAAAAGGTGAGTCTTAATGGCCTTTCTAAAGGCCAAAAGATCATTTAGATTCCGGATCGGCATTGGAAGAGCGTTCCAGAGCTTTGCAGCCAGGTAGCGGAAGTAACGTCCTCCCGTCAGAGCTAGCTTGACCCGAGGAACCAAAGCCAGACACTGTCCCATTGATCTAAGGGCTCTTCGAGGGGAGTATTTTGTCATCAAAGTGCAGAGCATAGGGGGAGAGTCCATTTTCAAAATCTTAAAAGCGAGACACAAAGTCTTGAAGTGGATTCTTTTGTCGATAGGAAGCCAGTGTAGCTTTGAGAGCGTATCAGATACTGATTTAAACTGGGGGAGTCCAGTCAAAGCACGAGCTGCTGCGTTTTGGACGCGTTGTAAACGAGCCTTCTCCGTCTGGTTAGTTCCCAGAAACAGAGAACTTGCGTAGTCCAGTCTTGAGAGGATTGTGGACTGTACCACAAGCTGACGTGTAGGTCATGATACAATCACCTTCCTTGTCCTTTTTCCTCGTCCCACCCAGTTTAGTCTTCTGACATGGAGTATTTGGCCGTTTTGAGATGATGGAATGGACCTATATCTAGTCAGCCAATAACTGACCTTGTTTTTTAGTTCACAATAATATTCCGTCTTCCCCTCTCCTAGGGATGGTACTCCTATCATGACCACAATAAAGGGGTGGGATTCGGGTGGTAAGTCAATGTGTGTAATCATATTGGCTGGCCTTGGTCTTTTGGATTGCTCCTGCTGGCTATTACCATTATTATTATTCAGACTCTCAGCTGCCCACTCGCTCTCCTCCCTCCCATTTGTGATTTCTGATCCTACATCTCTAGACTGTACACTAGGAGGAGCCTTCTCATCTCTGCTCCCATTTATCTTCTTTTGAGAGTCCTTTGATGGCTCCTTATGCCCTTTGTCTAATAATATCGGTGGTTGTACCTGTTTGACCATCTTATGTGTACCTGATGCTGATGTTATTTAAAGGGTTCATTGGTTTATCATTGGTTTTATGTTGGATCTGTATTTGGGGAGTTTTAACATATTTCATCAAGATTTCATTATTCTGCTGTTGAACTCCTTCTATCTTCTCCAGTTTCATCCCTATCGTTTTTACTCTTTCATACAAGGGGAGCATAAGAGACTTCATTAGTTGTTCCATTCTCGACATAAGGGTCTCCACACAAGTGTTGTTATCACTTGCCTGGTTAGTCAATTCAATATAAATAATGTCATGACCTGTGGTTCCCTGTGTAGCTATTGTCTGTATTTGGTCTGCAGGTATAATAGTTTGTGCAGCTCTGTTAGTGACCCTCTGTGCGGGGCTCACATTTCTCCCCTGTCCAGATCTATATTTATGCTTCACAACTTTCAATATTGCCCTACATTTATTTGCGACCCTCACCCTTCTTCTAGATGGCAATTTGCCTGTGTGCCCTCTCCCTCTCATACGGTTATTTGAGGGGGTCGCTTTATCAGATGGAATACTATCTTCATTAATAATACAGGCATCCGTCCCTTCTACTCCATCTACCGCTATAGTAAGTATGGGAAGTTCTGCATTTATTTGCATATTAGGGGTCAATGACAAACTACTTTCCCGGTTTGCGAAATCAGGAGGAGGGGTTTTGTATGGTAGAATTGGCTGGTTATTCTCTTTATCTGGAAAACCTGAAATGATTCCTTAAGGATAGAATCCTGTGAGTATGCCGTGAAGTCTGGGGTATTTACGTTCGTGTTTGTGCCCTGAATTGGCTGGATTGAAAGGCACATACTTGGGGGTAGTGAAAGGCGCCTCTCCGTGCTCTCTATCGCGTTGACAACAACTCCTATGGTCTTTTGGAGCATTCTGTCTATTGCGGTGAGACTTGGGAGTGGTGTGGTGGCTTATGGCTTTTTTCTTGAGGTAGAACGAGTCGACATTGGTGTACTTTTAGTCTTACTCATGATTTTTACCTTGGTGTAGCTATGAGTGTACTATACTACACTGTACCCCACTTGACGCTAGTTATCAAACAGTCAGAGTAAATCGACTTGCTTTAAAAAAGAGGGATACCTATACCAGGTATTTAAGCATCAACAAATATGTGGGGTAAGAGTCACAGTTCCATGAAGCGTGAAGAAAAGGGGGGGTGGCCTAGTCCAGTCTCCGTCAGGCCCCAGAGGGCTACAGAGGGCCCGCTATTTGCCCAGGCTTAGCCCGGCGCCACCCACGCGTGTCCCGCGACGCAGAGGAAGTGCAGGCTTTTAATGCTTCTCCGGGCGCTGTGATCGTCTCAGGGAGGCGGGACAATGTCGCAAGGGCTTGTGGGCACTGTAGTCCCCCCGCTCGGCGGCCGCTAGTTGAAATGGTGAGCGGCGGCGGGGGGGACCGGGAGGCAACAGGGAAATAGGTTCCTTGCGCTGGGATAGCGCAGCTGAATCCACAAAAAGGGTCCTCAGGCAGGCGGAATTCTACAACAAGCAGGCTGGCAATGTCTCCCGCTCTACTCCGGAAGCGCGGGCTTTTAATGCGCCTCCGGGTGCTGTGATCATCTCGGGAAGCGGGACAATGTCGCAAAGGCTTGTGGGCACCGTAGTCCCCCTGCTCGGCGGCCGCGAGTTGAAATTGTGAGCGGAGGCGGGGGGGGACCGGGAGGCAACAGGGAAAAAGGTTCCTTGCGCTGGGATAGCGCAGCTGAATCCACAAAAAGGGTCCTCAGGCAGGCGGGATTCTACAACAAGCAGGCTGGCGATGTCTCCCGCTCTACTCCGGAAGTGCGGGATTATAATGCGCCTCCGGGCGCTGTGATCGTCTCAGGGAGGCGGGACAATGTCGCAAGGGCTTGTGGGCACCGTAGTCCCCCCGCTCGGCGGCCACTAGTTGAAATGATGAGCGGCGGCGGGGGGACCGGGAGGCAACAGGGAAAAAGGTTCCTTGCGCTGGGATAGCGCAGCTGAATCCACAAAAAGGGTCCTCAGGCAGGCGGTATTCTACAACAAGCAGGCTGGTGATGTCTCCCGCTCTACTCCGGAAGCGCAGGCTTTTAATGCGCCTGCGGGCGCTGTGATCGTCTCAGGGAGGCGGGACAATGTCGCAAGAGCTTGTGGGCACCGTAGTCCCCCCGCTCGGAGGCCGCTAGTTAAAATGGTGAGTGGCAGCGGGGGGGACCGGGAGGCAACAGGGAAAAAGGTTCCTTGCGATGGGATAGCGCAGCTGAATTCACAAAAAGGGTCCTCAGGCAGGCGGAATTCTACAACAAGCAGGCTGGCGATGTCTCCCGCTCTACTCTGGAAGCGCGGGCTTTTAATGCGCCTCCGGGCGCTGTGATAGTCTCAGGAGGCGGGACAATGTCACAAGGGCTTGTGGGCACCGTAGTCCCCCCGCCGCTAGTTAAAATGGTGAGTGGCTGCGGGGGGACCGGGAGGCAACAGGGAGAAAGGTTCCTTGCGCTGGGAAAGCGCAGCTGAATTCACAAAAAGGGTCCTCAGGCAGGCGGAATTCTACAGCAAGCAGGCTGGCAATGTCTCCCGCTCTGCTCCGGAAGCGTGGGCTTTTAATGCACCTCCAGGTGCTGTGATCGTCTCAGAGAAGTGGGTCAATGTCGCAAGGGCTTGTGGGCACCGTAGTCCCCCCGCTCGGCGGCCGCTAGTTGAAATGGTGAGCGGCGGCGGGGAGGGGACCGGGAGGCAACAGGGAAAAAGGTTCCTTGCGCTGGGATAGCACAGCTGAATCCACAAAAAGGGTCCTCAGGCAGGCAGAATTCAGAATCCAGGCCAATTATGTAAGTATAAAAAAGGTATACTTATGTTTTATTTCTAGAACCAAGCACACTTGGCACATGTAGGTAAAATATTAAGCATGGGCGTAAAATCCGTTCCGCTCGCGGATTTTGGCAAATTTGCAATCTGCAAACTCTCGCGAATTTGCCGAAAATTCGCAAATTCGCACGCAGCGGATTTTTTTGTATGGTGATAAAATATTGCGGCGCGCGTCGTTCACTTACCGTCATTCAGCGTTTGCAGAGTTGTTTTTCTCCATATTTTGCGTGTGCTGCGCCATTTTGGATCTTGCTGCGGGATCCCGCGGGAGTTTGGCGACCGCGATTACGTCATCGCAGCTTGCCACCTTGCACAGCACGCATCGCGAGAGTTCGCAATTGCGAACACGTAGTTGCGGCGAACAGCAACAATCTCGCACTCGCGAAATTTCAAAATTTGCAATTTTGCACAAGAAATCCACCAGCAAGCAGCATAAACCTTCTAAAAATGATGATTTTTATCAGAATAACTCCTAAGGTTGACATTTGCCTGCACTTTTTTTGCAAGGAGTCCATTTTTGGGGGGGGGGGGAGGAAGGAAATGCCCCACAGTCTCCAACTTCCTGTTCCTGTCCAGCAAGCTCCTCCCAGTGCTTTCTTCATGTGCTGGTCACTTTCATTTGGATTTTGACCTGGAAGGATTACTTTTTGTGGATGCTGCTGGATATTTGGATTTGAGGCCTTTTTGACTTTCTTTGGATCACTTTTGGATTCGAAATCAACTTTCACAAGTAAGTTTGTTTGGGGCATTACAGTTGCTGCAACTACAATTTTGGAACTTTTTCAGAACATTAAATAACCCGTTCAACGCTACTGACGGAACCCCTCGGGTGGGCTGTGCTCATGACGGAACGGTTCCGTCATGGCCTGGCCGCCGCGCCTGCGCGGCGCTGATTTCGCGCCTGCGCGGTGGGTTTCATTAAGCGGGCGGGGCCATGACTGAACCGTTCCGTCACAAGCACAGCTCACCCGCGAGCCGTGACTGAACGGTTCTGTCACCAGCGCAGGTGAGCCGCGCACCCGCCCGCGACCGTTAGCGCTGCGGCGGAATAGCCGCCGCAGCGAAGGAGATAAAATATATTGTGGGTAGCCACAGTATCCAGTAGGACCAGGGTTAGTTATGGGTGCATGATACAACTGTTTTGTTGAATTTAAACACATCATTGAGGGCATGGATGGCATGGGATTGTGCTGATTTTTGTGTGTTTTTCGATTTTTTTGGCTGCTGTTGGAGCCTTTTGCCCAGGGGTAGTGAGTGAGTGGTGCATGGACTGAGGGTCTCTTTAATGTAAACATTATGGATGGCATTGGATTGTGGTGAAATTTTGTGTGTTTTTCGATTTTTTGGGGTGTTGATGGGGACTGGCCATGTGGGAGGGGGCCATTTTGAGTGCTGGTACAGGCAGGCCCTGGCCATGTGCTTGGGGTGCAATGGGCCATTTTGAAGGCAGGCAGTGTTCTCAGGCCTGTACCCATTTTGCCTAGCTTTCATCCATTATGCCCAGGGGTAGTGAGTGGTGCATTGGCTTAGTCTTTCTGTGGGGTGTCTTGAATTTAAACATCATTGAGGGCATGGATGGCATGGGATTGTGCTGATTTCTGTGTGTTTTCCGTTTTTTTGTAGGGTGTATATCTGATGTTGCTCTGTCTTCCATTGCTTTTAGGTGCACAAGAGAACCACAAGTGCCAGGAAGAAGTCCTGCAGCGGTGTGTGCAGCATAATGTCATGCGACGTCACGTGTGGCCACAGACAACACAACTCTGCAACTCGTGTAACTGCGGCCTGCTGTTCTGACATCTGAAGAAGATGGCCCCAATAAAAGTTCCCCGTACCTCCTCTAGCAAGAAAGTTGCCAGAAAGGAGCAGAAGAAGCAAGTGGCGCCACTTACCAAGGGGACTGGTGTGCCGCCCGCCACATTTTCTGGGAACAAAGTACGCCTGCAGCAGCAGCGGGGTCTGCTGGGGACCAAGCTGGGAGCAGCACCCCCGCTCCATTGGGCTCAGTGCCACCAACACCACGCCAACTTAAGTCCAAGCCCTTGAGTGCTGCAGAGGCAGCTAGTATAGTTGTTCAATCACCATCGACCAGTGATGTTGGCTCATCGCAAGAAAGAAGCAGCATCCCTCAATCAACACAGGTTGTTGTTATTCATGTGACGAGTGTTCAACAACCACAGCCGCAAAAACAACCACCTGTGCAAGTAGTACAAGCCCAAGTACATGTGGAAGGAGAGGCAGCACAAGGAGATGCCCAAGCAGAGGTGCATGGAGCGGCACAAGTGCCCACAACAGTTGTTCCTCCCAAAGTAGGGGCACATCAGGAAATCGACATTAAAGCCGAGGTTTCATTTGAGGAAGCCACTCCTCCTGATCATTCATTGTCTTCCAGATCCCTAGCAAGTAAAAGATCAAGGATCATGTCTACATCTTCTTCAATCCCCCTTCCTTCTGATGATATGGATCCAAGTTGGGAACCACCACTGCCGTCTGAGAGTGAGGCACACCATGATCTGACAAAGGTAGCTAAGTGCAAAAGGAAGGTCCCCGAAACTCTCGTACTTATGGAGTGTGATGATGACGCTGAACAAGAAGTGGCGTATAGTACTGCTGGTGAAGACTCTCACGACGACGATGCAGTCATCACAAACGTCACTGCAGCCCCAGCGGGCATGCAGCAAACAGACATTTTTATCCTAGGCCGAAAAGCTGCTGAGCGTGAAATTGTCGACGAGGCAATGGGAGTGGGACCACCACCATTGCAGTTAACTACTAGTACACCACCACCTACCGCTTCCATATTTTCTCGCCAGAAGGGACCTCCATCCACCTCGACCTCCATTTCCTCAAATAGTAGTGCTGCAAGTGCACAATGTAGTAAAGTTTGGCAATACACATCCTCCACTTCATCTGGCATTAGAATGACCAGTTTCGCCTCCTCCGCCCCCCACAGAAATTTGAAGTCTGCAGTTTGGGACTTTTTTAGTGTTTGCCCAACAAGGGAAAACATGGCCATTTGTACCATTTGTAAGCTTGGAGTTAGTCGTGGTAAGCTTGGAACCAACTATGGTACCGGAGCACACTGTCAAAGGGCTTGCGCACCTAAAGGAGATCAAGGAAGCCTGAATTGCAAGTCAACAAACTGTATCCGTTGATGTTTCATCTGATGATGACGAGGAGGAAGAAGCGTCAAACATTTCTTCACTTACACCCAGTACCCCTGTCAGCAGCACACCCCCTGCAAGATATATGAGCCACACTAAGAGTGTGGGAGAGAGTGAGACACCAATGCGAAAAAGTTCATCATCACCGAGCGTAACTGGGTCGAAGAAGTCATCATCTTCCCGTAAAATGGTCCAGTCCACCATTAGAAGCATGTTGTTTTCAGATGCGCCATTTGAACGCAACCACCCAATGACGCGTCTATATAACACTAATCTGGCTAAAATGCTAGCGCTGGACCTTCTCCCTTTTTCTTTTGTGGAAGGGGTTGGTTTTCTTGAATTAGTGGCAACGCTCTGCCCTAAATAGAAGGTTCCTAGCCGGTTCTATTTTGCCAGAGTTGTGGTTCCAGCACTATATGAAGATGTGCTGGAGGTGATTGGGGCAGCTTTGCAGAAGAGTGCTGTTCACACTATATATCTGACAACAGACATGTGGACCAGTTCCGCAGCCACTGATTACATGTGCATCACTGCACAGGGTCTCTTTTTCAGGGGTTACAGCAAAGCTAAGGGCAGATGTTGACCCGGACAATGTTTTTAAAGCTGCTCGGAAACATGCAACACTAGCCATGTTTGGCATGGAGACAAGTCATACAGGAAAAAACATTTTGAAGGAGTTTAACACAAAGGTCGTTCAATGGCTGTCCCCAATAAAACGCAAGATTGGTTATGTTTCCAGGGATAATGGCGCCAATGTAGTTAAGGCCATGGATATGGGTAACTATTTCAGAGTGCCGTGTTTGGCGCACTGTATAAACCTGGTTGTCAAAAAATTATTGACGGAAGAAAGTCCAGTGTGCGAGTTACTGACCACCTCCCAAAGAATGTGCACACATTTCAACCATTCTTTTAAGGCCCGGAAACATCTGAGGCGCCTGCTATATGATCGTAACCTGCCAGTGAAAGCACTCATCCAGGAGGTGGCAACACGTTGGAACTCAACCTTCTACATGCTTGAGCGTCTGTTTGAGCAGTGTGCGGCAGTCGATCAGTATTTCTTTACACAGGGTGCAGCTATGAAGGACCTGAGGATACATGCGGAGCAATGGAAGCTAGTTCAAAGCCTGACAGACATGCTTCGTCCTTTTGAGGTCTTCAAGCGTGCAGTTAGCAGGGAGGACTGTAATTTGGGAAAAGCTATCCCATTGTGCGCATGCTAGAGCACCAACTGAAGGTGGTGTCTTCTATGTTTCAAAAAGATGAAGAAAAGCAAGAAGCTTTTTATTTGGCGGAGAAATTATTAGAGCGCCTACTTTGCGATGAACATCTTCAAAAGATCCACACAGAACAGCATTACAAATTGTGCTACTATTCTAGATCCACGGTACAAAAAGGCACCTGCAGGCAGAGTATTCTCTCCTTTTGATGACGCATAAGTTACAAAGTACAAACATTGGCTAGCTATGTCAGCCACTCAGTTTGAAAGAGAACGGCAGGAAATTGAAGGAAAAGGCAGTACATCAGCATCAGCAGGGCATCCGGAGTCAAAAGAATCCCTTTCTGCCTCTGTGACTGTGGCAGAATTGAGTGATTTTCCCTCTCAGCCATTAAAGACACCAGCAACAGGATCATCTGCACCAGACACAACAGTAACATTGTGTGGAGAAGAGGATTGGCTAACTCAGCTTGGGTGTGCTTCTGAAAAAGTCCCAGGAAAAAGTAAGCAAAGTGGAGGAACTGTGGAGAACCTTGAGTCGATGGTGCAGGACTATCTGAATGACTCAACAGAGGTCTCTGTTCATGATGACCCATTGGCATAGTGGCATGGGAAAAAAGAATTGTGGCCAGAGATCTACAACCTGGCTATAAATATTTGTCTTGCCCACTCGCAAGCGTGTGTTCTGAACGTGTTTTCAGTGCTGCTGGTGGCATTGTAACTTGTAAAAGGACCCGCTTCTCGCCCAAAAATGTGGAGAGGTTAACAATGATCAAGATGAATCAGCACCTCATACCACCAGATTACAAAGTACGAGAATACAAGCAGGACACCAACTTAGATGAGGGAAATTCTTCTCTGTTAGGTGACCTTTTCCTGCCTGAATTCCCAGAGTATGAGGACGAACTCTTCTTCCCTGACACCGAGCCCGGAAAATGAGCCAATGAATCAATAACTTTCTTTTTCGTCCTTATTCACTTTTATTCCTGTGTGTCTGTCTTTCTTTGTTTTGCAAAATCTAAATAAAAAAAAACTTTAATCACCTAATCACAAAAACAAGCCCATCAGCAGAACTTTCTTCACTTATTTGCTTATTGATTTGAAGGTGCCGCAGTCTGCATTCCTCAGGTTCACAAGTTCACAAGAACATGCTCCTCTATCCTCCTCCTCCAGACTCTTATTTCCCTCAAAGCAGATGGCTGGCTTACGCCCAATGAAGAAAGACTCTGCACTTGTGGGGGTGTTCTAATTCTTTGCGGGTGAGTTGTCGGGTCTGGGGCCATTGCTGGGAAGGTCTAGTACCGGATAAAAGTGGTTTGGAGAAAATCGGAGCTGAAAAAGATTTTGCGCTTTTGATCACTTGCCTGTCTTTGGGGTGCTGTTTGGCGGGCTTTTAGGTTGTTGTGGGTGGGTTTTGGGGTCTGGGAGCACTGCTGGCACAGTCTAATTTTGATTGTATTTGTTTTTTCAGGAAATCCATGGTGGAAAAGGGGAGTTAGGGCCTAGCTGCACAGCGCGTTTGGACAGATTTCCAGGTAGTAGGCCCATTTTTGCTTTTTGCCAGTTTGGTGGTGTTCTGCTTTTTTGCGGGTGGCTGCAGGGGGCTGGGGCCATTGCTGGGAGTTAGGGCCTAGCTGCAGAGCGCACGTGGAGTGATGTTGGAAATTTGCCTGGAAAATTACTAGGTCCCCATTTTTGTTGTTTTGCTTTTTGGCTGTTTGGGGGTCTTCTACTTGTTTCCGCCTGGGTTGACAGCTCTGGGGCCATTGCTGGGAAGGTCTAATACCGGATAAAAGTGGTTTGGAGAAAATCGGAGCCAAAAAAGTTTTTGCCTTTTTGCTCACTATCATGTTTTCGGGGGCCTGTTTGGTGGGGTTCCTGGTGTTTGGGGAGGGTTTTGGGGTCTAGGAGCAACTCTGGCACAGTCTAATGTTGATTGCATTTGTTTTCCAGGACATCCATGATGGAAAAGTGGAGTTATGACCTAGCTGCACAGCGCGTTTGGACAGAATTGAAAGAAGGCCGAAAAATATTCTAAGTATGAGATTTTCCATTTTTGCCAGTTTGGGGTGTTGTGCTTTTTTGCGGGTGGGTTGGCGGGTCTTGGGGCATTGCTGGGAAGGTCTAATACTGGATAAAAGTGGTTTGGAGAAAATCCATGCAGAAAAGCGTTTTGGCACACTAATTTAGGGCTCGTTAGGGTTAGCACTAGCAGCAGGATTGCATGTGTTTCGGGGTGGTCTAGATTTTTGCTACTGAGTTCTGGGGTCTTAGAGCACTCGTGGGGATGTGTAACTAATTTTGGTTGCAAGTGGTTTGAAGAAAATCCATGGTGGGAAAGGGGGGATTAGGCCTAGTTAAAGAAAGTGTTTGCCACTATTCTTAACTTAGGGCTCGTTAGGGTTAGCAGTATTGTATTGCATGTGTTTGGGCGGGGGGCTGTTTGTGGGGGGGTTTGTGAGTCTTGGAGCGATGCTTGGTATGGATACTTTTGCTTGCTTGCAAGTGGTGTGAATACAATCCACGGTGGGTAAGGGGGGATTTGGGCCTACTTTACTTTCAAAGTACGTTTTGTCACCATTTTCTACTAGGCCTCGTTTTTTGAGATCTGATTGGGGGTCTTCTACATTTTTGCGACTGGGTTTAGTAAGGATCTAGGAGCACTGCTGGGAAGGTCTAATTTTGTTCTAAAACACAGTTTACAGTATACCTAGCTTGAGGGGAAAGATCCGCTAAATTAATTTGCCAATACTTATTTATCCTTCAAAAGGAGACTCAGACAGAGTAGGCACTTTCAAAAATATTGTACTGTCTATTAGGAAACTCAAAGTGTGACTTTTTGCACTACACAGCGTACATACCTTATATTTATTTGTCAGTGGTGTTCTAATATCACTTCCTGTTTTTCCATCAATAATTATAGGCCGGGTTTCAGCCTGTGCAATGGGAAAAGGATGAAGTCAGGCTTCACATTAGCGAGCAGCAATTCAGCATCCGCCAGGCAGGCAGTGGACAGGGTGTCTTCTGGTCACCAACATTGATGGATGGAGCGTCAGATGGAATGGAGGAGTCCCGCTAATAAGAGGAATGGTTGGATGCATCTTACAACTTCCCAAATTCAACAGGACAACTACAACAACATACAGATACAGTATCCGTTCTTTTCTAATTATCTTTTAAGTAATGTTATTGCTGTGAACTTCTTCTATGAGTGTGACTCTGCATTTCTTTGATCTCCGCTTCTAAATTCAGCCCTACAGCCATCGTATAGGTTTTACTTCTGCTATTTTTCAAACCAAATTTAATGTACGAAGTGTTTCTCTGAGTGCAGAGATAGGTAAGTGAAAACGCATAATTATTACTGCAGCCCTGTCCTGTCGCATTCTTTCATTCACGGTTGTCGAAAGTACTACTTACTTTTCAGTAACCATGCATGCAGTAGTGCATCCACTCCTTTATGTCACTTGAAAGATTTATGGTTAGCTTTGTACCCAAAGATTTGTTTATTGTTTGTCCATGCTGTGATTTTTTTTTCTTCTCTCAACAAAACTTTCCCAAAATAACCCCATTCCCATCCCTTTTCCAAACCCTAACCCTCTTCCCCCAGGCTGTATGGTTTTGATTGATGTGTGACTAAATGACAGCAATAATTCCACACACTTGCTGGGGAGGATAAGGTCATAGCAACAGGCTGGTGAAGGAATCCAAGGATATATTCTTACTCAGCTTGACAGTGAGTCACTACTGGCAAATGAAAGCAGATTTTCATGTGCGCCATCAACTTGATTGGTCATCAAGAACATCCTCCTTCTAGACGTGGCAAATGAAATTATTACGCTGCTGTGTCCTTCACCTTCAGTACTATTTCTTGTAATAATAGCCAATGTCAAAGAAATTCAACGCAAGTACTAGTTATACTTTCAATACTTTACCATTTGTTAGGCTACATTGTGGCACTGTTCTAGTGTACTGTCACCTGCTATATTCTCTATCATACCACGGTAAGGACAAACAAGGTTTCATTTTCTTTTTTTTCAGATGATGCAACTGCCACTGTGTAACACCACAAGTACCACCGCAATGATGACATTTCATCCGCCCAGGATTGCCAACCTTAATCGCCATTTCTGGTGCAGCCAGCCCTGTGCCTAGCCCTATTTCCAAACACAAACTAAAGGTAAGATAAGCGTTTGGGGGGAGATAGTATAATGGAGTATTAGGAGAGCCGAGAGACTGACACTAGTCCTAGGAGGACTATTGAATTCACTTACTCTGTGAGAGGCACTTAGTTTTGAAAACATTTGGGCCATTAGTACTTACACAACTTGAATCAAGATGCCACTTAAGTTTCAGGACTGTTAAACCCCCACCCAGCCTCAAAAGCAGTAAAAAACACGTATGCTAAGATAAAGTTTAAAGTATATTTATATATCCAGTAACATAAAAAATCTCCCGCAAGACCCAAAAAACCCCCCCTCCCGAACCCCAACGAATGTCCCAGAAAACGAAGTCCAAAAAAGTAGAAAACCCAACTCCCAATTCCCACCCCCCAGAAGTCTTTAAAAAAGGAGCAAGGGACTGTCTCCTCCTACTGGCTGCTATTGACTTTTCGGGCCAGGCCAGCATGCTCCTTGCGGAGGGTCTCAAGCAGGGTCTTGGTGTTGAGGAGCTCCTGCTCAAAGTAGGAAACCCTCAGGGTAAGGCGGTGCATTCTTTTTTTGCAACTGCTGTGGGGGGCAGCTGATTTCTTTGCTGCTCGGCGGTGGCGGTTGGCTGCGGTACCCCGGCTCCGTGCCGCTGGAGACCTGCTGCACTGACTGGCTGACCCAGGGAGCGCGGAGGAGGATGCAGGTGTCGCCGTGGATGTTGTTGACGTACTCTGTGTGTCCTCCTCCTCCGGCCACCAGCCCCTGATATTCGGCGACAGTGGCCTCCAGCCTCCGTTGCCGGGCCCTTTTAGCCAGCTCCTTCCTTGTTGGTTTGGAAGGAGCACCTATATGAAGAAAGAAAGACATAGTCTGTAACCAATGCTCTTTAAGATTAACACAAAATGATTCAGCAGAAAGTTGTGTCACAGTAGAAGTAGCAACTTGCAAGCGCAGTACATAACTATTGTGTCCAGTATCTATCTAACCTCCCACTTCTTCATCCTTGCTCTAACATTAGTGGGAGTTTAAGGAATCAATTCTACGAGCACTATGGGCTCACTCCATTAGAGTCGACTATGACAGTACACCAGTCTTATTCTTCTTCTTCTCTCTTGTTTAGCAAAATTGGTACGTTAACTTCTGGAAGCCGGCATAATGCCAGCGCAGTCAACTTGCACCCGAGAAAAACAGACGCCCGCCATGATGAGTGAGACAGACTTGCGTTACTGTACCAGTCCAGTACATGCAGGTGGTGATGCTCTTAATTTTCTATTACGGGTGGCACTGAGAATAATCTGTAATGTAATGTAATGTAAAAAGGATTTGTAAAGCGCTGCGTTCACCGGACGGTTTCTTGGCGCTGATCACTAACCCATAAAGAGGCAGAGAGGGGAGAAAGGAGAGCATTATGTATAGACACCGCGGAAAAGGTGAGTTTTTAGGAGAGACCGAAAGTGAGGGTAGGAAGAGGAGAGTCTGAGGTCTAGAGGTAGAGAGTTCCAGAGTGAGGGGGCCAAGAAGGAGAATCTAAGGCCTCCGTGCTTTTTTCGCCTGAACCTAGGTGTCTGGAGGAGGGCGTGATGGGAGGAACGGAGGTGTCTGGGGGGGGCGTACGGATGAAGAAGAGAGGAGATGAAAGAGGGGCCGATGCCGGCCAGGGATTTATGGATTAGGCAGCCAAGTTTGAACTTGCAGCGTTTCGACACAGGAAGCCAATGAAGGGCTTTGAGGAGGGGACGGACGTGGTGATGTTTTGGCTGACGGTAGATGAGTCGGGCGGCCTGATTCTGGATTAACTGAAGTCTCTTTATTTGGTGTTGCGGAATGCCTGCGTATAGGGCGTTGGCGTAGTCAATCCGGGAGATGACTAGCGCCAGCAGCGCCAAGGTGAGAGCTTCAGTGGTCAGGAAGTGAGCTATTTTCCGGATTTTTCTGAGCTGATGGAAGCAGGAAGATACTGTGGCGCTGACCTGATGGTTCATGGAAAGATCTTGTGAGATGTAGACCCCTAGGCTTTTTACTTTTTCGGCGGGACTAGGAGGAGGGCCGAGGGAAAGGGGCCAGAAGGTGGAGTTCCATGGATTGGCTGAGCCTCCGACAAGAATGAGCTCCGTCTTGTCAGGGTTAAGCTTGAGGTGGTGAGCGCCCATCCAGTCGCTGATATGGCAGAGGGTGGACTGGAAATCCTGGGCCGCTTCCTGCGAGTCAAGGTTGAAGATGAGCTGGATGTCATCTGCATAATTAAATGCAGTGACATTCCTTCCCCGGAGGGAGCGGATCAGGGGGGTAAGGTATAAATTAAAAAGGAGTGGAGACAAAGACGAGCCTTGCGGGACTCCGCAGGTGAGTTTCATGCTATCCGCCGAGAATTGGGAGATTCGAACAGATTGGTGGCGGTTCGTCAAAAAGGAACGAACCCAGTCAAGGGCCGTCTCACCAATACCAGCCTCCTTGACACGGTCGACCAAGATGGAGTGGTCGACCGTGTCAAAGGCTGCCGACAGGTCCAGGAGGATTAAGGCTTGGCTGGCGTTAGAGTCAGCACCTCTGCGGAGTTCCTCCATTACAGAGAGAATGACCGCCTCGGTTGAGTGGGCTGGTCTGAACCCAGCCTGTTGAGGGTCCAGGAAGTTGGAGTCCTCAACAAAGGAACTGAGGATGCTGGTGACATATGACTCAAGTACCTTGCTAAGGTAGGGAAGGAGGGAAATGGGACGGAAGTTGGCCATGATTGTAGGATCGGCGCTGGGTTTCTTCAAGATGGGTACTACTTCTGCGTTCTTAAACTGACTGGGAACCTCGCCGAGCAGAAGGAAGTTGTTCAGAAGGGCCAGTGGAGGGGTGGGACAGGCTGAGAAGGCAGCCCGGAGAATCGCGGGGGGGGCAGCAATCTGTGGGGGAACCAGAGGAGACTTTCTTAAGCAGACTGATGAAGACTTCTTCTGTTATCGGATGTTACAAGGGCTACTGCTTAATCAATTTAACTTTCACCCTACAGTGCCAATGAATAGATACAAGAAAAGGAAAATTAAGAAGATAAACAATCTGATTATCTATCACTGCACATGGTATGTATTTGCTTACATATGGGATGACTTTAGGTGCTTTGCTTTTTATTGAGTGAACAGTGATACATCCACACAAGAATGACAGAGTTGTACTAAACTTATTAACCGAGGTAGTGAGTGGCCATCGTAATAGCCGGATATATGCTGTGCTTGCAATACAAACTACTGCTACTATTCATGGTAGTATTCGGGCAAAATTACAACTTCTTTTCCTTGCCTTTCCTACACTGGGATGGACGTGCGGGTGCGGTGTTACATGCTCTTCAAAGTAACACTTACTTCATCCAGTGACCGTCTACTCTCTCTAGATACACATATGCTATCTGAGAGTCAGATAGTACCATGATCCAGGCATTCATCCATTCAAACTATATGGCAATTATTCTTCTTCATGTCTCTCATCTGGACAAACCTTACGTTTTCTCACGGGGAGCACACTATGTAGTCTGCAATCTCAATAAGTAAGGAATATAAGAGCTTACCACTGCCCGCCACTACCGTGGCAACCCGCACAGCAGTTTAGTCCTGCACTTGCACCGCCTCCTCCCCAGAACTTTCCTCCTCCACCTCCGCGCTGGGCCCAGCACCAGATGTTTCACCTACAAAGTACATTTAAGAATGTTAGATGTCATAGACATATACCAATCACTAGTATTTTGTCTAGGAATGAAGAAATGAGAATACAGAAACCAATCTAATAATTTGTGACTGTCTACTCTAAAGTAAAAATGTCCCTTTTTCCAGGGAAGGGTGTTGTCTTGCTGCACTTTTTGGCACAACTGATGAATGCTTGCTTTTTAACACGCACCATTTTTCTCATAACAGACAAAAGCTTCACTTCTAAGAACAAATCATCATCACTAGGACGGAGGGACCAACGATTCAGCACCAAAAAGAAAAATGTAAGTTCATCAAACCAGGAGAGGGCTTGGCTCGCCCACAATAAATGTGTGAAATAAATAACTATAAGCACTTTTCCATTTTTAATCAACCGTTTATGTTCTATGACAAGCTTGATTTTAATAAATATTTTTACTTTTAATAAAGCTTCAAAACTTAAATAGACTCTGTGGTTTTTGGTCATGAGTGATTGAGCAAATGGTTTTGCAATTTGCAAACATGAGCCAGTGCCTCTGACACTTCTGGACTCTGACTCCGTACTCTTGTCCTGCGTTGGATAATCATCATTGGGGATCAATCATCGATGAATTCGGGAGCTAAATGACTCTGCCACACTATCTAGTCAGTAAGGAGATTGGGGGTTCTTCAAAGTCTGATATCACTGAGGTATGTGGAAAGTCTACCTGCACCTATTATAATTGATAAACAATGCACTATTTAGTGTCCATAGTTCTGTTTGTGCAGATTTGTCCCTGCAACAGTAGTAGTATGGATTGTCCTCCTATCCAAACCAAAAGTAAAGTAATATCTTATTCTTTCTTGGTGGTCATTCACCTTTTTATTGTTGGTAATTGTCAAAGCATAAACATTTAGAAGACTTGAAAAGACATTATGGACAATCCCAGAGGACTGCACTCAGTGCATAGTGCTATTGCTGACTGGAATGGGAGTTTCGTTTTACACCTTTTGCCAAATGTTCAATCTTAGTTAGCTACACAGGCAGACTAATAATCTAGTAATACCACAGGGAGTCATAGTCGAGGCAGGATAAGAATTTAGATACAGTCTACAAGAAGATCAAAGACAATTTCTAAAAAATAGAATGAGGAACGCTAGGAAAAAATAGCAAATAGACAACTATTCCACGGGATATATTGACCTATCTCATGTGGTCTGCTAGGATATTAGTATTGCTTGATTTGCAGACCGTCGACTTGGAAAGTTATGTAACTCACTAAACAAACTACTAAAAAGGTTCGCCTAGGACTGGCAGGCAGCAGTCCGCAGCATGCGAAGTGACAGACAAACTCCTTCGTGATTGCAGATCAGCAACAACACTGAAAAGTTTCCTACTACATTAACCAGTCATTAAAATACTCAAACTATCAATCCACCACCACTATTTTTTCTTATTGCCAGGTGTACAAAGGAAGGACTGGACTTGAGTCTGTAGGGGCAGATTTACAAGCCCCTTGCGGCTCTTTTGCTCCAAAGTTGCGTGACTTTTGTGACGCAGCGGCAGAACAAAAGAGGCGCCATGGTGCGGCGTATATTAACAAAGTGACGCATATGGGTGATGCATCACGTTGTAAAGCCCTGCACCATCAGGGGGCGTTCCGGCTCAAGGGAGGGCGTTCCTGCGCAGGAACGCATCCTGAAAGTGGCTGAGGGAAATCTACAAGATTTCAATCAGTCACTTTTAGGACAATGATGCGTGACTCAAACCCTGCGCCTGCTTGAAGCAGACGTACGGCTTGGCGCAGCATTGGGGAGGTAGGGCACCCCAGAGCATTGCAGGAGCTGCGCCATTGTTGCGACACAACTCCAGCAATGCGCCGCATTTACGGCACAGTTGCGCAACGCTTCGGTGACGTTTTGGGCCCATGGTGTGACGCATTGTAAATACAGTTCACCAAGGGTGGTGGTGGCGTGGCGCACAATTACTGGCGCATCCCTGCTACTTTGCAGGGATGCGCCGGTAATTAAAAATCTGACCCTTAGTGTCTAGCATTACGCAGTTCTTTAAACACTCATACATAATTTCTCAGGCCAATAAAATGAACACAAAATCAAAAACAAATAAGCATAGTAGCAACGCTACTGAGAAGGAGAGCAGTGCACGTGAAATGCACAGAAGATTTTGAAATATAATTTACCTTCAATGTAATCAGCAGCATTATTGCTCTTGGTAAAGAACAAAAATTTGCAATATAATAACACAGAGCAGGAGAAAACAGAGTAGTGAAGAAATAGCTACTACTACTCACCAAGCCCGGGGATCTCGAGGCCGAGCAGGTCGATCAAGTTGTGTTCCCGGTCCAGGAGATCCGTCCAACGGTGGGTGGCCTGGTTGTAGGTGTGCCGGACCCGAGAGTGTTGGTACATGGCCCGGCACACCTTCTCCCACCGCTTCCGGCGCTCCCGGATCTCGTAGTCGCTAGCGATCTTGCCGCCTGCCATGATGGTCCTGGGGAGGCGGCGCTGGACATAAAAAACTAGTGCGGCCACCTCCTCCTTGCTAAAGATCTCCCGGGCTGTGACTTGCTCCCTCCTCAAACGCCCGCACGGGAGCCGGGCATGGGGTGCGGGACCCTTCCCCTTCTCAGGCTGCTTCCCGGCTCCCTTTACCATGGTCTGGGCAGAAAGGAAGGTAAATAATAAATAAGAAATAGAAGAAGAAAAGAAAAGAGTTTAAAAAAGTAGTTTAAAATTAACCAAAAGTAGCAGAAAACACAAAAATATAGAGCTAGAAAAATAGAGGGATAGATAATGAGTAAATTAGATTAAAAAAAACTTCAAACAAGCAAGGGATGGCAAAGATTGACAGAGGATACAAAAAGCATTCCCAGAACCATAGCAATGAATGAAAAACAAGATGGCCGCACCCGTTAACGACCACGTGGGTAAGTTCGCGCGAGATTTCCCTCGCAATCACACGCGAACTTGTACTAGCGAGCCGCACACTTTGCGAGATTACACATGGCGCCCGGAAACGGAAATACGTCACGCAAACAAGATGGCCACGCCCATGTATGACCGTGAGGGTAACTTCGCTCCGTTGCGCTACAAGCGGCTAGCTAAAGCACACAAAACCACGCCAACTAACACGCCGCAAAAAACAAATCGCATATTCGCACAAATTGGCGGCTTCCGAATTCCATCTCGCGCAAATTCGCGCCCAGCGAATCTCGCGAAATTGCAGAAAAACGATTTTTGCAAAACTGAAAGCACTCAGCAGGTGCAAAAGTTCAAACTCATCATTAGTAGCCATTCCATGTAGTGCTTCCTGAGGGGCCCCTCCAGAGTTCAGTTGCCTACTTGTAACTATTCTATGACCCTGCTCTGACCCTCACAGCAGGCTCAGAGAATAGCTACAAGTGAAGTATGCCACAAAGATCCTGTTAAAAAAAATTACACTGCAACAGAAAGCAATTACAGATAAGGAAGCAGGTGCCAGACTGGAAGTTCAAATTCAGTGACACATTAATCAACCCCTAATTCATTCATGTCAATTGAGGCAGGGCAGGTGTGCTTTTCCCCCCATAATCTACAGTGATGAACCAGAGGGTGGCAGTGATGTACCAGAGGGTGGCATGGGGGAGACAGAGGGTGGCAGTGGTGAAACAGAGGGTGCTGTGATGAACCTGGTCCCTGGCCCTGGCCCAGTGTATCCCATGATGCACTGGGCCAGGGACAGGCTAATTATGTAATGATACTAAGGATGTAATCCTCGGAGGGGACACGCGCTCCCCTCTGAGGATTACATCCTTTTGGGAGACCTCAACTTTCACCTTGAAAAGAACAACGACCGCAACACCACCACCCTTTTGGACAACCTCGCCAACCTCGGACTTAAACAACTTGTCACTACCCCCACCCACATCGCAGGGCACACACTCGACCCTATCTTCACCTCCAGCAAACATGTCTCCTTCAGCCACACCACAGCTCTCCTTTGGACTGACCACAGCTGCGTTCACTTCACCTACAACAAGCCCACATCCAACAACCACCCCCAACCCACTCTGCAAAGAAACTGGAACAAAATCACCATCGACCAGATCTCCTCATCGCTTCTTCTAAACCCCCCAGCCCACTCCTCAAACCCCGACCAAGCAGCCACCAACCTCACCCAATGGCTATCCAAAAGCGCCGTCATCCTAGCACCACTGAATAAAAGACAAATCAAACTAGGCAGCAAGAAGGCCTCCTGGTTCAACGATGATCTTAAGAAATCCAAGAAACTCTGTCGCTCTCTTGAGAAGGCCTGGAAAAAAGACCCAACCACCAGCACCAAGGACGCCTTCAAAAACGCCACCCGCATACACCACCAACTGACCTGGAATGCCAAGAAAGCCGCTTTCAAGGACCGACTAGACAACAACGCCCACAACAGCAAGGAATTATTCAACATCGTCAAGGAATTTACCAACCCCTCAGCCAACTCCAACGACATCACCCCCTCTCAAGCCCTCTGCGACTCCTTAGCCTCATTCTTCCACAACAAAATTGCAGACATCCACAACAGCTTCGACAACCGACCCGTAGACCAACCCACCCAACCCCCTGCAGGACCCCCACCCCCCTTGAACATCCTCAATGACTGGAAGCCAATCTCCACTGAGGACACCATCCGTCTGATGAACTCTATCCACTATAGCACCGCACCTCCGAGACGTCATCAACTGCTCCCTCAACTCCGCAACCTTCCCGGAAAGCTGGAAACATGCCGAACTCAGCGCCCTCCTGAAGAAACCCACAGTTGACCCCACCGAACTCAAAAACTACCGCCCTATCTCACTCCTTCCATTCCCGGCCAAAGTCATCGAGAAAGCGGTCAACAACCGCATTCCTCGAAACCAACAAATCCCTCGACTCCTCACAATCCGGCTTCCGAGCCAAGCACAGCACTGAAACCGCCCTCATCGCAGCAACAGACGACATTCGAACTCTACTGGACAATGGAGACACAGTCGCCCTCATCCTCCTCGACCTCTCCGCAGCCTTCGACACGGTCTGTCATAGCACTCTTTTACAACGCCTCAGAAACGTCGGAATCCAAGGAAAAGCACTAGAATGGATCACTTCTTTCCTCACCGGAAGAACCCAGAGAGTCCGTCTCCCACCATTCAAGTCAGAGGCCACTGAAGTCATCTGCGGCGTACCACAAGGATCTTCACTCAGCCCCACTCTCTTCAACGTATACATGAGCCCCCTCGCGGCCATCGCACGCCAACACAACCTCAACATCATCTCCTACGCCGATGACACTCAACTGATCCTATCTCTCACCAGAGACCCTAACACTGCCAAAACCAACCTCAATGAAGGAATGAAAGAAGTAGCCGACTGGATGAAGCACAGCCGTCTGAAACTGAACTCAGACAAAACAGAAGTCCTCATCCTAGGCACTTCCCCCTCTGCCTGGGACGACTCTTGGTGGCCAGAGGCCCTTGGAAAAGCACCCATCCCGACGGACCACGCACGGAACCTGGGCGTCATCCTGGATTCCTCACTCTCGATGAACAGACAAGTCAACGCTGTTTCTTCATCTTGCTTCAACATTCTTCGCATGCTCAAAAAACCATTTCGTTGGATCCCCACCGAAACTAGAAAAACGGTCACCCACGCTCTGGTCACGAGCCAACTGGACTACGGAAACACCCTCTACGCCGGTACCACCGCAAAACTCCAGAAAAAACTCCAAGTCAAGTCAAGTCAAGTCAAAAATTTATATAGCGTGCTACATACCCAGAGGGTCTCTCAAGGCGCTTGAGGAGGGGAGGGGAGTTACTTGTCGAATATCCAGGTTTTAAGTTGCTTTCTGAACGCCAGGTGGTTCTGTGTGAGACGTAGGTGAGTGGGGAGTGAGTTCCAGGTTTTAGCTGCGAGGTAGGAGAAGGATCTACCTCCCATGGTGGTTTTATTGATGCGGGGAATGGTAGCAAGGGCTTGGTTGGAAGATCGTAGCTGGCGAGGGGGGGTGTAGAAGGAAAGTCGTGTGTTGAGGCATTCGGGTCCAAGTTCGTAGAGTGCTTTGTGAGCGTGGGTTAGGAGGCGGAAAGTGATCCTCTTATTGACGGGGAGCCAGTGGAGGTTTTTTCAGGTGGCTAGAGATATGGTCTTTGCGTGGGATGTCTAGTATGAGTCTGGCTGATGCGTTCTGGATGCGTTGGAGTTTATTCTGGAGTTTTGCGGTGATACCCGCGTATAGGGTGTTTCCATAGTCCAGGCGACTTGTAACCAGTGCATGGGTGACTGTCTTTCTGGTTTCGGTTGGGACCCAGCGAAATGTTTTTTTGAGCATGCGGAGGATGTTGAAGCATGAAGATGAGACTGCGTTGACTTGTCTGTTCATCGAGAGAGAGGAGTCCAGGATGACGCCCAGGTTTCGTGCGTGGTCCGTCGGGATGGGTGCTTTTCCAAGGGCCTCTGGCCACCAAGAGTCGTCCCAAGTGGAGGGGGAGGTGCCTAAGATAAGGACTTCTGTTTTGTCTGAGTTCAGTTTCAGACGGCTGTGCTTCATCCACTCTGCTACTTCTTTCATACCTTCATGTAGGTTGGTTTTGGCGGTGTTGGGGTCTTTGGTGAGTGATAGGATCAGTTGGGTGTCATCTGCGTAGGAGATGATGTTGAGGTTGTGTTGGCGAGCGATGGTCGCGAGGGGGCTCATGTATATGTTGAAGAGGGTGGGGCTGAGTGAGGAACCTTGGGGTACGCCGCAGATGACTTCAGTGGCCTCGGACTTGAATGGTGGGAGGCGGACTCTCTGGGTTCTTCCGGTGAGGAATGAGGTGATCCATTCCAGTGCTTTTCCTTGGATCCCGATGTTTTTGAGGCGCTGTAGAAGAGTGCTATGGCAGACTGTGTCGAAGGCTGCGGAGAGGTCGAGGAGGATGAGGGCGACTGTGTCTCCGTTGTCTAGTAGAGTTCGAATGTCGTCTGTTGCTGCGATGAGAGCGGTCTCCGTGCTGTGTTTGGCTCGGAAGCCGGACTGTGAGGAGTCGAGGGATTTGTTGCTTTCGAGGAAGGGGGCGAGCTGGTTATTGACGGCTTTCTCGATGACTTTGGCCGGGAATGGAAGGAGCGAGATGGGGCGGTAGTTTTTGAGTTCGGTGGGGTCTGCTGTGGGTTTTTTCAGAAGGGCGCTGAGTTCGGCGTGTTTCCAGCTTTCCGGGAAGGTGGCGGAGTTGAGGGAGCAGTTGATGACGTCTCGGAGGTGTGGTGCTATGATGGAGTCTGCTTTGTTGAAAATGTGGTGAGGACATGGGTCTGTGGGGGATCCTGAGTGGATGGAGTTCATCAGGCGGATGGTGTCCTCGGTGGAGATTGGGTTCCAGTCGTTAAGGGTGTTCGAGGGGGGTGCAGATACGGTAGAAGATTGGGTGGGATGGTCTCCGGGTTTATATGTCGAAGCTGTTGTGGATGTCTGCAATTTTGTTGTGGAAGAACGAGGCTAGGGAGTCGCAGAGGGCTTGAGAGGGGGTGATGTCGTTGGAGTTGGCTGAGGGGTTGGTGAATTCTTTGACGATGTTGAATAATTCCTTGCTGTTGTGGGCGTTGTTATCTAGACGGTCTTTGAATGAGGCTTTCTTGGCAGACCGGATTAGTTGGTGGTGTATGCGGGTGGCGTTTTTGAAGGCGTCCCTGGGGCTGGTGTTTGGGTCTTTTTTCCATGCCTTCTCGAAGGAGCGGCAGAGTTTCTTCGATTTCTTAAGATCATCATTTAACCAGGAGACGTTTTTGCTGCCAAGTTTGATTTGATGTTTTTTCGGCGGTGCTAGGATGTCGGCGCTGTTGGATAGCCATTGGGTGAGGTTAAACGCTGCTTGGTCGGGGTTTGAGGAGTGGGCAGGTGGGTTTTGAAGAAGCGATGAGGAGATCTGGTCGATGGTGATTTTGTTCCAGTTTCTTCGTAGAGTAGGTTGAGGTCGGTTGTGAGTGGTGGTTTTATTGTAGAAAAAGTGTACGCAGCTGTGGTCCGTCCAATGGGTCGAGTGTGTGACCTGCGATGTGGGTGGGCGTAGAGACAAGTTGTTTGAGTCCGAGGTTGGCGAGATTGTCCCGAAGGGAGGTGGTGTTGTTGTCGTTGCTCTTTTCCAGGTGAAAGTTGAGGTCTCCTAGTAAGATGTATTCCTCGGAGGGGAGGGCGTGTGGGGTGATGAAGTCAGTGATAACGTCGCTGAATTTTGCACAGGGTCCTGGAGGTCTGTAGAGGAGAGTGCCTCTGAGTGTGGTCCTGGGGTCGGTGTGGATCTGGAAGTGAAGGTGTTCGGCGCTAGCGAGGTTGACGTCTGAGCTGGTTGAGATGCGGATGGAGTTCTTGTGGACGATAGCGATGCCTCCTCCTGTTTGGTCGGTGCGATCCTTACGGATGATCTTGTATCCTTCCGGGATGGCAATGGTGATGTCAGGGGCTGATGAGGCATTCATCCATGTTTCTGTCAGGAAGGCGACGTCGGGAGAGATGGTGTCTAGTAGATTCCAAAGTTCGATGGCGTGTCTGTGGACTGAGTAGGTGTTGAGCAGGATGCATTTTAGGTAGATGGAGTCAGATATGTGGCTTGTGTCCGTGGGTGAAGAGTTGATCTCGCTGCCGTCGAACTTGCAGGATTTGCAGGAGAAGGGACCATGGGTGTGTCCAGGAGTGGCTTGGATGCAGTGGGGGAGTCGGCCGGGGTTAAGGGCTAGGAGGGTGGTGGCATCGTAAGTAATGCGGGGGAGGTGGGAGGTACGAGGACCAGGGGGTCTGGCGCTGGGCGCGGTCCAGGCGTGGACGGGCGTAGACGGGCTTACCTTTGGCGCACCTTTGGCGCGAATGGGGCGTGGTCGCTGCGCGTGAACGCTGCGTGCAAGAGCAACTGTCATATGTAGATAGTGAGAGGGGAGGGGCGAGGGAGGGTGAGCTGGGAAGGCGGGAGCGGGGCGGAGACTCGGGCAGGGCCGACAACAATAATATCAACAACAAAATGGCCGGTGGTACGGAGCAAACAAACAGGCAAAATAATGCAAAGTGCAGAAGTCAGTAAAGCCAACACAGCGAGGGCACAAATATCCTTGCAACTACTTAGCAGGCGAGGTGAAGCAGCGTTCTAAAGGCACATTAACTTACAAAGATAACAATCTTGCAATGTGAGTAGGTTACGTGATTCAAATCGATGTTTGCAATTAAAGCGTGCAGTGAAAGATGAAATGACAAATTAGCAGCGCTGTATGCAAACAAATGGAGCGCTCCTACAATGCGAGCTAATTAAATAAACAAATGAGTGAATAGCAGCGCTGTATACAAACAAATAAGGCTCTCCTACAATGCGAGCTATTTAAATGAATAAATGATTAGCAGCGCTGTATGCAAATTAGCGGTCCTGCAAAGCGAGAAGAAATCGTGGTAGCGCCGAGTGCAAGCAGCTGGGGAGAACAACGATACCAGGCAGTTAGGGGAGGCAGGTCGGGAGCAGCGTGGAGGAGCGGCCGTGTCTGTGGTAAACAGGACGGTCACAGCGCGATCTTCTCAGCGCGGCCCTGATAGTCTCAGTGGGAGGGAGGGTGAGCTGGGAAGGCGGGAGCGGGGCGGAGACTCGGGCAGGGCCGACAACAATAATATCAACAACAAAATGGCCGGCGGGACGGAGCAAACAAACAAGCAAAATAATGCAAAGTGCAGAAGTCAGTAAAGCCAACACAGCGAGGGCACAAATATCTCTGCAACTACTTAGCAGGCGAGGTGAAGCAGCGTTCTAAAGGCACATTAACTTACAAAGATAACAATCTTGCAATGTGAGTAGGTTACGTGATTCAAATCGATGTTTGCAATTAAAGCGTGCAGTGAAAGATGAAATGACAAATTAGCAGCGCTGTATGCAAAGAAATGGAGCGCTCCTACAATGCGAGCTAATTAAATAAACAAATGAGTGAATAGCAGCGCTGTATACAAACAAGTAAGGCTCTCCTACAATGCGAGCTATTTAAATGAATAAATGATTAGCAGCGCTGTATGCAAATAAGCGGTCCTGCAAAGCGAGAAGAAATCGTGGTAGCGCCGAGTGCAAGCAGCTGGGGAGAACAACGATACCAGGCAGTTAGGGGAGGCAGGTCGGGAGCAGCGTGGAGGAGCGGCCGTGTCTGTGGTAAACAGGACGGTCATCCAACGCATCCAGAACGCTTCAGCCAGGCTCATATTAGACATCCCGCGTAAAGAACACATCTCTGGTCACCTGAAAAACCTCCACTGGCTCCCCGTCAATAAGAGGATTACTTTCCGGCTCCTAACCCACGCACACAAAGCACTCTACGAAATCGGACCCGAATGCCTCAACACACGACTGTCCTTCTACACCCCCTCCCGCCAGCTACGAATCTCCAACCAAGCCCTTGCCACTGTACCTCACATCAACAAAACCACCATGGGAGGTAGATCCTTCTCCTACCTTGCAGCTAAAACCTGGAACTCACTTCCCACTCACCTTCGCCTTACTCAGAACCACCTAGCATTCAGAAAGCAACTTAAAACGTGGATATTTGACAAGTAATTCCCCACCCTTCTTCAAGCGCCTTGAGACCCTCTGGGTATGTAGCGCGCTATATAAATTTATTGACTTGACTTGACTATTTGCATATAGCCAGGTTCTGAGCTGGGATGGTGCAGTGAGCTGAATAACGGTGATGGATCAAGCCCTGATCTTTGGACTGGGTAAGAGTGGTCTGCGTAATTCAGACACTCTGTTCATCACCACCCCCTTTTCTGAATCGTTTTTGGCCACTATAGGTGTGGCAGGGTATACTCAGACATGAGTCCCTTGCTCACTGCACCATCAGGATTCAAGCAAGCTGGGCTGACGACGGCTGAAATGCCAGAAACCGGTCCCCGGAAGCTTGTCTCCTTCCTGGTGAAGAATTGGCTTGGTAGTTTGGTCTGCCCTGTTCCCATGATGCACTGGGCCAGGGACAGACTAATTTGCATATAGCCAGGTTCTGAGCTGGGATGGTGCAGTGAGGTAAATAGCGGTGATGGATCAAGCCCTGATCTTTGGACTGGGTAAGAGTGGTCTGCTTAATTCAGACACTCTGTTCATCACCACCCCCTTTTCTGAATCATCTATTAAAAAAGGCACTGAGGCAGAGACTGGTGTAAATTGTCACAACTGCATGCAGGCCATTGCCGCATGGATGACGTCAAACTGCCTTAAGCTTAAAGCAGGGAAGACCGAGGTCATTATTTTTGGGAACTCGGCCCATATGTGGACACCTGATTGGTGGCCAGACACAATGGACACACTCCCAATTCTGGTGGATAGGGAAAAAAATCTTGGGGTGATTGTTGACTCGAAATTGGCTTATTGCGATCAAGTCAGTGGGGTTGTATCCTCCTGATTTTTTGTTCTGTGCATTTTGCGCAAGATCAATTTTCCTTCCGGAAGACAGCATGAAAATGGCAGTCACCGCACTCATTCTCTCGCGTCTGGATTATTGCAATGCTCTCTTCATTACCATCCAGAAAGGGCAGTTGAAAAGATCCAGATGGTGCAGAATGCGGCAGCCAGACTACTTGCTGGGATTCCCAAATTCGCCTCAGTTAGGGCAGAACTTAGAGCCCTTCACTGGCTCCCTGTTGACTCTCGGATTCAGTTTAAGGCTTTGTGCCTGGTATTTAAAGCCCTAAATGGTATTGGCCCTGATTCTTTGAAGCATTCTTTTCAATGGTATGTTCCTGGAAGGGCCCTTCGCTCCATGCAAGCCAAACAAGTCTCTCTCCCCCGCGTGGCGAAACAGAGCTAGGGTGGAAGGAGTTTTTTTGCTATTGTGCTGCTAAGGCATGGAATAGTCTTCCTTTTTCCTTAAGGAGCTCGACAGAACTGCTCCTGTTTCAAAAGGGATTGAAAACCTGGCTTTTCAGGCAAACAGCTCCTGCCCACTGTGTTGATCAAAATTTTTTTTTCAGATGGTACTGTACAGCGCCACAACATCTCTGGGTAGCAGAGCGCTTTAAAAATCTTATTCACATAACATAACATCAGGAATTCTCCCCAGCTCCAGTCGGGGACACCCCCAGGTTAGGGCTGTAGGCATCGAGTAGATTATAGAGGCAGGTCAGGGATCACCGAATCCCAGGTCAGGATCACTGGGGAGACCTCCTTATGGTATTGGGACACTCAAACTCGGGCTATGGGCGTTGGATGTAGATTGGTGAAGAACTGGATTCGGTATCTATGTTGGGGTCTTTGGTTGAGTAGATCCAGTGCTCACAGGAGACAGAGTCTTTTTGATGAAGGCAGGGCAGGTCCTCCAAATTCTGGATGGCTATGGCTGCTGGACACGCCGGGGTTTCACTGGGTGAAGGTCAAAGTCAGGACAGACCGGTAGGGCTGGGGCCAAAGCAGTTGTTGTCGTCATTTCCTCGGTTAGCATGGCTCTTCGGTCCTTATTCTTAAATACTTAATTTAGGGGTGTTACAGGAGTGTGCAGGTTGGCACCAATTGGTTCCTTCCTTGGGGTGAGTACACCCTCTATTTGGCCACCCTCCAGTGGGAGTGGGGCATGAGCCTCTCTCTGATTGGTTGTGTCCCCTCATTGTCACGATAGAGGGGGCTGAGATGTGTGCTTCACCTCAACTACCCTACCTGGGGAATGGGTTTGGCAAAGGTGAGCACACCCCTCCGCCTAATATGGTTTTCCTGCTGATTCTCCGGCCCAAAGGGCGGGTCAGAACTGGTGAGAGCCAGTTGCGAGGTGCAGCAAAAGGCAGGATCAGCTAACAAATGTGGCAGTCCTTTGAAGATTCCCCTTCATAGACCCAGCCCATCCTGGAGAAGGCATGACACCTCTGCCCAATGTGGGTTTGGTTTCTGGACCCAGAGAGTGGTAGGGCTGTCTGGTTGTGGCAAATGGAGGGTAGCCATTCAGGAACACACCAGTGCTGGTCATTTTTCAGGGGGCATCTCAAAGATGCCCTCTGAGTGTATTATACATTAAATCCCACACTGGCATCAGTGTGGGTTTAGTGGAAGAGGTGTGGTGCAGCGGCCAGGATACCTGACTCCAGACCACGGGGTTCACGGCTCGATCGTGGAGAAGCATGGCTCAATGGTTAGAGCACAAAAAAGGGGGAAAAAAAGCAATGACATAAATAAATGTCTGGGTTAACTAACTAATCGTGGTTTCCCTTTGTTCAGCATTAAATGTCCTTTTCATTGCTGTTCACAGAGGCATAGGTAAATCCCCCTTTTTTGTGCATAATAGGCCCTACCTACCCTCTTCCCTACAGGGCCAAACCCCCCTTCTTCCTTCAATGGTTAGAGCAGCAGACCCTGATGCAGAGGTCCGGCCCGGGACCAGGGTTCAATTCCCACCTCGGCGGCTCTTGGACTGAATTTCCCAGGACCTGATAATTCTCGCCTCCGTGCCTAGTCTAATCATGGGTCCCACTCTGTGACTCTGGGCAATAGCTTGCTTAATCTCCACAATGGCCCCAGCAGCGCTTGGATGCCTGACCTCCACCTTGAGGGTGCCCAGGGGTGGACATTTCACAGGAAAGCCAGGATGGGTTCCACAGCGTATGAATACAGCGCTACGAGACCTCTGGGTAGAAGTGCGCTATATAAATACAAACACATTTACATTTACATTTACATCTCCGGCACCGGCGGCAGGTTAGTCCAGCACAATGTGACTCCGGGCAATAGCTCACTTAGTCTTCCCGACGGCCCCCAGCGCCGGGACACCTCTCCGTAGGTAATTGTGCGCTTTAACAAATGCTGGTATTTCATATAATTTAATTTCATGTACTGAGAAGTTTGCTACCAAACTCTCCAGGTTTCAGTAAAGCCATGATGGAGCATCGGAGTTCATAATGACTAACTCCCAGACCATACACTCTCTGTGGCTTTACTGCTCTTACAATGTTTAAGAATGGACTGTAGGGGTACAGTACTCATGTCACTGTAACCTCACCTGTGGTCTATTGCACCCTGCTAGATGGGTGACTTAGCTAGGACACAGGCAGTGGGTTGCAGGCCGGGCGCACTGGGATGTGTGCCATGACAACTCTTCAATTTTCCCTGCACCACAACACACAGCCTACAAGGGCAATGTGTAGGGTTAAGGTGCAGGGTCTCTAAGAGTGTCACAATAGGTGCTGCAGCCCTTAGAGGCCTTCCCTGGTCAGAGTGTCCTTGGTACCCATGGTACCTTTTACAAGGGGCTTACTTTTGGCCAGAGATGTGCCAATTGTGGGTACAAAAGTATAGCTTTGGGAAAAAACACAGGCCCTGGGAACCTGATTGGCAGGAACCCAGGGCACACCAAGTCAAATGTGCATAATGTCATTGAAAGACTTTTGTGTACACTTTTTTTCTGAAATAAATATCAGGCAAAATAAGAGAATATAACAAACAAGTGTTGCCTATACAAATCTACTGCAGAAAATAAGTACATTGTCGACGTTTCGGTCGATGGGCTGTCGTCTATTCGACCATCTTCAGTACTGTAGAAAAAGGCTAAACCTAAAACTGTAAGAATTGCTCTATTGACAAAGGAAATTGAATATTATTCTTTTGCAAACACATAATGAAAGTTTGCTAGAAATGAAATAACTTGAATAACTAAAATTAATCGTACAAACAAATCCCTTGTTGGTGCACTTACCTGTTTACTTTATAGCACCCAAGCCACCAAGGGTTTACTGGTTTACCCATTGCAGTTTTCATCTACCCAGGATGGGCTTTCTTTCTGGACCCAGAGAGCAGAGGCCCCCTACCCAGGGGTCCAGAAACCTGTCTGGTGGTGGCAGTTGGCAGGTAGCCATTCAGAAGCCGCACCAGTGCTGGCCATTTTCAGGGGGCATCTCTAGGATGTGCTGTGCTCTGAGTGCACTTTACATTAATTCCCACACTGGCATCAGTGTTGGTTTAATGTTCTGAGATGTTTGCTACCAAACTTCCCAGGTTTCAGTAAAGCCATTAAGGACCTGTGGAGTTTTAATGACCAACTCCCAGACCATTTACACTTTATGGCTTTACTGCACTTACAATGTCTAAGAATGGACTTAGACACCATATGGGTACAGTGCTAATTCAACTGTACACTCACCTGTGCTAGAGGGGTAACTTACCTAGAGAAGTGTGCCATGTCGACTCTTTACTTTTCTCTGATTGACAGGGACCCAGGGCACATCAAGTCAAAGTGCATCAAGTGTCAGGCAACAAGTGGAAGGTAGCCATGCAAAAAAGGGAACTGTTCTACGCCTGGGTAATGCTAACACCAGAGAAACTGGTGGGCTTGAGTACTGTCTTAGTCTTTTTGGGACTTGGAATTGAAGGATAAAGAATGGAGGGGAGATTGCAGCCGGACAACAAAGAGACGATGCACGCATGATGGGTTGGTATGCTGTCAAAAGACAAGGAGAAGGTTAAGGGTGACGTCTTTGTGTTCTTGAGACCTCAGAACAGGAGGCAAGCTAAGTTTGAAACCCTTGGAGATTTTCTTTTTCAAGTAGATGACAAAGCAGACAGCAAAGTCCTATTTTCTCCTTTCCTTGGCAGCAAGCAGCCACTGCAGGCCAGCCCCAAATAGCAAACAGCACAGGGGCAGCAATCTTCCTCAGTTTCTCCAGCTCTTCTCCTTGGCAAAAGGTTTCTCCTGATTTCCCAGAAGTGATCTAAAAGTCTTCGGTCTGGGTCCTAATTATTATACACAAAAATCCTTTGTTCTCTGAAGGCAGAGAGTGTCTGTACCCAGCCAAAACCAGTTCTGTCCTCCCTGATGCAGCTTCCTGGCAGGAGGCGGAGAGAGCATTGTTGAAGGCAGACCAGCAGGGCCAAACTGGCCATAGTGGGCACTGGGCGTTTCCCCGGTAGGTCGCTAGGGCGGGGCCCGGTTTTGGGGCCCTGGGGGGCGTTTTTGTTACCACGGGTCGGCAATATCGGCCCACAGTAACAAAATTGACCGAAACCGGCCCTCTTAAACTGCTCGGCTGCACTCCCCCTCACCCGGGGTGGGTGGGCAGCTGAGCAGTTTGCCAGGGCCGGTTTCTGTTCCAAGTCCGGCCGTGCAGAACAAGCCCATTCAGGTGAAAAGGAAATCTCCTCCCCTTACTCTAATTGCAACCCAGGTCTATTCAGCCCTGCCCTGACACATCAGACTTCTGGAGCCACTGCCCTCTCCAGCACCCTGTCATCCAAAATCCAGACATACAATGCACAAACCTAGCAGAGGCACACTGGATCGTTAGGCAAAAAAATATCTACTTTCTAAAAGTGTTATTTTTAAACACAGAATGTAAAAATCGCCCACACTAAAAGATACACTTTAACATTCTTCGTTCAGGCATACTAAACTTAATTTTCCTATCTTGTTCCTAGGGTCAGTTGTGTTTATAAGATGTTATAAACAAAATGACCATTCAGGCCTATGGGAACAGATAGCCTTGCAATAGTAAAAAACGAAATTAGCAGTAATTCACTATCAGGACATGCTAAACACATCAGATCATGTCCTACCTTTTCACATACAATGCACCCTGCCCACAGGGGTACCTTTGGCCTACCTTTGGGGTGACTAACAGGTTTAGGGACTGGCAATTGTGTGCACTTGCCAAGTCGACATGGCAGTCCCAGACTGGGCACAGACTCTGCAATGGCAGGCCTGAGCCACATTTTACAAGTTGCTTTTGGGGATGGCACAATCAGTGCCACAAGCCCACCAGCAGCATTTGATTTACAGGCCCTGGGCACACATGGTGCACTGTACTAGGGTCTGACAAGTAAATCAAATCAGCCCATCATGGAATCACTAGACCATCAAAACAATTTACAAAGAGAGCAATAGCACTTTGGCACTAAATAGCAGTAGCAAATTGCCCAAAGCATCTAGACCAGCAAAAATACAGGAGGCAACAGCAAACAAGCATTGGAAATGCAATAGGTCTCGCCTTTGATTAAGTTAAAGATATTTACTTTGCTAATGGTATTGTATAGCAAAGCAAATGGCTTTAACTTGATCAAAGGCGAGACCTGTTGCATTTTTTATGCTTGTTAATCCTAGCCAGGGAGTCCGGGAATAAAATAGGGAATTGGATATCCCTGATCTAGTTAACATTATTTTCTGCACTTACTCTTCATTTCATCCCTACTCGTCTTTGTGATTGTATTGTCTTCCCCACTCTATTGCTCCACCTCATGCGTTGGTCTGCACAGGGGTGTGTTTTGCAACCCAATGATGAACCATGCCACATTCGTTGGTGAGGGCTGTTTTTCAAACATGTAGACTTTACCATGAACTCTTTAAGAGATCTTTTCCACTCCAACTTATAAACACATCTATATTCCGACAGGGAGGTAATCAAATTACACAATTATGGGTCATGGAATAGCGATACTTCTTACTTCATGTAAGCCATAATATGGTTCTGTAAATTATCTTATGTACGTGTGACAGAAAGACCTGTCAACCAAACCTGTAAAGATCACAGATGGTACATTGGAATAAACAACTTAAAATCGCCCATTGCCTGACCCTTTAATAACGAGCGACATATTCTAGAACAAACAAAATTTGTTATAATACGAGTCACTATACCACTGTTGAGGGGGAGATCAACAAAACATATTACAACAAAAAACGAATGTACTGAACATCCAAATTTACTTTATCTGAAAAATCTTGAGAGGAACAGGATTTTACTGATTTTACTGAATTTATGGACCCCCCTCAGAGCAGAGGAGGGAGGATTATCAGGATTAGTGACTTTCAGGAAATATATAACAGTAAGAAAAGGTATATTTTATCTCCTTAGAAATTTAGAAATAATCAGTGGCAAACACTGAGAAACCAGTGTAACAAATTTATAACATGAAAAAAAGACTTTGGATACACCTTGCATTCTCAGAATACAATGTATTTGTCACCATAAAAGTCAGGTGATCTTGGCTCATCCAATTGAGAAGAAGAACGTGCTGTCCCTCTTGCCCATGCCGACGTTATACTGATGGATTGTTACAATCAATTCCATGTCATTGATTCAAGAGAGATTTCAAGGATTTAGATTTAAGGCATTGTATTAAAGATCTCCTAGCATTTGAACAGATATAAACCAGGGATGGCATTCAGGTTAAGAACAGTTACTAACCGGGTCAGAATATATGTTCTTATCATTAAATGGGCAGTGCTATTAGAGGATTGTGTTTCAGTGCAATCAATGATGTGGTTGGTTTAATAAGTAAGAGCTTTAACACCTTGGCTGCTAAGGCTTTTCCCTTCCTGTGCTGGAAAGTATTTATTCCCATTGTTCATGACAAAGTCATCTCGTCATAAGCACAGTTCAACCGTGCCTCATGACGAGCTGACCTTGTCATGAGTATGGAAGCGGTTAAAAAAAATATATATATATATTCACTGAAAAAACCATAGGTTTCACAAACGTTATAGTTAGGAATTAGCTTTTAAAAAACCTTTGAAATTCACTAAAAAAACCATAGGTTTCACAATCGTTATAGTTAGGAATTAGCTTTTAAAAAACCTTTGAAATTCACTGAAAAAAACATAGGTTTCACACTCGTTATAGCAAGAAATTAGCATTTACAAAACCTTTGAAATTCACTGAAAAAACCATAGGTTTCACACCAGTTATAGTTAGCTGAACAGTTTACTCATACAAAACCATTGAAATTCCCACGTTATAGTTAGTTTGACTCACTATAACTCGTGCGCCCGCATTCCACTGCTGATGATGTCACATATTACATCATTCATGACATGGTCAGTGACATCACTGATGACATCACTGATGACATCACTGATGACATCATCCAGTGAATGTGTGTTCCTGTAAAGTTAAAATGTGTCTAACATTGAAGAATTAGTGTATGTATGAGTATCCGGATGATGGATTTAGTAGGTGCGTGACCGACTGTATGAGTGAGTGATTAAATGTGTCTTACTGAATGCATTGGTTAGTGACTAAACTGTCTGAATGTGTGCATCAGTATGTCTGTTGTTGTGTAAGCTGCTGCATGTGTTGATCATTAGCTATATGAGTGGCTATATGGGTTATTGATTGGTTGTCTAAGTATTTGAACGTGAGGGTGAGTATGTGTGTGGGTGGCTGTGAGGTGTGTGACTCTGTGCATAGATGTGTGACCAGTTCATTCACTAGGTATATGGGTTCAAGAGTGAATGTAGAAACAGCTGTATGGGCGGTTGACTGTGTGCATGGGTGTGTTGCTGAGTGAATGGATATATCAGTGCTACATGTCCATGTAAGTACATATATAAAACACAGTGCATGTGAGAGTTGGCATATATAAATGACTAAACATCAGAGCCTGTGATTGCGTAAGTGACTGTATGGATCAATGTGTACTTGTATTAGTGATTGTAAAAGAGAGTAAGTATGTGTTAGTATATGTTTGAATAAGTAAGGTTTAGTGTGTATAAGTTTGTAGTTGATGAAATGGGAGTGTGATTGATTCTTTGCATAACTGACTAGGTGTTTGAGTAACTTTGTGGATGAGTGTCAGCATGTAAGTGTCTGTATAGGTGTATGAGTGGATATGATAGTGTTGTGTTGATGAGTGTCTGTATGTATGAGTGATTGTATGGGTGAATGAGTGGATGTGTGTGTAGACCGATGAATCAGTGAGTGCGTATGCAGTTACTGCTATTGGTGTGTCATTAATTTCAGGAATAGTAGTTTGCATTTAACACTGGGTGTATCAAAGGTTAGATTAGAGTGTGAGGAGATGTATCGTATTATCACATGAATGATGTCATCAGTGATGTCATCAGTGATGTCACTGACCATGTCATGAATGATGTAATATGTGACATTATCAGCAGTGGATTGCGGGCGCGCGAGTTATAGTTAGTCAAACTAACTATAACGTGGGAATTTCAATGGCTTTGTATGAGTAAACTGTTCAGCTAACTATAACTGGTGTGAAACCTATGGTTTTTTCAGTGAATTTCAAAGGTTTTTTGGAAGCTAATACCTAACTATAACGTTTGTGAAACCTACGTTTTTTTCAGTGAATTTCATAGTTTTTTTAAAAGCTAATTCATTTGTATATCGACTTTGTAACCTACGATTATTTTTTTTGTTAGCTGTTTTACAACAATTAATTATATATATATATTTTTAAAAACATTTGTTAAATGTATATATTTTTTTTTTACATTTTTTCCCGGTGCGCTCTGGGTGCACACACCGGTAAGCTCTTCCGAGAGTGCACCGACAGCGCTATTTCTGCGTTCGTAAAAAAAAAATATGTACGAAAAGTAAATAATAATGGAAGACATTTAGTACCATACTTATAAAAGCAGTATTTTTGATTTACGAAATTAAAATTATTTTGAATTTCCATAAAGCTATCGAAACGTCACGCGTAAGTACCCCCGGAAGCGGCTACGTTCGTGCTGCTTATGCGCCCCCGGAAGCGCCTATGTTCGCGCCGCGTAAGCTCCCCCGGAAGCGCTTGGGTGCGCGCAGCGTAAGCGCGTCAAGTCATGTGACCTTAAAATAACTCTTTTCATTGGTTGCTAAAAGTTTTTTTACAAAGAATGAAATCCCCACTCATTTCCTTCACTTCTTCTTTCATTTTTGTGACTGCAAGACCTTTCTTTTTGCTGTCGGATCTTTGTGGGATTAATATCTTAGATTACCATGGCTGCCAGACCATCCAGCAGTGAAGATGAGTTAAATGAATTTCTTGATGAAGAGGTTCCTCAGCCGAAAATAAAAGAACACTTCATATGGAAGTTTTTTTCCATTACTAATGACCAGAAAAAAGTCAATGCTCCAAAGGTGGAGTGCAGGATTTGTCACACTGTCTTGTCACAGGGTGACCCCACCAAGAAATATTCTTTTGGAAACTCCACAATGATTCGTCATGTCGAGAGGAGGCACCCCCAGAACTTTGCGCGGGAGAGTGTCAGGGCTCTGGCACGAGAGGTTCCCAGTGATGGGGCCTCTACTTCAACCGGAGGAGCAACTACTTCAGTGAGGGGTCGATCGCAAGAGCTGATTCCAAACATTCAGCCTGTTTTTAATAAAGGCGTTATTAAATGCAGAGACTGTGATCAGCTACTTTGCTATGGGGAACAAAGTGTTCTGCTCATGGCTCGAGCATTGGAGAACCATCGCTGCCGTTCCCAGCCCTAAATTTGTTTTTTGTTTTTGCTTCTGTTGAGCAGTTTCCCATTCCCTGTTTTTGTTTTTGTTCTGAAAAAAGAAGAAAAAAAAAGTTCTTTTCAGAACTACCTGCAATTCCCATCAAAGAGCTGTGTTCTTAAAAAAATGAAAAAGAGTAAGTGAAGTAGAGTGCATTGATAAAGGAGAGGAAAATTAGTAAGAAAGCACAGAAAGGGACGAGAGGAGAAGGGAAGTGAAGTAGGGGGACTGAAAGAAGGTGAGTGTGGGGAAGGAGAGTGAGGAGAAGGAGAGTGAACATGGAGAATGTGGATATGCAAAGAAAATGTAGTAAAGGAACGGGGGTGTGGAAGGGTAAGAAAAGAGCAGTTATGTTTTGGAAAGAGTGGAGATACAGACTGGATAAAGACAAGTAAGTGTGAGACCAGGTAAGTAAGGCAGTGAAGAAACAGAGAAAGTGAAAGAAAAAATAAGAGTAGAAGACTGAAGGCCTCATTTTTGCACGTGCCTCACAGCAGGCGTAACACTGACGCAGGTCCTTTAACATGGGCCTGGCCCCATGTGAAAGGATGCATTGCTGGAGTTGTGCCACTTTTGTGACACACTCCAGCAAAGCATCACTTTTGCGCTTACAGATACGTCAGAAATACGAACGTATCTGTAAGGATTTGCGACATAATGCATCATAAATTAAATATGACGCATGAGTAGAAGACTGAAGGCCTCATTTATGAGGCATGCGTCACTTTTACGCCACCGGTGCATCACTTTTTGTGACGCACCTGTGCAGTAAAAAATGCACCTTGTTGAGTCATATTTACAAAGTGACGCATCTAGGTAGATGCGTCACTTTGTAAACCCCTGCGCCACATTATACCTACGTCAGGTGTAATGTATGCAAAAGGGGCGTGTTGACACAAGAAAGGGTCGTAGAGGTGACGCAGTGAAATCGATGAGATTTCACTACGTCACTTTTAGGACGCTGTTGTGTCAAAATCTTGCGCCTGTCTCACAGCAGGCGTAAGACTGATGCAGGCGCTTTCACATGGGCCTGGCCCCATGTGAAAGGATGCATTGCTGGAGTTGTGTCACTTTTGTGACACAATCCAGCAATGCATCCAGTAGACACCCCCAGAAAACCTAGGGGGTCAGGGGGTGTCTACTCTGCCCCCTTTTAATTATTTCACCCTTTCTTTTTCACCTCTTGTGTCTCGATTCTACTGAGACACAAGATGGCGGACTCGCCGGACTGTTTAGAATGTTGACAGACACCCGACAGCCAATCAGCTTTCCGCTCGCGCACTCCCGTAGCGCGCCGGCTGCGCTCCCCGGTACGCGCACCTGTGAGCGCTCGGAGAGCGCCTACAGATATATATGTGTTTTTGAAGTTAATTTTCTTAAAAACCACTGGAGCAATTTTCACCAAATATAGCAAAGGCACATCTGCGTACCAGTCCCTACAATTTTGCCAAGTTTGGCGTAATTCCATTCAGCAGTTCGGGCTGTAGACTTGTCAGACCGTCCTATGGAAATTAACATGGGGAAAACACGTTTTGGGACCCCCCTTTTTTCTCAGCCGCCACTTCACGAACCCCCCCGAAACTTTCAGGGAAGGAGCGCAGCGGAGCTGGCCAAAATTTTGGAAAATTACACACAAATTCCTCAACCGACACCAAAGTTATTACCAATAGAATGTTGCGGATTTCCTATGGTAGCCAATCCCAACTATAACTACCTACTGGCGACCGCCAGTAGGTAATATATATATTTGGTGATGTCTGACAATGGCATAAGTAACCGGAGTCACTCAATGTTAAATCACTGGACAATATTATAGACATATTAAAAGGGGCTGGCATTGCGACTTCCACTTCACTGTGGTCAGAGTTCTTGAAGTACAATTTTACCATATTCAAGGAGCCAATCCAAGCCACATACAGTGGTTTTCAAGGTGTATGCGATACTATGCTCCTAACTCCATACATGCAATGGCGTTGTGTCAGAGAACTTCCTAAGAAGTCAAAATTACATCATTGGTGACTGGATTGGCACCATGTGGTTTATTTCGGGACACTCTGGCATAGATATTTTTCAATTATTTAACAAGGGAAATATTTGTCTGAAATGTTTTTTTTGCCAATCAGTTTTAAAGTAACTTTGTCAAACCGAGCTTCATGTATCAGTAGATTATAAATGTAATCCTTCAATCTATATAGTTTTGTAAATTTTTTTATGGATATGAATACAAGTATTTAAGAATGGACGTAAACAATAGACTTGAACCAGTGCAGTACATAACTGTGTTCGAAACAACTGCTAATACAAAAACTACATAAATCATTGCTGTACGAAATGTGAGATGATGCAACAGGCAAAATCTTCTGAAGGAGGGACTCGATACAGAAGAAGAAACTATGTGACTATAGAGCACAGAGTGTGGCAAATATAAGGAACAATCAAGGAAATTAGGATGAAAAAGGGAACTGAGACAGAGGACATCATGTAAGACAGAAGGCAATAAACATTGTATATACATTTTGATTAGAAACATGGGGAGAGGGGTAAGCTTTAGCAATTAAATATGGTAATTACATATTGAAGCGACCACCCCACCCACAAGCATAGAAGGTTGTGCCTCGTCCCACAGCTCAACTAGTCCGTACTGCCACCTGTTGTTACTGACAATCCTCCTTTAGTGACTAGGACAACACAAAGCAGATACATTCACTCACTCACCAGAAACCAACCCCTGTAGAGCAGACTGGATGAATGAGTTACGCCCACAGCTCATCGATTACAGTTTGAAAAGCAAGCTGCAATAGCAGACCTTTCTAGCGGGATTCATGATGAGCTTTTGATGATCAATTACTGGGTAATGTTATGTTACGCATATTATGAAGCATCTACTTTCCTTCAAAGATCTAACAACAGCAACATTGGTCATCATACCAAAATTCGAGCACCACAATATTCTTTTAGAAAAAGCCTCCAACGATCTTCTCAACTCGGACTTCTTCAAAAATTGGAGACAAGATTCCTCAACAATGAGAGCCACGGCCACCGACCCGGAAGTTACCTCATAACATAACATAACATAACATTGCTTCCCACTAAAGGAAAAATGGGAATTCAAGGTCTTTATTATTATGCCCAACTCCTTCTACAATAAAGCCACAAGACTGGTCCAGTAAGATTGCTCAAAAAGCCATAAATAGACCTCAAATTTCTTTCCATAACACTTCAAGTAAACACTTTTCCTTCACGTTCTCAAAAGGTGGAAGATTTGTTTCAATAGGAGCCCTCATTGGAAGCACTTTGCCTCAATATCCCCAACACATTTGAAACCTCTTCACCTACCGGAAGAACCTGGAGACATAGTTTTAAGCCAACGATATTTGACCTATTTTAGTACTTGCCTCCCGCACTGTTTTCCACCAGTATACACTAGCGCCACGCGGAACCGCAGTATGTGGTATTTACAAACCTCAACAAAAAGAAAAAGAAAAGAATAATGTTGGACCACTTTCACACTGCTAAAAAAGGGAGTGGTTGAAGAGAGGCAGCTCAGTGTCACTCCAAAAACTGAGAAAGCTGACTTAGCCCTACAGAACTCCCACCTGTGGCCTGCATGTTCCACAAAAGTCACATCAGTAGACATGACCTTGACAACTTACCGGCACTTTAAATGCGACAGTAGAGAACAGATCTTGCAACACTGGATGTATTTAGACACAGACCTTCCCCCTCACCAAACAAGCAGCAACGTATTTTTGGGCTGAGATTTAATTAACACATATAGTGGTACTCTATGAAAATGTCTTGCTTCAAAGCGCTTTCTTGGTAGGGACTTTTTAGAATTAATTAATCGATGTTGGACTCACACTAGGGCTCTTTGGGAAGCCGCACACCACCACCACCATCCAATGTAAGACACCACTCCTTGCAATTAGCAGCAAAGCTACGAACAGCACCGCATCACTGCGCGCCTTCAACAACACGCGGCGAGGTAGCAAATTTCATTTTGGGATTTTTAACCCATACTTTCAATCAGCAGTCGAAGTGCATTATAAAAAGTATGGGAACTGCAAAATTTGGGTTGGGGGGGTCAAAAGTATTTTTTCGTTTTAGCTATAATCTAATGATGGGCGTTCACTTTCAGATAAATGCATATAAAATAGCACATGGAAAAAAATGCAAGTTAAACTGATGAGTGGGAAAGATGCAGCAATTAAAACCGACACTGGCTTTTAAGCAGCCTTTACAGATTACACATTTCCACACATGTTCAGGTAACAGTCATTCTGGCAGGCGGGTCGTCAATCCCCCACCCCACCCCATATCTTAACATTTCCATGGATGTTTACTTTTCAGAAGAAATTGGGGAACGGAACTGTTTTTGTTAACGTAAAAAAAGTAAGAGAACGTCGTTCCCTTAAGATCCCGCCTACATCGACCTCTTTTTTGCACGTTACAAAAGGGAAGCATCACGTCCTAAAAAGCAACCGACAGCTCACTGTGCCACACATGACATGCAGATACGCATGTGGCTGTGACCCGAGGGCGCCCTTCAGCTGGTCCTAGGTTTGCAGTCAAGTGCAATAAGTCAGCATCAATGTGAGTTTTTTTGTTTCACTTTGCCCATATATGCAAGGGCTGCCAGTACCAGACTGCTGAGTGCCGTGGGCAGTGTAGCCAGACCTGTCTGAAAGGCATCTTCATGACGCCGGTCATGTTAACAGCAGACTCTCTAGAACCCGCTGTTATTCATGAATGACTGCAGAGCATCCAAGCGCCCAGAAGCAGCCAAAATGCTCAACGTTGGTGCTATTTTAAAACACAGAAATACACTAACATACCATGTTCAGCTGCAGTCTTTAATCAGCTATATCAGTACAACTGATCTGTCCGGTACACAGCTGTAATAACTTTTGAATTCAAAACAACTGTTGAACATATACGCTGAAATATCTCACAAGTAAAGTAGATTGCCAAGTCCTGTTCTTAGCATTTTTGCATTCTAGGACATGAAGTTTTGCGTAAGACAAATACATCGCAGACACTCAATGAATGAAGACATGAAATCTGAGAAAACAACTAGGTACAGAAGCAGAACCCCAATCAAACTGAAAAAAGCAAAATGCATATTACCCCACATAACATTTGCATGTGTCCAATTGAACACCCATGTGACAAAGAATAACACAATGTTCTCATTTTAAAGCAGGCTATGCACTGCAATACAAGTACACAGAAGTAGCAATATATTGAATGAAAGAAAATGCAAACAACAACCTGCAACGTTTTGATCCCTTCGGAAGGGCACGCAGCATCAACAATAAATAGAACTTTGGAAACCTAAAAACAGACGTAAACATATTCTTCTTCCCTTATTAGGTAGACAGCAGCAACTTCCACATCAACCCCAGAACTACGGGAAAGGCTTCTCCAGCATGCAACTGGAACAGTGGGCATCTACAGCAAAGTGCACAGAGAGAACTGCAAGGGAGGAGGCATAGACCTTGTTTTCATGCTCCCCAGGGCTCTGGGGTCACAGGTTGCCCCACGTTGTCCGGGACATTTTCGTCCGCTCTCGGAAGCTGCCGCAGGAAAGCTCACCGGCAAACTCCGGCCTCGCTCTACCCCATTCAGCAGTTTCCCATTCTCTGGCCGGCTCTTTTACTCAGGGCGAGAGGAGAGTTGGCTCAGGTTTCAGAGCATGCCCCTGGATGCGTGGAGGAAATGACGTAATGCCCCTCACTCTTTCCTATGGTTCGGGATGTCACTGCAGAGAAGGGGAAAGAGTAGCCCACCCTTGAGGGCTAAGTTGAACAAGCAAGACACGCCCTTGGGTAGCGAGTCTACAGCGCATCTTGCTCACGCTGCCTGCACCCGCCAGTTGGCTCTCTAATTGGTTGACAAGGTCCACCAATCACAAAGCATATTTAGTATTTGCCAACCAATCAGAGAGCTGACTGGCCCGTGCCGACAGCGTGATGCAACACTACGCGGGAGACCTAAAAACATGCCCACTAAGATAACACAATTTTACGACGAACGGAAAGCAGGCGAGACAGTCCAAGTGGGATGTCCCAAAAAGCCAAAGGGAGGCAACATACATAGCTCTTTTCCATTGGCTGGCTACTGTTTACCATAAACGGTAACGCCAGCCAATGGGAAAGAGGGGCGGGGCTTAAAGCCCTTTTGTAAAAGTACTCATCTGCATTGAATCTCGCCAAGCGAGCTGCACATGTGCGCAGCAACACTAGGCGAGACCTAAAAATGGAAGGGAGACTCACGCCAATTGTGCCAGGTCTAACAGTTTAGTAAAAGAGCTAACTATCCTAAAAATGTCTTTGCAGGAGTTCTCTGCGGTGTTAGTCGATTTACAAAATAGTCTCTTCTAGCAACCCTCATCGATTTATGGAGTTCTTTTAGAACTTCCTTGTAAGTCAATTTAGCCAAATGACAATATTCTTTCCTCCAAAGGCGTTCTTTTCATTTACATTAACTTTTTTCTGCTCTGAGATCCTAGCAGTTCATCCCTGTACCCGGTGGCAGGCACCTCAAGGTTGCTCAAAGGCTTGCAATGTTTTTTCGAAAAGACCCCACCTCCCTGAACAGCCTTTCGTAGTAAGCCATACTACTGTTTTACCACTTTTTGCACTACAGCACGCAGTTTGTGAATCGGGCCCATCATATCCCTGGGACCAGAGGGTCTAACTAACAGAATGGTATCTCAGTTTTGGGGCGGGCAAGATGGCCGACGCTGGATTGCTGTGAGCAGTCGCACTCTTTCCCCTCTTAAGCCTTAAGGACTTAGAAGCATGATTTGAGAGGCTGAAATCCATGGACATCCTGAATTACCTGAATGGCACCTGAATGGACAGTATACGGTGATTCCAACCTAACCGGAGTGTTGTATCCAAGGTCGGCCCTGACACAGATTCAAAACTACCAGCGAGTTATTGCCTGGTTTAAGAGGGGTGCTAGGAGCCTGCTGAGTGTGATTGGGCTTGGGCTTAAAAGGAAACTACTGGCGCAGCAGGCACAAGAGATCAAAATGCCAGCAAGAACGTCAAAACAAGAAAAGCAAGAAAAAGAAAAGGAAAAAAAGACGCCGGGAGGAGCTGCGAATACGGAGGATATGAGCAAGCCTACACGCAATCCCGGTGCCATCCCTAAAGCAGGAATCACCATAGGGAGAAAGAAAGCAGAGCAAAAAGGTAAACCAGCCCCTGAGGTGCAGGCAAGTTCAACAGCACAACGACCGGCATTCCCCAGCAAAACGTGCAGAAACGAAGAGAAGCAGAAGAGCAAGGAGACAATGTTGCGGCAACCTACTGTCACGGAGGCCTTTTCACCGAGGCTACCCTCACAACATGTGGTGGACACAGTAAGCGTCGGAGGCAGACGGGACAGTGGCAGCAACGGCATCAGTGGCACCTATGGATCCGGTAAAGGCGGCGGCGGAAAACCGGGTGTTCGAGAGAGCGTCCTCGAGGACGCCAACGACGCCGAAGGGGAGGTTGCTAGGCAACGCCGCAAGCTCGATACAGGCAGCAAACTGGAGCATGACTCATCCGCGGTCACTCGCACGCTGGATCTGTCGGTGCAGCCAGAGCAGGCAGAGCGAGGAGAGCAGACGCTGCGCCCAGAAGGTAATGTCACTGATCCAGGGGTTGGAAAAAGATCTATACCTGGAGAGAGCCTAGGGCAGGCCGTATTTGAGTTTGGCAACACGGACATGCTGGGGGCTCTAATATTAGTGGAAAAGGAGATGAATTTAACAATGGGGGAGTCTTCCAAAACATGGGGAAGCACCCTTAGCCTTGCAAGCAAAGATGGAGCGTGCGAGGGAGTAGAAAAAGCTGAAGGCGGCTCTGCTGAGGGTGACTGCTTTTATTCCTTAAATGAGGAATCAGAACAAGAACAGACAAGTGCTGGGAGTACAGAGGAGTGTTCAGGCTCTGGCTCCGACTCCAGTATAGATAAAGATACCACCCTGAAAAAGAAGTCTTTGAAGCTATCTAGGCAGCTGACAGGGGGGATTGAGGGGACCCAGAAGAAATTACTATGGGACTACTCAGCAACTTCACAGTCATACCGGGAAATGGATGATAACAATCCTGAAATCCCCCATGGCGGCACATCGCAACAGATTCCCATAGAGCTTCTATTTAACACTCTTAAGCAGATCTAAGCAGAGGCCAGAACGGAAAGTCGGAGGGCAAGGCAGGATGCTAAAAAAATTCAGAACACAATGAGGAAAATGAATAAATTATATGATGAATTAGCTGAAAGAGTAACGGAAGCAGAAGAAAGAACAGGCAAGCTGGAAGATGATATGGGAGATTTCAAGACATTCAAGACGGATCAAGAAAAACTTTCGGAGGACTTCCAATGGAAGCTGGAAGATTTTGAGAATCGCTAGAGAAGAAACAACATTAGACTTTTGGGTGTAGCAGAAGGGATTGAAGGGCAAGACACAAGGCGCTTTGTGGTGAATATGTTGAAAGGGGCTTTTCCAGAGTCAGATTGGCAGTGGGACAAGGAGATCCAACGGGCACATAGATATCCCTTCACACTGAAGCAGGGAGCAAGAAAAGATGGCCAAGGCTCCTTTCCCAGAGCAATTTTAGTAAATGTGGGGAATTTTTTGCTGAGGGAGGAAATTATCGCCAAAGCCAGACCCGATAGTAAGAGGACATTTGAAGGTACTTCGTTTTTTGCTAGGCCTGATTTCTGCCATGTGACGGTAGAGAGAAGGTGGCGGCTTAGGCAGTTGATTGCACCATTACAGGCATTAGGGTCAGAAGCAGACCTCCTCTTCCTTGCTAAATTGAAAGTGGTAACAAAAGGGAAAATAAGAATGTTTAACTCAGAAATGAAAGCTCAGCAGTTTATTGAAGAGTTGAAAAACAGGAAGGGAGGTTAAGTTGTTGGAAATGATATAACAGGCGGGTGTGTACAATAGCAAGGTCTTCTATGACGAGAAAGGATGATTCATGGATTCGGCCTGTGATTAAACAGGCTGAGGGGGAAGCGACTGACGCAATTCAAAAGCGGCCACATATAGGTCATTTTTTACCTATTTGCCCGTAAAGGGGGGAGGGTGGTGGAGGGAGGGAAGGGAGCTGAGGGGTGGGGTGGTGGGGGGGGGAGAGGCACAAACGGTTGGTATTCACTATTTGATTCAGCACATATGCACATTGTATAAGTTCAGAAGTATATGGTACACAAAAATAACAGGTCTTCATATAAGGAACTTGTGGTGTTACGATGACATGTAGGATCGCTTCTATTAATATTTGCGGACTCAATTGTGTTACTAAGAGAATGAGGGTGACAGCTTGTTAAAATCTTTGAAATTGGACTTGGTATGCTTGCAAGAGAAACACATTGAAGGTACAAGAGGATACCTATTGGAACAACTTGGGTTTAGATTATTAGCAAACACTAAACAGGGGACAAAAACAAGGGGGGTAGCAGTCATGGGTAGAAATAGGGAGATAGTAGTAAAAAGAAAGAAAGAGGATCAATGGGGGAGGTGGGTCATTCTTGAAATTTGCTTCAAAGGGGAGACCTTAACGCTGGTTACAGTCTATGGCTCTACTGAGGATGATCCAGATTTTTTGCAATATTTAGATATTGAACTAGCTCAATTGCCAGAGCCTATTGTATGCTGCGGGGACTTAAATATTCATGTACCAGATAGCTCCTTTTTGCAGGGTGGAGGGAAGTATGGCGGGAGGAAGAAGAAAGTATATAAGGCTTTGGCCGCTCTGGTGTCACACAACTCTCTGATAGACCCTTGGGTTAAGTTACACCCGCATGCAGATGGCAGCACATTATTTTCTGCCCCACATAGGACTTTGGTTAGGTTGGATTATTTCTTAATTTCTAGAACATTACTTCAGGGATCGCAAATGGAGAAGCAGCCCCGGATAGTGTCAGATCATAGTCCACTGATACTAACCTTGAAAATGGGACAGGTACAGAATACTAGAACACAATGGACATTTGGAAAGAGCTTTACTAACAGATTCCGCATATAGAGGACATATGGAGAAATGGATAAAATGTTATTGGGAAATTAATAGAGAAACTGCTCCACCTGGTGTTGTATGGGATGCCTTTAAGGCTGGGATAAGGGGAGAGACAATTGGTTTTGTTCTAGCAAAACAGAAGAAAGAAAGGGCTAGACTAGAGGAAGTAATACTGAGGCTGATAAAGGAGGAAGAAGACTTAGCCCTGGCTTTAACACAGAATCTTCCAGTAGAAATACACTTATTTAGAATTATAGCTCTAAAAAGCAGAAGCATTAGAAGGTATCGCTGAGAAAGAAGCAAAGAATTACCTGACCAAAAAGGAGAATGCATATGAATTAAGTGAGAGGGTAGGGCATATTTTGGCTGTGCGCACTAGACAAAGATTGGCTACTTCAGATATTAAAGAGATTGAGGATCATGAGGGCAATATGGTATGTGAGGCTGAACAGGTTAGAGAAGTATTCAGGAATTACTACACTACTCTTTACACTCCAGAGAAGGAAGAAAGTATCACTGATATAGCAAGATATCTTAGGGAAATTGATTCTCCTAAATTGTCTGAAGAGAGAAGAGAAGAATTAGAAATGGCACTACATATGGATGAGCTTAATGCTGCACTGAATAGTCTACCATCAGGTAAAGCGGCAGGGCCGGACCAGATTCCGGTGGAGTTCTATAAAGTATTTAAAGGCTCACTGATAAATGACATGTTTAATATCATGGCTATGGCGCAAAAGGGAGAGTCGGTCCCTCAATCATGGGGGGGAGCGGACATCATTGTAATTTTAAAAAAGGGGAAAGATCCAAAAACCACAGGGTCCTACAGACCGATAACACTGATGAACGCTGATGTTAAAGTGTACTCTAAAATCTTAGCTACAAGGCTGTCAGGGATCATTGAGAGCTTGGTAAGTCCAGCCCAACATGGATTTATCCCCGGTAAAGGGACAACGCAGCATATTAGGACGGTAGTAACTATGTTCGATGCGGCAGGTAACCTGGGAGACCCTATGGCAGCGCTTTTTTTAGATGCCGAAAAGGCATTTGATAGGGTCTCCTGGGAGTACTTATGGCAAACTATGAAGTGGTCGGGGATAGGAGAAGGATTTATCAGGGCTATTCAGGCGCTGTATAAGGAGCCTATAGCCAAAATAAGAGTTAACAGAGGGTATTCGGCAGATGTTAAAATTGGTAGGGGGACGAGACAAGGGTGCCCCTCATCCCCACTGCTGTTTGCACTTTATTTAGAACCACTGCTTCATAGACTCGAAGGTAACCCACGGATCCCTTCGGTCAGGGTGAATGGATGTGTGGTCAAATCACTGGCTTATGCTGATGACGTGGCAATACTTACTCCAGATCCTTATTTGTCAATTAGTGAAGTCGAAGGCGAAGCTGAGTTGTTTGGACAAATTTCTGGATATAGTCTTAACAAATCAAAGACGCAGATTGTAGAGAATGCATACTCTAGTTGTAATTATCCACGTGTGGTTACCTCAGCAGTTTATTTAGGGGTCGCTATCTCATCAGATGTAGATAACGTGGTTGGAAACAATATTGCCCCCCTATTATCAAAGGTCAAAACTGATTTGGAAAGGCTTAACAATCTGCACTTGTCCTTGGTAGGTACCACCAATGTTATTAAAATGCTAATTCTCCCCAAGTTCCTCTATCTATTTAGAGCTATCCCCCTTTTTTTTTAAACTAAATGGTTCAACTCATTAGAGATTATTTTGAATAGATTGATTTGGGCACAGGGTAAGACCAGAAGGGCTTACAGATTTATGGCTTTACCGAGAGAGAGAGGGGGTTGGGGAGTACCTGACTTTAAAATGTATTATTTTGCGGCTGCCCTGCAATATATGCAGGGGTTAATAGGGGGGGTGGTAATGAGCAAAAAGTAACAACTATGTCTACAGAAATTTATGCAGCTGTTCTAGGAGAGGAAGCAGAAAATTGCTTCTTAAAATGCACGGATTATGGGTATTACAAAAGGTCCAGATTTAAAACACTTAATGCAGCAGTCAGAATCTGGAATGCTTTTTTAAAAAAGACAGGCCTTGGAAGATTTAATAGATACACTAGGCTATATAACAATAGGTCATTTCCTGCGGCAATTTTCCCAGATAGTACAATGGCTAGTTGGGCTGAACGAGGAATTGTACAGATCGGGGATTTGAGGGGTACGGAAGAGATGGTACGGTTTACAGACCTTACAGCGAAATACAATATTGATAGGAGGTCATTCTTTAAATACCTCCAGATTAGGAGCGTCTTGTGTAATAAACAAGGAGGTCCCGCAGGGTACCAAAGAAACGAAATTTTGGAGAAAATACAAGTCTCTGCAGACTGTACAATTAGGAGTTTGTATGCATGCTTGGTGAAAGGGAAAGTAGATGATATGGAAAAGTTTTGTAACAAATGGGTAGATAAATTGAGCATTCCAAATGAAATATTTCAAGAGTCACTTGAACTTGCTCGTACGGTATTATGTTCGGCTCCCCTTCAATCCCAGCATTACAAAACTCTGTACTTTTTATACTTTACCCCAGCGAGAATAGCTAAATGGGGAGGCACTACTGGTATTACCTGCCCGAGGTGTAACCTCCTCGAGGCAGATATAGTCCATGTCTTTGCAACTTGTCCACAATTGTATACCTTGACTAGAAATATAGAATGCTTCTTAAATAGATCACTGGACTTACAAATAACCCTCACCCCCTCATTGTTATTGTTGGGGTTAGACCATGATTGGGGAACTGCACAGAGAGAGTTTATCTTTGTGGCCGCTGCAGTATACAGATTGACTATAGCCAGAGCATGGCTCGATAAAAATCCACCTGTCATGCAAAATTGGTTGGCTAATGTATTAGCGGCTTATAATTTGGAAAAAGCTATATATGCTCGGAAAGGGGTAAGGGGTAAAATGAGAGGATTGAGAATCTGGGAACCTATATCTAGATGGAAAGAGAATATGGGTTCGCAGTAAGACTAAGATTTTCATGGTAATAAAGTGCTAAAAGATGTACTGTATATATATATAACAGAATGAGTTATTTACTTTGTTTTTTTACAGGTGATTAATATGAAATGTAGAAGTGTACAATGTGCAATGTGCAAAGTGTGGAAATAATAAAATATATAAAAAAAAAAAAGAATGGTATCTCAGTTTTGTAAATCAGACATCAGGGCAAATGTTGTCATCCCTATCTCTTTTTTCCCACTAATTGTTATTATTTTTATATTACAATGATTCCTTTCTTTGTTAAACCATGAGTGACATAAACAAATAACCCACTGCTGAATTCCGAATGTTGTCTATGTTTCAGAAATGTATAGCTTTCCTAGCTCACCTAAGAGTTTCACACTTGTTTTCACAATAGGACAAGCCTACCACTCAAGAAGTGCTGGAACGCTCCCTCTCAAAATAAAAATGTGCTGGTGCTCCGTGCCGGGTAGAACCGGCCCATTTAAAGCACCGGCAATGCCAGTGTGTTTGTAGGCTGAGGCCCATTGGATTTGCCAATGCCTGTTAATGAATACACTGCAGTGTGTAAAGTGCAGACCTGTGGATTGGAAGCAGAGAGAGGGCGCGGCTCCCTGTTCCAAGCTAGTACATACAAGGAGAAGTTCGGAGTTAAGAACGCGTTCCGTCGTGTGCATGGACGCGGGGCCAGGCCTTTGCGCTTTGCCCCTGACATACAACTGATGTGGGCACAGATGTGGGCACAAGGGTAAAGAAGCGTCTAGGTGCCCCACTGGTTCTGCCCCACATACGAGGTAGGACACAGTCAGCACGTCCCGAAAGTGAGAGGCGGCACGGGGTGTCACTGATGCCCAGGTATTCGCCCTGAGGCAGGTGCAGTCACATGTTGAGCATGTGGGTGGTGGTGGTGGGGCAACTACAGAGGGTTACCCACGCCACCTGCCACACCCTAATTCTAAGGTAGTGGCTCTAGCCTCTATGCCACATCTCCTTCCCAAGGCTCTATTTGCCGAGGCAGCATTAAACTTTTTTTCACGTATTTAGTTTCATTTGGCGTTTGTTGCCGTAAGTTCATCTTTCAGAGTGGAAAATGCCAGATATTTAATATTTCCCCCATTTACTTTTACTTGACCTGGCAAGAAAATTAGGGCCCTGGCAACTCCCAAAGTTAGCCCCTCCGGAGGGTGCCACCGCTGCACTCTCACTGTTGAAGGCTTCTTTAATCGCTGCTCCGCCTTTCAACGCTGCTGCTATCCCGGGTGTCATTGCTCCTTCTTACCTGTACGTGACAGGCACTTCCACTTCCAGCTCTCCTCCTTCAGCGCCTCTCTCCTCTCCGGGCTCTCCCTCCCCGGCAGCATCTCATCTCCTGACTCCGCATCTTCTCTTCTTCTCTCTGTGTCTTGCCTTCCCTCACCCCTGTGTCCCTGGTCTGGTGGGAGCCCTCCTCTCTGTCCCTCTGACCCAGCCCCCTCCTTCAGGGCTTCTCCCCTCTCCGGGCTCTCCCTCCCCAGCAGCATCTCACCTCCAGGCTCCGCATCTTCTCCTCCTCTCTGTCCCTCTGACCCAGACCCCTCCTCCAGGGTCTCTCTCCGGCCAGGCCTTTCTCTCCCCAGCTGCACCTCACTCCCTGACTCCGCATCTTCTCCTCCTCTCTCTGTGTCTTGGTGAAGACCCAGCCCCGAGCCCCTCCTTTCACCCCCGTCTCCCATACCCGGCATCGGCCCCTCCCCCCCCCCGAGCCAGCTCCATCCACATCCCCTGGCCTCGGTCCTGAACTGCCTTGAACCCGGGCTCTGACAGGGACCGGGGGCCGTCGGGGAATGAACCGGAGGGGCTGATCGGGGGCGAGGCATACCCCGAGTCGGTTCTGCGAGGGCCGATGTCAACCCCCTCGAAAGGCCCCTCTCTTATGATGCTGACTTCTTCTTCGTAAGGGGGGGTCCCTGTCTCCCGGTCTGTATCACTCCCAGGCGGCATGAACGCGCCCCCAGGACGCTGCGGCTTCTCCTCGGCAGGCCCGGGGTCTCGGGGGTGGGGTGGCCCTCCCTTCAGCTCTATCTCTCTCACACGCCCCATCACAGCGCCCCCCTGACACCCCGGACCCTCCATCCTCTCAGCTCCGGGCCTCCGGTAGAAGTGAAGGCAGCTTCTGTTTGTAAACACCTCTCTCGCCTGGCACCGGAGTGTGTACATGACAACCGCCTCCACCCCACACACAGTCAGGTGTAAGTCTGGGAGTCCCCTCCAGGACTGGCCCGAGGCAGGCGGCCCGTGCTGGGTCTGTGAGACCCTCCCCATGGGAGTGCAGCCAGCGAGCCTCGCCACCACCAGGGGTGCTGGCACCCCAAGACAATTCAGAGGAAATGGTGCATTCTACAAATCATTATGTATTCAATTGTATTTCTTTTTGGAACAAAGGAAATGAGGGCCTTACAGTGCGCCAGGACAGGGCAATCCTTATCGGGACCCTTCAATGATCCCATCACTATTGACGGAGACACAAACATGTGTGTGAACCCTCTGTGAAAATAATTTCACTTAACAATAATCAAATTAATGGAGTGATGCATGAAAAACGAATCAACAAAATGTGCTCAGACATTTACATGTGGGAAAACGAATTGCTATTTGCAAAATTAATCTATTAATAATTGTGAACAAGTCGTATTACCCTAGTGCTATAATATAGAAACAGCATGTGTGTTTTTCCTTTGATAAAAAGTATGTATCTGTTGCGGCAAACAGAAAATAAAGTACAACTGGTAAGTAAAATAAAGCTACGTGTGACACTTTTGCTAGCTAATTACTAATAAGGGTATTAGAAAGGTGGGAGGTAAACAGAAAAAACTATAATTCTAAATCTAACATCTGTTGTGTTTGTTTTCGCACTAGTTCTCATTGAGGCCTACGAGGCCTAGGGCCAGATGGAGGAAATTCGTATTTACCGATTCATAAATACCGAATTTTACCAATTTGGTAAAATTAAAGCGCTCTCAGCTAGGAGGGAAAAGCCAAGCACTCCTAGCGCTATAAATCAGGAAAGGATCGAGCTAAGTCCTTGTAGGCTGGCAGAGGGGCAAGGCTGGGCCCAGAGCCAGCACACTGGGTCTCCAGGCAGGGACACACCCCAAGTGGCGGTCCTCCTGGCCCAGCGACAGCAGCAGCAGCCCCCTCAGGATCCTGGAAGAGAACAACTTTCATGGGGACACAGCCCCTTCTTATACTGTGATATCCTTTGTTTGGAGGTGCAGGGGGGGTGGAGACCAGTCGCAGCTGGTCTTGGAGTACCCTTGATGGCCCAACCACCCCTTTCATTCACTGGGGAGGCTAGGGTCGTTAGACACACCACAGGGGGGCGGAGCCAGCATTGTGTGGGGAAAACCCAGCCCATCCAGGACACAGGTACACTCCTCCCACACATCACTCATGCTAATCTCCACACTCATCACCGGGCAGACCCATCCAGACTTCCTGGAGCCTGGCATGCCAGCCAGCTCCAGCCAATCACGCTCCAGCACCCTCACCGCACACACACATCAATGTCCAGAAGTAGCACTTCCCTTCTAGACACATACAAGCCGCACATACCATTTTGCAGCATTCACTCCCACGAGTTCACACATACCAAACTCGAGCCTGCACTCCCCACACATCAGGAACTAACATGGACACACACATTCCCCATGCATTCCTATGGGAGGGCAGGCCAGCCATACTACACGCACGCACTTTCACTCTGGGACACAGGGAAAAGTGCGCAGAGACCCAAAAATCACTAACACAGGGTCACACATAAAAGCAAAAAGATTAGGGGTGAACCTGCCCTAAGGGCCAAGTCCAACACAATGAAAATGATTGAATGCAGAGATTTACCATTTGGAAAGAGGTTTAGAGAGGAATAGAGAGACAGATTGAGACTTGTGCAATCCTGTTGTTTTTCTCCAACAGGACTTGGTAACATGACTTCTAAATTTTTACTTCTTTTAATATATACTAAATAAAATGCTTAATTCTTGCATGTCTAAAATAAACTAAAGTTCAGTTTTCCTTACAATGAAGTAGATAAATTCAATTTATAAAATTCAAACTCGAGTTGTGTTTTATTTTTTTTAATGTTATGATAGTTTATACAAATTGCTCAAGTTATAGGATTACTATGATTAAGCTGGTATTAGTCTCCATCAACTAACTTCTACTAGATGATCTATTGACCAAATAGTGACGTACCTTGATGTAGGGTTACTCAGGTAATGGATCAGCTAAATAATTTCTATAAATGTACGTAATGTATATAATACTAGCTTACCCGTCGCGCGTTGCTGGGATCTCCGAAGAAAGGAAAATCAGGGAAACTCGTTATGATACCATTCAATTTACATTGTGTCATTTTTATTGAAAATTATTCATTTTAATATGGAAAACATTTCAAAGTGTCGTTTTAATTCTATTTATTTATTTGAGTGCTTGTGGATACACAATTTTTTGCTTTTCCGTCTGGTGCGTACATCAGTATTTGAAAGATTATGAGGGCCCTGGGGGGGCCGATATTTAAAAAATATTTATGCCAGAAACCTTCGCGGGGGTGTACTCAACAACTTCCCTACGTTTTCTGGCGATCGGATGAATGCTGTTTTAATTCTATTTATTTATTCGAGTGCTTGTGGATACACAATTTTTTGTTTTTCCGTCTTGTGCGTACATCAGTATTCAAAATAATACGAGGGCCCTGGGGGGCCAATATTTAAAAAAAATTTATGCCAGAAACCTTAGCAGGAGTGTACTCAACAACTTCTCAAAGTTTCATGGCGATCGGATGAATGGTGTTTTAATTCTATTTATTTATTCGAGTGCTTGTGGATACACAATTTGTTGTTTTTCCGTCTGGTGCGTACATCAGTATTCGAAAGATTATGAGGGCCCTGGGGGGCCGATATTTAAAAAAATGTTATGCCAGAAACCTTTGTGGGAGTGTACTCAACAACTTCCCAAAGTTTCATGGCGATCGGATGAATGGTGTAGTAATGCATAAAGGACAAACAGATAGACAGACAGACAGACATACTTTCTTTTTTATATATATAGATGAGCCTAGGTACACCGCTAACCAGCAGCTCGCCTTCTTTGTCACTGATTCAGGAGTAAAGTGTGTGTGAGTGTGAAAGAGTTTATGACTCGCAGTGTTATGGGCCCCACTGATGAGTAAAGTGATTGCTCCTGGGTTTGGTGAGATAAGCATTGAGGGTTATTGGAGAGCCGCACTGGATCAGATTTCTTGGTAGCAGAGTTATGGTTTCTATAGGTTAGTTTGGAGATATTGATTTTTTTTTTTTTAAAGAACCTTTATTGTTACTGCAAGTAAATACAAACATGGGCCTATAACCATTCCGGCCGGCCGCTATTCTAGTCGGCAATACAGCAATGCAGTATAGAAAGATACAGCGGCCCGAAGATCGGGGTCTGATAGGCGTCCAGGATATAACTGCATTTAAGCGTACTATGTGAGAGTTAGGATCCAAGAAGGTTAATTTTACAATAAAGAAAAATAAAAATTAGAATCAATGCCATACGGTCATACATGGTCCTACAATAGCAAACAAGAAACAGAAAATCCGCAAATGGTGCAAATACATTTGGAGTAATGGGGGTAAGGCATACGAGTCAGGATAAATGTAAAAAAACACATACATTTCGTGGCGAACTATACCCCATCCCTCAAAACGAAACATACTGTAGGAAACATGGAAAACGACGACATCGAAAAAGAAGAAAGACAAAGGGCCATAGAGATAAAGAAAGGACAAATTAACAATCCCCATCCCCCTACCCCCCACCCTGCACCCCTGCAGAAGGCTACGGCCTACCCCCACCCCTAGCAGCGTGCCTATCGCCCTAAATAAGAGACCCGAAATATAGAGAAGAAAAAAAAAGGAATAGGAAGAATTTTTGGGGGAGAAGGGCCATCGATCCGGCCACCCGGCACCCCCCCACCACCGCTCGCAATAATTGTCCTAACAACAATGTCAAAATAGCCACGAAAAACAGTAATCATCAATAGCACAATCAATTACATCCCCGCTGAGTGTCCCCTAAGTCACCATCCACCAACAATGAGTTCCACTATGTCCTAGACGGTCTCACCCCTGGCCTCTTCTATCAATAGTACCAACATACGTCCACCCCTCAATCGGCATACAGAGCATCATGAAGGGTCCAATTGATCCGGGCGGACCGGGCAGTGTTGTTGCTCCATGGGACTTTAGCCACCAAAACCCCGCCGAAGACGTATGGCGGAAATCCGTCTGCGTAAGTATCGACACCGATAACAACCTCCAGTCCGAACACAGTCTCACCAGCCATGGAAAGAGAATCACACAATGCGGTAAGCGCTGAAACATCGCCGGGGCAGCCCAAACCACTCACATTTTCAACAGATCTATCCAAAACGATCTCATGGACCGGGTCCATCAGCGTCTCCACAAACGTAGACGTAGATGAAGCACTCATCACTGACGCAGAGGCGGGCACATCGGCGCTTCCTTGAGATCGATCCATTCCCATGTGGAACGGTGGGACAACAATGGCGGCCATCCTTCTTCCCAGTTCCCGGGCATCCCAGATCAGGGTAATTTGCAGGGTTATTAGTGCAGCCAGTATATCTCTGTACGTGGGCTCTTTCTCGTGTTGCCAAACCCCAGGACTCTCTTGTACAGCGGTTTCTCTGCCCGGACGAGGTGTGCGTAAGAGGGTGCCATCCGCCATCTTAGCTGCTCCGGCCTCTTCCTTCTCCACCTCACCTCGGGACCGGGCCCCACACCAGGAAGCAACAGGATTCACAGGAGGACCCCGAAAATCAAAGCAGGCATCCCAGCGGAGGGTCACCAAAAGGCTAAACAAAATCTCCACCGCTCCCTGGGAGCCGCCCGCCGATTCCGTGAGAAGTCGTTAATATGCCCGGACACCACACCGGAAAGGGGGGCCAAGTATCATGAATTCCCTTCGGTCCTGCTTTACCGCACTTCCCACAGGGCACTCCGCTATTTGGATTGGGTCGGCACTGTCACCTCCGGCCATCAGATCTCCGGTTCCCTCCGACCGACTCCTCACCGCAACCAGAGGCCGCTGTTGTTGCAGTCGCGGCCGGATACACTACTAACTCGAGATCCCGGTCCCAGCACCATGAAGGCCGCAAGACAGTCGGGGACATTTCCACGGGTCTACCGCACGTAGAAGCCTCAGGAGCAAACGGTAAGTGAAAGTTATTCTTCACCTACTTAAATATGCCGTTACAGCTCAGGATAGTTGCCAGGATGTATGTACGGGGTGAGAGGGCTCACGGAGCCGAGCGTTTATGCAGCCATCTCGGTCGCCATCTTGGCTCCTCCCCGAGATATTGATTATTGATGTTTGACGTTGTAACAATATATGTTGAGTTTGTATTATGTTATATGTAGTCGGCATTGGAAAACTTCTGGGATGTAGGAAGTTGGTGACTCTGTCTGCAGACAGAGGAAGTGTGGCAAGTGAAGTCACACATTACATAGTCTGGTTTCAAAGTAGTAACATCGTCGTGTGATACAGTTAGGGATTTTTCCGTGTGTAAGTGGTGAATGTACAGTAAAGGCAGCATATGAATCTTGGCCTTAAGCACAGGAATCAATTAGGTATTCAGACTAAAACTTATTCCTGAGAGAGTAAATAGGTTTTCCCCTAAGCTTGAGAGAAGGCTAAGGTAGAGGGAAGTGCTACTTTATCCACAGAACTAAATTCTGTTGTAGAGAAGAGGTAAGCGCTGTCTAAGGGAAATACAGAATACTTGTGGGTTTGGACAAAACTATCACTTGGTCTTAGCAAAACAGACGAATGGAAATGTTTTATATCGTTACTAACTGAATTTCAGTTATATAAAGTATAAATACAGTGTACAGATACATTTTGTAAAGGAGGGGTCAGCAGAAGCAGGAATGGAACCTGACATAAGAGTTGCGCTGGGATTGGTCCACGTGACTGTGATATTTGAAGTTCTAATTGGTGCGTTAGTGTGAAGACGCGCTGGAATTAGTCAGAATTGTGTGACGAAGATTGCGCCGAGTGGTGCGTTAGTGTGAGATGCTTGGGATTGGACAGAGAATAGCGGTACAGATTGGAAGAAAATAAACAATCATATTTGAGACAGAATTCATAGAAATTGATTATTGTTTTGAAGAGGACAGGGAAAAACCTTCATGGTTTAAGAAAATAAAGATTTTCTTTAAGAAGGATAAGAAAATAGTGACCAGAGAAAATTGCTTCCTCCACCAAAAACGTCTGCATCTTACATGATGACGAAATATGGCTATGATACTTGCATATGGTTGGAGAATTTGCCAAAATATACTAAAAATTATGGAATACTGGCATTTTCAGAAACAGGTTAATTTAGTTCAGCTGTATTGAGAAACTTGAGAGAGAAAATGATGAGACTTGAACTGAGACCTAGACCGACTCAGTTTGAGGCTCTAATGGAATGGGAAGACAAAATGCTTGCGAAGGAAGAAGAAAGGTTTAGAAATATGGATGGCAGAAGCAGTAATTTTAAAGGATATTGGGGATCTACGCATGAGAGTAGAATGAAAAGATGGAGATTGGCTGATATGTGGGATGCAATGTATCCAGTACGCCCGTGGTGCCACGAAAAGCCAAACACCTCGGAAGATGAAGTGATTCGTGTCTCTTGTGACCAAAAGGTATGTTTGTAGGGATTTAGGATCAGTAGCTAAGCGGGAAGCAGTCTGTCGATACTGCACTTGCAGAATTAGACTTTGCGCTTATTTTCAAATAAACCATACCCGTTGTAAGGTATAATTAAAGGCTTTTCTTCTCACCACTGTAGATACTAAGAAAGCGAGTCTTAGAAGCGATACTCCACCATCGTCCGAGTCGTGTACAGTCTGGAATATAAAAGTAAGTTCAGTTCCGATAATATAATAATTTTGCCATTCCACTAGGCAGCACACATATACTTAGTCCCCTTTTCTTGTCACAGGGAGGACGCTCCAGACAGAGACGACCTCAACAGGATACACACAGTAGCGGTCCACGACCGCCATGAAAGTGAGAAATCTTTAGGGTCCATTAAAATAACAATCCGAACAGACAATTTGTCATCATTTATGGGTTGCCATGTTATTTTTAAAAATTAAAAATATGTTGCCAGCAGAAACATAGATTGGTGATCTAGTTTTGGAAATTGAGGTAAGCTTGTGGTCTTTCTTTGTCGTAGGAGAGGAGAGAGGGACCATTGTGATTCTAGAACTACACAGAGATTTGTTTTGTTTTCTTTTTGCAGCCTGTCGGTCCTGAGGAGAACCCCGCAAATTTCCTTTGGGTGTTCGAAACGCGTCGACCTGTTTGTGACCAATTGAGTGTTTATATCTTGTGTGAATTGTGTCCAATTTTGCAATGTGGTTTTTGAAACTAATTCACCTTTGGTATATTGTTAAAAAGTAATTATGTCATTTGTAGAGTGTTAGTTTGTTGTAGTGAATATGGGTGTGAAGCTGCTGGAATGAGTGTTGGGTGATTGTATGACTGTGGAAAAATGTAAGTAGTGAGTGGAGAGAATAATGGTCTGGATGGTGATGAGATATATGCTGATTAGTGAAATTCAGAGAGAGCTTGTTGTGAAGATTGATTTTAATGATTTTCAATAATTCATAGAAATGACTATGTGGATAAATACATTTTGATTGATTCATACAGAGACAAAAGGTCTTGTGGTCACATTGTTTGAATTGGAACTTATAAGAGGTAAATTGTTCATCAGTGTTGGCATTTCGTTGTTTATTGGACTGATTAAAAGGCATAGGGTGGCAGTGTAAAGGCAGACTGGCTGTCGCACAAAAGGTAGGTTTAACAAAGATGTAATATATTTGGCAATGTTACATTTTTGTAACATAATGGGATGCAAATTGTTTTATTAAAAAGCTAAATTCATTCTTGGCCAGTACAATTTGGACCTACAGCTTTGGCATTGTTAGCACAGCACCATATCCCACTGAGCCATAGCGGCATGCATTGGTTTACGAAGCAGTGTAACGTTGTGTGCTTGAAATGACATTTTATGAGTCTCTTCTGTTGGAAAGTCAGAGATCTCATTTAGTAAATGCTTGGTCAAGTCTTTTAAATCTGACTTGTGTAATGCCTTCAATCAAAGAGAATTTCAGTTATGAAAACAACTTTAGAAGTAAGCGATTATTTTCAAAAGATAGTGAGTGTTTAGGGCATTGCTTTGTTCTTTCTCACATCACTACACTCGTTCTCCTACTTTGTCACTCTCTCCCCATGGTCACTGGCTTATTCGATCACTCCAGTGCCAACCTCATCACAGTGCCCACCCAGACTGAACATGCTGCAAGCCCTCTGTCAGCAGCCGCCCAGGCAGCCTCTTACTCAAGAAGTACCTCACCTCAATCCCTTTCCTACTCTTGGAATCCAGGTCTTCCGGTCGGGGACACAATGGAATCCGTCATCACACATGTTACACAACAGGTTACCCCAATGTAAGGTTCCCTAAAAGTAATGAGATAGTTCTTGGAACTGCACAGCAGCACTCCTTGATGTGTAGTTTCTACTAATCAGTTGGAACTGTGCGTTTGCAGACGACAAAACATAGGATGGTGCCAGACTGATCCCATGCACCCCTGCAGGATATGCTATCCCTTGGACTAGTTAGCTCACAGTGCCACAGTTAGCCATTGTTAGACCTGGCACCTTGGCGTGAGTTTCCCTTCCACTTTTTGCTGATGTGCCTCAGATGTTTTTGCTGGTGTATGCCCCTAAGGGCACTGCGCCACGGCCAACCCGTGCCGCAGTGCAAGTGCTCCCTATGAAAAGTATAACTGTGATTGGTATACCTGATTGGTTCATTGGATTTACTGTCAGTCCCCAGTAAAGTGCACCAGGAGTGCCAGGACTTGTGAATGCCAATACTGCTAGTGGGCCTGCAGCCCTGGTTGCGCTACCCACAGAAGCAGCCTTAAAATGTGTCTAGGGTCTGCCATGTCAGAACCTGCGTGCAGTCTGGTACTGTCATGCTGGCTGGGCAAGTGCACCCTCTTGCCAGCCTCTAAACCTTCCCTTAACTTCATATTAGTCACCCGTATGGTAGGCCCAAGGGCAGGGTGCATTGTAAGTGTAAGGTAGGACATGCTCTGATGTGTGAGGCATGTCCTAATAGTGAATTACAGCCAAATTCGTTTTTCACTATTGTAAGGCTAACTGTTCCCTTTAGGCCAGATGGGCTGCTGGAATTATTACACTCTATAATCCCAGCAGGCTCAGGGAACATGGTAGAAAATAATGTTTAGTATGCCTGAACTCAGAATAATAAAATACTTCTTTTAGTAAAGTTTATTTTAATATCCTGTGTTTGCAAATGCTACTTTTAGAAAGTTAGCATTTGCTTGCCTAACCATTTCAGCCCGCCTCTGCTCTTATGTGTATCTGCTGTCTGGGTTGTGTGAGTGACAGGGCTGGGGGATGACAGGTGGTGAATGCCAGGATTACACCTTAGTGGGAGGTAGGAGTGCCCCATGACTCCTAATCCGGCTGTGCTCTGCCTCCACAATGCTGGCTCCGCCCCCCTGGGGGGCAACTGATGACTCAGCCTGCACCTGGCCCAGGAAGGGCGAAGCACTGTCAACAAGGTACTCCTGGCAGCCCCTGTCCCCACAATGCTGGCTCCGCCCCCCTGGGGAGCGTCTGATGTGCCTGCCCTCACACTGAAAGCAACAGCCACAGTACACCCAACAAGTGCTCAGAGACTGAAAGGAATTATGCAGAGGCCCCCCTGGCCTGGAAAGACAAAGGAAATGGTGTATAAAAGTAGGAGCCCTGCTCCTTGTAAATTAAATCCTGTTTGCGCTACAGCAGAAACTCTGCCCGAAGAGAAGGACCTGGACTACAAGGAGGAGTGCTGTCTCTGGCCTGTGTTTGGTGCCTTGCTGCAGAAGGAGAGAAAGGAAAGACTGAAAGAGACTTTTACTTTAATTGAACTTTGTGCCAAACTTCTTCTAAAGATCTCCAAGGGCTTGCTGTGGAACTTCCCCCTGACCGGCGCCCCAGGAACAGTGGGCGCTAACCCCCCCTGACCAAGGCAACTGCTGTGTGTGCTGCTCATCGCTGCAGCGCTGATCGAGGAGGTTGAGAGCGTCTACATCCCCTGCACACCGTGACCGTGGGCTAAGCGAGTCGCAACAACAACGTGAGGCCCAGCCCGCCGCTGGCCCGAGCATCGTGACTGCGTCTGCATTGGGCCCCACGAGAACAAAGTAAAGGAGGACCCGTCCGGTCTAAGCATCGAGATCTATTGAGCCCAGCGCCGTAGATTCCCCCGCAAAGACGGACTACCGCCCTGCATCGCTCTCGCCGATCGGCGCCTTGCCCTAACCAGCCCCCGCTGTGAAGCGCACAGCTGCGACCGGCACTTTGGCTGGGTACGTCCCGCACTCGGGGACCGTACTGCCACTGTCGCCACACTCAGCCGCCGCCGTCAGGACCGAAGCGAACACTGAGGAGAAGGACCCTGCCCGCACCAAGCACCGCCGCCCCGGGTGACCCGTGACCTGCCCAGCCTCGAGCCGCAGCTCGCCTCACCCTACCAGGGAGCAACGCGACGTAGGACAGCCCCCCCCTTTTCAGCCGTCCGCTTCAAGACATCGCCAAGACAACAAAAACTCAAGGTACTGTGTTCGGTGCGCCCCGCTCTAGACTGCGGTGTCCCTGAGGCGCGCCCTCCCCGGGAGAGCTTTGTTCCACTCTTAGTGTCAACCCCGTGCGCTTGTCTCTGCTGGAAGCTGTCCGGAGCGTACGCCTGCCCCGGAGGTCGGGTACGTCTCGTTCTGCAGGACTCAAAGGGTTCGCACCGTACGCTTGCTCACGCGAGAAGCGTGAGGTTTAGGGGAGTACCACCGGTAATACCGAACGAAGCGCACAGGAGCGCTGCAAAGCGCACAGAAGGGCTAGAAGGCCCCGAACCTTGCATTTTTAACGAACATTGCCTTGTGAAGAACTACTTTGAAAAGCTATTACAAGTAACTGGAACCGCTATTGAATAACCAAGACTGTATTTAAAAGCCTGCGTGAAGAAACTTATATAAAGATATATTTTTACTAAAATACAGTTTGGTGTCATTGTGTGGTGGGTTAGTGGTGATTGTTATGATACTGCAAATGTTTAACCATATGTGCCCCAGAGATTAGCCTAGACTGCTTGCGCCACACTACCTAGAGGGTAAGCATGGGTTGTTCTTGAAGGTAATCCTTGGCCCTGACTTAGAGGAGAGGGTCCCTGCTTGTCGCAAGTGCACACCTGCACCAACCAGAGACCCCCAATTCTAACATTGGACGCAGCGGTGAGGATCACGAAATTACATTTGCAGTGTCCATACATTAACTATTGACCATTGCACAGTGATTACAGTCCAGTAACTTAGCCACAGACTTATTTTCACTTTTGCTAAAGAAGAAGATCCCTTGTGTTGAAATCATGTCTGGCACAAACAGCGTGGATAGGGCGGAATCTGAAGCCTCTGACATGTTGGAATTAGAATGGGATGAGTCAAAGTTGGATGACTACAAGAAAAAGGAACTGAGGTTCTTTTGCAGGAAATTCAAGGTTCCACACGTGGGGTGCAGAAACAAACCAGAGTTCTACAAGGCCCTGAAAGCCTGGATGGAGTCAAGGGATCCACCAGAGGATGAGAATGCATCTGGAAATCTTGTTGTACCTGAGCGACCAGAGAGCGCCCATAGCTTTGGCAGAGGCCTGTCGCCAGAGGAGCTGGCAGACAGACAGGCAACCAGGGATCATGAAATGAAGCTGGCAGAATTAAAATTGAAGGGCCAACTGGAGCTTGAGAGCAAAAGAATGGCTCTGGAAGAGCGAAGAATCCAAATGGAACATGAAGTAAAATTGGGGGAGATGAGTCTGAAGGAGAAAAGTTTGGAGCATCCTCCCTATGGTGGCAGCACAACACCGGTGCAGGTAGAGTCCAGGGTACACATCCCCAAGGATGTAGTTAAGGAGTTCTTTAGGGGGGATGACATAGGACAGTGGTTTAGGGCTTATGAAGTAGCCATGTCCTCCCACCGGGTCCCTGACAAGGATTGGGAAGCGGGGTTGTGGGGAAGGTTCCTTAGCGAAGGGCGGGACACCCTCCTAGATTTGCCCCTTGAAGAACAGAGTACCTACCCCCGCATGAAAGAAGCCTTAATGACCAGGTATGGGCTTACCCCTGAAATGTATAGACAGAGGTTCAGGGGGTGTGAAAAGCGTCCTGGGAGTACATATGTGGAGTATGTGACCTTTTTTTGCAGAGCCCTGGATGGTTGGGTGAAGGGTAATAAGGTGAATGATTTTCAAGGTCTCTTTGATTTAATTGCATGGGAGCACTTGTCTTGTAATTGTTTTCCTGAGCTACGCCAGCACCTGATTGATAGCAAGCTGTCCAACCCGAGGAAGCTTGCTGAGGAGGCGGACCGCTGGCTCAGCACCAGGGTCCAAAAGGGTCCAGTGGGAGACTCCGCCAAGGGTGGGCAGGGTCCCCAGCAGAAGAGTGGGGGGGACAGGCGTAAACAGAAAGGGTTCCCTAAAGGCCCCCAAAGTAATCCCCAAGGGAGCCAGCAGAAAGGTTCTCAGCCTCCCCCACCCCCGAAGCAGAACGGGGCCCGACAGGTAGACCTGTTCCAAAGGGGCCCTTCAATTGTTCCAGATGTGGTGACCCGGGGCACATTGCCAGTGACCCCAAGTGTTGCCTGTTTGGTAAAACAGCACCCACTGGTGCTCCACCCCGGCAAGTAACTAGTGTTAATTTGGGGGAAGAAGTAGTAGTCCCTGGGGGTGGAGATCCTGTTTAGATGACCCTAGTCTCACTAGGAGACAGTGAGATGGTCCCTGAGAACTACCTGCCCTCTAACACTAAGAAATATGGGCAGGTGGTCACCATCAATGGTAGGAAAGCTGAGTCTCTTAGAGACACAGGAGCCAGTGTGACTGCAGTGAAGCAGCACCGGGTGTCTCAAGAGCAGGTTGTACCCCATGCCTACTGTAGGGTTGTCAACGCTGACAACTCAGAGATCCAATGTCCGATGGCTCAAGTTCCCTTTGAGTAGGGGGGGTCTCTGGTACTCTGCAGGTCTGTGTGAGGGAAGCCATGCCTGTAGACTGTTTGCTAGGGAATGACTTGGAAAACTCCTCTTGGGGAAAGGTGGAGAAGACGACTCACCTGAAGATGGTGGGTCTGCCTGACTGGGCGTGCGTGACCACCCAGTCAATGGCAGCCAGTAGGGGTGCTCAAGAGGTCCTGGGGCCTGAAGGAGAGGCCCAGGAACCGGCCTTAGGGAGAAGGCGCAGGGGGCGCGGGAAACTGGCCCCTGGAGTTCCCACGGTCCAGGAGGAAGCAGACCTTGAAGGGGATGCCCTGGAGCCTACAGGGGAACAGATTGCTGAACTGGGGGACCTGCCTGAGCTGACCCATTGGCAGCAAGAAGGAGGCCCCTCCAGGGAAGAATTCTGCAGGGAGCAGAAAGAATGCCCTTCTCTCGTGGGTATGCAGCAGCAGGCTGCAGACCAGGCCAATGGTGTTCAGGCCAAAACACATTATGTGTACTGGGAGAAGGACCTCCTGTATTCAGAGCCCAAGGCTGCTGAACCTGGGTCAGCCCGTGTGCTGGTGGTACCCCCAGAAGTTCAGAGCCTTCCAACTGGGGCTGGCTCATGATGTGCCGTTAGCAGGACATTTGGGGATGGACAAGACCTATGACAGGCTTGTCACCCACTTTCACTGGCCCCAAATGCACAAGAGCTCAGACGCTCATTGTAGATCCTCTCAGACTGGCCAGGCAAGTGGTAAGAGCGGAGGGAAGCACAAGGCTCCTCTGAAACCCTTCCCCGTGGTCAGTACTCCATTCCAAGGAGTGGGTATTGACATTGTTGGGCCTCTGGACCCCAAGACAGCCATGGGCAACAGGTTCATCCTGGTCTTGGTGGACCATGCCACCCGGTACCCTGAAGCCATCCCTCTGAGGACAGTGACGGCCCCCGTGGTGGGACGTGCACTGATGGGAATTTTCTCACGAGTGGGATTCCCTCTAGAGGTGGTGAGCAACAGGGGGACTAACTTCATATCCAAGTACATGAAGTCCCTTTGGCAAGAGGGTGGTGTAACCTACAAGTTCACCACCCCTTACCATCCCCAAGGAAATGGGTTGGTTGAGAGATTCAACCGAACCCTGAAAGGCATGATCATGGGCCTAGAAGGTCCAATGAGGCGTAAGTGGGACGTCCTCTTGCCATGCCTTCTGTTTGCATACCGTGAGGTGCCACAGAAGTCCCTAGGTTTCAGCCCCTTTGAACTACTGTATGGTTACCCAGTGAGAGGACCTCTGAGTTCGGTAAAGGAAGGCTGGGAGCAATCTCCCAGGAAACCTCCCCAGAATGTATATAGTTACATGCTGGCCTTCAGAAACCAGACCAGGCGATTCAGGCAACTTGCTGAGGCAAATCTGGAAGCCAGCCAGGAAGAGATGAAGCGGTGGTACGACCAGAATGACACTCTGGTGGAGCTTCAACCTGGACAAAAGGTGTGGGTCTTGGCCCCAGTGGAGCCTTCTGCACTTCAGGATAAGTGGGCAGGTCCATTTGAGGTTGTGGAGTGCAAAAGTCCTGTCACCTACTTGGGGGACTCCCAGGAACCCTTTGAGGGTCCTACATGTTAACCGCCTTAAGCCCCACTTGGAGAGGTCCGAAGTGGGCATGTTGTTAGCAACTGATGATGGAATGGAGGAGGAGACTGAACCTCTTCTTGACCTCTTAGTAGCCTCTGAGAAAGATGGGTCAGTGGATGGAGTTAACCTCTCATCCACCCTGACGCCTGAGCAACAGGAAGACTGCCGCCAATTGCTGGGGCAGTTTCCAGATCTGTTCTCCCTGGTTCCTGGTGTCACAGATTGGTGCGTCCATGATGTGGACACAGGAGACAGCTTACCTGTGAGGCATAAGGCCTACAGAGGGACTGACAGGGTCAGGGCCTGCATCAAGGAGGAGGTTGTAGGAAGGTTGATATCTGACTATGGTTACCCCCAAACTTTTTGCCTGGTGTTTAGCTGGTTTTTGACATAGTTGGCCTGGGATCCTGCTATTCAGGGCCCCAGGCTTATTGCTCTCTCCTTAAAATGGACTCCATGTACCTTAGGTGCATACACAATTGGAATTGGTTCACCTTATTGGCCCCTGTAACAGTGTACCCTAGGTACCCAGGGCATAGGTGCTTCCAAGGCCTAACAGGGGCTGCAGCATGTATTGTGCCACCCCTGGCCTGGCCTCCATATTTGACACAACTGGCTGATCACTCCGCTGGGGCAAGTCGGTGTAACCACCTCTTGCTAAGGTACAGTATGCCTGTGCCTAACCCTAAACTGGACACATATGTTCCTATCAGCCACTCCTATGGAAGGCCTCATCAATCCTGGAGGCAGAGTGCTTGGAAATATGTGAGATGGTGCTCTAGCATGAGCTGAGCCTGTCTACGGCTGTCGGGAACCACTCCCTTAGCTGTTCCGGGATATTGCCATACCATATACTCTTAAGTGCATTATAATCCTCGCGGTTATTTGCTAACTTTGGTTTGGCTTTATCAAAACATGTCGAGTAAGGTGTCATACGATTTGGAATACTATCCCCTCGACAGTTCTGTCGACGGGGATAGCATTCCATCCTTCTAGAGGGACACGACATGTACCTAGCCTTAACCCCGGTTAAAGTTAACCAGAGCCTCAGCATCACAAAATGGATGCTGCCACCACAGACACAAGTCTGACCTCCTGCTGCTGGGAGTCCTTCCAGCGAGGGAGGCTCGGACAAAGGGTTTCCTGCCTTGGGAGGTGCGAGCACCACCCCAGACAGGATTTTGTGTATTGGGTAGGACAGGGCTGAATAAATTGAGACATGCCCGGGGCACACAAGGTGTCCTCGTGCATAGGCCAGTCCAAACCGGTCCTGGGACTTTCCAGACCCAGGCCTGGCGAGGAGCTGGACAAAGGAAAGGGGGTGTAACCGCCCCCCTTCCGGGTCCCATCCAGAGGAGGGACCTAGTAGGTGATCAACCCCTCAGATTGGGAATAAGAGTGGGAGCAGTGCCATTGCACGGCAGATCATCCTGAAATCAACTTTACACGAAGAAGACGACTAGACTTCGACATTCTGCTGCACAGAAGACTGAAGAGAATCTCCCTTGTGGCCTAGGAGTGGCCACCCTGTGAACACTGGCACCAACCAGCAACTCGACGTCTGCCTTGCCGCCACCTCCTGCCGGAGCCCGAGCCCAGAGCCTGACAAGACCCAGACTCCCAGACTTCTCACAGCCCGATCCACAGTCCCTGCAAAGAAGGGACCCGTGGAGGCACCGAGAGACGTGGGACCAGCCATCTTGGAAGACACCCGAAGAGCTAACTGCGCAGCATCAGAGGCATCCTCGATGCTGTGCTTTAGGGACTGAGAACCCCTACCATCGAGCAGCCCTTGCACCGAAGATCAGCCCCCCAGCATCTCCACGATCTGCGTGGGGCCCTTTTGCATCGTGCTACTCGACGCGCCATCCCGGCCACTAGCCACGTGGTCAGCGGCCATCTTGGCGACTACAACTACAAATTACACTGCTAGTCTGATTGCGCCAGACTTTCCCTCGCTCCTGTAAAAGGGAGCACCCGCTCTGACATTGCTGGTCCGAGTGGTAAGCCTTTTTCAATTCCTGCGTGGCTTGCATTAGCCAAGGCTTGTTTGCTCCGATCAAGTTGCCAGTACCGTCACCAGCGAGAAGCCTGCGTGGGACAGCTCGTGACCGAATCCTGGACGTCCTCGACCCCCGGTGTCGACGTGGCTGCAGAGAGAAGCTACACCTCAACGCATGTTTGCACCCAACATCGCCTGGTTCCATCCTGGTTCCACGGTAGTCACTGGCTAGTGACTTTGAACATTGTCCCCTCTGCTTTCAGGTCTTCACAACTTCAGATCCACCCTTGGATCCACCGGAACTCTTCACATCGAGCCGCCTGCAGCATCTTCAGCTCCGAGCACCATCGACCTGCGTGACGAAACCCGACACTACTTCGGCCCTATGCACCCGCGTCCTGTGGGTGAGGTAACTCAGCAACGCCGGTGTTCCCACACTGGTACACACCTCTAGGGCCTGTGTCTTAAGTTTCAGCTTTATAGGTCACTCGGAAGGTTCCGAACTAACTAACTTTGTACTTTTTACGCACCATAGACTTTGCATTGGTGAGTGCGTGCACTTTAAACACTGCACCCGAGTCCCGCGGGCCTTTCCCGACTTAGTCACTACTAGTCTCGAATAGCTCCAGCGATTCCCAATGCCCTAGGCCTGTTTCCGTTTCGATTGGTATCTCTTATACCACTTTCTTAGTATATGGTTTAGGTGGCCCCTAGGGCTCATCCATATTGTGCAACTTTTGTGTATTTTAAACTGTCTTGTGTTTAACGCTTGTGCTTCTGTGCTCATAAAGAGTCAAGGGGATATTTGTAGTTAATAAATCTATATATATTTTCAATATATATCTGTGTGGTGTCCTTTCATTTGGTATTCAAGGGGGTTGTATATGGTAAAACTGCTTGCTTCACATGCCTTCCAGAGTTTAGCCTAAGACTGCTTTGTCCACGCTACCACTAGGATAGCTGGTCTATAAGGTTGACTTACAACCAATCATCATAAGGGTTGCTTGGCATGGTACAAGGTGATCACTAGAACTAGTGAGCATCATATACCAGGCCAACTTCTCACAGAGGTCTCCAAGATGCTTGCTCTTAGTGTGGTTAGACAGATCTCTGTCTTTCAATGTGCAGGCTACAAAACTGTCAGCCACCTGTTTTGGCATCATGAGGATGTTAAATAAAATCTTTCCCCTCCTTCCCATGGAAGCCAAACAGGTGGCTATACAGGGTCTCATACACTCACGCCTTGATTTTAATAATGTGCTCTATCTCGGCGCCCCAGAGTACACCCTGCGCAGGCTGCAGACAGTGCAGAATTGCGCAGCGCGCTTACTGCTAAAGATCCCTCGCAGACAATCAGTGAGGGCTGGACTGGTCAGCCTGCACTGGCTACCGGTTTGCCAGAGAGTTCTTTTCAAGGCAATGTGCATAGCCCATCAAGCATTCTGGAACACTGGCCCTAGCATTACCCGCGACATAGTCACCCACTACACACCCAACAGAAGGCTTTGCTCCAGCCAGACCTTCCTAGCAGTGGTTCCGAGAATAAAAAGAGCCAGATCGGGCGGCAGGACGTTCGCCCACCATGCGTCCAGAACTTGGAATACCCTCCCACTGCACCTCAGAGCCAATCCCAACCTCTCTGTGTTCCGTAAACAGTTAAAGACTTACCTTTTTAACGTACCTCTCTAACTTCAGCTAGCCTTCTCTGCATCCCCCTGGTAGGTTCTAGTTATTGTAGTGCTTGGACGCCTCCGGGCAGCAATTCGCGCTCTACAAGTCCACATCTATTCTATTCTATTCTATTAGGGTGGTTGAGTCCTCCAGCAGTCCTTGGTCCAGCCCCGTGGTCTTGGTCCCAAAGGCTGCTGCGCCGGGAGCCACACCTGAACTCCGGTTCTGTGTGGACTACAGAGGGCTCAATTCAGTCACCAAGACTGACGCGCACCCTATCCCCAGAGCTGATGAGCTCATTGATCGGCTAGGGGCTGCCTGGTTCCTCACCACGTTTGATTTAACGTCTGGGTACTGGCAGATCGCCTTGACCGATAGGGCAAAGGAGAGGTCAGCATTCTCTACACCAGATGTGCATTTCCAGTTCCGGGTTATGCCATTTGGAATGAAGAATGCCCCTGCCACCTTTCAGAGGTTGGTCAACCAGGTGTTGGCTGGGCTGGATGAGTTCAGTGCCGCCTACCTGGATGACATCGCAGTGTTCAGTGGCACCTGACCAGAACACCTGCGACACCTCTTGGAAGTGTTGACGGCCCTGCACAAGGCAGGCCTCATAATCAAGGCAAGCAATTGCCCGATTGAGCAGGGTTCAGTGGTGTACTTGGGACACCAAGTGGAGAGTGGCAAGGTGGCACCCTTGCAACCCAAAATTGAGACCATCCTGGCTTGGGAACCCCCCAAGACCCAGACTGCAGTGAGAGCCTTCCTGGGGCTCACTGGGTATTACAGGAGGTTAGTCAAGGGCTATGGCACTATTGTGACCCCCTTGACAGAGCTGACTTCTAAGAAGCAGCCCAGGAATGTGATTTGGACTGACACCTGTCAGAAGGCTTTTGACACCCTGAAAACTGCCATGTGCACGGCGCCCGTGCTCTTGGCCCCTGATTTCTCCATGGAATTTCTGGTGCAGACAGATGCTTCAGAGCATGGTGTAGGGGCTGTTCTCTCACAGATGACTGAGGAGGGCTGGGACCAACCTGTAGCCTTCATCAGTAGGAGGTTACTTCCCCGGGAAAGTAGGTGGAGTGCAATAGAGCGAGAAGCATTTGCTGTGGTCTGGGCACTGAAGAAGCTAAGACCCTCCTTGTTTGGGTCTCACTTCCGGGTTCAGATAGACCACAGGCCCCTCAGATGGTTGATGCAAATGAGGGGTGAGAACCCAAAACTGTAGAGGTGGTCCATCTCCCTACAGGTTATGGACTTCACAGTGGAACATCGCCCTGGCATAGATCACGCCAATGCTGACGGTCTGTCCAGGTTTTTCCGCCTTAGTGATGAGGAACTCCCTGGGGAAGGGTAGTTCCCCCCACATTTCAGCTGGAGGGGACACGTGTTAGACCTGGCACCTTGGCGTGAGTTTCCCTTCCACTTTTTGCTGATGTGCCTCAGATGTTTTTGCTGGTGTCCGCCGCTCAGGGCACTGCGCCACGGCCAACCCGTGCCGCAGTGCAAGTGCTCCCTATGAAAAGTATAACTGTGATTGGTATACCTGATTGGTTCATTGGATTTACTGTCAGTCCCCAGTAAAGTGCACCAGGAGTGCCAGGGCTTGTGAATGCCAATACTGCTAGTGGGCCTGCAGCGCTGGTTGCGCCACCCACAGAAGCAGCCTTAAAATGTGTCTAGGGTCGGCCATGTCAGAACTTGCGTGCAGTATGGTACTGTCATGCTGGCTGGGCAGGTGCACCCACTTGCCAGCCTCTAAACCTTCCCTTGACTTCATATTAGTCACCCCTATGGTAGGCCCAAGGGCAGGGTGCATTGTAAGTGTAAGGTAGGACATGCTCTGATGTGTGTGGCATGTCCTAATAGTGAATTACAGCCAAATTCGTTTTTCACTATTGTAAGGCTACCTGTTCCCTTTAGGCCGGATGGGCTGCTGGAATTATAACACTCTATAATCCCAGCAGGCTCAGGGAACATGGTAGAAAATAATGTTTAGTATGCCTGAACTCAGAATAATAAAATACTTCTTTTAGTAAAGTTTATTTTAATATCCTGTGTTTGCAAATGCTACTTTTAGAAAGTTAGCATTTGCTTGCCTAACCATTTCAGCCCGCCTCTGCTCTTATGTGTATCTGCTGTCTGGGTTGTGTGAGTGACAGGGCTGGGGGATGACAGATGGTGAATGCCAGGATTACACCTTAGTGGGAGGTAGGAGTGCCCATGACTCTTAATCCGGCTGTGCTCTGCCTCCACAATGCTGGCTCCGCCCCCCTGGGGGGCGACTGAAGACTCAGCCTGCACCTGGCCCAGGAAGGGCGAAGCACTGTCAACAAGGTAATCTTGGCAGCCCCTGTCCCCACAATGCTGGCTCCGCCCCCCTGGGGAGCGTCTGATGTGCCTGCCCTCACACTGAAAGCAACAGCCAGAGTACACCCAACAAGTGCTCAGAGACTGAAAGGAATTATGCAGAGGCCCCCCTGGCCTGGAAAGACAAAGGAAATGGTGTATAAAAGTAGGAGCCCTGCTCCTTGTAAATTAGATCCTGTTTGCGCTACAGAAGAAACTCTAAACGAAGAGAAGGACCTGGAAAGACTTCAAGGAGGAGTGCTGTCTCTGGCCTGTGTTGGGTGCCTTGCTGAAGGAGAGAAAGGAAAGACTGAAAGAGACTTTTAATTGAACTTTGTGCCAAACTTCTACTAAAGATCTCCAAGGGCTTGCTGTGGAACTTTCCCCCTGACCGGTGCCCCAGGAACAGTGGGCGCTAACCCCCCCTGACCAAGGCAACTGCTGTGTGTGCTGCTCATCGCTGCAGCGCTGATCGAGGAGGTTGAGAGCGTCTACATCCCCTGCACACCGTGACCGTGGGCTAAGCGAATCGCAACAACAACGTTAGGCCCAGCCCACCGCTGGCCCGAGCATCGTGACTGCGTCTGCATTGGGCCCCACGAGAACAAAGTAAAGGAGGACCCGTCCGGTCCAAGCATCGAGATCTATTGAGCCCAGCGCCGTTGATTCCTCCGCAAAGACGGACTACCGCCCTGCATCGCTCTCGCCGATCGGCGCCTTGCTCTAACCAGCCCATGCTGTGAAGCGCACAGCTGCGACCGGCACTTTGGCTGGGTACGTCCCGCACTCGGGGAACGTACTGCCACTGTCGCCACACTCAGCCGCCGCCGTCAGGACTGAAGCGAACACTGAGGAGAAGGACCCTGCCCGCACCAAGCACCGCCGCCCCGGATGACCCGTGACCTGCCCAGCCTCGAGCCGCAGCTCGCCTCACCCTACCGGGGAGCAACGCGACGTGGGACAGACCCCCCCTTTTCAGCCGTCCGCTTCAAGACATCGCCAAGACAACAAAAACTCAAGGTACTGTGTTCGGTGCGCTGCGCTCTAGACTTCGGTGTCTGTGAGGCGCACCCTCCCCGGGAGAGCTTTGTTCCACTCTTAGTGTCAACCCCGTGCGCTTGTCTCTGCTGGAAGCTGTTCGGAGCGTACGCCTGCCCCGGAGGTTGGGTACGTCTCGTTCTGCAGGACTCACAGGGTTCGCACCGTACGCTTGCTCACGCGAGAAGCGTGAGGTTTAGGGGAGTACCACCGGTAATACCGAACGAAGCGCACAGGAGCGCTGCAAAGCGCACAAAAGGGCTTGAAGGCCCCGAACCTTGCATTTTTAACGAACATTGCCTTGTGAAGAACTACTTTGAAAAGCTATTACAAGTAACTGGAACCGCTATTGAATAACCAAGACTGTATTTAAAAGCCTGCGTGAAGAAACTTATATAAAGATATATTTTTTACTAAAATACAGTTTGGTGTCATTGTGTGGTGGGTTAGTGGTGATTGTTATGATACTGCAAATGTTTAACCATATGTGCCCCAGAGATTAGCCTAGACTGCTTGCGCCACACTACCTAGAGGGTAAGCAGGGGTTGTTCTTGAAGGTAATCCTTGGCCCTGACTTAGAGGAGAGGGTCCCTGCTTGTTGCAAGTGCACACCTGCGCCAACCAGAGACCCCCAATTCTAACAGCTATCCTAAACCTAGACAGGGAGTGACCAGTTCTGGCAACTATTGAACATAACAACTCTGTTCCCTCAGGAATCGTGGAGACAGAGCAGAATGCTTCGCTCAGTCACTCGTGCTCTCTTTTACTCAGAGAAATATATAAAGAATACACAAAGTGAAATTTTCCAATATTTATTGAACCATAGTGATTCTTGTATAGAAAATGTGTGCTGCAATGATTAATAGACAGCAGCAGACAAAAGTTATGAGTGTCAAAACAATGAATAAAATGAAGAGTTCCACCATCTTGTTCAGACACCTGATATAGGCATACATATACAGTATTATAACGACCTAAAGTACTCCTACGATGCAAACCCTAACCTATGTGTCTAGGGTGTGAGTGTATGGTCTGCCAAGAAACAACCTTCTGGAAGATCTAACCCCTTTACCTGGCGGGTAAGAATGTAGGACCCCTTCTTGTTCACGAACTGGACACCCCTCACAGAGATGTCAGTCAGCTGCTAAGCAAAAGCATGGACCCCTTGGAAACAAAAGGCTATATATATATATAGAAAATGGCATCCTTACCTCGGGCCGTGATTGTGATCAGGTTGCCTAATGTTTGTATTCCAGAGATAGCTGAATCGACATATGGATGTAATAACACATTTGCATCATGCGCACATAAAGGCCTTGCACATAATGCCAAGGCAGTGTGAAAGTGTTTTCACAAAGTTCTTTTGTGTCAGCAAGTTGGTGTTTCTCAGAAACTAACCCAAGTGTCACAAATGCAAATGTGTTTCAAAAGTCGATATGACAAAGGGAAGGCAACTTTAGGAAAGAACAATGTGAATGTAAATTGGCACTATTTCCTACCAGGCCTACCTCTGGCACATGACCCTCAATGGTCTATTAACTCTAACATTAGCCTGAAGAAACACCAGCTCACCTATTCTCAGACCACTCTCTTTCCAACACTCACATTAACCCATCCACTTCAATGGCAGTCATTTAGTCCTCGTTCTCACATCTTCTTCAATGATATAGTTCTTGCTCACTGTTGAATACTCGCCGCAAGGCTGTACCCTAATCCACATGATTAGCTAGACTGTATTGAATTGTAATGAAATTGCATTTATGTAGCACTCACGAGGCGCTGACTCTCTTTTCCTCCAATTGCCCCAAAGACGAAGTTACAAGGTACCTAAACGCAAACTGTCAAGAGACTCAAACTCTTCTGTCCTGATGAGGTCAGTCAGCATCTCCTTCACACCAAGCTGTCGATTTCTCCTGCTAAGGGCTCCCTTGAGACACATATGTACACTCACCTGCACTTTGGGTGGAATGTCCTGTACCCCATGGCACCTAGAAATGTACGAGCACACCTTAATACCTTTAGAAGTGACCATGACACTGTCTGTGACATAACATTAGCACCCGCATCCCTTGCTGAGTGGGTCCCCTCTCGCACTGTCCACGGGCAGCATGTCCCTGGCCTAAGAGCTCCTGACTGGGTCCAGATTGTGGGGGGCGGGGGTCCGTCTAAAGTTTTGTTACGCCACTGATACACACAAACACTTATATTTATGCTTGAATTTAAGGAGCACTTATCCAATACTGCTGTGAGTAGCAAAGAAAGAGGACAATGAGAGGGTGATATACCATTAAATACTATTGTGAACATTGCTATTGGTTATTGAGGTCACATGTGTTATAACATCTTTATGTACTTGAGCTGTGGTTAATTTGAAAAAAAAAACATACGTGCCGGGGCTCTCGTTAAGAGGCAGCTTGCACCGGCCCATTTCTCCTGTTAGTGCTGCCTAAACAGAACCAACTACTAACTGTGAAAGTGGGGAGAGGATGTGGGGTAATGGCCAGAGCTGCCAACTTCGGAGCTGGGGAACCAGGTGTGAGTCTTGGTGTCGGATCAACATCATGTGATTCTGAGCAAATCACTTAATTTCCCTGTAAAGTAATGTGTCCCTAACTGGCACTCTTGAAAAGTGCTGGTGCCTAGCACCGTAAACCACTGGCTCAAATTAAGCACTGCTCAGGGCAGTGAAGCCTCTGGTCCTGCTATAGAATCTATTAAAGCAGCCACCCTAAGGACAGAGGACTACAACTCCCAGCATGCAAATGGCAGTTGTCAACAAGAAAAAGAGAGCTCATAAAGCAGCGGAACTCCCAAAAGCCAGGGCACAAGTCCCACAGGCAATATTACGCGAGAGCTCCAAGGCCATCTGGAAGGCATGGAGGTTACAACCAGGGAGGAAAAAGCCCTCGCTGTCCCACCCCTCTCTCAGCCTCAAAATAAGAAGGTATTCTGAAGAGTCAGTGTTAGACCTGGCACCTTGGCGTGAGTTTCCCTTCCACTTTTTGCTGATGTGCCTCAGATGTTTTTGCTGGTGTCTGCTGCTCAGGGCACTGCGCCACGGCCAACCCGTGCCGCAGTGCAATTGCTCCCTATGTAAAGTGTAACTGTGATTGATGTTCATGATTGGTTCATTGGGTTTACTGTCAGTCCCCAGTAAAGTGCACCAGGGGTGCCAGGGCTTGTAAATGCCAATACTGCTAGTGGGCCTGCAGCACTGGTTGCGCCACCCACAAAAGCAGTCTTTTAAAATGTGTCTGGGGTCTGCCATTGCAGAACCTGCGTGCAGTCTGGTACTGTCATGCTGGCTGGGCAAGTGCACACACTTGCCTGCCCCTAAACCTTCCCTTAACTTCATATTAGTCACCCCTATGGTAGGCCCAAGGCCAGGATGCATTGTAAGTGTAAGGTAGGACATGCTCTGATGAGTGTGGCATGTCCTAATAGTGAATTACAGCCAAATTCGTTTTTCACTATTGTAAGGCTACCTGTTCTCTTAGGCCAAGATGGGCTGCTGGAATAATTACACTCTATAATCCCAGCAGGCTCAGGGAACATGGTAGAAAATAAAGTTTAATATGCCTGAACTCAGAATAATAAAATACTTCTTTTAGTAAAGTTTATTTTAATATCCTGTGTTTGCTAATGCTACTTTTAGAAAGTTAGCATTTGCTTCCCTAACCATTTCAGCCTGCCTCTGCTTGGATGTGTATCTGACTCTCTGGGTTATGTGAGTGACAGGGCTGGGGGATGACAGGTGGTGAATGGCACGATTACGCCTTGGTGGGAGGTGGGAGTGCCCCTGGACTCTGAATAGGGCTGTGCTCTGCCACCACAATGCTGGCTTCGCCCCCTGGGGAGCGACTGATGTGCCTGCCCCTCAAACTGAAAGCAGAAACCAGAGTACACCCAACAAAGTACTCAGAGACTGAAAGAAGTTATGAATAGGCCCCCCCTGGCCTGTAAGAACAAAGAAAATGCTGTATAAAAGTAGGAGCCCTGCTCCTTGTAAATCAGAATCCTGTTTCCCACAAAGAACCTCTGCCCAACTAGAAGGAGAAGAAGACGCTGGAAGGACTGGCCTGCAGCTTGCCTTGCTGAGGAAGGAGAGGAAAATACTTTGAAAAGACTTTGCAGACTTGTGCTTTGAAACATTCTCCAAGGGCTTGGTTGAGCTTGCCCCCTGATCTGAACCCGAGGACTAGTGGGTTCTTGGTGCCTTTGCTCGTCTTTGAACCTCGAGCCGTGTGTGCCTCCCGCCTGAGTAAGACTGCGCCCCTCATCGCCCCCTCCTAGGGCTGTGGCACTCGGGAGCTTGCCTGCCTTTTCACCCGTGAGAGCCTCGCTCCGTTTGGAGTCGCTCTCTGCCCCCGGAATTTCTTTGGAGATCGTGATCTACGCCGGGACCCGCAGCCCGCACGGACTGTGTCCTGCTGTCCCTGCTTCATTGTCCTAGAGTGGTTGCAGGCCGCGCCGCCCCCTTCGTGGAGACTCCCGTACCATCGTACTGGGGGTCGAGGGCCGCGCCTGCCTGTGTGCCCGCACCCGCTGACGTCAAAGATCCAACGGCACCCCTGAACTGAACTAGTCGCACTGTCTGTGCCCGACTCGTCCACACCCCGAAGGAAGCAAAGCCTTCGTAAAGATCCACACCGGGCTAGGGGCCCGCAACGTTTGATTTCCCCTTTTCGCACCAGCCGCTTCCGCTTCTGCAACCGTAAGTAGACTGAGCGCTCCCACCCTGGTACGCCGGGCCTCCCAGTTACCCGCCTCCCTGCTGGTAGCGCATCGCATGTGAGGGAGTGACCGGGCACTTCGCGGTTCAAGAGAGACCTGTGCGCCTCGAACCCGAGACTCACAGCGGTACGCTCCTCTCCTCTCTGGCCGAAGTGTATGCCGCATACGGGTGCTCACGCCGGATGCGTGAGCCGTGATAGAGTGTCCCGATTTCACCCGCGCTGAATGCACGGAAGCGCTGCGAAGGGCTCAGCAGGCCAAAGACTGGCCGTGAGCACCTAAATAGCAAAAAGGGAGCACTGTTGAGTGGAGTATCACGTAGTAACAATAACAGAGACTAAGAAGAAACAAGTGAATTGAACAAGACAAGAAACCCTTTTATTTTGAACTGTAACTAAGAGAAGCTTGCCCACTACAATCGTGTGGCCTAAGAAAAACTTTATATTTGGTCTTGTGATAAGTCTACCTCCACATATATATTTTTACATAAAGAGAAGCGTATTTTTATATAACTACAGACTGGTGTCCATTTGTGGGGGGAATGGTATGTTTACTGTGTGTGTGATTACAAATGCTTACCTCAGAAAAGCCTAAAGAATAGCCTTGGCTGCTCACTCCACCACCTAGAGGGTGAGCAAGGGTAATTCTAAGGGGTCATCCTTCGCCCTGACTTAGAGGAGAGGGTCTCTGCTTGTCACAAGTGAATACTTGCGCCAACCAGAGACCCCCAATTCTAACAGTCAGTCAGTCTCCAAATGACAAGACAGGTGCAAGGGAGGCGAATAAAATCATCCTCCTGTTGGAGGGAAATGAAGGCACTGTATCGAGGGCTGCACTCTGATTGGAGCAAGAGCTGTCACCGCTCATCTTCACTTCCATTCATTTCACTGGCTACCTTGCACTTCCAACCGTTTTCACCATTATTGGTTTATTCATCCGTCATTTCACCAAAAAGACATTTCTGATTGCCTAAGTAGGAATCGGAAGGTCACGTTTCCATGGGGAAACTTGTTGCAGCGTTCTAATTGGTTAGTTGTGATGAGCAACTCCCAATGCTCTTAGTTTGTGTCTTTGAGGTGCAGACAGCCTTTCGGCCTTCTTGTCCACCTAGTCTTGCTCAACTATTAGTAGTGTTCGCGAGGGCGGTAGCAACGGATCCGGTTGTGACGTAGTTTCCATGCGGTGGTACCTACAGAAATGAAGCACTACGAGGTGAGTAGCTGCTATAAACGTAATCAACGACCAGAGCGCAGGTGCTCGGCCATGCATGCTTGGCAGGATTTTGCGGGGGCTTTAGCCTGAACCTATGCCTGCTTTGAACAAAAAAAAGTTACTGCCCCAACTCCTGGACAAATAAGTTACTTCTCTTAACCCTTGATACTACAACCCGTGTCTTGGTAGAGCACACTATCTTTGAAAGGTAACTATCCACCTTATTTCTTGACACCGACCCTTTCGTTCTTAATTTGACACCTAAACGTGTGACGGACTCAGATCTGATCTTAAATGCCTCTCATTTACGGCATGCTCTACAGTTTGTTTTGGACGCAGCAAAACCCATAGGGCGTTGAAGTAGGTGGTATGGGGCACTAAAACACTGAGCTTGCATTACGTTGGGGAAATAGACTTTTCTAAACCTTGTCAGGTGTGCAAAAAATGTCATTAGACCATGGAAATGCATTGTAGCAAGTAAGATCTTGTCCTCCATTGACTTTCATGAGATGTAGGAAGAGACATGCACTGTGGCACGTGACATTGTTTTGCTTGGTCTCTCCCATGTAGTGTTGCAAGTGCTGATGCAGGGAGAAGCAGGTCTTTCAGTGTCTAGTCAGGGCAGCTAGTCTTTCAGTGTCTAGTCAGGGCAGCTCATTTGACATGGTCACGTAATTCTTGGCCAGCATGCACAGTGTCAAAGGACAACGGGTCCTTCAATGACCACCATGTATTACGCAATGGGTAAAGTGTCCTGAAATAGTCACTGTGTACTACAAGTCACGTGGCTGCGAGACGCGCTCTGTGGTGGGGGAGGAGCGGAGCGAGGCGCAAGCAATAGGAAAACCAGATGGCGACTGATCATGCGAGGAAAGCATGATGGCGGCTGTGAGCGTGCCCGCGCACATAACCACAAGCTTTAGGCCACAAGCAAAAGCTTGTGGTCGGATTTCTAAAGCACACTCTCTAAATGTCTCGCCAGATCAGCGCTGGCTCAGGCGAGAACTAATAATGAGGTTAGGTACATTCAGAACCACTGCCCCTGTCAAAAGCACTCTCTTACCCGCAGTTTAAGATCTACACTGCTTCCACAAACAGAAAAACAAAAAACAAACAAGCATTGGCAGTGCCATTAGTTCCCACCTTTTAGACCTTTTGGCCTTCCCACTGCACTTTGCTGATGATGTGCAGCATTGGTAAAAGCGTTTTTTGCTGTTGCTATGCAGACCACTTCCTTTTTAGGTCTCGCTTTATGTTGCAGAGCGAATGCCCTGCCATCGCTTTGCGAGGCATGCAGTATATACTGTAACGTGGAAGCTTCATGGAAGCTCCATCCACTCTCTGCCCATTGGCTTTTGTCCTAAATGCTGCCTTCTGACTGGTTTGAGGCTTGTTAGTCCCTCCTCATTCTTCATTTGTATCCTTCCACGGCTATTGGGCCCTTTACTCCTAACACTATTTTCTTCCCCACCCCCTCCCTCAGTCTGGGACTTCTCACCCCCTCCTCCTATCCCCCCCACTCCCATTTGTGTCTTCTTGCCTGCCGGTACTTTCATTTTCAATGCAATAGGCCTCGTGTGAATGCATTGCCAGTTTGTTTTTAGGTCTCGCCTCTCAATGCGCATGCGCATTGAGTGACACTATAGGGGCTTAAACAAGGTTTACCTAGACTGGCGATTTGATGCTGTGCCTGTGCGCTTTTAGGTCAATGCGCAAGCACATTGACCTAAAATGCGCGTGCACATCATCAAATCGCCATCTGTTCCTCAGCAGCACTCCTCCCACTCCTTTAAAGTGAAGCTTAGCTTCACTTCAAAGGCCCCTGCTGCTTCACACTCGCCGCTCTCCCCGCTCCGCGTCGCATTTCTCCTCCCCCCTCCCCACTGCAATGCCCTCCGTCTTGTTTCCCTTTGCTGTTTTATCTAGCATAAACTCGATACAGGTGGGCGCTTTACATATGCATCAGTTACATTACAGGAAGGCACATTCAGCCACATATAAGCTTGGCATGCATTCCTTACATTCTACAGAGGTAGAGTTTGGAAAGTTAGTGTAGGTATGTTATGCAAGTATGTCTCATGCAGTTGCACGGTCCATACATTACAACGGGAGCATGAACTTGTGGTCAGGTATAAATTGCATGCATAGTCTTGTATTTTTTTTGTTTATTTACATAGACATTATTAGTCTGTTCAGATCCCTGCAACCACGCCGCCACCGAGGAATGCTTGTTTCTTCTACTAGTTTGTTTGACTTGAATGTTTCTTAAAACCGGGCACGATGTAGCGCCATCTGGTGGTCAAGTTGATGCTCCACGTGTTTTACTCGTATATGTTTTCTACAAGATTTTTGCTCGTCATAAATCCGATTTGCTTCTTCTACAATCAAATTCACCCGATTACTTTGGCAGCGTGTAGTTTAATAACGTATGCGCCCATTGCCATATTAGAAATAATTGCACGGGTGCAAAATATAGAGTAACGCCATTATTTTTTTCTTTGTAATATGACAGAAAACTGAACATACTCAAGACCTTAGAACAATAATATATTTTGTACCAGGTCAAAGGGAAGGCTATTGATAGAGTAGGTTGCCACCACATCCACCACCAACAAGTCCACGACAACCACCATCGGGTCCACCACCGCCACATCCACCACCACATCCACCACATCCACCACCACTGCATCCACCACATGCACCACCACCTCATCCACCACCACATCCACCACCACATCCACCACCACATCCACCACACCCACCACCACCACATCCACCACCACATCCACCGCATCCACCACCACATCCACCACATCCACCACATCCACCACCACATCCATCACCACATCCACCACCACTTCCACCACCACATCCACCACCACCACATCCACCGCATCCACCACCACCACATCCACCATCACCTCCACATCCACCTCCACATCCACCACCACATCCACCACCACATCCACCACCACATCCACCACCACATCCACCACCACATCCACCACCACATCCACCGCCACTTCCACCGCCTCATCCACCGCCACATCCACCACACCCACCACCACCACATCCACCGCCACATCCACTGCCACATCCACTGCCACATCCACCACCACATCCACTGCCACATCCACCACACCCACCACCACCACATCCACCACATCCACCACCATTACATCCACCACCACCACCACCCCATCCACCACTACCACCGCATCCACCACCACCACCGCATCCACCACCACCACATCCACCACCACATCCACCATCACCTCCACATCCACCATGACATCCACCACCACATCCACCACCACCACATCCACCACATGCACCACCACCGCATCCACCACCACATCCACCACCACATCCACCACATCCACCACCGCATGCACCACCACCACATCCACCACATCTACCACCACATCCAACACATCCACCACCACTTCCACTACCACCGCATCCACCACCACCACCGCATCCACCACCACCACATCCACCGCATCCACCACCACCACATCCACCGCATCCACCACCACCACATCCACCACAACATCCACCACCACATCCACCACCACTTCCACCACCACATCCACCGCATCCACCACCACCACATCCACCACAACATCCACCACCACATCCACCACCACATCCACCATCACCTCCACATCCACCATGACATCCGCTGCCACATCCACCACCACATCCACCACCACATCCACCACCACATCCACCACCACATCTACCACACCCACCACCACCACATCCACCACCACATCCACCGCATCCTCCACATCCACCACCATATCCACCACATCCACCACCACATCCAAAACATCCACCACCACTTCCACCACCACCGCATCCACCACCACCTCCGCATCCACCACCACCACATCCACCGCATCCACCACCACCACATCCACCGCATCCACCACCACATCCACCACCACCACATCCACCACATGCACCACCACCGTATCCACCACCACATCCACCACACCCACCACCACCACATCCACCACCACATCCACCACCACATCCAACACATCCACCACCACTTCCACCACCACCGCATCCACCACCACCGCATCCACCACCACCACATCCACCGCATCCACCACCACCACATCCACCACATCCACCACCACATCCACCACATCCACCACCACATCCAACACATCCACCACCACTTCCACCACCACCGCATCCACCACCACCACCACCGCATCCACCACCACCACATCCACTGCTTCCACCACCACCACATCCACCACATCCACCGCATCCACCACCACATCCACCACCACATCTACCACTACATCCACCATCACCTCCACATCCACCATGGCATCCACCGCCATATCCACCACCACATCCACCACCACATCCACCACATGCACCACCACCGCATCCACCACCGCATCCACCACCACATCCACCACACCCACCACCACCACATCCACCACCACATCCACCACCACATCCACCACCACATACACCGCATCCACCACCACCACATCCACCACATCCACCACCACATCCACCACCACATCCAACACATCCACCACCACTTCCACCACCACCGCATGCACCATCACCACCGCATCCACCACCACCACATCCACCACCACCACCACATCCACCACCTCATCCACCACCACATTCACCACCACATCCACCACATCCACCACCACACCCACCACCACATCCACCACATCCACCACATCCACCACCACATCCACCACCACTTTCACCACATCCACCACCACCACATCCACCACCACCACATCCACCACCTCCACCACATCCACCACCACCTCCACCACCACCACATCCACCACCACCACCACATCCACCCCAACATCCACCACCATCACCTCCACATCCACCATCACCACCACCACATCCACCACCACATCCACCACCACATCCACCACCACCACATCCACCACCTCCACCACATCCACCACCACCTCCACCACCACCACATCCACCACCACCACCACATCCACCCCAACATCCACCACCATCACCTCCACATCCACCATCACCACCACCACATCCACCACCACATCCACCACCACCATATCCCCCAGATCCACCACCACCACATCTATATGTGTGTGTGTGTGTGTGTGGCTCTGTGTGTTTGTAGGTGCAAATGCAATGTTCTTGGATTTTCGTCACAATAAAATACACTGAACATAATCTTCACAAAAGTTATTTACAAACGTTTAAGCTATTGCCATTATAAATTACAATACATTTTATTTAAGTATTAATTATTTACAAAATTACACTATTTGTGTATATACGTCAGGACGTCCTTTGCTTACTTTTATTGTGCTGTGCGCGCTTTCACTTTCTGAGCAGCCGGACACTTAAGAGCCTTATAACTCTCCCGTCCCTCATTCCGGTTCTTAAGAGCCTTATAACTCTTCCATCCCTCATTCCGGTTCTTAAAGCCCCTTTTCCCACGCCCTCTTCTAGTGTGCATTTCCCCTCCGCTCTGTGTACCATCTCCCAGCCCGTCCTTAATGTCCTCTCTCTCCCCCCCTCCCCCCCACCAGGCATCGAAGCTCACGTCCAGCAGCTCTGCGCCTGCCCGAGGCCACGCAGTGGCCATTAGGAGGGCGGGCTCCTAGTCACGGAGGGCTGTCCCGCCCCCGCATGACGTAGTAGTTTCCTCACCCATGGCAGTCTCCCCTGGTTGGTGGAGACTGGTAGGTGATGCACGTCCGGGGCGGCTGGGAGGAGCCGTCGGGAGTACTTCTGACCTCTGCCCCGCTGGGGAGGCCTCTTTGCCGCTCCGGACGTCGTAGTTCCATGTTGGGACACTCTTTTGGGATACCCTCGACGCGTGGTAGTGTCCTCGCGGGGGACTCTCTATTTCCTGTCGCTGCTGGAGGTCTCCTTTCAGTGCTGAGGTCCCAAGGGGGCATCTCGATGGTCTGGCGTCGTGTTCGTTGGCATCTTCCGGTGCGGTGAGTCTTGCCCAGCGTTGTTTGTTGCGGGATACACCTAGGACCTGTGGAAGGAGGCCTACGGGCGGTGCCTCCCCACCCCACTCCGCCTACCCCCTCACTGGGATGCACGAGCAAGGCGAGGCGGCCCGCTTATCTAAGGGCCGCTGTGGAGGTGGGGGTTATCGCCGAGGTCCGGCCGGTCCTGAGCGGTTTTCATTCGGCGGCTTCGCCCGTTTTGTTCGCTGGAATGGGGGCCGCCAGGATGTCCAAGCTGCATTGTGCCACGTGAGTTTTGCGGCGTGTTTGCTCGGCAATCACCATAGTGGGTGGGGTGCTCCCAGCCATGATTCTTGCCCTGGCCCGCGAACTTGCCTACCCATCCCCGGTGCGGCATCCACGTGCCTGGCGGCGGGCCTACTGCCCTGGAGGGCAGGCGTGTGGGACGCTCCCCTGGGCAGAGTATCTTTTGACTGTGGTGCCCCTCCGGTGGTCATGGCCTGAGTTAGGGTTAGTTAGTATGCGGTGCAAATGTTTAGTATGCCGGTACAACCTCTTTTAGGGCCCGGTGGCCGTTTCCGTCTAGGGCCGCGGCTTCTTAAGCCTTCAGTCAGTGGTCGTTAGCTTCGAATTCAGACTGGATATCCTTGCAAGCGCGGTGTATCGCCGTGCACTTTGTGTGTGAATAGTGCGGGCAAATGCTTATATTCGGCGATCCTCGTTTGGCTACGCTGTCGCATTGCCCCCCCCCCCTCATGTGCTTTCTACTAAATGTTGCGGTGGCAAGTTAGCACCCCGATAAGGTTCATTGTTCAGGCTGTATTTAGGGGGATTTGTCTACATGTACACAGTTGAGGCAGCTTAAGCACTCCGTAAGGTTCATACTGTTCATGCAGTATTTCGGGGGATTTGTCTCATGTTACACAGTTGCGTCAGCTTAGCGCTCATTATAAGGTTCACACTGTGCAGGCTGTATTTAGGGGGATTTGTCTAATGTTACACTGTTGATGCCCGAACAAAGGTTTATTAGCAGGTAGAAATGGTGTAGGGCTGAACTTAATTCATCAGGCGGCGGACAGTATCCGCAAGGGGGGCCCGCCACTGCTCCGAGATCCCGCTGCGGTGGTCGGCCCTATATTGTGATGCTTGTGTTTCGGCTCCAGTTAGGACGTTGTTAGTGACATGCTTTGGATTCCACCCAACACAGCGTTTCCTGGCACTGATTCCGGCCTCCACGCTCGTAATATGCCCTCGTCAGTAGTATTCTGAAGCTTGTTGCGTACTTTCCCTGGAGAGCGAAAATATTATTGTACGGGCAGATCGATTCATTTGCAAGCTTCGTGGTTAGCATCGGATTGCGCCACCAAGCGGTGGAAATCCTACATTGTATGTGGCTAGCCCGTAGTCTAGCTTCCTCGTGAGCTTCCGTGTGTGCAGGACGTCACTACTGTCTATGTTTGTGGATAGACGTGGGGCAGCTGCCAGGGCTACTGTCCTCGGAGCCTAGGGTTGACATAGAAAAAGGTATATATCACATGTCGGCGCGAAGGGTCTCTCCCCTGTTCTGCCAGGCCACTAATTATCAGTAGGGTGCTCGAGGTTGTTGGTAGGGCTGTGGGGAATGCCCCCCCCCCTCAGGGTCGGCATTCCTATCTTTAGTGCGGATGTGATGTAGGGCTAGCAGTATTTAAATGTGGACACGGGTATCGACCCCTTCGTGCTTTCATGTTCTTTAAGCGACCTCCTTATGGCTAGTCGCCATGGTGTCCTTGATTTATTTGAGATGTTACATTTAGCTGCCTCCCAGATTATGCAAAAGCGACTGTATTTTCCTGATCTTGGTGCCGCGATACTCCGGTGCACTCTGATTCAGACTTCCTATTTATTTAGTTACGGTTCCTACCATGGTCAGAATCCATGTTCCTCGTTCTGTATGCATTTTGACACTTCCCGAAACGGCCGTGTCCGCTGATCGAAACACGAGGTTCAAAGCAGCAAAAGAAGGGTTTCCTGTGTTTGCATCCTGGGCTAGGGGGTTCTTGTATTTCAGAGTGACGTAAGCCGCAGTGCCCCTCATGGGTTGCCCCAGGCACCGACATGTAACTTAAACGTGTTGCCCAGAAGCTGCTAGAATGTTATATAATGTTATTTCATCAACAGTCTGATAGTACCGTGGCCGCTATAAATAATTTAGTTACAGAAAGAGCTATTACCTCAGAATTTGATTTTGCGGGGGATTATCCGCACTCCACTGGACTGTTTTATTTGTCATTTTGCACGCGATTATATACATCTCCCATAAGTGATTTGTTTTATATACATCTTACTGCTTGCAGATAGCCGCGGTTTGGAGTAAGATTGACTTTGGTATAGGACGCAATGCATCGATTATGGGGCTGGTAAATATGTGTTGTTAGTTGGGTCTATGTTTCGCTTTCGCGGCATATTAAATAGTGTTATTATAACAGTTATAGAAATCGCTAATACACTTTGCTCTCCAAGCATACATTCATTTTTACTGCATCCAAGATGGACAGCAATGTCAGGCTTCCTGTTAGCGTCCATGCCCCTTAACGCTGTTAGGAAGCATGGGGTCCTGTTGGCGCTGTCCTTCACGCTCAGGTACCTTTATATTTCAAGTAGTGTGTGCGAGAGGCAAGTTGTGTGCTTCCGTCAAATTAAACCTACCCTCTTAGGTAATAGGAACACACGGATGCCAGGTTTTGCTAGAAAAAGCTGCCCAGGGAATATTCGGTGATGGGAGCGATCTGCCCACCTGGTATTGCTGCTCCCGGCATAAGTCTCCCTGGTCCCCAAGTTCGCACCACCAGTAGCGTCCAAATGATACCCTATCAGGCTACGACAAGCTCTCACAGAGGTCCAAATTAGATATAGCACGCGACCCTATTAATGTAAGAAGGGAGCTTATAGTGGATATGTGGCCTGTTTGTCATTAGAACTCGCTGTAGCTAAAACCTACCTGTTCATTGTTTGTATCCGTTCATTGAAGTTGCTCAAAGCTGTATTGTTTGCTTGTATTTGGTGGTGACTACAAAAAAGCATTGTATTTGGTGTGGTAGATCATTGTCCAAAATAGTCTCTTATTTCGCATACTACTATAACATTTCTTTTCCTTTTGAGACTAGCAAATCTGAAGCCATGTTTCCTGCAGATCATCAGATGGTTGTACTTAGTTTTATACATAGCAGTGGATGTTTCAGGTCTTTCCTAGGCAGCACTTGCGCCCGCTTTCTGCCCATCTTTTTCTGTTAGTTGGATCTTGCATGTATGGGTTTTAGCATGAGTTGCCGTAAAGGTCCAAGCTGGACCTGCACATTTGTAAATTCTGCAAGTGGTAAGTGACACTGGTCATCATATCGTATAGGTATCGGGTTTGTATAGCTTGATGTTATAGCTAAACCATACACTAATGTAGCCATGTACTCTCTGCCATGCTATAGACCAGCATTGTAGGTAGTCATCTTCCCAGTAGATACCCAGTAGAGTGGGTACCTACTGGGGTATTGCTGCTCACGGCATTAGACCCCCGGTGCCAGTGTTCGCAGTATCAGTAGAGTCCAACTGATTCCCTATCAGGCAACGATAAGTTCTGGCAGAGGTCTAATCTCATGTATCACACAACCCAATTATTTGATAGAAAGGGAACTATAGTGGATAGGTGGCCTGTTCAACATTAGGATCTTACTGTGGTTACACCTACCTTGTTCAGTACTCAAATCCAATCTGTGACTTACGCAAAGATATATTGTTTGCTTGCATTTGGTGTGTCTACCAAAAATTTGTTATCCGGTGTGTTGGAGTACTGTCCAATATAGTCTTTTAGTGCGCATATTACTGACCTTTCTTCCTTGTGATTAGCAAATTGAAGCTATGTTTCCTGCAGATCAACAGTTCGTTATACTTCGTTTTTATACATGCAGTGTATAGGCCTTCGGTCCCTCCTAGGCAGCACTTGCGCTGTCTTTTCGAGGCATGATGCAGGCACGATAAGGGCATGATGTCCCCGCCCGCTTTCTGTCCATCGTTGTATTGGATCTTTCATTTGGGGTTTTTTGCATGAGTTCCAGAAGAGACCCAAGTATGACCTGCTCATTCGTACTAGTAATAGAGGTTTAATGACTGATTTTGCCCCTTGTAAATTCTGGAAGTGGTAGTGACACTGGTCTCTAATATAGCCCTGGTACTCCCTTATCTAGCTATAGATCAGCATTGCAGGTAGTGATCTCAATGTTGTGGGTGGCAGTATGTCATCGGCATAGTATGTGATAGAACTGGTCCAAAAATATTATAGCTGGATGTTGTACAGGAATTTAGAATAAGACCCTACACCTGTTTCTTAGTTGAAGAAGCTCCCTCTCTGAGACAGGCATAAACAAGAGCGTAGCTGCAGCAGGTGCAGTGGTTCCTAGGACACTTGATTCCTCCTCATTGCTGTAGTGATCATGGCTGCAATTTTTCATCCTATCACCTTCCTGGGGCCCATATTCTTCCTCTTAACAGTGCCTATGACACACTAATTGCTCTATTAGACAGGCACCCCGCACCCAAACCTTGCGATTCCTGCTCAAAGTAAACAAGGCAAAACGCAGCTACAGATAGTGCTGCACTTCGGCCCATGTTACGTAAGTAACCTGACGTTTGGGCATCGCACGACTACTTTAATGTCACGTCAAAAACAAAAAAGACTGGATATGCCACTTACATATTCTCAGACGTTGTCAGCTATGTATAGGTCCTCGTAATCACTCCAGTAAGTTAACAGGAGGCTTGCTATTATTTGAAATACTGGGGGTTTAATTGTTTGACAGCCCAGGCTAAGTAGTGAGTTACACCTGAGAATTCTGAATGGATCTACATTAAGACTCCCCCCCCCCCATGGCATCTCATTCTAAATAAACCTCTTACCAACAAAATCGTCCCTGTTAGACATGTTCTCTTATGCCAGACGATTTTAGTGGTGTGGCTATTCTTAGCCTACTTCTGAGCAGAACCTCGAAGCGGATTTCTGAGTGTTGAATTACTAACTAGGGTATTCATATATGCTTAGAACTCTGGGAGTTGATAGTACCCCCCTATTATTTTGGGCAGGCGAAGGGGGTGCAGCACAAGCGACTGTGCCAGGCTCGTCGGCAAACTTGCCACCCTGTGCGGGGTTCAATGGTTTTAGCACGCAGTGCACACCAGACACCCAAGTACTAGAACAAACGTTACGTAGGCTATGGTTGCACTGGTGCAAGTGTTAAGATAAACACGTGAGAAATAGCAAACAGTGCGTTAAGAGAAGTGGCGTGGTATGCAACAAAGAGTACCAAACACAGGTACATAGAGAGCACTGCAATAATGGCAACCACTTTAAACTGTGAAATTCTACCTGTGCACCCTTGATAACGGCACATGTGTTGCTCTTCCATGAGTAGGGAAGGTCATACGTTATAGTCATTCCCCCCCCCCTTCCTTTGGTTCTCCTGCCTTCTTTCATCCTAGGCTCGGGTTCCCGCTTGCAGCCCACTCGCGGTCTGCAGCCTTCAGTGTAGCACACAATTCAGGTATACAGAGAACAACTGTGGCTTCCACAGCCCGAGCACTGACTGCCAATAATCGTTTGAGGTGGGCCCCGAGAAGTCTTTTAGGAATTATGCATTAACTAGGGGGGGCAAGTGTTCTCGGCTGTCCCCGTGGTTTTCAGTTTGTCTCTTATAAGACCACTTCGCTAGTCACTCCATTATATGCATTTGCGTACTGCAATAGACTTCTGTATCCTGTAGGGGATTAGTTGCTCAAGCGTAATCTTGCAGTTTATTGGAATTTTGTGACAGCGCTTGTTTGTTCGGGAGGGATTCTCTGCAGGGGGGGCCCTTCCCATCACCTGGTCTCTTACCTGGGATAGTCTTCACTATTGGGGTAGAGGGATTGTTCCCGGGTGGTTATGCCTATTGGTGTCGTAGTGGCTTGCATTTATCCATGCATGTCCCTGCGCAGGTCAGCCTAGGGGGCTCTCCGTTGCAGGCACTGCGGTCCCCGGGAGGTGGTCGTAGTCGGCCTTCAGACTAGCTAACTTAACGGTATCAGGTCTGAAGCCGCTTCCAGCCTAAAACCCAAGAGGGCAGGGGATGCCGGCTGTATTGGCCTGTGGACCCGGTATATTGCTTAACTGGGACTCGTCCAAGTTCTATAGTATGTCTGGTGCCCTCCTATTCCCTCGTGTCAGTAAGCACACTTACTCTCCCTGCTGGATAGTGAAGACGGTAATTCAGCTGTATCAGTGACTTCTTGGCGCAGTTTTCTGACGCTCAGTGGGAAGGGATATGTTGGCGTCCCAGCGGCATGCGCTGGACAGCCTATTTCATGATACTTAGGGCCTTCTGTAGTAGGGGCCCCTTCCTATCCCTTTAGTTTCTCTGAGTAGTTGTAGGACTGGGTTAATGGTGCCTGTTGGTGTCACCCCACGCCTATGGGCGCTGCCCTGTTCCTCCTCTGTCTGGAGGTAGCAATTCTAAGGTGTAGGTTGCAGGTAAAGAGCAGTAGCAATGGTGGGGGGGCCCGTGCGGCAGCGGGAACCACCGCACGGGCTGTGGCGGAGTTACTGGGCGATCCGGAAGAAGAGAGGTGCAAACGCTGGACGTCAGCGGGCACATAGGGGTGCCAGAGCATAACCTCAGAGCCTAACCTGTAACCTCATGGGAGGTGCAGGAATTCGTGTCGGCGCCCCAGTAGTCCTTCGGGCGGTTGTGGGCCTGTGCAACCGGGGGTTTGCCTAGTCACGCCCAGCAATGGGCGTGTCAGTATAATTATGGTATTTGTACAACAGTTGGGTGGTTCGCCACTGTGTTGTTTGGCTCAACAGGCGGGCAGGTGGCGAGAATGCGGCCTGCCCTAGGATCGCCCGTAAGATAACCCACCGTCATTGCATATGTTGTATGTAATAAACCTGCAGCAATTTTTCCCAAACCTAATACTTGTGTCTTTGTGTTATTTGCGGGTTTGGGCATGTGGGGCGGGTGTTCATGTGGCCCTGATATGACTATGCGCCTGCCCGAGGCCACGCAGTGGCGATTAGGAGGGCGGGCTCCTAGTCACGGAGGGCTGTCCCGCCCCCGCATGACGTAGTAGTTTCCTCACCCATGGCAGTCTCCCCTGGTTGGTGGAGACTGGTAGGTGATGCACGTCCGGGGCGGCTGGGAGGAGCCGTCGGGAGTACTTCTGACCTCTGCCCCGCTGGGGAGGCCTCTTTGCCGCTCCGGACGTCGTAGTTCCATGTTGGGACACTCTTTTCCCTCCCTTCCTCTTACCCAGAGTGTCTGCTTGAGGGGGCTCAGGGGGGAGCATTTAATGTGTTCCTTTTTCGTTGCAGGCGGAGTTACTGGGCGATCCAGAAGAAGAGAGGTGCAAACGCTGGACGTCAGCGGGCACATAGGGGTGCCAGAGCATAACCTCAGAGCCTAACCTGTAACCTCATGGGAGGTGCAGGAATTCGTGTCGGCGCCCCAGTAGTCCTTCGGGCGGTTGTGGGCCTGTGCAACCGGGGGTTTGCCTAGTCACGCCCAGCAATGGGCGTGTCAGTATAATTATGGTATTTGTACAACAGTTGGGTGGTTCGCCACTGTGTTGTTTGGCTCAACAGGCGGGCAGGTGGCGAGAATGCGGCCTGCCCTAGGATCGCCCGTAAGATAACCCACCGTCATTGCATATGTTGTATGTAATAAACCTTAAGATAACCCACCGTCATTGCATATGTTGTATGTAATAAACCTGCAGCAATTTTTCCCAAACCTAATACTTGTGTCTTTGTGTTATTTGCGGGTTTGGGCATGTGGGGCGGGTGTTCATGTGGCCCTGATGTGACTAGGCATCCAGCCTTTTCCTCGACCCTGAGGTCTCCGTCTGCCGCACAGTTGAGATGTGTCTCCAATCACACAGGTGAGGCTTATTACATTTGAACCCGTGACACGAGGCCAGCAGTTCCCAGGACGAGGCGGAGGGCCCATTTCTCGGTGAGAAAGGGGCTGAGAAAACCCAGTGCCCTTAGCTCCGCCGCCCGCCTCGTGCACGGCCCAAGTGACTGCATTTCATCAATGAATGAACTTGCAATCGGAGACAGACCCGCTGAGAAACACTTGAACACAGAGGCGCTTTCTTACACTTCGAAAGGAAGTATAAGAAACCAGCTCCAGGCATTGCGTCCAAGGAGCGATTTTATTTCTCGCTGCCAGCAATGCATTCTTTGAAAACTCTAGATATATCAATAGACATGGCGCAGAGCGGGCTGTGTGTCAGTTGTGTACCATAGAGAGGCCTGCCTTTGCCTCTGGGGGGACGGAACGGGAAAACAACTTGCATGCTATGAAAGTTATCGTGTGAGCTCAATTTAGTAAATGTGAAAGAAATCAATGAATTGGTTTCCCTTTGCATTTGTTTCATTCACAAGCTAATATAAACGTCTGGTTTTTAATGAAGTCACAATAGTTTTGGAGGGATTTCAATTGGCAGACGGTAGATACAGAACAACATCTGTCATAAGAAATATGTGCAACGTTTCGGCACTAGAACCTTGTTGCTCAACAAGCAAAGCATTCGATCTTCCCAGCTTTTATTCCTCGTGATAGTGATGGAGCAAGGTTTCGCACGTAAAGAGACTTGCTCGAATTCAATCCTCTCGAAATAGCATATAATATATTAATAAACATGTTTCGTATTACTAATAATTGAACCACACAACATTTCTAGTATCTAGAGGAAGCTTATCTATGTGCTTTTACTAACAGTAACTCAAGTGACCTAATATGGCCGCCGCAATGTGGGAAATTTTCTGCGCATGTGTCCGTCACACTCACTTGACATGACATACTCTCTGCTTGGTGGGAAAACTTTGCTTCTGCTCACTAGAACTAAAGATGGCTGCTTCATGTTTCACATACTAAAGCGCCTACTGCTGCTTTGACTAAACCCTGTTTGTTCTGCCTAATAACTACAGCTATAGTTAAAATAAAGTAAGGGAAATAGAGTAGAGATAAGTGGTAAACAGTGCATTCATTTATTCTTTGTTCTGTTTCTCTTTGACTTTGCTATTAGCTCATATTTGGGCCAGATGTATAATTTTTCAACTCCATCTTGAAACTTACATCGCGCATATGCTGAATTTTTCCGAGTCCACAAGCCATGGCATTGAACCCGTGCTAATGACAGTCTTGCCTCCGATGCGCCTGAGAAGATGAACTATTGACCCTCAGAAAGGAAGACAACTTACAAATCTTCTTATACATTGTATTTGTTATTGAAACATCCATTGTTGGGTAGAATAAAAGTGCATGGGAAAATACAATTATGGGAGGGAACAATGATTTGAATATTTGAATGAAATGATCTTATAACTAGTATGGTGTGATGACCTCTCCTTGCTTTTGACCAATCAAATTGAGGGAATACGCAAACTTGCAACATTGGGGGTGGTACACTGCCCTGTAAAATGGTATAACCAAGGTAGGCTTAGCTAGTTATATTGTCCGAATTGTCCGAATAGCTGTCCTGTCACTGACCCAACGCACTCAAAAGGCGATTGAGTGCAGAGGTGCTGGCGGAGCATTCTGTCAGAAGAATCGATAACACAATTAGGGTACTCGGAAGGAGTTCGATAACCCAATCGGAGTCTGACTGTTAGCTGCAGAGAGGGGTGTGAGGCTGGCGTTGCACTTTAGCTGTGGGTGCCTGTCCTGACCTGAAGTGGTCCTGTCCTGATCCAATTTGGTCCGTACTTGTCCTGATTCTGGTCTGCACCTGTCCTGTCCTGTTGGCACTTGAACTATCGGGAGTCCTGTCCTTTATCCCAGGCCGTGGCCAGGGTTGGTTTTCACACCATTCTAGGTAAATATTAATTTGTGTGGGTATGTCATTGTGTTGTTTCCCTTTTCTTACCCTTCCTATGTTTCAATGCTTAAAGAAAGTCTCGTAAAATTTTCACATCATCTTGCTTTGATTATTTTCTTTCTGATTGAACGAGTTTTAATTACATTGGTATGGACTCTGGCATTTAAGAATTTACATAGATAAAGTGTTTAAACCTTGCCAGAGTTTGTGGATATTTATGAATGCAATGTTTATTTACTGCCTAATATGCTAACTCCCTTGATCCCTTAGGACTCTAGGAACAGGTGACTAGGATTGGTAAGTCAATGGTATATGTCCTAAATGGTTAATTAAAATATGATTAATGTAGGTTTACCTGTTCAAGTTTGTATGTTTTGTGGGCCCAGCAGGGTTGGATTGGGATTAAAAATCGTCCCAGGCATGCATTAAAAATCGGCCCACATTTGCATAATGCCTTCCCTAAAATCACTGCTTCAGCGAAATTTTACATAAAGGGGGGGGGGGGGGGGGTGGTTTAAAAAAAATGCATGCATCAGTTTGCACTAGGGAAACACACCTGAAAACAAGTGAGGCCCCTTCTGCTCAGGCCCTCTGCCCCGCTCAGTATGCCTACATTAATGGGAGGCCCAGCGAGAGAAAAGGGGTTACACCTCTACCTGTTGCTGCTATACGGGAGGTAATGAGTGCCCATCTCCCTCCAGAAAGGCCACTCAGACACCCACTGGGCCGCTGGCGGTATAGTCGTACAACAGAAACACCACCCCCCAGGCTTCTCAAAAGCAACCCTCAGGTGAAACTCGGCCCCCAGCCCCTCAGGCATAGCCCGAATGCCCCCGTTACCAATCCGACACTGGGGCCCAGGTCAGTATGGTAAAACGAGCAGGTGAGCCTGCCCTCTATCAGTATTCTTTCGGTAGCAGTATGATGGTTAGAGTTTAGTTAAGATAGGTAGTTAGTCGCATATTGAATATTTGATTTTGTATTGATTTTATGTATTAAACAAACCTGTTTGTATTGTTCTATGTTTCTTTGGAATCCCCTTGGGCAGAATAGTGGGTGGTAAATGGAAGCCACACTGCAGTGAGGTCACTTGCCTAAGGAATTAAGTGCGTATAATTTTAGGTAGAACTTGAAGAACTGATTTTCTGTATAAATGTGTGAATAAATGATAGCAAAGGAGTTCGCTGGTGAATCTTTGGCCTTATATCACTTAGAAAGGGTAAGCCTGAGGGAATAACAGGTTCTCTGATGCTTGTGTGAAGAGTAAATGGAAGGGGTTTACCAGCAGTGCATGAAGAGTAAACAGAAGATATTTACTCGCAGTAAAAGAAAATTATTCTTTCTTTGAATTTAGTCACTCAGGCACAGTGGCGAATGTTTTTACGTTGTTAATTAATGAATTTCATATTTACAATTGAAAAGAAATAAGTTTTCGTATTACCTTGCAAAGGAGGGACTCAGTTGCTGAGCTGCACTGACGTCACCAAGAGCCGCGCTGTTATTGGTGTTTAGCTGAGGTAATAATTGTAAAGGAGGGGTGAGTGCAGGAGCGTGGGAACTTGTCTCATGAGAAAAGCAGCGCAATTATTGATCGAAATATATCTGAATTCTTATCACTGATTGGTTCTTGAAAATAAGAAATGCGCTGGTATTGGTGAAGCATTTAGTAAACAATTGAGTGTAGCTGCACATTAATTCAGTACAAATCATATGTGGCATATAGATCCAGCAATTCTAGGAAACAGGCCCAATAGGAGGTACTTAGGGTTTGCGCAAGAGCAATACATAAGAGGATGACCTCATATCATGTACGGAGGAAAGGGAAAAATGTCACATTTAAGAAAATTAAGAATTTCTTTAAGAAAGATAAAACGATTAAAACAAGAGAAGGGATTATTATTCCACCACCAATCCGCCCGCATCATACATGATGGTAGGAAGGGGCTACCACACTTGTGAGTGGTTAGAGAACTGGATGGAGTACACTAAAGATTATGGTGTTATGGCATTTCCAGAAAATGGTACTTTTAATGGTAGAATTTTGTACAACTTGTGAACACGCATGAATGAATTAGATCCTAGGCCTAGATTAAACCAAATTAATTACGATGCATTAGAAGAAACTGAGGCTTTTGAGCGAGATAGACCCAGAAGTGACAGAAATTGGAGTACAGTTTATCCCAGATTTCCTAAAGAGACAAGAGATAAGCAAATGAAGAAATTGAGACAGTCTATGTTAGTCGAAGGATTATATCCTGTACTGACTTTAGAAGAACCATCAGGAAGCAAGTGCACAGAGGGAAGGAAGAATTTAATGACTAGTGGTGACTCTGATGATGACTATCTGGAGGATTTGTTAATGGAAAATCCGCCACCTTACCATGAGGAAGCAAAAAGAGAGGCAATAAATAAACAGAGAAATGAATTAATTCAGAAAATTTCCCCGTTGAATACAAGTCTTGAAGCCTTAACTATACCGGTAACCATATGTCCTGTTGTTCCCTTGTGTGGAGATAAATAAATCTGTCCTAAAACTCTTGTTCTGACCACACCTGTAGTACAGCCTAGAAAGGAAACCTTAATTGTAGATGACCAAGCAAGTGAGTGCGAGTCAGTAGTATCCCTAATGGATTTACCTATAAGAGAACCCGGAAGTAGCTCAAACAGGAAAAACACTCCCGGAACCCATAGAGAGGTAAGGATGGAAACATCCTCATGTACAAGAAGTGCTACTGTAGTATCTCCAGAAGAAATAGCAAGGTGGTTGAATTGGAAGAATTGTTTGTTGGAAATGTGGGGTTAGAAAGATTAAATACATTCAGTGAGGATGATGTGTTGTTTATATGTCGAGGTATTACTCGAAATACAAAAATCTTCCATGAAAAATTAATGAATTTGGCTTTGGAGATGGGAATTGATTTTGGAAAATCTAAAGTGTTACTGAAACCCTAACAAACTGAATTTTCTGACAAAGATTTGGAAAACTTGAATGTATCAGGATGAAAAGTGCAAATAAAGGAATTATTGTCATTGTTACAGAAATGGGGAGATTTAGACAAGTGGAAAGCTAGATGAACAAAGAAAAAAGTGGAAGCCCAAGCAAAATGCACGGCAACTGAATATTTATTCAAAGAATCAGAAAAAGTAGAAAGGTTGTGCCGAATGAAAGTGCCAAGAGGAGGTAAGGTGCATGTCCCATGGTCCCGACAGGATATTTGATCATTTACAAATGATTTCTCAAAACTCAGAGAGAAACCTGTACAGTGGTACAAGTCGAAAGATTTGTAAAAGTCTCAAAGGTATTGTTGTAAGATTTCGATGGGTTGTTTGATATTGTAGTCCCCGCAGATTTATGGACAGAATGTAAAATTACTGTTGATTGGCCCAGTGTCGAATACCCCAGGGGCCTCATTCATGAAAGCCTTGCGCCACCGGTGCGTCACTTTTTCCCATGTTAAAAGTGACGCACCGGCGGCGCAAGCCCTTCATAAATAAGGCCCCAGATATCTAAAGACAGAAGCCCCCTTAGATGATGTGATGAAAACGTACCATCAAGTCATAACCTTCCTAAAAGGGAAAGTACCGCCAAAAGAAACACATTGGACAAGAATAGACAGAACACCCCTAAATAAAGATGAATCAGTAAATGCATATTATGAGCGCCTTTTCCAGGTATTCAAGCAGTACAGTGGGTTGGAAAATATTGATACGAAAGACATGACACATTTTATTTATCGGTTTGTGTCAGGGTTAAAACCAGAAATTCTTCAAATGATTAAAGATCATGAAATCTGTTGGCAGGCCAAGCCTGTTGATGAAATACTGAAGTATGCAAAATATTGTGGGGATAAAATTGACAATAAATGATATATAGTTAGCAGAGCAGCAACAACTCCAGTTGAATTAATTGAAAAATAATCAGAATCAAGGCGATGGAAATGGGGGTAAACTGAGAGGAAGAATGAACAGAGAGGAGGCAAAGAAAAAGTTTCCTTGGCATGGGTGCGGAAAAATGGGGCATTGGAGGAACGAGTGTACGGCTGTACTGAGTAATAATGTCCAAACTGACAATTTGAATCCACAGACGCAGAATGGGGTGTCAAAGAAGCAACAGCAATAGGTAATACAGAACCAGTCACCACTTGCACCTATGCCAGATTCTGTGAGCCAAGCTAAATACAGCGTGGATACCACAAATTGGGAGGGAAGTGGAAGGAGGGACACAGTGAAATCACAATTTCTTTTGAGTGACACATATTTTTAAGAAGATAGTTACTGACGGTGCCTGAGAAGGGGGACGAGGAGTGCGTACTTGGCGCATCCTTGCGGGAGATCTCGCGCTTGCAGAATTAGACTTTGCGCTTATTTTCAAATAAACCATACCCGTTGTAAGGTATAATTAAAGGCTTTTCTTCTCACCGCTGTAGATACTAAGAAAGTGAGTCTTAGAAGCGATACTCCACCACCGTCCTAGTCGTGTACAGTCTGAATATAATTAAAAGTAAGTTCAGTTCCGATAATAATTTTGACATTCAACTCGTCAGCACACATATACTTAGTCCCCTTTTCTTGTCACAGGGGAGGACGCTACAGACAGAGACGACCTCAACAGGATACACACAGTAGCGGTCCACGACCGCCATGAAAGTGAGAAATCTTTAGGGTCCATTAAAATAACAATCCGAACAGATAATTTGTCATCATTTATGGGTTGCCATGCTATTGTTAAAAATTAAAAATATATTGTCAGCAGAAACATAGATTGGTGATCCAGTTTTGGAAATTGAGGTAAGCTTGTGGTCTTTCTTTGTCGTAGGAGAGGAGAGAGGGGCCATTGTGAATCTAGAACTACAAAGAGATTTGTTTTGTTTTCTTTTTGCAGCCTGTCGGTTGTGAGGGGAACCCCGCAAATTTCCTTTGGGTGTTCGAAACGAGTCAACCTGTTTGTGACCAATTGAGTGTTTATATCTTGTGTAAATTGTGTCCAATTTTGCAATGTGGTTTTTGAAACTAATTCGCCTTTGGTATATTGTTAAAAAGTAATTATGTCATTTGTAGAGTGTTAGTTTGTTGTAGTGAGTATGGGTGTGAAGCTGCTGGAATGAGTGTTGGGTGATTGTATGACTGTGGAAAAATGTAAGTAGTGAGTGGAGAGAATAATGGTCTGGATGGTGATGAGATATATGCTGATTAGTGAAATTCAGAGAGAGCTTGTTGTGAAGATCGTTTTTAATGATTTTCAATAATTCATAGAAATGACTATGTGGATAAATACATTTTGATTGATTCATACAGAGACAAAAGGTCTTGTGGTCACATTGTTTGATTTGGTACTTATAAGAGGTAAATTGTTAATCAGTGTTGGCATTTCGTTGTTTATTGGACTGATTAAAAGGCACAGGGTGGCAGTGTAAAGGCAGACTGGCTGTCGCACAAAAGGTAGGTTTAACAAAGATGTAATATATTTGGCAATGTTAAATTTTTGTAACATAATGGGATGCAAATTGTTTTATTAAAAAGCTAAATTCATTCTTGGCCAGTACAATTTGGACCTACAGCTTTGGCATTGTTAGCACAGCACCATATCCCACTGAGCCATAGCCGCATGCATTGGTTTATGAAACTGTGTAACGTTTTGTGCTTGAAATGACATTTTTGTGAGTCTCTTCTGTTGGAAAGTCAGAGATCTCATTTAGTAAATGCTTGGTCAAGTCTTTTAAATCTGACTTGTGTAATGCCTTCAATCAAAGAGAATTTCAGTTCTGAAAACAACTTTAGAAATAAGCGATTATTTTCAAAAGATAGTGAGTGTTTAGGGCATTGCTTTTTTCTTTCTCACATCACTACACTCATACTCCCTTGTCACTCTCTCCCCTTGGTCACTGACTTATTTGATCACTCCAGTGCCAACCTCATCACAGTGTCCACCCAGACTGAACATGCTGCAAGCCCTCTGTCAGCAGCCGCCCAGGCAGCCTCTTACTCAAGAAGTACCTCACCTCAATCCCTTTCCTACTCTTGGAATCCAGGTCTTCCAGTCGGGGACACAGTGGAATCCGTCGTCCCACACGTTACACAACAGGTTACCCCAATCTAAGGTTCCCTAAAAGTAGTGAGATAGTTCTTGGAACTGCACAGCAGCACTCCTTGGTGTGTAGTTTCTACTGATCAGTAGGAACTGCGCGTATACAGACAACATAAACGTAGGATGGTGCCAGACTGATCCCCTGCACCCTTGCAGGATATGCTGTCCCTTGGCACACAGCCCTGATGGCGCACAGCTCTGGTTGGACCTGGACAACTGCCCTTTGACCAGAACAGTCAGTTCCACAACAATAGGGCCTGAGCTCGAGCTCTGGCAGCCTGGGCCCTGCTCCCTGGACAAACTATTTAGGAAAATAAGCGACTGGCACTCCCATGGCTCACGGCCATCAGCTTTGGGCTTCACAGTCAAAAGTATCAGTGAGACTGCAGGCAGTCAAGAAGGCCTGCCACTGCCCGCAGGTAGGTTGATGCTAGGAATTGTGAAAGCACAAATGGTTGTTCCTAACTGAGCGCCCCCGCGCTAGAATTGCCTATCACAGTGCCTCTATTTAACTTTATTGATAGAAATCGACCAGCAGAGGTCAGTAAAATACCAGAATCACTTTAGCAATCTCTAGATTCCAGTCCATAGAAATTGTCTTCCACGAGCACCCGTAGACAACAATATTTTTTTCAAATCTTGTATTTTCAGTAATATGGCCACGAAGGCCCTGATTTTATATGAACAACTCCATGTGTTCCCATACCTGACGTGTCACACAGTTAGGTGCTAATGTGCTGCATAGCTAAATACATATAAGGTCCCAGAGGCGAGACCGATTGCATTGCAAATGCTTGTTCTTCTGGCCAATGCTGGAAAGCATCAACAGTGTGAGGTTTTTATTATCTTTTGGTAATGCTTATGTATTATCACTGAATAAACTAACGCAAGATGTATTACATGGACTTTAAATATTTGTGATAGTGTAAAATGTGCTCGTTGATTCGTAGACCTTATCTCAGCTCCGCATTCTAAATTATAAACATCAAGTTTCTGATTGTAGTAAGAGGAAGGAGCACTTGAACTTAGATCACCCCAGATATCTGTTATCAAACTAAGAAAGTGACTCCATGTGAGAGTATCGTCTGAAAAGCTTTAAAGGGCCTGGCCACATTTTAAGATGCACTGATAGTAGTCGTAAACCCCATATTATAGTCCTAATTCCGGCTTTCCAATTGGTTTCATTATGTGATCCTGAATGTAAAGCAACCAGTCTCTGTGCATCTCTTCCCAATTCTGTCCAAACTGAGAATGCTTGAAATAATTCTGAATGCATGTACGAAGCACAGCATACATACCCTTGGATTTGTACCCATGCATTAAAGCTCTGGTATAAACACAGCATAAAATAAACCCTTTGAAGGTATTTGTCCTATTCAAGAACTGTAGTCAATCTTTTATCAAGACAAACTAAACCTACTAGTAAAGATCTCTTGAAGAAAAACAATGCTTCACTTTTCAGGATGAACCTACAGTGCATGCTTACACCACATTTATGTCTTCAGTGATCCATCCCCAGTCTGATAGGGAGGAACAAATCTTGTCTAGGTTTCTATGGTCATAAGACCTATCCCTACCACTAGGAATATTGCTGCCACCAGGGGACTCTAGCCCCCTCTTTTGTCTCTCTCTTTCAAGAGCCAGGGTCTCTTTCTCAAGGGCAACTTCTTGCCTCTTGATCCTAAGCTGGACTTCCTTCATCCTAGCTTCATGTTCCCTCCTCTCAGGAGAACTTCTTCTCCTATGAAATAAAGCAGAGGACCCTATTGATGAACCAGGATGGTTAGATTCCACTGAAGGTGATCTTACCCTTCTAGGTCCAACAGTAGGCCTACGTAGGGGGATAGAGGGAGGCCTTGGCTGGCCCTGCCCATCTCCAGATTGGGTTCATTAACCACTTCCTGGTCTGCATCCTCATCATCTTCAGAGTCCTGGAGGGAAACTCCACTAGGATCTTCTTCTGATGCTGGTTGCCCCCCTCCCTACTACCTTGGGTATCTGGCTCTGATGCTTTTGCTAAGTCATCTGCCACTAAGATATGTATTAGGCGTTGGGTGGTGGGACTCTGTCCCTGCTTTAATTTCCTTATGGCACACAAACCTCTTAACTCTTGGAAAGAGAATGCGTCATACTTAGAAGGCAACACTGGGCTGTCTTCTTGCAGAGGCACACTAGACCCTGCATTTAAAGCCATGACTAGTGAGGTGTGGAGTGTGCACCTACCTACACTACTTGGTTTCCAACTAGAACCTCTCTAGGAGTTGTAGTCAGGGTGTGCTAGGCCCTTACCATCTACAACTTCTAAGTTTAGTAGAACCTATTTATTATAAGCTTGATTTATATGTACCTATTGGTATTGTGATTTTTCAAATGATATTCTCAAGATTATTTGCTAAAACAATGCAAACTCTTATCCCATCCTCTGCACACCAATGCGAGAAGTTGGCCTGGCATATGATATCCATTATTCTAGTGGGCACCTTGCACCAGTCCAAGCAACCCTTATTGATGGTAAGTTATAAAGTCAACCTTATAGAAAGCTATCCTAGTGGTAGCTGTGGAGAGCAGCCTTCAGGCTAAGACTTGGAGACGAGTAAAACAAGTTGTTTTACCAATTATAATCTCCTGAATGATCAAATGAAAGCACACCACACAAGGTATGTAGCAAATATATATGTATTTATTCTAAACACAACCCCTTTGCACTCTTTATGTGGTCAGAGGTAAAAGTGCAATATAAGGAACTTAATTAGCATACCATAAGTTGCACAGTATACGTTATGCCCTAGGGGACTCACAAACCATATACTAAAATAGTGGTATAAGAACCACGTGAGAGTTAGAAAGAAGCCTAGGGCCTGTGGAATCACTGGGGCTGCCTAGAACCACCAAAGGTTAGGATGTAGGAGGCCCACGAGAGATGCGTGCAGTGTCTAAACACAGCTGTGGGTTTCCGTTGACTTTCTATGCCGAACGAACATGTTACAAAGTTACAGTTTAAGGGTACTTCTAGATGAACTACAATGGAACCTTTTTAGACTAGGACACTTCGGGAGTCAAGACCCACGGGACGGGAGCACCAGAGTACTCGTGTTACCTCACCCAGGGAAGCCGGGTGCATACGTGCCTTTTGGTGTCGGGTTTTGTCTTCGATTCTAATGGAGAGCTGCGAAGAAGTGCTGCGGCTGACCAGTGGACAAGTTTCCGGGTGGATCGGATATGTGAAAAACCTGAAAGCAGAGGAGTCTGGGTCACTAGCCAGTGACCAGGATGGCGATAGGAAGATGCCAGCCGATGTTGGGTGATTTCAGGTGAGAAGGTGAATTTTTTCTCTTCAGCCAAGAGGACCAGGAGGCGTTGAGGATGGCCAGGAGGTGGATTCGAGCTGTCCCACAAAGGATCTAGTTGAATGCGGTATTGGTATCTGGATTGGACCCAACAAGCCTTCGTAAACGCAATCCACGCAGGATGTCGAGATGGGCTTCGGTGCAGACCAGCAAGGTCTGAAGAACTCCCCCTTTGGAGAGGAGTTGGAGCAAGCCAGGATCAACCAGAAAAACTGAATAAAGTAAAGATTGGTCATTGTGGGGTCTCACTAGACAATGGACTAGGAACCGCAAAGACGCGTCAAGCTGAAATGCACAAAGCGGGCCCACAGGACACTCGTGTAGTGTGGGCCTCTGAGCTTCGGTGCAAAAGGTGCTCGGGCTGGGGCTTCAAGCCCCCAATGCACAACTTCAGGATACCTCGGGAAGTAGGTGCAGGTTGCAAAATGCAGGATGTCCAGGAGTTCCAGTCCCACGTCTCACGTGTCTGCTACAGGTCTCAGCTTTGCTAGGAGTGCACATTAGTGTCAGTCATGTCTGGGAGTCTGTGTCCTGTGTCACAGATTCTTTGGGATCCGGCGGGAGCCTCAAAAATGCAGACAGGCAAAGATGCAGTTGGTGCCTGTTTGAACAGGGTGGTCACTCCTTGACCACAAGGGAGATTTCTTCCGTCTTCCAGTTGATATGGAATGTTGAAGGTCCAAGATATATGTTGGAGAGTTTTGTCCAGGGTAAACTAAAGTCCTAGGGACTGGGTTTCTATACTTATAGTAAGTTTAGGGGTTGGACTAACTCTAAGGTCCCTCCTATGGGTGGACCTGGGGAGGGGGTGGTTACACCCCTTACCCTTTGTCCAGTTTTGCCCCAGAGCGGGGGATGAGTCCCCCAGCAACCGGTTTGAACTGGGATATGCATGGAGCACCTTGTGTGCCCCAGGCAGTGTCTGAAAAGCATTCACTGAATGCAACCCTCCCTGCCCCAATAGCCTAAAGTCTGTCTGGGGTGGACAGGAAACATTCAGCAGCAGGAGGGCAGACTTGTGTCTGTGCCAGCAGCATCTATTTTGTGATGCTGGGGCTCTGTTTAACTTTAACCGGGTTTAACAGTAACTACATGTCTTCTCCCTCTAGAAGGGTGGAATGCTACCCCCGCTGCCAGAACTGGCGGGGGGGGGTAGTATTCCAAAGTGTTTGAAACCTTACACAACATGTTTTGATAAAGCCAAACCAAAGTTAGCTTTAACCTCCAGGATTATAATGCACTTAAGAGTATATGGTATGGCTATATCATAGAAAAGCTATAAGGAGATGGTTCCGAAAGCTGAATAAGGACTCAGCTCATGCTAGGGCACCCCCTCACACAAAACCAAGCACTCTGCCTCCAGGATTGCCAAGGCCTGACATAAGAGTGCCTCATAGGTTACTATGTGTCTATATATAAGGTAGATACAGATATATTATATCTAAGTAAGGGGTGATTACACCACCTTACCCAGACTGTAAATACAGACATGTGGTGTCAGCTTGGAAGGCAAACCAGGGGTGGCATAATACATGCTGCAGCCCCTGGTAGGCATAGGGTACACCTATGCCCTGGGTACCTATGGTACACTATAGAGGGGCTCACAAGGGTGACCCAGTAACCAATCTGGTATGTACCTAAAGTACATGGTATCAAGTTAGAGAGGGTACAGCTAGGCTGTGGGCCTGATTAGCAGGGCCACAGCCACTCTAAAGTAAAAAAAAACTGTGAAACACAGCAAAAAGTGGGGGTGACCATAGGAAGCAGACACTACTCTGCTACAGAACCTGTGGGGAGATCGTTAGTTGCATTCTGACCATTAATTCCGTGTGCAGAGAAGGCAGGACAGATCCCAGGAAGGAGCTGTTCATGTGAATCAGGGGTCGGTGGTTCTGAAGGACTGTGCTGTGGTCAAGGATGTGGGTGAGTGTTGAGGATATGACCAGTGTGATGATGCTCTTGGTTCATTTGTGTTCATCACACACACTAGGCAAAGATGTGGAGGTTGTGGTTAAACACATTTTGTTGGCAATCACACAGCCAGGATTCAGGCCCGGTTTTCAAACTGAACCCTGACTGGAGGTTATGATTATGTTTGAAGATTTAGGGACTTTGCTTGAGTGTTGTGACCATTTGAATCTCCCGTCTGCTGCCGTTATTGCGGGGGGAACTGCCTACACCTGCTAGCCCTGTTACAGCCCTGCTACTGCCCACCAAAGCGGCTCCTTGTTGTTTCAAGCCCCGCAAGTGAAGGCTCTTGACACAGCACTACATCGCCCAGGCACTTTTGAGCGGCGTGCACTGCAGACGTCATTTAGCAGCGCTCGGAGGCGCTTAAAACATCAGTGCGCTTCCCGCAGCGCAGGATCGTTTGAATATCTCTTCTGCTGCCGTTACTGCAGGGGGAACTGCCTACACCTGCTAGCCCTGTTTCAGCCCTGCCACTGCCCACCAAAGTGGCTCCTTGTTGTTTCAAGCCCCGCAAGTGAAGGCTCTCGACACAGGACTACATCGCCCAGGTACCTTTGAGCGGCGGGCACTGCAGACGTTATCTTGCAGCGCCAGGAGATGCTTAAAACGTCGGTGCACCTCCTGCAGTGCGGGACGCGCGCGGGCACGCCCGAGCAAAGCCCGGGCCAATGGCGGGCCCGTCCGCGCCCTTCAGGGGCCGAAAGAGGCCGGGCTGGGCCACCCCCCTTAACTTTTATCTATGGATCAACAGAACTCGCAGGTTTAGAAAAATACCCATACAAGATCGGGGCCTGGACCTGCTAGTAACATCCACAGACCCAGAACTGCACCGTCAAGCCATAGGAGGTGATCAAAAAGTGGGTGAGCAGGATTGAGATACGCCAGAGTTTTTTCAAACCACAAGGTACTGAACATTGTCCTCCTAAAGGGGGTCACTCTCGTCATATTTTGGGGACTGTTGCCATTATCTGTGAGATGAGTAAACGTGAAGCTGTAAGCTCAGTTGTGGAGGGGTAAAGAGGACTCCGGACGCTTTTCTAACAAGGGCTGAGTCCGTTTTAATCCATGAAATCCAGCTAACTGAAACAAGACTCTCCTTGGATAAGCTAATAGAATATAAGAGATCTTCCATGGGCTCCATAGCTAGGTGCCCATCCCGCCTTACTGGGATTCCCCCTGGCCAACACAACACGGTAGCCAGTACCACCACAAAGGCTATAATTCACACTATCTCATCACCATTGGGGGTGGACTCATCTCTACAAGCCATTGAGTCACTGGACGATGACTTTAACCACACACATAACACCACACAAGAGGTGGAGGGCACTAGAGCCCGCATTTCTATGACACCTTATCTTGTAGGTGCAGGGGAAGAGGAGGACGTGACACCTATAGATGTGTCAGACAGGATACTCACCCCAAGGGTCAGCGGTGAGGTGGTTACTCGATCTAAAAAGGCTTTGCAGGTCAAAGGTACATTAACCACGACCACCTCTTTAGCTGACGCCAAGGCTCTAGATAGTAGCTTAAGGAGAGGGGGACAACACATTCGGAAAAAAAAAAGACAGAGGGGAGGAGCTAAAGCAAAGGGGGCCATTGAAGAAGGGGTACCCACCACTGTTCCCTCTAGGGCACAGGCGAGGGAACCTCCCCTGATGTCAGTGCGCACCGATTCGCGTGGAGCGCGCACTCAGGACATCGCTAGAGAGAGTCGCGCCGCCGGCCGCTTTAAAGAAGCGAGCGGCACGAACATGAGGAGTGCAGGTAAGGAGGCAGAGGTTCTGGTGGGGCTTGTGGCGCTTGCGGCTATGTGGGAGCACGGGGCAGACTGTGGCCTTTTGTTTAAGTATTGCTGTTAATCAGAGCCCTTTCACGGGCTCCGATTAACAGCAATACTTAAACAAAAGGCCACGGTCTGCCCCGCGCTTTACTAACAAAAGCATAGAGACAGTTTCCAAACACACCGTGTGCTAAAGTACACGCTGTGTTTGGAAACTGTCTCTACGCTTTTGTTAGTATAGCGTGGGGCAGACTGTGGCCTTTTGTTTAAATATTGCTGTTAATCGGAGCCTGTGAAGGGGCTCTGATTAACAGCAATACTTAAACAAAAGGCCACAGCGGCTGGGGAAATGAGCGGAACAGAAGGCAAAAAGGGCACAAAAACAAGGAAAAAAAATGAGTGGCACAGAGGGCAGAAAGTCACAAACAACAAGTGGGACAGAGGGCAGAAAGGCACAAAAAACGAGTGGGACAGACGGCAGAAAGGCACAAAAAACGAGTGGGACAGAGGGCAGAAGGACACATAAAATGAGGGAAAAACGAGTGGAACACAGGTCAGAAAGGCACAAAAAACGAGTGGGACTGAGGGCAGAAAGGCACAAAAAACGAGTGGGACAGAGGGCAGAAAGGCACGAAAACGAGTGGAACAGAGGGCACAAGGGCACAAAAAACAAGGGAAAAACGAGTGGAACACAGGACAAAAGGCACAAAAAACGAGTGGGACATATGGCCCAAGGCCACAAAAAACGAGGGAAAAAAGAGTGGAACACAGGGCAGAAAGGCACAAAAAACGAGTGGAATAGAGGGCAGAAAGGCACAAAAAACGAGTGGTCACAGGACAGAAAGGCACAAAAAACGAGCGGAACAGAGGGCAGAAGGGCACAAAAAACGATTTGAACAGAGGGCAGAAAGGCACAAGAAGCGAGTAGAACAGGGGTCAGAAAGGCACAAAAAACAAGTGGAACATAGGGCAGAAGGGCACAAAAAACAAGGGGAAAACGAGTGGAAGAGAGGGCAGAAAGGCACAAAAAACAATTGGAACAGAGGGCAGAAGGGCAGAAAAACAAGGGGAAAACGAAGTGGAACAGAGGGCAGAAAGGAACAAAAAACGATTGGAACAGAGGGCAGAACGGCACAAAAACGATTGGAACAAAGGGCAGAAGGGCACAAAAAATGAGGGGAACAGAGGGCAGAAAGACACAAAAAACAAGGGAAAAACGAGTGGAAGAGAGGGCAGAAAGGCACAAAAAATGAGTGGAACAGAGGGCAGGAAGGCACGAAAAATGAGGGAAAAACGAGTGGAACAGAAGGCAAAAGGGGCACAAAAACAAGGAAAAAACGAGTGACATAGAGGGCAGACAGGCACAAAAAATGAATGGCACAGAGGTAAAATACAGAATACAGAAATATAGGGGCAGCTAAGAACAGAAGGTAGAACGGGCAGAGACACGAAGCAGCGAGGGGTACAGAAGGAAAGACCGGGAATAGAGAGAGCACGGGGACAATTCCCCACCCAATGAACTGTGTTCCAGTTAAGAATATTTATTAAAATCTTATGATGGTACCACCATTGAAGTCTTGTGCTTTTCTAAACTTGAAGGGTACATGCCAGTGTAACCAATTCATGTCATGGCATGCTTATCCAATTTGCAAACTGCTCTTAAGACCCTTATTGTGGCACTGTATGTGTGAAAATGCACCATCTTTTCACTTTTTAAAGTAAACTTTTTGAGTGCCATTTAGCGTCGCAGACATGCGTAGTTTGGTTCCTGGCGCACATAGCCATGGTTGCAGCGCAAAGAGACCCTCCACTGCCGCACACAGAGGAAACAAATTAGAGGGAACATTGGTACCCACAACCTCTACTAAGTGTTAGAACTGCAGAGAGACAGCAACGTTACAGGGAAGGGATAGAGAATTATTGTCAAAGCTGGATACTATATTAACCTCCCATCTGGGGCCCCTGTATGAGAGACTGAATGTGATAGTGGGGCAACTTTCTCGGCTACTTACACAAGGTAGCATCACGGCCTCACTGGAGAGGGGGCCATAGTCTAACATGGTGGGGAATGTTGAGACTAGCATACACCCCAAGGTAGCACAGTTGAAAGATTGCACAGGAGGGGCAAACAACGAACACGTCCAGCCCATGTCTAGGCAAGAGGTGGCAAAGAAGAATCCACCAGAGGGTACCAACAAGAGCAAGGACATAGGCCCACCTAACTCTAGGGAAGACAACGGGCAGACAAGGGAGGAGAGGCTAGAGCACAGAACCAACATCCTTGCAGCAATTAGACCCCCCGAGGGTAGACCCGCTAAACCTGATAAACCAAGGTCATTAGTAGTAGATCAGGTACTGAATACCTGGGCTTTACCCATAGTAGACCTCCCACATGCTTCAAGCCCCTACACAGTGGTTTTGACAGGGATTCCGGCATGTAGAGACGAGAGGGAAGAAACTGCACGCTCCTTGATTAACAAAGCAGTTCATTGGTTGGTCAACAATTTAGGATTTAGCATTAGAAATGATTGGCATATCCTAATGGCCTGAAGAGTGTCATGGATCGAAAAATAGCAGGAAGGGTGTCCCGGGAGATTGCGTAATCTTAAACTTTAGGTATCCAGAAATGGCCAGAGAACTATTGAACAATCAACAGAAGGGGACCCACCAGGAGGAGGGCGGTACTAGCATCAGATTGCTTCCACTCAGTTTCTTTTATAGAGACCTGATGCACTCTATTAACTGGGAAGACTCGAGGCGACATCTTCTGAGGTGAACCTGGGGGGGTCGCCCAGTACCGCCATTTAATCGTTACGAGCCACTCCAAAGTGTTTCTGCTCTAAGTGAATTAAACTGACTGACTGGGGGGCTAGCGCCAGAACAAGGGATGGCACAGGAGGATGTCTACCACAGCAGGGACAAAGGAGGGATAGTTATGGAGAAGGCCGTGATGTCAACACGACCCCTTAGTCTTGGAGCCATAGCACGTTGGATGCAGAGATAAATCCATGTAGATTAGCTGCACCTTTAACTGTGCATATCGATCAAAGGCCTAACCGCCCACTAGTAGGAGGGCATGGAAACATTGATATAATTTCCTGAAACATAGCAGGTCTGTCCAGTAAACTAAAAAATGAGGACTGGTTAGGATACATCCGGAGATTTCACATTATTTGTCTGCAAGAAACTTGGGAGGCATATTGTAGCGCACTAGTACTGGAAGGCTACAAAATGTATTTTGTTCCAGCGTGTAGATCCCCTTCAGGGCGAGCCAAGGGAGGCCTAATCACTTATGTGGACCTTGGGTTACAGGGGAAATGGGAGGACCTAGCCTGGGACTCAGATTGCTCAATGGGAACAAGGTATACGAATAATGGACTAAAACTAATCTTTATTAACTTCTATAATGCCATCACGGGCAGACAGACTTTAGCTTGCATGGCAGAGTTGGAACATAGGTTGGTAGGAATTGAAGCGCTTGGGGTTGTAAGCGCTCAATTGGTGTTACTGGGAGACTTTAATTGTCATTTGTGCCCCCACCTAATTAGCAGTGAGGGGGAATGGTCCGCCTGCCCAAGGGAAGAGGGACTGCATATGGAACATACCAGGGAGGGATCCGAGTTAAGTAAGCTGTTGGGCACAAACGCCCTCACTCACACAATGGATTTGATAGGAGCAGACGGGGACCATCGTATCCACCCAACCTTTAAAGGCAAGGGAAGGGGCTCTGTTATTGATTTTATTTTTGTTCCGAGCTCCTTAAAATGCTGGATTATACGTTGTAATGTTGAGTTTAGCGCCTTCAGTGATCATAACCCTCTGGTGTTGATTTTAAGGGACCCTGACTCAGTTAAGCATTTACATTGTAAGCAGATCAGAGGCTCTATCACAGCCACCGATCAGGGAAGGAGACTGAGATGGTCAAATACTAACTGTGAAAAATGTTATAGGGCACTACTGACGGAGAAAGACCAGCAGGTCTGGAAGTGCCTAGACCCAACAGTAGAGGGGTGGAACTAATCACTGCATGTGAGGGAGTCGCACATTGCATCGACGGCCTGCTTAGGCATAGAATGCCAAGAGAGGATGAGGACATTCCTAGGCGGTTCGATCGGCAATGCTCTAGCACCTTGAGGGAACTGAAGGCAGCGTTAAAGATTGTTCCCAAAGATAAGACAATGGTGTCCACTTGCCGGGGGAGGTACAAACAGGCACTAAAACAACGCAAAACCTCACTGCAATATCAGGCTTGGGTGAATTTGAGGGAAGCGGCCGAATCAAGGGACATGACCGCATTTTGGAAAATACTAAATGAACCTTGTTTCCAAGATAAGAACAAATCCAAGCTTGTATGTCACGTCCTGCCAGAGGCCTGGGTGGAGCACTTGCAAGGCCTCTATAATAATCATGATAGTATGAGCATTCCAGTACCATCAGCAGGGACAGGAAATCGAAGGGTTGCCCAAACCCCTTTCTCTTTGGGAGAGATAAAAGCGGGAATTGAGGGCTTAATCGGAATAAGGCCCCCGGTCCGGATGAAATCCCCCAGATCTCCTATTGACTCAGGTAGACTTGTGGGCACCTATGTTAACAAGAGTGATCAACACAGGGCGACGAGACACAACATTCGACGTGCACAGGCTGCGATAGACGCAGTGGGGGCGACCGGGGATCGGGCAGCGCTGTTGCTCGCTGACATTGATAGGGCGTTTGATTCGGTCAGCTGGACCTATCTCTTTGCCCTCCTGCCGCTTCACAACTTGGGGCCGGTGTTCATATCCTATGTGAAACTGCTCTATACGGACATAACTGCCTCGGTACGCGTCTCTGGGGCGATCTCCGAGAAGTTCCCAATTGCCAGGGGCACTCGTCAGGGGTGTCCCCTTTCCCCTTATCTTTTTGCGTTGGCCATGGAGCCGCTGGAGGTACGAGTGCGCCGGGACGCACTGTATCGGGGCTTTGTGTGGGGGGGTGGAACTTTCAGATCGTATTGCTTTGTATGCGAACGATGTCCTTTTCTTCATGACCGACCTCCACCGCACAGGCCCTCGTATACTAGATTTGATGCGGGAGTTTGGTGAGGCGTCGGGGCTCTTTCTCAATCCACGCAAATCGACCCTGTGGGTACTGGGGGATGAACCAGAGACATGCCCGTGGGCCGCGGCCCTACAGGTGGCAGTCGGTGGCCTGAAATACCTGGGCGTCTTCCTGTCGGCCTCGGCTACGGTGGCGTGGGAAAGGAACGTACAGCCGGTGTGGGACAAGGTCCAAATGGATGTTGAGACTTGGTCACGAATGTCCCTCAATATATCTGGTAGATCTGCCATTTTTAAGATGGTTGCCCTGCCACGGCTTCTCTACCAACTACAGAATCACTCGCACAGGATTGACCCGCAGTGGTTCCGTCGTGTTAATTCTGTACTTGGCCGGTTTTTGTGGGCCGGGGGTGCCTCCAGGGTGGCACTGCGGACATGCTTTCTCTCCACATACTGCGGCGGCTTGGCAACCACTGACCTTCTGTCCTATTACCAGGCCTCCCACCTTCTGGTGCTCAACGAGTGGTGGTATGGAGATCATAGTGACCCGGCTTATGCATTAGAGCACTCTCTGATGGGGGATGCCACGCTCCATACCTTATTATATTCGCCCGGGCGGAGGAAGAAGCTGCCGCGGGTCACCCAGGTAGTCTTCGCGATCTGGAGACAAGCTTTGCGCCGCATGGGTTGGTGGGGCAGGCTGACCGCCGAGACTCCACTGCGGAACAATGGACTGCTTCCGGCGCTGGCTTCCCTGTCAGGCTTTGGAGGCTGGGACGCGATTGGAATCTCTTCACTCGGTCATGTCCTCACCGGAACTACACTCAAATCCTTCCAGGACCTTAGCTCCGAATTTCATATGCCCAAGACTCAATTTTTCAGGTACCTCCAGTTCCGCCATGCCCTCGGCCAGAGCCTGGTGGATATAGAACAACTTCCTGACTTTAGCCCAATCGAAGCAAAACTTTTTATGGGGGACTTGGGCGACAAGAAGGTTTCTCAAATTTACCGCTCTCTGGTTACGCATTGCTCCTCTTCCCTCCTGACACTGAAGGCCTCCTGGGAGACTGATGTTGGCCCCTTGGATGAGGATGATTGGCGTGAGGCCCTTGAATCCCCCCGTGGGGCTGCCATAGCTGTCCGTCTCAGATTTATTCAGTTTAAATACCTTCACAGGGCATACTACACTAGGGAAAGGTTGTGGAGAGCGGGCCTTATTACTGCTCCGGAGTGCCTGAGGTGTGAAGCTGAAAGGGGGACACTCCTACACACGGTGTGGTCTTGTGGGGGCCTGACCTGGTTTTGGAATGGGGTTTGGAACTGCTTATCGGAGGTGCTGGGGTGGGACCTCCCTCGTACACCTAGGCTGGGCCTCCTCCATGTCCTGGAGAATGTGGGGGGCAACATCTACAAATGACATCTCTTGTTACTGGGGCTGGTGGTGGCTAAACGGGACCTGGCAAAGGCTTGGAAGAGTGACCGTGCCCCCCCACTCAGCCCCTGGAAGGCGGGATTAGACTTTCTCATGGGGCTGGAATTACCTGTGTTTGAGGCCAGGGGGTGCCCCCGGAAACACTATAAAAACTGGAAGCGGTGGGCGGACTACAGAGGGCTGACCCTGGACCCTCCGATTGACTTAGATGATGTGCTACCTTCGGATGTGGATCCTGGAACTTAGGTTGATGTCTGACACCTGCAATGCCTTACATCTGTCGTTCCTATCATGTGAACACGTGCACTGGGTTAGGGTGGGATAAGGGGTGGGTAGTTGGGGTAGGGTATTGGGGTATGTTTAGGGGGGTTGGTGGGGACGGGGTGGGGCGGGGTATGCTTTCAAACTTTGGGTTCCTGGTCATGCTACTGCCTGCATATTACTGACAGTATCCTCCTGATTGTGGAGAACTGTATTGATGCTTTCCTGAACTCTCAATAAACACGGTTATGAAAAAATAGAGTGATCAACACGGCAGTGGAGTCAGGCATGCGGTCTTCCTGGTCCACTGCAATAATTGTCCCGATTTCTAAAAAGGGTAACACAGACAACCCACAATGTTACAGACCTATCTCCCTCATCGATGTTAGAGTGAAAGTTATGGGGAGAGCTATTCTCAATCGGCTTATGGACTGGGCAGACGAACACGACATCATTTTGGACATACAGTATGGTTTCAGGCCGGGTCGTTCAACCTCTAATCAATGTCTCAACCTTTATCTCCTGGTAGCCTAGTACACTGTCGCTAGTAATGAGACAGTGTACTTGGCTTTCATGGACCTAACAGCTGCATTCGACCGGGATAACCATAAGAAATTGTGGGAGCTATTGGGGGTCATGGGAGTCGATTTAAGACTGGTTAATATCTTAAGTACCCTGTATCAGTACACCTCAGCCCAGGTCAGATATAACGTTGAGGGAGATACTACTGATTACTTTCCTTGCTCTAGGGAGTGAGACAGGGCTGCATCCTGGCGCCTTTTCTATTTACTTTATATATTAATGGTTTAGACAAGGCACAAAGAGCATTAGGGGTGGAATGTCCGAGGATAGGCAGAAGAGGGATCCCTGTTCTGCTTTATGCGGACGACGCAGTTCTGTAATGCACTGCGTGGGGCCTGAAGCACCTCATTAACAGCTTTGTCATCTTCATGGAGAACCTGGACTTGTCCACTAATCTCTCCAAAACATACATCATGGAGATGGGAAAAAGGCCAGGCAAGAAATTTTACTTTACGATCGGCACCCACTGTTTGGAAAAAATTCAGGCATTATCTTTTTTTTTTATTGCATAAAACTCAATTGACACAGCTTCTGGCCTACAACCTCTCCGGGCCGGCCTCATTTAAAGCAAATCAGGCAAATCTAGACCTTATGTTACACAGCCCGTTGGCCGACAACCCGGGGGTCCGGCGGCGTAAAACAAATATTATTTTCTCAGTAATCAGTTTTAATCCCAAGCGCTGCCTGTTTCAAATTTTCCTGTGCATTTTTTTTTAGCTTTTCACCCTCTACATAACCCATTACTTCCCCGCTGTGTTTCCTCTCAGTCTAGCAACAGTACCTGATGACTCGTGTCGAAGTAAACTGATGTAAGTCCAATAGTGTCATTAACATCCCGCCCCCCTCCCACCTCCTAGCCTCAGAAGGACCTCCTGCTCTACTCCAATTTGTCCAAAAGTGTGGCAGCCTAACCTGTTTCCTGGCCCCTTACCCATTCTCTCCTGCAAGCCCTAGGGAAAAGTACCCCTTTCACATTCAGGCTATCTATCTAGCTTGCTTTGTGTGGCGTCTAGATGTACCTAGGCATGCTGTATATTCCCCTTAGTGACCCCTCGCTAATTCGCCCACACTCTATTCGCTTCCCCCCACTGTCCTCTCCAGTGGTAGCACTCCCATACCCACTCTTGTCCCACCACTGCATCTCAGGAGCTCCGTGTAATGTCGATTTTGGCCCCTGCCTCCTACCCCTAGGAAACATTATCTGTGGAGCATACGTCCTCATTTTGCTGTCCCTGTAAGTAAGTCTGGTATAGGGCCAAGAAGTTTTTCGGGCGGCTTTTTGGGGTAGTAATTCGCTGTACGTCTCTGTCTGTGTGCTACAGTACAGCATATCCCGAGCCCATATGGCCTTAGTCGGTAGAGGACTTCGCATCCAGCACTGGGCCACCACTCTCCTGGCCATTAGCATCCCCATGTCTGTGAGCCTGCGTATCGCACCTGGAAGCCCCCTGGAATTGCCTATAAGTGCAATACCCGGATCGATATCCAAGTCAACCTCCAGTATTTTATTAATTTCCGCAAATACTTCGCGCCAGAATGCCTGTACACCCGGACATCCCCACGCAAATGAAGGAAGTCGGCATCCGCCACATGGCAGCGTTCGCAGTTAGCCTCCGGTCGTAGACCATATCTGTGGAGCCGTACCGGGGTGTAGTACACCCTTTGGAGGAACTTGTAGTGTATGAGCCGATGCTTCCCATTTAGAGAGATACGCTTCGTATTCTCACAGCAATAGCGCCATGTCGCATCGTCCAGCATGACTTCTAGATCCCTCTGCCATTCCAACCTGGCTTTCATGAGTTGGTGCGCACCTTGCGACCTAGCTACGTACGTTGTAGATATTCGTTAGGAGCTTCTTGGGCTCCTTGCGTGTAATTACATACGTCAGTTCCGGGACATCCGGAGGCTCCGCCATGTCTGGGCCCAGAATCTCTGAGAGGGTACTCCTGGTTCTATGAAAGTGGAATCGTTGGAGTAGCGGAGGTTCACCTCCATCTCCTCGAATTTTTTCCCAGGATTTGACTATGCCATCCTGGAATAGGTCGCCCGCCTTACTTAGTCCCAATTTCGCTAGTTCCTTTATAACCGCCCTTTCAGCCATGGGCGGGAGCCAAAGCATCCACTCAATCGGCATCTCCGGCGAGTATAGAGTCGCCCCTCCCTGGTGAAGCACGAGAGAGTGCCAAGTGTGGTTGATGGAGGAGATGGAATCCAATATTCCCGTTCGTCGATCCTGCGGCTTGCAGACCGTTGCCGGGAGCTGTAGCGGATGTGCAAATAGACGCTCCATCCGGACATGCAGAATTTGTCTGTCGCCATGAACCCAGGTGTGGAGGTGGGATGCCTGGGCCGCCCTGTAGTACAATTCAAGGTCCGGCGCTGCCAAGCCCCCCAAGCTGTACAGCAGGGTGAGCGTTGTCCATTTGACTCTCGGCTGTTTCCCCGCAAATGGTAGTTTTATCATCAGGCTTGTCAATCATTGGAAGAAGGCCTTAGAAAGCACTATTGGCAGGGCACTAAAAAGGAACAAGAATCTCGGTAGTACTACCATCTTCATAATAGCTATACGGCCCATCAGTGTAAGAGGCAGTTTACACCAGATCTCTACATCGTCCTCCAGCCTACTGATCGCTCTCCCGTAGTTCTGGCTGATGAGCAGGTCCGGATCCGTGTGGATCTGAATCCCTAAGTACCTAATCGGGTCTTCCGTCCACTGGACAGGGAACTCGGTCTCCACTCGTTTGGTCACTGGAGTTAGGGGCAGTACCACCGATTTTGCCCAGTTAACCTTGAGTCCTGATAGTGCTCCAAAACGAACCACTTCTCTCAGAAGTGGGGGAATTGTGGTAGCGGGGTCATGTGTGTATAATAGCGTATCATCCGCATACAGGGACACAACTATTTTATATGTGGGGAATCGTATGCCCTCGTGGATATGATACTCTCTCAGCGCACAGGCCAGAGGCTTTGCTGCCAGTGCGTACAGCAAGGGGGATAAAGGGCATCCCTGCCGGGTACCCCTGCTTATGTATAGGGGGTGGGAGATCGCGTTGCCCACACGCACTCTTGCCGAGGGGCCGTCATAAAGTACGCCTATCATTTGGATGAAGGGTTTGCCAAGCCCCATACGACGCACCACCTGAAGAAGGAACGACCACTTTACGGAGTCGAACGCCTTCTCCATATCTAGGAAAAGCGCCACCGCCGGTACATCCTGCTTGACATGTTGGATGGTGCCTAACACTGTCCTTATATTGTATGTCAGGTTTCTGGATGGGATAATTCCTGCTTGTTCTGGGGCCACTAAGTCAGGGGCCAGCAACGCCAGCCTAGTCGCCAGGACTTTAGTGTACAATTTGGTGTCAACATTTAGCAATGATATTTGGGCGGTACAAACCACAGTCATCATGTGGCTTACCCGGCTTTAGAATAGTGACAATCATTGCCTCCCTGATGGAGCTGGGCATGCTGCCTTGGACACAGATGTCCTCCAGGAGGGTATGCACGTGCGGCAGTAGTCTTTCTTGAAATGTTTTATAAAAGTCGACTGAGAGTCCGTCTATCCCTGGCGCGCTGCCCGATCTCATAGTGGCTAATGCGTCTCTGATTTCGTCTAACTGTATAGGGCACATGAGGAATTCCCTTTCTGAATTCGGGAGGAACGGGAGCTTTATGTGTTCCAGATAGTCTAGTATTTCAGCCGACATGTCCCCACCCCTGGAAAAGTACAGCTCCGAATAGTAGTCTCTGAAGACCACAGCAATTTCCGCCTCGCCCGTTACCCTGTCTCCGCCTGCGTTTCTCAGTTCTGAAATTAGCGCCTTTCCCCTACGGCCCTTGATAACATTAGCCAAAACTGAGCCTGGCCGCTCCCCCTCGCCGTATGTTCGGGTCGTGGCATACTTGCCCAGGTGCTGGACCTCCCTATCTGCGGCCTCGTGGTATTCCACCAGTAGGCGCTTAATTTCCCCCTCTACAGTGTCGTCTAGGTTAGATCATCTTTGTTCCTCAAGTGCCTGCAGCTTTTGCTCCAGTTCAGCCAGTTTGGCCCTTGTAGCCTTCAGGACACTAGAGTGCTTGGACATCGCTATGCCCCTAATATAGACCTTAAACGCTTCCCAGATCGTTTGGAAGTCCTCTACTGATCCCACATTCTTCTCGAAGAACACATCAATCGCCTCCGCCAGCTCCTCGCGGAAGATCGGGTCTAGGAGGGAGTAAGGCGGGAAACGCCATGTGAACGGAGCGAATCCCCTCGTAGGGGTATCCAAGGCTATCAGTACAGGGGAGTGTGCGCGGGAGCACCTTGCACTGCCTAACAGAATGATTGATCCCCGCAGTGGCAAACCAGTAGTCTATTCTCGTGTGTATCTCGCGGAATGCGGAATAGTGTGTGAAACCGCCCCTCCCAACGTTTCTACTCCTCCACACGTCTATCATGTCTAACATTATTAACTTTGCTGTGAGCGATTGTGCGGCTGTCGAGGGTCTTCGGGGGGGGGACTCGATGATCTATCTATGTCCGGGTTAAGCGTTAAATTAAAGTCCCCACCCCATAGTACGTGTGGGTTGCCGTGTCTAGCTATCTCACTGGCCAGTGTGTCAAAGAATTCAGGGGAGTCGTAATTGGGGCCATAAGTATTGACTACTAGCAGGTCCATCCCCAGCCCCTTACAGGATGCTATAACATACCAGCCCTCGGTGTCCACACCCAACGTCTGTATCTGAATGTTTGTTTTTGGGTTTACCCATGTGATGACCCCCCTCGCATGTGTGGTGAATCCAGCAGCTGCTATACGCCCTGCTAGGCCCCTGGTGTGCAGCATTCTACTCGTGAGTGGTAGGTGCGTTTCCTGCAAGAGTGCTATATCAATATTGTGGCGTCGAAGGTAGCTTAACACCTTTCTGAGTTTTCTGTAATCGTTCAGCCCCCTAACATTCCATGTGAGGGCACTTAGCGAGAAGGGCCGTTCATCCGCCCGTGCACCATTTACATCATCCATGAGGGTATGTCGCAAATTCTGAGAATGGAGTCAGGTGTGCGAGGCATGGTGTCCCGCGAACATGCAATCGGTCATAGCAAGCACTCTGTGTCCTCTGAGGCAAGGTACATCGTAACAAAACATCAAAACAATAACTTTCCCCTTGTCCCATGAATCCCCCTCCCTCCGCCCACAGCAGACCAACCCCAACATGGCCTAGCATGATAGAATAGTCCCCCCTCCTCCCTTCCCCACGTCCCAAAGAATCCCAAGTTGGGTCCAGTTGTGCGTACAGCTCTAGGGCAGAGGTTGCCGAGATAAGTGCAGGGTGCATTTACTAAGTCCGTCTCGACATTGAGAGCCTCTTAGCCCCGCCACTCCTTCAGTGTCTTAGCACTCATGCCCCAAATCACGCGCCACCCCCCACCACCCAGCGGAAGCCCAACATCTTCTCTGCAGCTGCCCCCTTTCCCCCCACCCTCCTCCGGTTCACCATAGTATGGCTGCTCGTGGCCTTAAGTTCCAAGCAGACATCAATGTCAACCAGCTAAGAATAAATATACAGTGGAGCCAACAACAGTATAACTTGCAATGATCTCACCAGGGCTCCACAAGGTCGCCGCCCCGGCAGTCCCGCCGGTGGTAGGCCCCGGCTGAATCTCAGCGTGCCAAGGGGTCTCAGACCATCAGCATGCTGCCTTGTCTCGAGGGCTCACTCCCCCCAAAATGCAGGAGTCAATGAGGAAGTGTCAGCAGCTCTAGCGGTCTACTCCTGGTCCTGCAAGCCACTAGCGAGGTCTTGTTCTCCGTCCTGGCCCCTAGGACTATTCCTTCGGTCCTTGGACCAAGTTTTCAATGCTTTCAGCAGTTCTTTAGGGTCGGTGAAGAAATGAGAATGCCCTTGTCTATTTATGCGCAGCTTTGCCGGGTACAACATGGCGTAGTCCAACCCTAGATAGCGGATCTCCTGCTTGTATGGGGCAAAGTGATGGCGTTCCTCTGGCACCCTCGCCGTGAAGTCCGGGTATAATGAGATCGATGACCCCTCGTATTGCAGTTTCCCTTTTTCTCTGGCCAGTCGCAGAGCAGTGTCCCTGTCCCTATAGTTCAGGAGTTTTGCAATAATTGGTCTCGGGAGAGCGCCCGGGCGTGGACGCGGGCCTAGCGAGCGATGCGCCCTTTCCACTATAAACATGGGCAAAAAGACGTTGTCACCCAGCAGCGTGATGAGCAGTTTTTCCACGAACAGTTCCATTTTCCCCACTTGAGTCGTTTCCGCTACGCCCGTAATTCGAATATTTGAGCACCGAGAGCGAGCCTCCAAATCTTCCGACTTATCCTGTATGACCTGGAGAAGCTTCCCCATCTGCTTGCGATCTTTATCCAGGTCCATTTGGGCCTCTTCCACCTCAGTCAGGCGCCTCTCGGACATATCCAGTCTCTCCGCGTGCTTGTCCACTCTCTCCGACATTCGGTCCATTCGATAAGTAAGAGCGTCAATTTTCGTACCTATCGCGGTCATGCTGTCCTGAAGGCTCTTCTCCATGGTGACTAGAAGCCCCTTGATGTCTGCATAAAACAAGCTCTCCGGGCCTTTGCTCTGCAGCGTAGGCGAGGATACCTGTGTTTCCGGAGGCCGCGTTCTGTGCTGTTCAAACGCCAGCTTGGACTGCGTCTTATTTCCTTTGCCCATATCGCCCCCGCCAGTAATCGCCGAGCGGGTTTTCACCGTGGCTTTCCAGTTGCTTTGGCCAGCTCTGATCGGGCACTGCGAATCTCTCAATCCTCCACTGCTCAAGGGTTGGCCTTCGTTGTGGCTCAGCTTCCCTTGCTGTCAGGAGCAGGCCCCGAGAGAGCGCAGCCTACAGCCGGGCCCTCCGCCACGTGCAGGACTAGCGCCAACTCACCCTGGCTGCCCCAGGCCTCATACGGGGTTCAGGCGTAACACCACTCACTTCTGCGCCGTGAAGGCCAAGAGTTGCACAGCTGGACTATGTGGAGGTCACTATTTGTCCGTCCTTCGAGTCGCGCCTGGTAGTCAGCGCGCTCGGTGCAGTATGCCCCAAGTATAATGGCGCCACGCCGGTACCGGTCGCCTCTCCCCCATTGTCGATTCAGCTCAGCAGGGGCAAGCTATCGTCCGTCTTCCCCGCCACGCGCGTTGAGGGGGGGCAGGGTCCGCAGCCGTTGCTGTGTCTCGCTTCAAATGCTCGGCCCAATCGTGGGGTTCGAGCCCTCAGCGTCTCATGTCGTTACGTTGACCGCACGTCACGTGACGCACTCCGGGGTGATTTCTAAGCAGGCGCCCGGCTCAGCGGCCTAGTCTGCCGCGATGCCTGACAAGGATCGTTCTCCGCCACAGAGGCTTAGATTCTCCCCGCACTTTCTCAGCTGCAGTCAGACTCCCCCCGGGGGCAGGGAGACAGCGCCGCCGTCCACAGGGCTCGGCTATATCAGGATAAATTCAGGATAGTTAGGAGTGACGGCACAGAGCTCTCACTTCAAGCGTCCGCCATCATTGCCGGCAAGCTCCGCCCCCCCCCCCCCCAAGTGCAGGCATTATCTTACCTGGGAATTTTATTTGACAGCCGCACCAGGTTTAACACACTGTCAGATGAGAAATGCAGATCTCTTATTAGCTCTTCTGGGGCAACATGAATTTCGCACACAGGTTGGGTCACTGGGCTCCTGAGCAAATCCTGAACTTGTACAATGCCATCTGTAAAGATAAAACACTATATGGCAGTGAGGTTTGGGGCTTCATTGGCCCATCAAGGATACAAATTGAAGAAAATAAATTCCTTCGATGGTTACTTAGAGTCCCACAGAGCACACCTTCCCATTCGATCCACGAAGAGCTAGGTATCACTTACATTAGAGACAGGATTCAATTGAAACCTCTCACCTGCTGGCTTATAATATGGACTAACCCTGAAGCGGTTTTAAGCCAGCAAATAATAACAGATTGTATCACCAGGGATCACAGGCACAATATCCCCTGGCTTAAATATGTAGGAGAGACCCTGTCTGGCCTGGGTTATGTTGACTACTTCAACAACCCGAGAAACCTGTTAGCCCGGGACAAGGCGATTGTCAAGTCCGCAATCCTAAAGAGCAAGGCCTCCATTAGGGAAGATACAGAGATGGTAAAGCTAGCCCAGGTATGGGACCATATCTGTCTTATTTTTATAATGATAGTGAATGTTGAGGGTAGAATCATCTATCCTCCAGGCTGAGCGCAAAGTTAACATTGAAACTCCAGGTTTCTTATCTTGGTTCATATATTTTATTATCTTCCTGAGAACATTTCAAATGTTCGATTTAACACAACTCTGTACAAAGGATTTTCCTTGCATACATAATTCTATTCTTATGTAGCCAAGTTGTTGAAAGTTATCTCAAACTTCATTACACCCAATGCATTTCGGGTCATATGAATTTGACCCTTCATCAGGGGTCTGTAAACAAGGGACAGACAGGACCAAATTAATCACTCCATATGAATATTTACATTAATCAAGGTCAATGCGCTAAAGCATGCACTCAAGAAATACCAAACCAGTTGCCAACGTACCAGCGGAAATGCATCCAGAAAAGGAAAAAGGTGAACGAAAATGTGCAGCAAGACAAGAAATATTAAACGCCACCAAATGAAAGGAACGGCTCGGTGCATCATTATTAAATCAAACGCTGTGAGCGAAAGAGTTCGCTTAACCCATATCGGTGCCATAGTAACTGACAAATGCACGAAAAAAGAATAAATGAAGGATCCAAACTTACAAGTAACCGGACGCCACCGCGTCTCAACGTGTTCAATCAGATATCCACCATGTTCCAACAATGTCTATCATAGGCGGATTGAACATCATGTGATCGCGACCGTGACCAATCACGACGCGAACCTCCACACCATGTGACAAGAGTACACCAGCTTCAAAATAAGGCAGCGCGCTGCGCTACTAAATGTAAATGAATTGTAAACAACGGTGTACTACGGGCACAAGTACTTACGAAGCGCACAGCGATATGTTTGGTGAACCATGCATAATACAGTGCAATATAAGTAAACAAGATGTGCAAAAAGCAGATAAGGGCGGCACCCTTATAGTGATGGATACCGAATTTTACAACATGAGCGTCAACAATCATGTTCACAACCAGGACATTTATTTACCATTATCAGGAGATCAAACACTAGAGTACCAACAAGTCTTGCAACAAATATTGGATCATGCACTGATGATGAAATGGATCAGTCACAAAACATATGCATTTTTCCATTTGAAATATCCCAGAAGACCGCAACTGTATATGTTGCCTAAGATTCACAAGGATCCCACCAATCCTCCATTCAGACCCATCGTCTCAGCATGTGGGTCCATCTCGGAACCGATAGGCAAATTCATTGACAAATTTCTGCAACCTCTGGTTCAAACTAGTGAGACATACATCAAGGACACTACGGCTTTTTTAAACATGTTAAAAACCGTAACATTTCGACAAGGGGACACCCATTGGCTATGTATTATTGACGTGATCGCGTTATATACTTCTATTCCACATAAAAAGGGCATTGAAGCCCTTGAATGGTGTTTATTGAACAGCAATCTTGAAGAGTACCAAAAAATGTTGATCTTGGAACTAATGCAATTCGCATTATACCACAGTTATTTTGAGTGGAAATATCAGTTTTTTAACCAATCTAATGGCACTTCAATGGGCTTTGGGGGGGCCCCCTCATACACGAACATTTTCATGCAAAAATTTGTGACAGTTCACATCTTATGCAATCAGACATGGACAGAAGGACTTATCATGTTCAAGCGTTTTATCGACGATATCTTTCTAATTTGGCGAGGATGAAAAGAACAACCTGAAGAAAACATTGCGACACTTAACTCCCACAACAAGAGGATCAGGTTCACACACACCATCTCTAAAGAATCCATAGCATTTTTGGATGTACTAATAATACTAGTCAATGATGACATTAGCACTAAAGTTTTTCACAAACCTACTGACAGAAACGCGAGCCTCTTATTTCAAAGTTTTCATCCTGATGCTTTAATAAAACACCTTCCTACTTCACAATATATTAGATTGAAGAGAATCACGTCAAGTGAAGACGATCTACACATCTCACTTAAACAACAAACTGTGAAGTATGTACAGAGAGCTTATCCCAAGGACATCTTGCAAAATGCTTTGGAAAAAGTTGAAAAAATAAAAAGAGACACTTTATTGGCACCTAAAGTCAGACAATCTGAGCAGAAAACAGTCTGTGTCATGAAATATTCCACTGATTCTAACAAAATCAAACGTATTGTAAACAAACATTGGCATTGTTGGACAGGCCTCGTGGAAGGCCCGCTCCCTCCCCGCATGGCGGGGCCCGGACCCCTGCTCCCCCTGTATCCAAGACAAGAACCATCACGGCAACCCACCGGGGCAACCCCCAGCCCGTCCACAACGGGACCCCAACTCCTGAACACCCCGATATCGGCTGGCCCGGGCCCCCGTCAGTACCACTGCCCCAGCCCAGCCGCCATTTTGGGACACTACACGACAAGGCCGCGTGGCCTCGGATCGACCCCAACCCTGGGCCTGGCCAGGCCCCGACATCGAGGCACCACCATCCACCCAGGAGGTGAAGAGACCACTTGGCAGGTCAATGGGAGAAGGAGTGTCAATGGCTCCCCTCCGCCAGGTGCCGATCACCCCCGACCTCCTCGGGCGCTGGCTCCACCCCCCTGCTGGGTGTCTGGACTCCCTCATCCCGGACCTCCCGACCTCCAAGAGCGAGGGTCCTGACATCAAAGGAGGCCAGACCTATAACTGGGGCAGCTCCAGAGCAGGAAGGCAGTTGTATCCTGGAGTCAAGAGACACAGAGACAAACTCATCCTTGGAGGCCTGCTGGCGCTGCCGCGGCCCTTTCTTGTGAACCATCTTCGAAGCCTGCTGGCGCTGCCGCGGCCCTCTCCCTCGTGACCCATCGTCCAGGCCTGCTGGCGCTGCCGCGGCCCTCTCCCTCGTGAACCATCGTCCAGGCCTGCTGGCGCTGCCACGGCCCTCCCCATCGTGAACCATCGTCCAGGCCTGCTGGCGCTGCCGCGGCCCTCCTCAGCGTGAACCATCCTCGGAGCCTGCTGGCGCTGCCGAGGCCCTCGCCACCTCGAACCATCTTCGTAGCCTGCTGGTGCTGCCGCGGCCCATCTTTGCGAACCCTCAAGCTCGAGGATTGTGAGCTCCATCTATTGCTGTTCCAGTACCGGCCCGGTACTAAGACTGTCCCGCTACCCCTTTTCCACAAAGAGACTAGAATTGGCAGGATCCTCGTATCATGGTCCCACTGTATCGTTATCACCTTGCCTCAAGATTCGTATATAAAGTGTGTTGAACTCATCCTTGTGTGGTGTCCATCTGTGGGGGGGAAGTTACTTGTCTGTACGATCACCGGAGACGGCCCTCACCGGAGGCCTCTCCCCCTGTACTCGGCTGACCCTCCAGGTCTCCGTCTAACATTGGTGGCCAGCGGCGCGATCCGAGCCGACACATAATCGTACAGAAAGTAACTCACCCCACGACACACAGCCACCATGACGACAAAGGAGAGTGGAACAACGGAAAAATTCCTGATGGAAAAACTAGAAGAATATAGCCACAAAGAACTAAAACAATTCTGCATCGAACTGGGCATTGCTACCACAGGACTGAGCACGAAAGAGGACCTCAAACGCGCCTTGGAATCTTGGGCGGAGACGGGTACGGCCGTACCTCAAAACCAAAGCCTCGAGACCACCGAAACAAGCACCGCTCCTACAGAAGAAAGAAGACCGGGTCTCTCACCGGAGGACGCCCGAGAACGGGAGAAGAACCAGCTCCACGAATTAGAACTGGCTCGACTTCGCTTAGATGGAGAACTCAAGTTGGCGGAACAAAAAATAACTTTAGAACACTTACGGCTCCGAGAGGAGCGAGAAGAGAAACAGAGGCAGAGAGAGCTGGAAGAGAAAAAACTAGCCTACGAGCATGAGCGCAACTTGAAGGAGCTAGAGATTCGGAGACAGAACAAAGACCTCGGAGTCCCCGGGCACCAGAGCCCCCCTGTCACTACGGACCCCAAGGTCCACATCCCCAAGGATGTCGTCAGAGAATATTACCGGAACGATGATATCCAGCAATGGTTCAAAGCCTACGAAGTAGCAATGACCTCCCACCGGATCCCACGGAGCGACTGGGGAGCCGGGTTATGGGGGAGGTTTGTCAACGAAGGGCGAGACGCCCTGCTGCAACTCCCGGACCATCAGATGACGCCCTACGACCACATGAAGGCCGCCCTCCACACTCGATACGGGCTCACGCCCGAGATGTACCGCCAGAGGTTCCGCGACTGCAAATGGATCCCGGGTACGACTTGGGTGGAGTGCGTGAACTTCTTTAGCAGAGCCTTCGAGGGGTGGATCAAGGGCAGCAAGGTGACCACTTACGAGCAGCTCTTTGACCTTATTGTGTGGGAGCACCTCTCTAATAACTGCTTCGTCGAGCTCAGGCAGCACCTCCTTGACAGTAAACTGACTGAACCTCGGCAACTCGCCATCGAGGCAGACCGATGGGAGAGCACCCGAGTTTCCCGAAACTGGCCCAGCGAACAGAACCGAGCCTCCCAAGGGCCCCATCGCCCCCGAGGGGAAGGAGGAGGCCAGGGTCGGGGCAGAGACACCGTCCCGGTGCCCACCACCAGCAACACCCCGCCCCCGGCCGGAAGAGGAAGCCCACTGACGCGACCAGGATTCCGCGCCAACGTTACCTGCCACCGATGCCAATGACCCAGCCACTACGCTAATGATCCCAACTGCCCGAAAAACCAGAGTCCCATGCCCCGCCAGGTCACTGCCGCCGCCCTGGGGGAAGAACAAGCCCAAGAAAACACCGAAGAGTACGAGCCAGAACCACCCGAGTGGGAACCCGCCGCCATGTCCCTGGTCTGCCTAGGGGAAAGAGACCTGATTCCGCGGGCACCCCTTCCCGCCAACACGCAGAAGTACAGCCAGTGGGTCAACATTAATGGGCACCGGGCTGAAGTCCTCCGCGACACAGGAGCCAGTGTGACCGCAGTCCGCTGCCACCTGGTGACCCCGGACCAGATCTTACCGAACATCCTCTGCCCAGTACGATCGGCCGATAACTCCGAGAGCCTGTGTCGGATGGCCTGCGTCCCCTTTGAGTGGGGAGGGGTATCCGGCATGCTAAAAGTGACTGTCCCCGACGATGCCCCCATAGACTGCCTCCTGGGGAACGACCTTGAAAGTTCTCCCTGGTCAGCCGTTGAGCGAAGAGAACACCTGGGGATGCTGGGCCTCCCGGAATGGGTCTGCGTGACGACCCGGTCCATGGCCGCCCGCGCCATCCCCAGTCCCGAAGAACCAGAATGGCCGGAACCCCCTCCACCGATCGTCCAAGAAGGAGCAACCCTGGAATCCAGTTCCCCGGAGTCCAGCGAAGAAGGACTTGATCGGCTCCGGGACCTTCCCGAACTGGCCCAGTGGCGTCAAGAGGGTGGCCCCACTCAGGAACAATTTCGACAGGAACTGAGAACCTGTCCCTCCCTCGAGGGACTCCGACAGCAAGCCCTCGCCCAGAGCGCAGGAGACACCTCGGGGGCCGACTGGATTTATTGGGACAATGACCTGCTCTACAGTGAGCAAAAGATTGCTGAGCTGGGGGCCAGCCGGGTGCTGGTGGTCCCCCTCCGCTTCAGAGACTTCCTCTTGAACCTAGCACACAATGTGCCTCTTGCCGGGCACCTGGGGCAAGACAAAACGTACAGCCGCCTGGTGACCCACTTCTACTGGCCCAAGATGCGGAATGATGTAACAAACCACTGCCGGGCCTGCCCAACCTGCCAGGCCAGCGGGAAGAGTGGCCGAAAACTCAAAGCACCCTTGCAGCCTTTTCCCATCGCCACCACCCCGTTTGAACGGGTGGGAATAGACATTGTGGGGCCCCCGGAGCCCAGAACAGCACAAGGACACCGGTTCATCCTGGTCCTGGTGGACCACGCCACCCGCTATCCCGAGGCCATTCCTCTTCGGACGTGACGGCGCCCGTGGTAGGCCGAGCCCTGATGGGGATCTTCTCACGGGTGGGCTTCCCCCGGGAAATCGTCAGCGACAGGGGCACGAACTTTATCTCTAAATACATGAAGTCCCTCTGGCAACAGTGCGGGGTCACCTACAAATTCACGACCCCCTATCACCCACAAGGAAATGGACTGGTCGAGCAGTTTAACCGCACCCTCAAGGGGATGATCATGGGCCTGGAAGAACCCCTACGTCGCCAATGGGATGTGCTGCTCCCGTGCCTCCTGTTCGCATACCGAGAAGTCCCCCAGAAATCCCTGGGCTTCAGCCAATTCGAGCTACTGTATGGACACCCCGTCCGGGGTCCCCTCAGCCTAGTCAAAGAGGGATGGGAGTTGGCCCTTCAGAAGACTCCTTCGGATGTATACAAGTATCTCCTGACCCTCCGTAACCAGACCCGGCGATTCAGGGAACTCACCAAGGCCAACCTTGAAGCCAGTCAGGAGGACATGAAGCGATGGTATGATCAGCATGCCTCCTCCATCGAGTTCGAGCCGGGACAACAGGTCTGGGTGATGTCCCCGGTTGAACCCTGCGCCCTACAGGACAAATGGACGGGGCCCTTCAAGGTGGTGGAGCGCAAGGGTCCAGTCACCTACCTGATCGACATGGAATCACCCCGGAACCCCCTACGGGTCCTCCACGCCAACAGACTCAAACCCCACTTCGTGCGCTCGGAACTCAGCCTCCTGAGGCTACCGATAGTGGGACGGAAGAAGACTCCGAGCCCCTTCCCGACCTGCAGAGAACACTCGAAAAGGACGGCTCCGTGGAAGGGGTCAGACTCTCCGATGCCTTATCCTCAGAGCAACGCCAAGACTGTCGAGACCTTCTGCTCCAATTCGCCGACCTGTTCTCCCTCATCCCCGGGGTCACCCCCTGGTGCCTTCACGACGTGGATACCGGGGATAGCCCCCCTATTCGACACAGGGCGTACCGAGTGCCGGATCGAGTGCGCGCCTGCATCCAGACAGAAGTCTCCAAAATGCTGGCTCTGGGAGTGATCGAGCCATCTGACAGCCCCTGGGCCAGCCCAGTCGTGCTGGTCCCCAAGGCCGTCGCCCCCAAGCTCAGGTTCTGTGTGGACTATCGGGGTCTGAATGCCGTTACCAGAACTGATGCTCACCCCATCCCCCGGGCGGATGAGCTGGTTGACCGCATGGGGGCCGCCCGCTACCTGAGCATCTTCGATCTAACGGCAGGCTACTGGCAGATCGGCCTCACCCCCGGGGCCCAAGAGCGATCCGCCTTCTCTACCCCGGATGGCCACTACCACTTCAAGGTGATGCCATTCGACATGAAAAACGCCCCAGCTACCTTCCAGAGACTCGTGAACCAGGTACTGGCGGGCCTCGAGGAATTCAGCGCCGCCTATCTGGACGATATTGCTGTGTACAGTCGCCACTGGGCAGAACACCTTCAACACCTCCGGGAGGTCCTGAACGCCCTCCGGCAGGCCGGGCTCATCATCAAAGCCAGCAAATGTCAGATCGGCCAAGGGTCCGTGACCTACCTAGGACACCAAGTGGGGAGCGGTCCGGTGGCCCCCCTCCAGCTCAAGATCGCTGCCATCCAGGCCTGGGAACCTCCGGTCACCCAAACAGAGGTTCAAGCCTTCTTGGGGCTCACCGGGTACTACCAGCGGTTTGTAAAAGACTATGGCAGCATTGTGGGGCCCCTCACGGAACTCACATCCAAGAAAAACTTTAAAACAGTCAACTGGACTCCGGAATGTCAGGCGGCCTTTGAGAAATTTAAGTCCGCCATGTGCACCACCCCCGTGCTCCAGGCCCCCGACTACAGCCGGGAGTTCATAGTACAGACGGACGCCTCAGATCATGGCGTTGGGGCCATCCTCTCCCAACTCAACTCTGAGGGAGTCGATCAGCCAGTGGCCTTCATCAGCCGACGCCTGCTGGCCCGAGAACAGCGCTGGAGCGCCATTGAGCGGGAGGCCTTCGCCGTAGTGTGGGCCCTCAAGAAGCTCCGGCCCTATCTCTTCGGTACCCACTTCCGGGTGCAAACAGATCACCGACCCCTGCAATGGCTGATGCAGATGCGGGGAGAAAACCCAAAACTGTTGCGCTGGTCCATCTCCCTGCAGGGGATGGACTTCACTGTGGAGCATCGTCCAGGCCAAGATCACGCCAACGCAGACGGCCTGTCTCGCTTCTTCCGCCTTGGCAAGGAGAGTACCCAAGAGGATGGGTGACTCTCCCTGCCTTCAGCTGGGGGGGACGCATGTTGGACAGGCCTCGTGGAAGGCCCGCTCCCTCCCAGCATGGCGGGGCCCGGACCCCTGCTCCCCCTGTATCCAAGACAAGAACCATCCCGGCAACCCACCGGGGCAACCCCCGGCCCGTCCACAACGGGACCCCAACTCCTGAACACCCCGATATCGGCTGGCCCGGGCCCCCGTCAGTACCACTGCCCCGGCCCAGCCGCCATTTTGGGACACTACACGACAAGGCCGAGTGGCCTCGGATCGACCCCAACCCTGGGCCTGGCCAGGCCCCGACATCGAGGCACCACCATCCACCCAGGAGGTGAAGAGACCACTTGGCAGGTCAATGGGAGAAGGAGTGTCAATGGCTCCCCTCCGCCAGGTGCCGATCGCCCCCGGCCTCCCCGGGCGCTGGCTCCACCCCCCTGCTGGGTGTCTGGACTCCCTCATCCCGGACCTCCCGACCTCCAAGAGCGAGGGTCCGGACATCAAAGGAGGCCAGACCTATAACTGGGGCAGCTCCAGAGCAGGAAGGCAGTTGTATCCTGGAGTCGAGAGACACCGAGACAAACTCATCCTTGGAGGCCTGCTGGCGCTGCCGCGGCCCTTTCTTGTGAACCATCTTCGAAGCCTGCTGGCGCTGCCGCGGCCCTCTCCCTTGTGAACCATCGTCCAGGCCTGCTGGCGCTGCCGCGGCCCTCTCCCTCGTGAACCATCGTCCAGGCCTGCTGGCGCTGCCGCGGCCCTCCCCATCGTGAACCATCGTCCAGGCCTGCTGGCGCTGCCGCGGCCCTCCTCAGCGTGAACCATCCTCATAGCCTGCTGGCGCTGCTGCGGCCCATCTTTGCGAACCCTCAAGCTCGAGGATTGTGAGCTCCATCTATTGCTGTTCCAGTACCGGCCCGGTACTAAGACTGTCCCGCTACCCCTTTTCCCCAAAGAGACTAGAATTGGCAGGATCCTCGTATCCTGGTCCCACTGTATCGTTATCACCTTGCCTCAAGATTCGTATATAAAGTGTGTTGAACTCATCCTTGTGTGGTGTCCATCTGTGGGGGGGAAGTTACTTGTCTGTACGATCACCGGAGACGGCCCTCACCGGAGGCCTCTCCCCCCTGTACTCGGCCGACCCTCCAGGTCTCCGTCTAACAGGCATCTAATTCAAACTGAAGCTGATCTGAACAATTTATTTTGTGATAAAATTACTTTTGCATTTCAAAGATCTAAAAACCTCAAAGAGTTACTCAATACCCCTACCAAGGAGAAAAAAACATGGAAAGGAATGTCTAAATGTCTAAACTGCACCCACTGTAACAACGCGATGACTGGAAAAACCCTCATGCATCCCACTAAAGGTTATCCCGTAGACATGCACCACTCTAGTACTTGTGACACTTCTAATTGCATTTATTGCATCAAAGGCCCATGTGGTAAAAAATATCTCGGACAAATGGCCCCCCACGCTCCCAAGGCTTGGTGGTTTCGTGATATTAGAGCGCTTGATAGCTGATTGCTGCGCATTGGTATCGTAGCGCCTTGAAGCTAAACCCACAGCGCGACCTTCCCCCGCATTACTGGCGCTGCCTGCACTGCTCGTTTTTTTACCATTTCGTGTGAAATTTGTGCATTGTGCATTTTTGACATTTATGTATTGTGCTGTTAGGGCTGCGCACTGTTGGTAGAAGAATATTTGAATCTTTGCTCGATTGTGCCTCCATTTACCCCCCAGGCTCACCCAGTTTAGTTTTCCCCTACCTGCAGACATTTTGTTGTTTGTTGTGCTTACTAGGCCGTAGCTCCACCCCGCGCCCGCTGTGAGAAGTTGGCCTGATATATAGTGTTCACTATTCTAGTGATAACTGTGTATCATACCAAACGACCCTTATTGATGATTGGTTGTAAGTCAACCTTATAGACCAGCTATCCTAGTAGCATGGACAAGAGCAGTCTTTAGGCTAAACTCTAGAGGGAGTGTTAAGCCAGCTGTTATACCATCACATATACCCCTTAAACACCAAATGAAAGGACACCACACAAGTTGTTATGAAAATAAAAGGATAATTATTTATAACAAGTCTACCCTGATCTCTTTATGAGTCAGGGAGCTAAGCACATAACAAAACTCTTAAGAAAATACTTCAAGTTGCACAATTTACACAAATGCCCGAGGGGCACGAAAAACCATATACTACAAAAGTGGAATGCGAAATACTAGCAGGTAAGTAACAAGATCCAGAGGCTTTAGGATCGCTAGGACTACACTACTGAACCTTCAGGTTAGGAGCAGGAGGCCTAGGGAGATCGGGTGCAGAGTGCGCACTCTCACGCGGGATGCGGGACAAAGTCTATGGATGCTAGATTTCGTAAAGTTAGTGTTATCGGACGAATCCGACTAGATAGGCTGAAAACGAAAAAGGATCTGGACACTTGGATAGTTAACCTATGTTGGAGCACTGAAATACTCAAGTTACCTAGCCCAGGGGCCGCGGCTGCATAGGGTTCAAAAGACGTCGGGAATCCTCGTTACAGTCTATGGAGCCTGAAAGAAGAAGTTGCTGGCAGGCGACCCTTGATGAAGTTCGATGTGATCCAAGCCTGGATCGAAGATGGAGACGACCTGAAAGCAGAGGGGACTCAGTTCTTAATCACTAGCCAGTGATCAGATGGGCACCAGGATGGCACCGGATGAAGTCACCTCGACCAGGTGAGTGGGCGACGCTGGGCTCTGCAGTCTCTCGGACCAGGAGGCGTTGTCGGCGACCAGGATGGAGGTGTGAGCTGTCCCACGAAGGTATCTGCTGTCGGCGATGCTGGACCCAGGATTGGGGCAACAACCCTTGGCAAATGCAAGCCCACGCGGTGGCCTCAAGATGGCGTCTGGAGTGGACCAGGAGGGTCCGGAGTGCTCCTTTGTTGGAGGGGAGCAAGGGCCAGTCTGGAGCAACCAGACCAGTGATGGAAGTGTCGTTGTTCGTCGTCAAGAGGGCCACAAGCGAGCAGGCAAGTAGCCGGACAACGCGGTGAGCAGCAAAGAGCAGAGGGGCCCCAAGCAGATCTCGTGGATGCTGGGGAGCTGGACCTCGGTGCTGGAGCTGCTCAGGGTTAGGGCTTCTCAAACCACAAAGCACTCACTCGAGGATCCCTCGGCGGTCGTGCTGGATAAGCGTTGTGCAGTTCTGAAGATGGCCGGTCCCTCGAGGTCTCGTCACACCCACGAATCTCAGCTGGGCTGATGATGTAGGTAGAGGTCAGAGGTGCCAGGGAATCCGTGTCTCTTCGAGCTGGGCAGTCTTGATCCGGAGGATAGACGTGCAGCAAACCGCATGCGCTTAGATGGTGCCCGCTGGTGCAGGGTGGCTACTCCTTAGCCACAAGGGAGAGTCTTCAGAAAGGTTCAAGAGTTCTTTCGTGGAAAGTCATCAAGATTCAGAATTATCTAATTTGGGAAGGGGGCCCGCTCCTACCTTTATTCTAAGAAAAGGGGCTGGCTCCGTGACTAGGTCCTGCCCATGGGTGGGACCAGGAGGGGGGTGGTTACACCCCTCTCCTTTGTCCAGTCTCTCCTCAGCTCAGGGGCTGGTGTGCCCCTGGAACTGGTTTGAGCCGGCATATGCACAGTGAGCACCGGGGTGCCACTTGCAGTCACCTTCCTCTCAGCCCTGCCTACCTGGGATACACAAAACCCTGTCTGGGATGGTGCTAGCACCGCCCCTGACAGGAAACCCTTTGTCCAAGCTCTCCTCGCTGGAAGGACTCCCAGCAGCAGGAGGTCAGACTTGTGTCTGTGGTGGCAGCATCCATTTTGTGATGCTGAGGCTCGAGTTAGCTTTAACCGGGGTTCACAGTTACATACATGTCGTGTCCCTCTAGAAGGGTGGAATGCTAACCCCCTCGCCAGAATTGGCAAGGGGTTAGTATTCCAATTCGTATGACACCTTACTCGACATGTTTTGATAAAGCGATACCAAAGATAGCAAATAACCGCGAGGATTATAATGCACTTAAGAGTATATGGTACGCGTTATCATGGAACAGCTATTAGGACTTGGTTCCGCAAGCTGCAAACGGGCTCAGCTCATGCCAGAGCACCATCTCACATAATTCCAAGCACTCTGCCTTCAGGATTGTTAAGGCCTGCCATAGGAGTGACTTATAGGAATCTATGTGTACATTTTAGGGTATAGGAATACTATATCTAAAGCAAAGGGTGATTACACCACCTTGCCCCAGCTGTCATGCAGCCAGTTGTGTCAGATTTGGGTGGCCAGCCAGGGGTGGCATAATACATGCTGCAGCCCCTGGTAGGCATGGGTACACCTATGCCCTGGGTACCTAAGGTACACTGTACAGGGACTGATAAGGTGACTCAGTATCCAATTAGATATGTACCTAAGGTACATGGAATCCATTTTACAGAGAGAGCAGTGGGCCTGGGGCCCTGAATAGCAGGGTCCTAGGTCAACTAAGTCGGAAAACCAGCAAAACACCAGGCAAAAAGTTGGGGGCAACCATAGTCAGATATCCACCTTCCTACATAACCCCCCCCCCCCCCCCCCCCAAACGAAAGGAGATATGGCTATCCTTGACCAGGTAAGCCTATATTGCCTGAGTGGCCATATGAGGTGGTATATGCACTGGCATGGTTACCCCCTAGATCATGGTCCACTAAGCAATCCCTCACCCTAAGGGTATCTGAGGGTCTCCACCATAGGGAATCTCCACCTGTGGTGTGTTTTGGCAAAGTAAAATGCTGGTGCTGGGATGGAGTACTGAAATGAGACTCCACTAATGTTGGGCTCAACTTCCTCCAATCACTATCCACCATATATGCCTTTCTTTCCAGGACTGAGTTGCTGTGAGCTCTCAGGGTCAACCTCTGGCTACCTAAAGCTGGAGGCTGGGTCCCTCTGTTTGGCTTACTGGAGGGACAGGTCAGGTTTGGAGCCCTCAGGTCCCAGGTTTGGATGTGCCCAACAGTGTCCATCTGTGGGAGGTCCCTAGCTAATTTTAAGGGGGATCCCTCAGGAGTTTGTTTTATTTTCACTCTGCTAGGACTGCTAGCTTCAGTGCCCTTAATCTGCTGATTGGGGAGTTCTTTTGGACAGGGGGCCCTTTGGGGTCCACCACTGGCCTCCCTGACCTCTGCAGCCCTGGGCTGACTGAGGCAGGGTACAGAGGGGCAGGTTACCTGCTCCAGACTGGGTCCCACCTTGGAAGGGTCCACTGACATCAGGGGTTCTGCCAGGCTAGGCCTGACTTCCTCTGGGGCAGTTTCTTCACAAGGGGTCAGATCAGTTCCCTGAGGAGGCTGATCCTTTCCTAAAGTCTGGTGGGAGGGAGATTTCTCTTCCTCCTCAATGCTCTCTGTCTGAGTGGAGTGATCCATAGTTTCAGGCTTCACAACACTGTTATCTGTCTGAGTTTGAGCTGTGGCCATCACAGCTCCACCAACCTTTTCAGGAAGGGACTCAGTTTGGGTATGGGCTGCGACCATCACAGCCTTGCCCACCTGTTCAGGGAAGGAATCTGTCTGAGATTGGGCTGTGACTGGCACAGCCCTCCTGACCTGTTCAGGGAGGACATCTTGGACTGGGGCTGTGGCTATCACTGCCCCACTAACCTTACCATGGAGGTTTACCATTTTTAAATGGATTTCTTGCTCTACCTCAGCCCAGGCTGAGATCTCTAAATCATTCCCCAGTAGGCAATCTACAGGCAAGTTTGATGGCACTGCCACTCTCTTGGGGCCAGTGACACCTCCCCAGCTGAGATTGACCACTGCTATGGGATGATCTCTCTGCACTCCATCAATGTTGGTTACCTGGTATGTGGCTCCAGGTATAAGTTGCCTTGAGGGGGCTAGGCTCTCAGTCACCATGGTGATGCTAGCACCTGTATCTCTATAGGCCTCACTTTTTATACCATTGATGAGGGGCTCCTGTCTGTACTTGCCAAAGTGTTGGGACAAGCTGTGAAGTTGGCAAACCCCATGCCAGTCTCACAGACAAGAGTGTCTAAGTCAGGGGACCTGGTTAGGCCAGAGTCCCCACGAACTCACAAAGTAAATGCACCCAAATTCTGGGGGCCACTCCCACCACCTGGGGGATTACTACTAGTAGTAACAGGAGGCTTGTAGTTGTTACTTGGGGGTATGTTTTCCTTATTGTCATTGGCCCTTGGGCAACTGCTGTCAGTTTTGTAATGGCCTACCTGTTTGCAGGTATGACAATAAGGTTTCTTTTGGGTATTGGAAGGATTCTGGGACCCACCCTTTTCAGAGGATTTTTGGGGCCCTGATGTGGTTTGATCAGAAGATTTATTCCCACCTTTCTCTTGAGGCTTGGTTGATTCTTTCTTTTGGTCACCACCCTGGTTCTTAGGCCTAACCCTGGTTCTGACCCATTTGTCTGCCCTCTTACCCAATTCTTGGGGAGAGGTCAGATCAGAGTCTACCAGGTGCTGGTGTAATAGCTGGTTCTGACAATTATTTAAGACTTGCTCTCTCATAATAAGATTATACAATCCTGTGAAGTCAGTAACTTTACTACCCAATAGCCAGCCTTCTAGAGCCTTAGTGGCACAATCAACAAAGTCAGCCCAATCCTGAGACTGAATTTTCAGGGTGTCTCTGAACAGCAACCTGTACTGCTCAGTTGTTAAGCCAAACCCATCAACCAGTGTGTTCTAAGTGTGAGCGGGAAATCCGTTACGCTTGCGGATTTTGCAGATTTTTGGGAAATCCGCGAATTTTGCGGATTTCCCGCAAAATCCGCAAAAAAAAAATCCGCGAACGTAACAGGTTCAAAAGTTGAACCCCCACTCATGCAACTATTTTACAAAGGCGCCAGCAAGCTGCCAGCGCCGTTGTAAAATAGTTACAAAGTTAGCTTGCACAGGAACCACTAGATAAAACGAAGCAGGTGCTGCTTTATTTTATCTAAGTGCTTCCTGTGCAAGCTAACTTTGTAACTATTTTACAACGGCGCTGGCAGCTTGCTGGCGCCATTGTAAAATAGTTACAGCTCACACAGGACTCAAGGGACCCTGCGCCCTTCGGGACGATTGCATAGTAACACACACATGGACGCTCAAACTAGTTGATGCTCAAATTCAGTGACTCATTCATTAGCCCAAAAACAATCGTGAGCGTCGTCGAGGCTGGACAGGTGTGCCTTCTTCCCAAATCTACCGTGGAAAATCAGCTGTGATGCTGGATAGGCTTTGCATCCTTGACTTTCACGAGCGCAATACCCGTACTGTTCCTGTGACCAGGAGCTTCTTTCTCTTCATCTGCTGAACTGATCTTTCTCTGACCTTTTATTCACACAAGACGAGGCACATACCCTACTGGGCACATTGTGTTCCCACGGGTTTCTGCAAGTTCGCACACGTTTTGTACAATTTCGCAATTTGCGAAATTGTACAAAACCCTCGCGAACTTGCAGAAACCCGTGCGAACATAAAAAAAAAAATCCGCAAATTCGCGGGAATTCGCGGATTTTGCGGATTGCGAGTTCGCAAATCCGCAAAATTCGCGAACGCGAGATTCGCAAAATTCGCCCATACCTAGTGTGTTCTTCAGGACTTGGTAATTGTTAGCATCCTCAGCTCTAGTAGTGAGGAGCTTATCTCTACCTTTGCCTTCAAAGGAGAGCCACAGTATAGCTGCCCACTGACTTTGGGGGACGCACTGGACAGTGCAGGCCCTCTCTAAAGCAGTCATCCATTTGTGGATAGTAGTAAATTTCAATGGGGTACACCCTAAGAAATCTCTGACCTGGGTCAGTATAGGTAGTTACAGTAAAAATGGTCAGAGTCTATCGATTTGTGAGAACAATAAATGCTAAGCAAGCAATTAATCAAAATGTAGAACAAGACAATGTTATATCCAAAGTGTGCTTATACTATTTATTCCTTAATTCAGCATAGTATAAATCGGGTACCTGGTTCAATTCCATGGGTACCTTGACACAAGAGGTATCTTTACATGCAGACACAGGAGATACAATAATCAATTACGTCATTGAAACATATGTACACCAGTAGGTGTTATTCTTATATTGAATACACCATTTATAAACTTCATATAGAAAAACCAAACATTTTGCGCCAATTATTTACATGAATGTCGCGCTCAGAGTGATAGAAATAGGGGAATAGTTAGGTGGGATAGGTGTGATAGGAAACAGGTGAGGACTGGGTAAAGGTGGTTGTGACTAAAAACAATCACAGTGGGATAAAATAAGCCCTTTACAGTCTGTAGTTCGATCTGAAGTTCCAATATACACATATGCATAGGATTCGTATTACTCTGTAGATTTAATCCTATGATTGGAGATTGGTTGTGATCAGGTCTACGTTTCGACCCCCAGGTTTAAAGGGTAGGTTTGATCCTCATAGTGGGGTCTTCATCAGGACGGGGCAGAGCAGGAGCGCCTATGAATAATAATTCTGAATGAGTGTATCATATATTGAAAAAACTGAAAAGCACACTGCGGGAACACATCAATGGTTATGAATGGCTTACTTTAGCAGAGGCCCTTATGTGGCCGTAATGTTAGGACCATCATGGGTTCCTTTCTTTCGGGGTGGTTACTCCGCCTTTGTCTGAAAGGGGAGAGTTAAATTACTAGCCAAACTCGTTTAAAGCGTGGAGTACGCATTAATTATCAAAAGATCCTGAGGGGGTACTTACTGGGATTAAAAGCTTTCCATCCAAAGGGTTGTTTCTCTTTTGTGAAGGTTCACAGCTAATTAACCGATTGTGTGGTCGTGGTTCTCGCACCACATGCGATTCTGAAGGAAGAGGAAATCGCCAAGTGTTAAAGGCAGTTGCCTCGATATGTGGGGCACATTTTATCAAAATGCCGATATTGTATATTGCCTTATCTTTAAAGATCGGCGCTAGAATGCAGCGCTAGTCATAGAACTAAATTACACGGTAGTATGTTGCTAACATATAGCATTACACATGAGAACTTGGAAGCGCTGCTGTATATAGCGCGCACCAGGTCTCCCTAGTTGCTGGGACCCAAGGCTGGAAAATAGCTCACCGTTAAGTCTTGACAGCAGTGGCTGTCTATCAAATGCTTCTTCCTCGTATGCCGGCTGTGTCTGAGCCGCGAGGTGCAGCCGCCGGATACTTACTAGAGGCTCGACTGCTCATGGCCAATCGGAGCGCATGGATGTAGGGGAGCGTCTACAAAGTCCTGCTGCTGGGTGAACACGTTAGGGACTGTACGGCAAATTGGTTAAATTCTGATGCATACACGCAGCGTGTGGGGTGAAAGTTAGCGGTAATGCATATATCTAGGGAAAGCACAGTCTTTCAGTAATTGCATATGGATAAAGTGAGGACAAAGCAAGGCTTATTACAGTTTCTTCTATTGCAAAATACCTAAACAAGTGTCACATTCTATGCACATAAGTTCATAACCATCTAAGCCTATTAGGCGATGTAATTGTGCATAGAATGTGACACTTGTTTAGGTATTTTGCAATAGAAGAAACTGTAATAAGCCTTGCTTTGTCCTCACTTTATCCATATGCAATTACTGAAAGACTGTGCTTTCCCTAGATATATGCATGTCCTCACTTTATCCAGCATTCTTCGGCAGCGGGGAGCTGCGAACAGTGAGGTCACCGCTTTGGCGTGGCTGGGGCCGGAGCCGCTGGGCTTTTCTTGGCGGTCAGTGCAGATGCCGCCAAACTGCCTGGAGGCGGTCAGCTAAAAACTCTGCTCTGCGCGGCTGTAGCCACCAAATATTTCCCTTTTCGGCCGCTAAGCAGTCTGGCACGCCATAACCTTTGCTCAAAAGCAGCCAGAGCCAATATATTCCTCCTTGAGGCCAGTGCAAATAAATCAACATAAAATAAAACTAAAACTTAACTTAACGTGGCCGGAGCTGCTAAGGAGTCCTTCACACCACGCAGCAACTACGTGCATAGGTGCTGCAGGGGCTGCAGGGGAGGTGACCCAGTCCGGGTTTCCCAGTCCGCAGCAGCCCCCTCTTGCTCCCCCGGACCAGCCGACAGCCAGGAGCCAGGGGGGTTGGGGAGTGGGAACCTCGGTCGCATCGCAGCCACAGCTGGAGCAGCCTGCTACAGCAAGGAAAAGGAATCTTGCAACTCCACTACTCAAGCCTCCGCTGCGGCCGGCAGACTGAGACCAGACAGAGAGCAGGTGAGCTGTGGCAGTGGACTAGCGCAGACTGAGCAGCAAGTGAATAGCAGGACCCCAAGCGCTCTTCTCACCCTTCACCCACGGCGCAGAGAGGGGGTGAGTGGGGGAGAGCTGTCTGCTTCCCCCCCCTCCATCCTGCCCCCTCCTGTAAGTGAGAGAGACGGAGGTTGCAGCCCTGCTACCCCACTACTACCCAGCTGCCACGGCCGGGCTTGGAATCGGCTTCTTGGGCAGTTGGAAGGAAGGAAAGAGTTACTCGCAAATCTCCAAGGCAGAGGCGGGGTTACAGAACCAGCAAGAGCAGGAGGAAGAGACTTCACGAGTGGCACATCCAGGAGGGACGCCCCAGTAATTTACGCCGAGTTGTCAGAAGGAAGGAAGGAAGTAGTAACACATCCACAGACGCCACAGCATTTGGTTAGGACTTAGCCCCCCCCCAACCCGTGGCCACCGTCTTCGGGCTCCCCACCCCCAGGCCTCAGCAATCTATTCTACCCTATTCCAGACCCTACCAGACTAGATCACTCAACCACGGGTGTTGGGTCCAAAGGGCTCAAGGGGGGAGTAAGCGCAGCAAGGGCTAAGGCAAAGGCAATACCCCGCAAAGAAGAGGTCGAAGAAACAAGAAGTTGAGAACAAAGGGCTGGAACAAAAGCAGGAAGACAAGAAGATCACTATGAGATCCGGGAGATCCAGGGACTCACATGTACCCCTGAACCCTACTAAAAGATCGAAGAGAGCAAATAAGGGCAACAAGAATTCCAATACAGACTCTACGAGTGTCGGCAAAGAAGATGATCTAAAGAAGGGGGTGGCGGTTGGGGGTGAGGGAGGGGGGATGAGCGGCTGATCCCCCTGACCCCTTTTCTCCCACACCTCCCAAGCCCTGAGCTATCACATAACCTCAAAGGGTTAAGCTACCAACCAAAAATCTATACAAAATTCTCATTCATCAAGGACTCAGGCTCGGTTCTTTGCCTGAATACTCGGCAGCCCAACAACCTGCCAACACCGATACTACCGGTTTCCTACGCACCAGAACAAGAGATTCAGACAGTGCAAAAGAAAGAGCCAATGAGAGGGTTGAAAAGAAAGCCTCCCCTGGAGGCGCTGGATGACGAAGACGGAGAAGGAGGAGGAGAAGAAGAAGATGTCAGAGAAGAAGACAGCGATGAGATGGACTGCCCTGACACTTCACAGACCAAAAATCACAGTGGAAATTACAGCGAATCCCACAGAGGGGCAACCTCTTCGATGACCATCAGAAAGTGGGGCCTCGATCCTGACCTGGGCTCAACTCAGTCCCAAGTGCATGAATTAAAATCAAAGGCACTCACGAGCAAACAGCAGGAATCTATTCAGAGTGCCCTTAGTATGGGGTCTATAATAAAATCCGCCCAGAAGGTCTTCACCAAACCATCGGGAGAAAAATGCTCCCCAGAAGTCTGGTCCAAGATCGCCAGAGTCTCTGAGAAAAATCCACGGATCCAAATGGCTCTTAAGGAGCCCAGCATCCCTGGCACTCCAGAAGTCCCGGCTTCCCCGGCACCAGTTCCTAGCACACCAAGCAACTTGAAGGTGAGGATCCTAGGTCCTGCAACAAAGGCAGGGCAAGGCTCCCCAGGACCAATACAGGACCTTACGGTAGAAAAAAACATACCCTCACCACAAGATCTCGGGCAAGAGCAATCAGAACTTACTAAGTGCACAGGGGTAACCGTTGAATATGTTGACATACCATTGGGACAGCCTTGGTCGGGGGACCTCTCTACGGCACCGGAGCCGCTCGTGCTTCAGGCACAAGTTCATCATTCGGCACAGGTTGAGCAACCCCTATCCCCTCCTCGAGGTCACCTCCCGGTGCAGGCAACCACAGTCACCACTCCATCAAAAGCTTTGGACCCAGTGGCTTCGTATCCCACGCAAGAAGAGTGGGAAGAACTGGTCGCCCGCTATACCTCTCAGCCTCACGTGGCCCCAAAAGAAGCTGTAACAAGCCCAAGATGCAAAGTCCCAAAGTTTGGCCCTACGATCGCATCTCCGTAAACCAAAGTAGATGTATGGGAATCTCTCTTGCACACAATGCAACTGTCTGTTAACGCCATCCAATATCAATCGGCCAAAATGGACCTTCAGTTAACAGTTCTACACTCACTATCAGTTTTTGTCTCCAACATCGACAATAAGCTAGCTGAACTGAACAGTCTGGTCAAAAGAGCACAAGAGGAGACAGCACTTATACAAACAAACTGTCCTGGCATCGCAATTGTGGACAAGCTGGCTACACTACCTGGAGCAATGGACAACCTCCTTACAGGTATCAGAGAGACCGTCAAAAATAGTTTACCAACGGCTCATTTGGAGAGTACTAATAGAGCTCGGCAAACAAACAACAGAGAAATGTTAACACCTACTGAGGGCTCGCCCCCCCTAATACAAAAAGACAAGCTGGCAAGGGAAGAGGAAAATGCAACACCACTGAGAGCGCAAGGACATTCCAGGGATTGAGAAACCCTGGTAGCAGCGAACAATGGCTCACTCCCGACTTGGGAACCCATCCAAAATGATGTCCCAAGGGACCACGGCCGCTCCCCAAAACGAGGCAGAAAGCAAAGGAGGAAGGGCCGCAAGTCAAAGCTAGGCACTTTGGCTGAAGGGAAAGTTATAAAATAAGAAACTCAGCATTCTGCCCTCAGACCCAACGCCTGACAAGTGGACCCTAACGAGGCCAGAGACAGACACGGATTTAGACTCACGCTCCATCCCTACTCAGGACCAGTGGCACACGAGCCAAAGGAAAAAGAATCGAAAAATAAATACTCCTAACATGACGACCCCAACAAAAGTTGATGGCCCCGCCCCGAGGGGCAGAGCAAATATTATAAAATCTAACACAAGCAAGGGTCTGATCGATTGTGGAGAAAGAACTACCATTAGCACGAGCACCATAAGAACCAAAAATATAGCTCCCAAAATGGACAAAGGGATACAATTAGACCATCCCCCTGAAGCAATACCAACCGGAAGTTCTTCAAAACAGGTTATAAGTGAAGCAGATGAAACAAAGGCCCCTGATCAGGGAATGCCAGCAGAGAAATCCAACAGGGTTGAGATTACCCCCACAAGCCAGATGAGCAGCCCCAAATGGATAAAGGAGCACTTAGGTAATCCCACAATTTTATTAATCCCAGAATACACGCCAAGGGGCGCTTTTGACATCCTAAACAGGGGCAACATTCTACGTCTGCTAAACTCCATTGATACCCTAACAAACATATCCACTAAGGATCTCGACTCAGTTGAATTCACAGTCTCACCGGAACATCCGGGGGTGGAGGTCACTAAAACTGTATGGGCCTCAACCGAGGTGGCTGAGCGCGTGCTCAACGAACAAGCGGAACTTAACAGCTGGGGCATAATACTTTGCCCATATGTAAAATCGAGATACCCAGATCCCTTGGCAAGTGGCTTTCTACACCGGAATGCACAAAATAAGGCCAACCAGGACCACCACTCACTCTCTGTACTGCGAGGGGCTCGCAGCAACTCCCCGTCCAGTTCAGAACCAAAAGGACCAGGCGTAAGAAGGCAATACGCCAGGAATGAGCGATCTAACTCAGACTGGTCATGGTTATCCAGGACTATAAATAATAAGCCGGAAAATCATTGACATAACAAGTCTGAAATTGGGAATTCTCTTAAAAACTTCAAAGTCTGTTCCTGGAACATCAACGGCATTGGGGATAAGCTTATGGACTCAGATCCAAATCTCTACTTGCAAAGCTTTGACATCATAGCCTTGCAAGAAACTTGGTCAGAGTCTCCTCCACCACTTCCAGGATTTACCCTGCATTTCATTCCTCCAACCCAGTCTGCAAGACTTGATCACAAAAAAGGGGGCCTCGTCACTTATTGTTCGTTAAAAAGAACGCGTACAGTAGTCCAGCTACCATACAATCTAGACTCCCCCAACGCAATGCAAGTATCACGAATCTCCATCCGAGATCAGGAAAAGATGGAGGACTTAATTTTAATTAACCTTTACCTACATCCCCGAGGTAAGAAGCAAGGAGCCCTGCAACTGAAAGAAGAGCTTATAAAGCTACTAACTGCAGAGGATACCAATAGTCTGATGGTTAGCCGCGACTTCAATCAGAACATGCTTAATAAATCAGCCACCGAAGTCAGCACCATTGAGGATCCATTTGCATCGGAACTCTACTCTCAAGACAACTCATCAGGGGGAAGAAGGACTAAAGCAGCACAGCGACTTTTAGTATCTCTTGGAGAACTTGGTCTACAAGCGCTTAATGGGAGATTCCCAGGGGATCTTCCCCAAGCAGCAACATTCCACAGTACAACAACCAGTTCAACAATTGACTTCACCTTCCTCTCTGGTAATTTGTTTCAAGTGACAACTGACTTCCATATCGGTTTACTTGATCACAGTGATCCATACCATTAGCACGAGCACCATAAGAACCAAAAATATAGCTCCCAAAATGGACAAAGGGATACAATTAGACCATCCCCCTGAAGCAATACCAACCGGAAGTTCTTCAAAACAGGTTATAAGTGAAGCAGATGAAACAAAGGCCCCTGATCAGGGAATGCCAGCAGAGAAATCCAACAGGGTTGAGATTACCCCCACAAGCCAGATGAGCAGCCCCAAATGGATAAAGGAGCACTTAGGTAATCCCACAATTTTATTAATCCCAGAATACACGCCAAGGGGCGCTTTTGACATCCTAAACAGGGGCAACATTCTACGTCTGCTAAACTCCATTGATACCCTAACAAACATATCCACTAAGGATCTCGACTCAGTTGAATTCACAGTCTCACCGGAACATCCGGGGGTGGAGGTCACTAAAACTGTATGGGCCTCAACCGAGGTGGCTGAGCGCGTGCTCAACGAACAAGCGTAACTTAACAGCTGGGGCATAATACTTTGCCCATATGTAAAACCGAGATACCCAGATCCCTTGGCAAGTGGCTTTGTACACCGGAATGCACAAAATAAGGCCAACCAGGACCACCACTCACTCTCTGTACTGCGAGGGGCTCGCAGCAACTCCCCGTCCAGTTCAGAACCAAAAGGACCAGGCGTAAGAAGGCAATACGCCAGGAATGAGCGATCTAACTCAGACTGGTCATGGTTATCCAGGACTATAAATAATAAGCCGGAAAATCATTGACATAACAAGTCTGAAATTGGGAATTCTCTTAAAAACTTCAAAGTCTGTTCCTGGAACATCAACGGCATTGGGGATAAGCTTATGGACTCAGATCCAAATCTCTACTTGCAAAGCTTTGACATCATAGCCTTGCAAGAAACTTGGTCAGAGTCTCCTCCACCACTTCCAGGATTTACCCTGCATTTCATTCCTCCAACCCAGTCTGCAAGACTTGATCACAAAAAAGGGGGCCTCGTCACTTATTGTTCGTTAAAAAGAACGCGTACAGTAGTCCAGCTACCATACAATCTAGACTCCCCCAACGCAATGCAAGTATCACGAATCTCCATCCGAGATCAGGAAAAGATGGAGGACTTAATTTTAATTAACCTTTACCTACATCCCCGAGGTAAGAAGCAAGGAGCCCTGCAACTGAAAGAAGAGCTTATAAAGCTACTAACTGCAGAGGATACCAATAGTCTGATGGTTAGCCGCGACTTCAATCAGAACATGCTTAATAAATCAGCCACCGAAGTCAGCACCATTGAGGATCCATTTGCATCGGAACTCTACTCTCAAGACAACTCATCAGGGGGAAGAAGGACTAAAGCAGCACAGCGACTTTTAGTATCTCTTGGAGAACTTGGTCTACAAGCGCTTAATGGGAGATTCCCAGGGGATCTTCCCCAAGCAGCAACATTCCACAGTACAACAACCAGTTCAACAATTGACTTCACCTTCCTCTCTGGTAATTTGTTTCAAGTGACAACTGACTTCCATATCGGTTTACTTGATCACAGTGATCACTTACCACAAGAAGTGACTTTAGAGGCTTCTGCAACTTCAACCCCAGCATGCGCCATTGGGCATGAACTAGTTTATACAGCAAACGATAGGCGATTAAAGTGCAGAACAGATGACCCCATGGGCCTCCTGCTCTACGCAAAGCAAGCACTTGGTGAAGCCCAAAATGAAACAACAGATCTAATTGCCAGCTGGGAGAAATTTACAGAAACACTACGCAAAAAAATGGGAAAAACACTGAGGAAAAACCAGCGCTACGGAGGGGGAAAGTCGGTTAATCCGACGCGGCATCCCAATCACGCTTTTACAAATAATGCTCATCTAAAACATCTAAAAACTCTTATCGGCCAAAAGTTACGAAGGGTAAGGACAGACCCTGTTGTCAAGGACGAACTGAGGCTGTTAAAGCGTGATCGCGGGAGGCTAGTTTGGCGGCTTAAGCGAGAATCTGAAGAGCATCTGTGGGCAAAACTCCTATATGACGCCAAATCAAACAACAGCGCTCAATTCTGGAGAAAAATCAACAATTTGTCTACGGGGGGGAATCAAGGCATTAATTCCTTCGTCCCTGAAGACGATTGGATAATATTTCTTAACACTCACTTCAAGGGTACCGACACTAACATCCAAGGAACGTCCAAATTCATAAAAGACACCGAGGAACGTTTAACACTCAGCTGTGACTATAACGATCCCCGGCAGCAAGACCAGACAATTGAAATTAAGTGCGCCTCGATCTGTTATCGAATATCAAAGGGAAGGCGTGAGGGGGCCCCGGGACCAAACGGGATCCCCCCATATTATTTAAGCAAGACCCCGACTGTTGGGCAGCTGCCCTCAGACCAATGTTTGTTAAGATTCTGCAGACATCATCAATCCCGTCATCATGGAGGGGAGCCATTATTTCCCCCATTTTTAAAAAGGGTGACAAAAGCGACCCAAAAAATTATCGGCTAGTGGCTCTGCTCGATAATGAAGCCAAACATTTCGCAGGTCTGCTTCTAGAGGAACTGTCATCCTGGGCAACTGAAGTTTCAGCAATCCCGTACAACCAAACAGGTTTCTGCAAAGGTATGGGAACTACCTCTAATATCTTAGCTCTTTCTTTATTAATCGACGCAACCCAAGAAGCGAACCACCCACTCTACTTGTGCTATATTGACTATAGCTCGGCTTTTGACCACGTGGACAGAAATCTTTTGTGGGAAAAACTACACAAGTTGAACATTCCCCCGGTGCTTTTAAACCAATTAATTCTCCTACACAGCGAGACATGGGTGCAAGTTAGGCTCGGCACCGGTGATTTTCTAACAAAAAAGATTCCAACATATACAGGAGTAAAACAGTACGAGAAAAATTGCATCTTGCTCTGATTTTAAACATTACTTGTGTGGTGTCACTTACTTTGTAAAACTGTAACTGTCCTGCTTTTAAACTGTTAATTATCACTTCGAGCACGCAGCCGATTTGAACGCTGTCGCGACTTTTCACCCCTCTTGAGCGGCCGCCATCAGCCTAGGCGTGCGCGCTGACCACGCCCACTTATAGGCCACGTCCACCTCCCCGCCTATAAGTACGCTGACAACAAGCGTCCATCACAAATCCCTGACCCAGTCCTGAGGCGGAAGCCGGGAGCTGGCGGTACGAGAAAAATTGCATCTTGCTCTGATTTAAACATTACTTGTGTGGTGTTACTTACTTTGTAAATCTGTAACTGTCCTGCTTTTAAACTGTTAATTATCACTTCGAGCACGCAGCCGATTTGAATGCTGTCGCGCTTTTTCACCCCTCTTGAGCGGCCACCATCAGCCTAGGCGTGCGCGCTGACCACGCACACTTTTAGGCCACACCCCTTTCACCTAGAAATGTGCATGCACAGGAAGCGCAACGGGAGCGCCGTCTGCGTGCCGAAGGCGCGCCTAAGGCAAGCCCGTCTGCGCCCGTCTGCGCCCGTCCGCGCCAAGACCGCGACAGGCGCAGGAAACCCTACCCTAACTTCCTCATACATCAGGTACCTTCCTACCGACCTTCACCTACTTCGAGGTACTAACCATTGCTCTTGCAAACTCGACTTATCAAACCTCTCTGGTTCGTTCAGCTGCAGGCATTGCCGCTGGTCCTCCACCAAACACCCAGCACAGGTACTCACTCCTCTATCCCTCCCCAAGGATTCCCTGCCGTCCTTTAAAGGTGGTTTGATTAATGTCCGCTCTATGTGAAAACATAGCCAAGACATACACGACCTCATCCTCGACTCCGATCTTGACTGTCTCATGATAACAGAAACCTGGCTAACGGAAGACAGCAATCCGGACATAGCCATTGCCCTCCCCCAGGGTTTCTCCTTCTTTAGACAAGACAGACTCAAAGGGAGAGGCGGTGGAGTAGCCATCATACTGAAAAATATCTTCACTTGTCATACGTTCAATCTAGACCCATAAAGAGGCACAGAAGGTCTAGGCTTCTCAATCAAAAACAGTGAATCCTCCTCCTTCTCAGGGGGCCTGATCTACCGCCCACCTGGTAATGCTTCAGACTTCCTTGACTCACTGTGCGACTCTCTTGGACACTTCTTACTCAGATATCCACATTTCACCCTTCTCGGGGATTTCAACCTACACCTTGAGTCCAAATCTGACTCTCAAACAAAACAACTTTCTTCAAACCCTCGAAATATTTAACCTCCAGCAAAATGTCCTAATGCCTACTCATTCGCTAGGACATACCCTCAACGGTGTCTGCACTAACTTCCCCCCCCTAACCACCCTACCTCCTGTTCCCCAAATATGGACAGATCACAGCTTGATCCTGTTCCATATTAAAAACGTACTCCCACTTACCTTCAGTAAAACGAACCCCCACCGTGACAATTCCGTCAACTGGAAAAAGGTTCAAGATAATCTTACCTTCAACCCTATCCTCCAATCCCAGGCTCCCACTCTATCTGGTAACGTCGACCTTGACGCTAACCTCTTTCAAAACTGGATTTCACAAGAAATTAAAACTCGGAACCCCTCCAAACGTCTCTGCACAACCCATAAAAAAACTAAAACCAACTTCCCTTGGTTCACCTCGGATCTAGCTACTTCTCATCTACTGTGTAGAAAAGCAGAGCGAAAATGGCGCAGAACATATGACAAAGACGACCGTCTCTCTTACATCCAACTAAGGAAAAATTACCTCACCAATATCAAATCTGCCAAAAAACAATTCTACGTCAATGCCATCAAGGAGTCCGGTCAAAAACAAAAAACATTGTTCTTAATAGTAAAATCATTCACCCAGCCCAAAGCACTTCAACCCGAAATCCCACCATCCCAAGACCTGTGTGACAAAATATCAGACTACTTTGAGGACAAAATTGTCTCCATCCAAAGAAATTTCCCTCCTCCACAAACAACTCCAGGTACTCTCACCCCTCTAATCTGGAGTTACCAGCTGGTAGCCTTAAGATCTTCTCCCCTGTCACCCTGGCTCAAACCAGAGAAGTCATCTTAGCGTGCAAGTCTGGTTCCCCGTCTGACCCCTCTCCTCCTAAAATCCTCCACCAACTCATCGACGTGGTGAACCCAACCATTAACGATGTAGTTAATTCGTCGCTCCGCACCGGATCTGTCCCCCGCCTGTGGAAAAGGGGTATAGTCAAACCTCTTATGAAGAAGGCCAACAAATCCCCGTCGGACCTGACCAATCTTCGTCCGATCTCACTCCTCCCGGCTCTGGGAAAAATAACCGAACAGATTGTCTACAGAGAACTTAAATGTTACCTGGAAACTCATAATATACTCCATCCGCAACAATCTGGTTTTCGCCCCAAACACTCGACTGAAACAGCTCTGATCGAACTGTCAGACACAATCAAGATCCTACAAGATCAGAGGAAGAATGCTATTCTCATTCTTCTCGATCTCACTGCGGCATTCGACACCATCTCCCACTCCATTCTGATCAGCAGATTGATGGACATAGGGATTTCGGAAATCGCCCTATCCTGGATAAAATCATTTCTTACCGACAGGTCCCAAACGGTCGCTCTTGGCCCTTTCCACTCCAAAGAGAAGAAGGTTATCTCCGGGACACCTCAGGGGTCCATCTTGAGTCCCCTTCTTTTTAATATCTACCTCATCCCACTCTTATCCCTGATTGAATCATTCGGCATACCGGTAACATCGTATGCCGATGATACACAACTCATTGTACACCTAGAGGATAATTCAACCAAGGCTGAGCTCAACCTCAAAAACTGTTTGACAGCGGTTTTCCAATGGATGGACACTAACCATCTCAAGTGTAACTCCAGCAAAACGGAGATCCTCCCTATCGGAAAGAACACCTCCTTCTGCCCAGCCCTCTGGTGGCCGGATGACTCAGTGGCACCTCCCCAGACTGTAACAACAGCTAGGAATCTCGGCGTCCTATTTGATTCTGACCTATCATTCAACCAGCATGCCAGGACTGTAGCCGGCCGATGCTTTGGAATAATAAAATCGCTAAAAAAGTTCTTCGACTTCCTTCCACTTGACGCCAGAAAAACAGTAACAGTAGCTCTCATAATTTCACGCTTAGATTACTGTAACGGTCTCCTTGCGGGGACAAAAAAGGCTACTCTGACCAAGCTTCAAAGTGTTCTTCATACAGCCGCCCGACTGGTCTCAAAACTACCCCGAAAATCATCTATCTCTGCAGCCCTAAAATCCCTGCATTGGCTCCCCCTCCATAAAAGAATACTTTTTAAGATACTGATTGTTGCCTTTCGAGCTTTTAACAAATCAGGTCCAAAATACCTCACCACTATAACCCCAGTCGACCCCTCCGTTCTTCCCAGGACAACCTCATCCTCACTGCCAGGTACAACTTGAAGACTAAGGGTGGAAAAACCTTAAGCTGCCTTGCCACTAAAGCCTGGAACAACTTGCCCAAAAATCTGAGACAACAAACTCACGAAAAACCTTTCAGAAAACTTCTAAAGACTTGGATTTTTAACCTTTCCGACGACTACACTAAAGCAGCCATCTAAACTCATACCGTCACCATGACTGACCTACCAGGAATTTCAGGGCCAAGATGCTCCCTTCGGAGCGAACGCCGCGCTTTAGAAATGCCCCCACAAATATCACAAATATCAGGGCTGTGTACTCGCCCCAATACTTTTTAATCTTTTTATGGGAGAATTATCTATACTACTAAATGAATGCAACTCGCACGCTCCAAAGTTAGGGGGCTCACAGATTTCAAATTTATTCTACGCAGACGACCTGTTACTCATCAGCCGGACTCTGGTCGGCCTTCAGCGGCTGTTGGACATCACCTCAAGATATTCCACTGCCAACAGGCTTACCATCAATCGTGAAAAATCCAAAATCATGTGTATTAACCTTTCAAAAAAGAAAGCAACACGAAACTGGCTCTTGTCATCCAGAAAGCTAGAAAAGGTCAGCGAATATCGATATCTGGGGGTCATCATAGACCACAAGGGCAATTTCAAGCCGCAATGTGAAGCCATAAAAAGGAGAGGACTAATCACTGCAGCGGCGCTCAGAAATCTAAAAAACACAGTTTCGGGGCCAAGCTTGCTTCCTCTCATAAAAGTAATCCAGGCAAAATTACTTCCAGCAATCACTTATGGCAGCGAAGCTATGAGGGGAAGGGACGCTCCCTTGTTAGACAGAACAGTAGCAAAAGCATTGCGCATGATCTTCAGCCTTCCAAGGTATGCATCGCCTGCCCAAATGAGATTAGAGTTCGGATTACAAAAAGAAGAGCTGGCGCGCCAGGGAGCCTACATAAAAACCTGGCATAAAGTAAGCAGGGGAGACCCGAAGACCCTAAACGCTCTCCTGTGGAAGGAGCTTCAAAATAAAGAAACATGCCCGGCAAGGCGGTACTTGGAAGCAGCCATTGAGGACCTTGGCTTACAGCAACTTTGGGAACTTTCAGGCTCCACAGCTCTCTTCAAAAAGGTGGTCAATAAAATAGTACGGAAGGAATCATTGCTGCAGGACAAAGCTGCCCTAACAGAGCGGGCTCATGGTTGGCTCACAGTTCAATCATACAATATGCTCTTGCCTCAAACCTATCTGCAGATAGGATTCACTAAAAAAACAAAAGAGAAATTCTTGAAATATCGCCTAGGTCTACTGCCGTCAGCGGCTCACCTTCCTCCATGGTTACGGCCAAATCTACCTTTAACATGCCGACTCTGTGGGATTGGCAACGAAAATATAGTTCATCTGATCTCTACCTGCACCAAACTCACCAAAGATCGCCGCCTCCTCCTGCGACCACTTTTCAACATCCGTAACATACGGACCTGCACGCAAGCGGCGCTAGCCTGCTTCAAAGGAGATGACATTCAACTTAGTTGTCGAATGGTAAAATTTCTTGAAACAGCTGAGGCCCGCTTCAAAATTTTTTGAAGGAACGAACAACTCAAGTAGCACTGTAAAGGGCCATAATGATGAGCTAAATGTTACCTCAGAAGCCCATCCTCCAGTGTGACACCGTTGCCCTCCCTTAGACTGTCCAGAACTGATTGGTAATAGGGCTCCCCCGAACTGTCATCATAATTTAACTATCCTCTCCTCCTCCGTGGCATCTCTTTTATATTTGTTTTGTTATCTTACCTTGGCAGGCAAGGAGGAATAATCTATTCCTTAACTTTTTATTTTTTATTTTATTTTTCTGTTTTCAGGATAAATAGGCTGTCTAACATGATGTTAAGCTTCTTTTAATTCTGCTGCTGCTATCTCACTATGGAATCTTGTGCCTTGTCTTAAGGACAGAATCTCTGTTTTAACATGCTAAAATGTGATTTATGTTTTACTGAATCCTTTTTGATTTATATTGTAAAGGTTTTAAATAACCATGCACAATAAAGTATTCTTATTCTTATTCTATCTTACTCAGGTGGCTAGTGTCTAAACTCCTGTCTTTTTCTCTAATGATAATGCTGCCACCAGTGGGGTTTGCCCCACTCAATTTCTGCTCTCTAGCAAAGGCAAGTCTCTCTTTGGCAAGGGCAAGTTCTTCCCTCTCAATCTTCAGATTGACTTCCCTCATCTTAGCTTCATGCTCTCTTCTCTGAGGGGATGTCATCCCTCTGTGAGAAGAAGCCTGAGAGCCATTGGTGTGAATGGATCTGTTAGAGCCTCTGGAGAGAGACCTAACTCGTCCATTCCCAATGTTAAGCCTGCCTGAGAGTGGGCCTGGGGGTCCCCCAAGTCCATTTTCATGCCTGCTTAAGTTGGTCCTGCCTCATCCCCTGACAACTCCTGATGCTCTTCCTCCTCTTCACTTCCTGTTCCATTGAGGTTGAGGTCAGGGTCCCCAAGGGTTCCCTCTAAGGGGGGCATGCTCCCATCTGGATTAGGGGGGCCTGTGTTAGAAGCCCTCCTGGCATCATAAGTCTCTAAGAGACCTATCAGAAAAGGAGTGGTAGGGTTAGAACCCTGTTTTAGCTTCCTGGAGGTACACAGTTGTCTCATCTCCTGGTAGCTAAGAGCTGCATATCTTGACATGACCTGTGGAGGGTCACTGACCACAAGGGGGGTGTGCTAGGCCCTGTTACACTACAACAGCTGGTTCAGTAGAACTCAGAGTATTCTAAGCTAAGTTATATAAACCTTGGTACTTATGTGATCTTTCAAATGATGTTCTTAGGATACGTGTGGTAAAACAACAGCAAGCTCAAATCCCAACCGCTGCTCACCAATGTGAGAAGTTGGCCTGATATATAGTGTTCACTATTCTAGTGATCACTGTGTATCATACCAAACGACCCTTATTGATGATTGGTTGTAAGTCAACCTTATAGACTAGCTATCCTAGTAGCATGGACAAGAGCAGTCTTCAGGCTAAACTCTAGAGGGCGTGTTAAGCCAGCTGTTATACCATCACATATACCCCTTGAACACCAAGTGAAAGGACACCACACAAGTTGTTATGAAAATAAAAGGATATTTATTTATAACAAGTCTACCCTGATCTCTTTATGAGTCAGGGAGCTAAGCACATAACAAAACTCTTAAGAAAATACTTCAAGTTGCACAATTTACACAAATGCCCGAGGGGCACGAAAAACCATATACTACAAAAGTGGAATGCGAAATACTAGCAGGTAAGTAACAAGATCCAGAGGCTTTAGGATCGCTAGGACTACACTACTGAACCTTCAGGTTAGGAGCAGGAGGCCTAGGGAGATCGGCTGCAGAGTGTGCACTCTCACGCGGGATGCGGGATAAAGTCTATGGATGCTAGATTTCGTAAAGTTAGTGTTATCGGACGAATCCGACTAGATAGGCTGAAAACGAAAAAGGATCTGGACACTTGGATAGTTAAACTATGTTGGAGCACCGAAATACTCAAGTTACCTAGCCCAGGGGCCGCGGCTGCATAGGGTTCAAAAGACGTCGGGAATCCTCGTTACAGTCTATGGAGCCTGAAAGAAGTAGTTGCTGGCAGGCGACCATTGATGAAGTTCGATGTGATCCAAGCCTGGATCGAAGATGGAGATGACCTGAAAGCAGATGGGACTTAGTTCTTAATCACTAGCCAGTGATCAGATGGGCACCAGGATGGCACCGGATGAAGTCACCTCGACCAGGTGAGTGGGCGACGCTGGGCTCTGCAGTCTCTCGGACCAGGAGGCGTTGTCGGCAACCAGGATGGAGGTGCGAGGTGTCCCACGAAGGTATCTGCTGTCGGCGATGCTGGACCCAGGATTGGGGCAACAACCCTTAGCAAATGCAAGCCCACGCGGTGGCCTCATGATGGCGTCTGGAGTGGACCAGGAGGGTCCGGGGTGCTCCTCTGTTGGAGGGGAGCAAGGGCCAGTCTGGAGCAACCAGACCAGCGATGGAAGTGTCGTGGTTCGTTGTCAAGAGGGCCACAAGCCAGCAGGCAAGTAGCCGGACAACGCGGTGAGCAGCAAAGAGCAGAAGGGCCCCACGCAGATCTCGTGGATGCTGGGGAGCTGGACTTTGGTGCTGGAGCTGCTCAGGGGTAGGGCTTCTCAAACCCCAAAGCACTCACTCGAGGATCCCTCGGGGGTCATGCTGGATAAGCGTCGTGCAGTTCTGAAGATGGCCGGTCCCTCGAGGTCTCGTCACACCCACGAATCTCTGCTGGGCTGATGATGTAGGTAGAGGTCAGAGGTGCCAGGGAATCCGGGTCTCGTCAAGCTGGGCTGTCTTGATCCGGAGGATGGACGTGCAGCAAACCGCATGCGCTTAGATGGTGCCCGCTGGTGCAGGGTGGCAACTCCTTAGCCACAAGGGAGAGTCTTCAGAAAGGTTCAAGAGTTCTTTCGTGGAAAGTCATCAAGATTCAGAATTATCTAATTTAGGAAGGGGGCCCGCTCCTACCTTTATTCTAAGAAAAGAGGTTGGCCCTGTGACTAGGTCCTGCCCATTGTTGGGACCAGGAGGGGGTGATTAAACCCCTCTCCTTTGTCCGGTCTCTCCTCAGCTCAGGGGTTGGTGTGCCCCTGGAACTGGTTTGAGCCGACATATGCACAGTGAGCACCGGGGTGCCACTTGCAGTCACCTTCCTCTCAGCCCTGCCTACCTGGGATACACAAAACCGTGTCTGGGATAGTGCTAGCACGGCCCCTGACAGGAAACCCTTTGTCCAAGCTCTCCTCACTGTAAGGACTCCCAGCAGCAGGAGGTCAGACTTGTGTCTGTGGTGGCAGCATCCATTTTGTGATGCTGAGGCTCGAGTTAGCTTTAACCGGGGTTCACAGTTACATACATGTCGTTTCCCTCTAGAAGGGTGGAATGCTAACCCCGTCCCCAGAATTGGCGAGGGGTTAGTATTCCAATTTGTATGACACCTTAGTCGACATGTTTTGATAAAGCGATACCAAAGATAGCAAATAACCGCGAGGATTACAAATGCACTTAAGAGTATATGGTACGCGTTATCATGGAACAGCTATTAGGACTTGGTTCCGCAAGCTGAAAACGGGCTCAGCTCATGCCAGAGCACCATCTCACATAATTCCAAGCACTCTGCCTTCAGGATTGTTAAGGCCTGCCATAGGAGTGACTTATAGGAATCTATGTGTCCATTTTAGGGTTAGATATAGGAATACTATATCTAAAGCAAAGGGTGATTACACCACCTTGCCCCAGCTGTCGTGCAGCCAGTTGTGTCAGATTTGGGTGGCCAGCCAGGGGTGGAATAATACATGCTGCAGCCTCTGGTAGGCCCTGGGTACACCTATGCCCTGGGTACCTAAGGTACACTGTACAGGGACTGATAAGGTGACTCAGTATCCAATTAGATATGTACCTAAGGTACATGGAATCCATTTTACAGAGAGAGCAGTGGGCCTGGGGCCCTGAATAGCAGGGTCCCAGGTCAACTAAGTCGGAAAACCAGCAAAACACCAGGCAAAAAGTTGGGGGCAACCATAGTCAGATATCCACCTTCCTACACCTGCCTCCCAGCTGACCCTGCCTCCCACAGATAGCTACAGACCTGCCTCACCAGTCCCTCGCCATGACTCTCCTGACCTGCTTCAGAAGAGGTCGCTCCCCCCACGCTCCCAAGGCTTGGTGGTTTCGTGATATTAGAGCGCCTGTTAGCTGATTGCTGCGCATTGGTATCGTAGCGCCTTGAAGCTAAACCCACAGCGCGACCTTCCCCCGCATTACTGGCGCTGCCTGCACTGCTCGTTTTTTTACCATTTCGTGTGAAATTTGTGCATTGTGCATTTTTGACATCTATGTATTGTGCTGTTAGGGCTGCGCACTGTTGGTAGAATAATATTTGAATCTTTGCTCGATTGTGCCTCCATTTACCCCCCAGGCTCACCCAGTTTCGTTTTCCCCTACCTGCAGACATTTTGTTGTTTGTTGTGCTTACTAGGCCGTAGCTCCACCCCGCGCCCGCCTCCCAGCTGACCCTGCCTCGCCCCTCCCCCTCAACACACCTACATATGACAGATGTCTTACCGCGCATCGTTCACGCGCAGCGGTTGCGCCACATGCGCGCCGAAGGTGCGCCAAAGGTAAGCCCGTCTGCGCCCGTCCACGCCTGGACCGCGCCCAGCGCCAGACTCCCTGGCCCCCGCAAACCGCACTCCTCCAGCATAACGTATGACGCCGCCAGCCTCCTAGCCCTTAACCCCGGACGCACACCTCAATGCTACAAAGCTGCCCCTGGACGTACCCACAGTCCTTTCGTCTGCCAATCCTGCAAATTTACCAGCAACAAGACCCATACCACTATCACTTACCCCAAACACAGCTCCGACTCCAACCACCTGAAGTGCATCCTGCTGAACACCAGCTCGATCCACAGACACGCTACCGAACTCTGGGATCTACTCGACACTACATCACCGGACGTCGCCTTCCTTACTGAAACATGGATGAACGCTTCATCAACACCCGACATCGCCGTAGCCATCCCGGACAATTACAAGATCATCCGAAAAGACCGCATCGTCCAAACAGGAGGAGGCATCGCCATCGTCCATAAGAACACCATCAAAATCACGACCAGCTCCGACGATAACCTTACAACCGCCGAACACCTCCACTTCCAGATCCACACCGACCCTAGGACCACACTCAGAGGCACCCTCATCTACAGGCCTCCTGGAACCCGTAAAAAATTCAGCGAAGACATCACTGACTTTATCAGCCCACATGCCCTCGCCTCGGAAAACTACATTCTACTAGGAGACCTCAACTTCCACCTGGAAAAGAAAAACGACTGCAACACCACCACCCTTCTTGACAACCTGGCCAATCTCGGACTCAAACAACTTGTTGACACTCCCACCCATGCTGCCGGACATAAGCTCGACCCTATCTTCACTTCCAGCAAACACATCGCCTTCGATCGCACCACAGCTCTCCATTGGACGGACCACAGTTGTGTTCACTTCAGCTACAAAACCACATCGACCTACAACCCCCCACAACCTATCCCCCGAAGAAAATGGAACAAAATCACCACCGACCAACTCCTCACATCGCTCAACCAAAAACCACCCGCCCTCTCATCGGACCCAAACCAAGCTGCCATCAAATTCAAACAATGGATCACTCACAGCGCCGACGAATCAGCACCCTTGAAAAACCATCAAACCAAACAAGGCAGCAAAAAGGCCCCCTGGTTCAACGATGACCTTAAGAAATCCAAAAAGCTATGCCGTACTCTCGAGAAAACATGGAGAAAAAACCCAACCACCGACAACATGACCACTCTCAAGACGGCCACCCGCAAACACCACCAGCTGATTCGATCCACCAAGAAATCAGCATTCAAGACTCGACTCGACAACAACGCCCATAACAGCAAAGAACTATTCAACATCGTCAAAGAATTCACCAACCCCACCGCAGCCTCAAACGACATCACTCCCTCCCAAGACCTCTGCGATTCGTTATCCTCCTTCTTCTACAACAAAATTGCCGACATACATAACAGCTTCGAAAACAGTCCCAGCGAACAATCCTCTCCACCCCTCCCACAACCTAAACCGCCCTCCAACAACCTCAGCGCCTGGAACCCAATCACCACTGAAGACACCATCCGCCTAATGAATTCCATTCACTCTGGCTCGCCAACCGACCCATGTCCACACCACATCTTCAACAAAGCAGACTCCATCATCGCACCCCATCTCCGTGATGTCATCAACTGCTCCTTCAACTCTGCTACCTTCCCAGAAAGCTGGAAACATGCTGAAGTCAGCGCCCTCCTGAAGAAACCCACAGCAGACCCCTCTGAACTTAAAAACTACCGCCCCATATCCCTCCTCCCATTCCGGACAAAGTCATTGAAAAAGCCGTCAACAGTCAACTCGCCGCATTCCTCGAATCCAACAACTCCCTCGATCCCTCACAGTCCAGATTTCGAGCCAAACACAGCACCGAAACCGCCCTCATCGCAGCTACAGACGACATCCGAACACTACTGGACAACGGGGAAACAGTGGCCCTCATTCTACTTGACCTCTCCGCCGCCTTCGACACTGTCTGTCACAACACCCTCATTCAACGTCTCAGCAACATCGGCATAAAAGGAAAAGCCTTGGACTGGATCATCTCGTTCCTAGCCAGAAGAACTCAGAGAGTCCGACCTCCCCCATTCAAATCAGAAGCCACCGAAGTCATCTGCGGTGTACCACAAGGATCTTCACTCAGCCCCACCCTCTTCAACGTTTGCATGAGTCCACTCGCTTCCATCGCGCGTCAACACAACCTTAACATCATTTCCTACGCTGACGACACCCAGCTGATCCTCTCCCTCACCAAAGACCCCAACACCGCCAAAACCAATCTTCACGAAGGCATGAAAGAAGTAGCCGTATGGATGAAAAACAACCACCTTAAACTTAACTCAGACAAAACGGAAGTGCTCATCCTAGGATCATCCCCCTCTGCTTGGGATGACTCTTGGTGGCCTGCAGACCTGGGCTCAGCACCCACCCCCACAGACCACACACGTAACCTCGGCTTCATCCTAGACTCCTCACTCTCGATGACCAAACAAGTCAACGCCGTCTCATCCTCCTGCTTCAACGTGCTTCGTATGCTCAAAAAAATCTTCCATTGGATCCCCGCCGAAACAAGAAAGACTGTCACCCACGCACTGGTTACGAGTCGACTAGACTACGGAAACACCCTATACGCCGGAATGACAGCCAAATTACAGAAAAAACTCCAACGCATCCAAAACACATCAGCGAGACTCATTTTGGACATCCCTCGCCAAGATCACATTACTGGCCACCTGAAAGACCTCCACTGGCTTCCCGTCAATAAGAGAATAACATTCCGTCTCCTCACCCACGCGCACAAGCCCTCTACAAACTAGGACCCGAATGCCTCAACACTCGACTTTTCTTCTACACACCCGCCCGACAACTAAGATCCTCCAATCAAGGCCTCGCCGCAGTTCCGCGTATCCAAAGATCCACCATGGGAGGTAGATCCTTCTCCTACTTGGCGGCCAAGACCTGGAACTCACTCCCCACTCACCTCCGCCTTACACAGAACCACATCTCCTTCAGAAAAGTACTTAAAACCTGGCTATTTGATAAGTAATTAACCCCTCCCCAAGCGCCTTGAGACCCTCTGGGTGAGTAGTGCGCTATATAAATCCTTGAACTTGAACATAAGAGTAATATCAGACTTGAAATCCTCTTTAGAATGCCATTGGAAAGAAGTGGGTCACCAAATTTCACAACTAAAATTTATGGTTCTCGAGACTATCTCGCAACGCCCTGACCTGGATCCGGTAAAACAAAGACTAAGAGCTGAATTCTACTGGATAAAAAATTTTAATTCGAACCACCCCATCGGGTTGAATGATCGGATTGAACATTCGTGTACCTTATAATTCATGGATCCTTCCAGCATTGACTTTTGAACAACTCTGGTCCCCACAACATGTTAATGTTTTCTTTATGTTTTAATTTTCAAAGTATAATGTATATTTTTTGCACATCTTGTTTACTTCTATTGCACTGCATTATGCATGGTTCACCAAACATATCGCTGTGCGCTTCGTAAGTACTTGTGCCCGTAGTACACCATTGTTTACAATTCATTTACATCTAGTAGCGCCGCGCGCTGCCTTATTTTGAAGCTGGTGTACTCTTGTCACATGGTGTGGAGGTTCGCGTCGTGATTGGTCACGGTCGCGATCACATGATGTTCAATCCGCCTATGATAGACATTGTTGGAACATGGTGGATATCTGATTGAACACGTTGAGACGCGGTGGCGTCCGGTTACTTGTAATTTTGGATCCTTCGTTTATTCTTTTTTCGTGCATTTGTCAGTTACTTTGGCATAGATATGGTTAAGCGAACTCTTTCGCTCACAGCGTTTGGTATAATAATGATGTGCCGAGCCGTTCCTTTCATTTGGTGGCGTTTAATATTTCTTGTCTTTCTGCACATTTTCGTTCACCATTTTCCTTTTCTGGATGCAGTTCCGCTGGTACGTTGGCAACTGGTTTGGTATTTCTTGAGTGCATGCTTTAGCGCATTGACCTTGATTAATGTAAATATTCATATGGAGTGATTAATTTGGTCCTGTCTGTCCCTTGTTTACAGACCCCTGTCGAAGGGTCAAATTCATATGACCCAAAATGCATTGGTTGTAATGAAGTTTGAGATAACTTTCAACAACTTGGCTACATAAGAATGGAATTATGTATGCAAGGAAAATCCTTTGTACAGAGTTGTGTTAAATCGAACATTTGAAATGTTCTCAGGAAGATAATAAAATATATGAACCAAGATAAGAAACCTGGAGTTTCATTGTTAACTTTGCGCTCAGCCTGGAGGATAGATGATTCAGCCCTCAACATTCACTATCAGTTTGAAAGGCACGGCCTGACTACGTGCGACGACTAGAGCGCTACTCTTAAAATATTGTATACTCAACTCAAAACACAGTTTAAATTGGGAGTGCACCGGGATAATACTTTGTTTTATTTTTATAATGCCCAGGGCAGATTTTTGATGACTTGATTTAGGTTGAACCTACTTCACCACACACTGGGGTATCCCATGGGGTATTTAACATCTAATGAGTTGAGGGGCCCTTGCGGCTGCGACTATAAGTCTCCACAGGACACACTTCATTTTGTTTTGCTGTGCCCCTATTATGCTCACCCCAGGAAGTTATTTTCAAAAAGTATTATAAAGAATGCTAGGTTCAAACACGCAAAGGTGGCGCTATTGTTTTTTAAATTGTCCGAAGAGACGTTCACACTTTTTTGCACTGTTAACTTTTTAAGGATGGCCGCAAGATTGAGAAATACTAAAGAAATGGGATGATGGCACTGGTCGTTAAAGTTGTTTTGCACTAGCATTTATGATGTCTTTTCTTTTCCTTTTTTATACAAATGAATTTTAATCGAGGGGGGCTCCCCTTTTAATATGCTGGTTTTATATTTCCCTTGCTCCGTTACCGGCCCATTTTGAATGTGATATGTTTACGAGTTTTAGATGCTCTAACTTTTAGCACAGTTTTTAACTTTATCATCTGTGATGAACTGTATCGTTACTAGTTAACATTTTGTATTAATTGTATAGGTACTTGGTAGTGGCTCCGTTTCGTGTGATTTTTAAATGTATTGTACTTTTATGATATTGTTGTATACCAAATAAAGTAATTTGATGATGATGACGTGTAGAGTGTCGTTGTTCTTCTTACACCATCATTTTCAAAGTTTATTTTTACCAGGGACTTGTTGATTTGGTCAAAGACTTACAAGCACCAGGCATTAGAAAAGTTTCATTTCATTGCAATAAAAACAACATATGAGACCTAATCTGTGCGATACTATGGTTTTGCTGAGGCCAGTATACTGCCAAACTGGAATGTTTGTTTTAATTGAGCATTGTGCTCTGTTATTCAAATCTTGAATTATCTTTCCGTTTTACCCACATAAAGTATTCCACATGGGCACTTTATGCTGTAAATAACGTTCTTGGTGTTACAGTCTGACAAGTGTCTTAATTATAAGGACAGATAGATTGATACAATGTATTGTCACCCCACCTAGCCAATAATCCTAAGTAGACAAACTTTTCGTTTAGTAATTTTTACTTATTTCATGATTTTACAAAAACATTTCAATATATCCAAACGTAAAGAACACTCAAATAGCGACATTCACATTTGACACCATAGTACAAAAAACATTTTACAAACACTATAAATGAAAAACATTCATGTAAGCACCATATACAAACAGAGGGAAAGAAAAGATACCTCTAATTATTTCATTCATAGGCACCAGTCCTAATAACATATAAACAGACAAGCGGCTGTTCACTCCTTTCTGCGGGCCTACTTGTTTGACTATGCTGGAAACTCTTATGTTACAAGGGTCTAATTACAGGGAGTCTATCCTGAATTACAATCCTGTAGCACCCTTTATAAATCCTGTTCCAGCACAGGGTCAACGCGTTTCGAACCCGGACTTTGTTGTGGGGTTCTCCTTAGGACATGGACTGGCCTGAGGAGAACCCCCAAACAAAGTCTGGGTTCGAAACGTGTTGACCCTGTGCTGGAACACGTGATGCATTCTGGATATATTTTGACTGAGCAGCATCACATTTGAATATTGAAGACTTACATTTTCAAGATACCAGTAAAGGAACGGAATTGAAGAATTTTGACATATTAGTTTCATTTTGATTCCAAGGTACACCTGAATCCTGTGGGCCATACAGGGGCGCGCCTTGGGTCAGGCTATCCAGCCGGTCATCAGCAATAGACTCTAAAAGGTCTACTTCGTGAGGTCAAAATATCAGTATAAACTGCACATACAGAGTGCAATGGCAGGCTTGAGCCATGGTTAGAGAGCTACTTAAGTGGGTGGCACAAGCAGTGCTGCAGTCCCCCTAATAGCAATTAATTTTCATGCCCTGGGGACAGGCAATTGCTCATTACTAGGCCCTACAAGTAAATTAACTGTCGTACTTGGGTGGAAGCCAATGTTACCATGTTTAGGGAAAGTCAACACAAGCTGCTTGGCACTGGTTGGCATCTCTGCATCACCCCTCCCTTTATTATCTATGCACTTCCAAGAATCTGACTTTAACCCATTCTCTCTTCATTCTTTCCTCCATATTTACTCCCCTGTGTTGTTACCTCTGACTTCAACAACATTTCCTAGTTTCTAGAAGGAGTCGAATGAACACAGAGGGAGGTGGGTTTTCAGGTGTTATTCTAGGTGTGTGTAATGCCCCGGTTTTTAGGTCTTGCCTGGCGACGCAGCGCAAAAGCGCTGTCGCCAGTAAGATCTATTGTCACTGACTTGCCTCTCAAGGGAGACAGGAGATGGGCACGCGCAGGCCAGACTAGAAATGTGAATGCGCCGCACCGCGCACATCTCCTGTCCCTCTTGGGAGGCAAATCAGCATGCAGTTTCACTTTCATTTTTTTTAAACTTGCCCCATTGTTGGAACGGCCCTTGCGGGCCTGCTCAGTAAATAAACATTGGCACTGTGCCTTGATCAGCACAAATGAAGAATCCACCACTCACCCGGTGTGGCGGATGGCTACGGCACGGTTCTGGAGCACTCCAGCTCCTTCATATTTCTGCCAGCACAATGCGGGGCTCCCTCCTTAGGCATGGGAGCCCCGCACTGCTATCTGCCACTCTCCCGGGACTTCAGCTCCCGCACTTCCTCTTTGGTGCCGGTGCTCCCTCTTCACCACGGACCCCCGGAAAGGGACAGGCTCTTCCTTCACCGGCCGCACACGTGAGACACAGAGCACGCAAAAGTTAAATGTACCGCGCATGCTCGGACAGCCCTCGCCCTCCCAGATGTGGAGCTGCTTTCTCTCTCCCATCTAACATCGCTTGAAACAAGCGAGGGGCGTGGGCAAAGATTTTGATGCAGTTTTCTGAAGGTACAGTATGTCTAAAGAGGGTACAGTGCATGGCTAGATAACGTTAGCTCTTGAAACAGGCATGGAAGCAATTTGCAATAGAAAAGAGTAAGTATTTTACTTACCACTGCACGTGCAGTGAGTGAAACACCATTCTTAGTGACAGCCTGCAAACATTCCCTCTCCCAGCAGGAGCCCTCACGTGACCACACTTCCCAACCCCCTTATACGAGCCCTCAAATATTACTGCAAAGTGCGCCTCGTTAATGAGGCTTTCCTTAAGAGTGCAACCCCTCCTTCGAGCTCGCAAGAGGGCTTGGCAAGTAAGGCCTGTCCTCTACTAACACGACATCTAAAGCACCCTGAAGACTTCACCATTTTGGCGCTACAATACCCCACCCTAACGTTATCCTTTCCTAAGGGATGCTTTTAATAGCTGTCATTGTGTATTCAATGGACCGGAGTTTCAATCTTGATGCTCACAGTGTGATCCTCTGCAAACACCTAAAGTAATTGACTTAACCTAACAGATATGAAAGCGCCTTACGGACAAAATAACATACAATACTGAACGCTATATAGAACTCTGTTCTTACTAGTGGTAGCGACTGCTGGGGTTCACAATTAAGGGGTGCATGCACCACTGGAAATATATCTTGTGTTACGAGAGTTCGAATACTAGCCTCCACAGACCCATATAGCGCCTGAGGCCTCCCCCTCCCAAGCACAGCGCCTGAGAACCAGCCCTAGACACAGGAGCACAGCGCCGCGGAAGGGTCCTCCGTACCGCTTAAATAATAGTATGCAGGCATGCACAATGTGCCCGAGGCCGCAGCTTGTGCCAGACACAATCCTTGCAGGTGCACGTGCTCACGCGCCTCCTAGGAAGCGGCTGCAGGTTGGTACATTCCGCATGCATAGGACCCTTTGAGAGGACATGCAGCCAGCCCCCAATGGCCCGTGCAGCCTCCTGCATGCAGGTCCCGGCATTAATAATGCCACAGCTTCTTGCAGGGAGAGGTTTGGAGGGTCCCTCCATTCCCTGCATCGCCCGAGCCATCCCATCAATGGAACACAGAGGGGATGCAATGGCACAATTTTCATTTGCAGTCGGATAGGTTTATAAGGTGCCTGAGGATGGAAATGTCCTCCAGCAAAACTGTTTCAGGAAGATAATATTAAGGTGCTGCTCACTCCGTTTTGGGCTGATGTGCTGCATTTGGTGCCCGTGGGGATGTGCCTATTTTTAAGACACTCCCTTAAATATAAATAAAATAGTGCTGAGAGATGTAAGGGGCAACAAGCTTTGTGAGACAAAAAAACATGGATATTTGCTTATTTACCTGCATACGCGCAAGTGTGTTAAAGCTTCTGAAAAATGTACGAAGCACTCCAAAGCTGTGTTTCTGGCTGAACCGAAGCAGACAAAGGCGCTGGCAGAGTGCTGTTAAACGATCTCTCATGTTAAGCATTAGACTCCACTTGGAATGGCTGTCATGTACAAGGGGCGGCTCTAGGCTCATGGTGGCCTGGGGCAGGAAGCGTAGGCCTCCGGAGGAACAGGTAGGGGGCCCCCGGAGGCCAGTGAAGAGGGGGGGTCAGGGTGTTTGGAAGTGGAACAGAGCCGGAGGCTGCCAAATTCCTGCCTGGGGCCACCATGCAAATATGTATCCATCCTCAGAGGATTATTATATTTAAAATATATATTGGCGTGGTGGCCCCTGGGGTTTGGTTGCCCTGTGCAGGTGCATAGCTTGCACATGCCTAAGGCCGCCCCTGCATGTACTATGACTAGCTGCCGACTTTGGAGCTGGGGAAGCAGGTTCGAGTCTGAGCGTGGTTCAACATTCTGTGTATCTGGGCGAATCGCTTTCGCTTAATCCCCCAGTCCCTTCCAAAAAATGAACGTGTCCATGTACAACGTAATTGGTGCCCGTGTAAATTGCTCTAATACCTTCGGGTCGAGTTCGCACTATATAAAAGTGCAATAAAAACAGGCAGCAGGACCGTCGGTCTGAAGTCACTACAGAGCATGCAAGGAGCAAAGAAAATACATCATAAAATAAATAATAATAATAACAAGCATTTGCAATGCAATAGGTCTCGCATGTATGCAATTTTGAGCTATTGACAGTGCATATAACAATTCCTTTTATTTTTGTTTTAGTTTTTCAAACATAAATAAGAGGCACTGTCATTTACAATGCCAATAGCTAAAACTCGCTTAAATGCGAGACCTATTGCATTGCAAATGCTTATTGGTTTTCAGAACTCGTCACCCTGACTGAGTTACTAGCCAATCAATTCTCCCTATGAGATAAAAACCTGCTCTGTGACTCAGAAGAAGTGCTTCTGAAACGATGCACAGGGCACTTCTACAGAAGGAAGCAGAAATGTTTATTAATATTTGATTTTTGTATATTGCAAGCAAGACCCGAGGGTATCAGAGAGCTTTACAAGTTGTTGGAGTAAGTTTACAGAAGGTATGAGACGGGATGCAAATGAGACAAAAACAATACAGCATTAAGTGGAAAAGAGTCACGAAGGTTTGTAACAGGGAATCATTGAGGAAGTCAATAGGAGACAGATAAGAGACAGATAGAGTCATGGGACCGTCTCGATTGATCCAGTCAATGAGGAAAACGTAAAATATCTTGTGCGCGTGTTGAAGTAGTTGTTGAGCAGGAGAGATTTGAGGTTCTGTTCGAAGAAGGAAAAAGGGGTTGCAGCCGAGAACCTTAGGGAGTGAGTTCCTAATTCTAAGAGCTTTTTGTAATGATGAAGTCCAGTAGCCGAGATGTAGTTTCATGTAGGTTTATGGAGTCTTCGTTACAGGTTACTAAGATCATGTAGAGCAGCCCCACCAGGAGCAGCCTGCCTGCTGCTCAGCCCTTACTCCAACTGCACACTTCACTTCACAGGCACCAAAACTGTCCAATCAGCATCACCACACCAACATTCCACGCAGCACATTCACACTGGCTGAGCAGCTAGGGCGAAAGCAACAGGATTAATACATATACAGGATACTACACAGTTCCTGAGAAGGAACGTGCCTGGGATGATTTCTTCTTCAGATTAATTGGAATGAGAGGAGATATGGAGCTTCTTAGTGCCCAACATTTTCCTGCTCTTGATGGTTTGGCTTCAAAGTAATTGGGGTTTTTTGTATGAAGGGCTTTGTGGGTGATACAAGCTGTCTTATAGATGCATCTTCCCTCAACGGGAAGCCAGTTAAGACTCGAGGGATTGCAAGATGTAATCAAATCATTTATTTCCCATGAGAAGCCTGGAAGCCGCTTTGAGAACTGCTCTAAGTGGCGCAAGGTGATATTTTTGAGTTCCTGTGAGGATGGCGTTGCCGTAGTCAAGTTTCAAGAGGACAAGTGATTGCACTATCTAAAGATGTTATCTTTACTGATGTTCTGTGTGCCAGCGCGCACAGGACATTACTTGTGTATTCTATGTTCTGTGCTGGAATGTCTGCTTTGGATTTGTCGGCAGTTGCTGCCGAGAGAGATACGCATCGACATCGATAAAGAAGAGCTCTACTCCTACCTGGTATCCTCTTCTTTTCACTGGCGACGATCGTGTTCGGTGCTGGCTGCCTCTCAAGTGTTGCTGGACGTCCCGGACTGGTGTTCCATGGCGAGGCAACTGCGACGTTGAATCGCGTTCTCCTCAGCTTCCGTTTTCAAGTGGACTTTCCTGCCTGCTGTGTTCTTGTTTCCCTATCGTAAGTTCCTTGCCGAGGATTTGAACTTTTTTTTTCTTTTCTCCGCTTTTTCACAGTATATAAATTGTCATCTGCTTTTTTGGCCCTATTAATGCTCCCATGCTCTCGAGCGCAAACGCGTGAGCATTCATATCACAACATTCTTTTGCACGCTCCATTCTTGACGCGCACCGGTGCATTGTTAATGTCACATCACCTTTCTTCCTTGCGTGCGTTCCAGCCTGCGTTACACCCCATTGACGTGTTGCCTTGCAATTCATTTAGTGTTTCTCAGTGGGCACACCTTCAGTTTTTTTTTTCAGCGCTTGAGTGAATAATGCTGTGAGACTTCTACAAACAATGAAATAAAAAGGGCAACATCAAGCAAATTGTTTTTAATTATTTTTCTCAGTTGATTCAAAAACGTCATGGAGCATCTATATAGATATATATATTTTTTTTTAAGCAGCAGTTTAGTCCTTCATGAGACATTTCATAATAGCAGATTGTGACATTCTCAAGTAGCAGATTGGTCATTCACTGAAACTGGCAAGGAAAGCAGAGCAAAGTATTTGATGACACTTGATTTAATAACGTCACACCCGAGCAAGGAAAGTCAATTTTAAAAATAAAGAACTGGTTTATTGTTATTTTATTTTACTTGTGGTAGCAACTCACCCACGCTAATGGAGAAAGTAACTTCACCACCTCCCTTTTTACAGTCTCCTGGCCCACCTCCAATGATTTGGAAGCAGTGGAAAGCAACTTTTGAAGCCTACATTGATGCCATAGATGGTGACACCTTCACCAGAGCGTTGCTTGTTTACAATTTAGGAGCAGAAGGCAGATCTATTCCTAAGACTCTACCTCTAGAGGAAGTGAGAGTATATAATGGTTCTCGAGAAGATGGTGATGCATTGGTGATTGACGAATATGCATCCCTCATAAAAACCTTAGATAAAAGGATCAATCCAAAGCGCAACATAGTTTTAGAACGTCACAAATGTTTGCAACGTGCTCAGATGCCTGGTGAATCCATCGACGATTTTGTTGCTGCATTAAGGATTTTGACTGTGAATTGCAATTATAGGGAGTTTAGAGATGAAATTATTCGAGACTAATTAGTTGAACGAACTTGTGATAAAAAGGTGCGAGAGAAGCTTTTGTCCTCTGATGACCCGGATTTGGAGACTGCATTGACTCTTGCCAAGTCTGTTGAACATTCCCAGTTTTGCATGAAGGAACTTAGTACGCCTACCACAGCTACACCTGTGTCATCCGAGGTTAACTTACTAACATCCAAGCTTCCTCTAAAATCTGTCAAAGCTTCTGTTCCAAGATTTTCCAGAAGCCCTAACTATACTATACCTGGTGCAATCGTCAACAAACCCAAGAATGATGCTCAAGCTTTGTCGTGTCATCGCTGTGGTAGCAGGTTGCATCTGGGAAATTTCAAGTTTTGTTTTGCTATTAATCAGTCTTGTTTTAAGTGTGGAAGGATGGGTCATCTTGCACGAATGCGCAAAATTGTTTTTTCTCAAAAGTCACAGTCACAAAGTGTGAAGAATATAGAATGTGAAAGTGCCCAGGATGTTGAATGTGAAAATGATGATAATTGTTATGAGTTGTTAATGTTATCAGCTTCTCCTATGTAAGCGGAAGGTATTGTAGAGATTGCATCTCTTAATCAACCTCACAGGAAGAAATCCCCTACGTGCCCTATACTCTTGAACAACAAATCTATCACATTTCTGGCGTATTCTGGTTCCCCGTTTACCTTGATCAATGTTAAGGATTTTGGTAGTTTGGGTGACATCTCTTTAGTGTCATCATCAATTAAGATGTTTGCTTATGGTGGAAAAAGAGTTGAAGTTTTGGGTAAGTTCAAAAACAAACTTGAATTCAAGGGTGAGTGCACGCGAATGTGTAGTTTATGTTGTCAAAGAAGGTGCCAATTTATTGGGATGGCACGAACAAGGTGAGCTGAACATTATCCTGGACCCTTATCATCCTGACATGGTCCTGTCTAGGCATGAAGCCAAACAATATTACGGTTCATTAGCTCTTCCTGAGTCTGTACACATTGTGACCACTATGAATGAAAATTAATGGGTTTGTGCTTATCCGGATGGTGTTTAGCGACAATCTTGGTAAGCTTAAGGGTTTCCAACATCGGATAGTTTTAAAAGATGGGGCAATGCCCATTGCTCACAAAGTTCGCAAGGTACCTTTGAGTATGCGTGGGGAATTGAAAGGGGAATTAGATATGTTGAGTTCTTTGGGTGTCATCGAACCAATTGAAGGTTCAGAATGGTTAAGCTCCGCTGTTTTGGCACGAAAGGCTGATAAATCCCTTAGGATGTGTGTTGACTTACGCGATTTAAATGCAGGTATTTGGATAGATCGTCAACCACTCCCTAACATTAATGAGATGTTGTCTACCCTTGAAGGTGCCAAATACTTTACCACTCTGGATATATTCTCCGCCTATCATCAGATTGAATTAAGTAAAGATTCCAGACATCTCACTTCATTTGTGACTCCTGAAGGGGCGTTCCGCTATCTTAGGATGCCATTCGGTTTGGCGTCGGCTTCTGCAGTGTTCCAACGTCTTATGGGCAGTCTATTTAAGGACACTGCAGGAGTCGCCTTCTTTCAGGATGATATCCTTATACATGGTAAGACGGTGCAGGAACATAATGATAGGGTAAGGAAGGTGTTGGATATTGTGAAGCTGTATGGTTTGACTTTAAGAAAGGACAAATGTAACTTTCTCAGAGATGGTGTGCATTATCTAGGTCACCATATTTCAGCCAAAGGTGTAGAGCCTAAAATGAAACGTTTGGATGCCATTCGTAATGCGCCTGAACCGAAAAATAAAGATCAACTGCGTTCCTTTCTAGGTCTAGTTGAATACTATGCAAAATTTGTTTCAAATTTTGCTGACAAGACCGTTTGCTTACGTAATTTATTTTAAAAAATGCCAAGTATGAATGGTCTGAACAGTGCGCGAATGATTTAAACTTGTTGAAGACCGTAATTGTTCTGGCACGCCCTCTCAAATCGTTTGATTTGAATGACCAATGCATTGTTGTTACTGATGCCAGTAATGTTGGACTGGGAGCTGGCTTGATGCAGAAGAGAGCTAACAATAGTGAATAAGTAATTGCTTTTGCTTCCAGAACACTGAGAGGTGCTGAGGGCACTTATTCCACCATTAAAAAGGAGGCATTGGCTCTATGGTGGGGTGTACAATACTTCAGGAACTTTTTGTGGGGTAATCTTGTAACTCTTAAAACTGACCATAAGCCTTTAGTGGATCTTTTTACTACCAAGGGTGGTGGTATGGCTACACCTCGCATTGCCAAATGGCAAAACAGACTTGCTGAATGTAATTATCATTTGGAGTATGTTCCTGGTATAAAAAATAATCTTGCTGACTGCTTATCTAGGTTACCCCTTTCTCACACTGATCATGGGGAGGAACCTGATCAATTTGAAATGGTGTGTGCTGTGAGTTCTGTAACTGACACTGGTGCTGCTTTATCAGAAACTGATTGGAAGCGCGTTATTTCTGATGATGAGAATTTGTGCAAGGTAATAGATTTTTTGTCTCAGGGTTGGCCTAATGACAAATCGTTATCTCCTGAGTTAGTTCCGTTTAGAAGGGTCTGTAATGAACTGTCTTTAGTTGATGGTATTTTACGCCGAGGTAGTCTCCTTGTTGTTCCTACTTCACTTTGCAAATCTGTGCTTGACTTGGCTCATGTGGGCCATGTAGGTATTCGTGCCATGAAGCAGAGAGTACGTGAGGATTTTTGGTGGCCTGGTGTTGATCGGGCCATCGAGCATTGTGTTAGGGATTGTGGTGCATGCGTGCTTAGTGACAAAACTCAAGTTACTTGCCCATCTTCTGTCAATCCCATTTCTGTGAAGGAAACACCGTGGAATAAGTTAGCCTTTGATGTGGCGGGTCCATTCAATGATTTGGGCAATACTCCTAAGTATGCTTTAGTTCTAGTTGACTACATGTCAAAATGGCCTGAAGTGAAGTTTGTGGAGGGTATCAATTCTGCCACTATCATCAATTTTCTTACTGAAGTTTTTCTGCGGGAGGGTTTCCCAGAGGAATTGGTATCTGATAATGGTACTCAATTAGTTTCTGGTGAGATGTAGAGTTATTTTAAAAGCCATGGGATCAAACCTGTGCTCACTTCTTTATATCATCCATGCAGCAATGGTTTGGTTGAACGCCTGAATCGTGTTATTAAAGATCAGTTGCAATTAGCCTACATAAACGGTCTTCATTGGAGACACGTGATTTCTGACATGTTGTGCGCTATGAGGGTCACGCCTCATGTTAGCACAGGTATTTCACCTTTCACTTTGCTCAGAGGTAAAGTAGCTGGTTCCAAGCTCAATAAAGATTGGATGTTGAGAAAAGAAATTGATGTTACCAAGTTAGGGAGAGTAACTGATGTTAGGAGTGCTGTTCAGGTAAAATATGCTCAGAAAAGTGTCAGACGTCTACAGTATGTCAAGGTGATTGGGTAAGAATTAAGAAACCTGTGTTTGTACGCAAAGGACAGGCCAAGTTTTCCCCTCCTGTACAAGTCAAAGAGGTGAAAGATCAAGTTGTTGTGCTTGACAATGGGAAAACTTGGAACAAGTCGTGCATTTCAATTGTACCCAAATCCAAGGTTGAGTTTGTTAGAAATAAATTTAGTTTAGATTCCCTTGATTCCTCCTGTGTTAGGAATCATATTACTTCTGCAACCACCTCTACTTGCAGCTCCGGTTTTCCGCGGAGGTCGTCAAGATCTAACTCTATGCCAACCAAGTATCGTGACTTTATTGTATCTTAAAATTGTTATCTTATCTGTACATTCTCCTTGGGTTTTTTGGGGGGGTTTTTTCTCTGCTTTTTTTTTTTTCTCTGCTTTTTCTCCTTGTGCTTTCTTCTCTTTTGTTATTTTAGTTATGGATAGGGGTAAGGGTTAGTTTAAGGTATTTTTGCATTTTGTTAATTTGTGTTAGGTTGTATTTTCTCCTTGGTATATTGTATTTCTTTGTTTGCTATGTAGGAAGGGGGATGTGTAAAGATGTTATATTTACTGATGTTGTGTGTGCCAGCGCGCACGGGACATTACTTGTGTATTCTATGTTCTGTGCTGGAATGTCTGCTTTTGGAGTTGCTGCCGAGAGAGCTACGCATCGACATCAAAAAGAAGAGCTCTACTCCTACCTGGTATCCTCTTCTTTTCACACTACCATCTTCAGATCGTCAGGGGGAATAAACGGTTTCTTTTTCCTGAGATGTCTTAGTGTGTAGAGCGCTCCTTGGGATGAGTTGTTGATGAGCTCTTTTATTGACATGTTTCCGTCCAGTGTGAAACCCAAGAATGCAATGGTGTTAGAAAGTGAAACAGAGCATTTTAGTGCAGCCACACTTTTGATTTATTCTTGGATAGGAAAAGGATAGCTTTTTGTGGATAGAAGTAGTAGTTCTGTCTTATTGGGGTTCAGTTTAAGGTGGTTGGTGGTTTACCAAGTTTGTAACTTGGTTAGTGTGGTATTAAGATGCTAAAGGTGAGTGGTGGGGAAGGGGCGTTGGCGGCAGGAAGGACATGAAAAAAAAACACTTACCTGGGCCAGCCAGCCAGCGCCTCTCTTCTGGCATCCTCTTCCTTTCTCCACCAGCAGCAGAAAGCAGCAGGAGGCCCCTGGGCTCCCAGGCTCCCCATGGTCAATCAGAACACTGCAGTGCAGCATTGTCAATGGTCTGAGCACTGTGGTTCGACGCTCAGATGGGGACTGGGAGGCTTTGGCTGTTCCTCACCTGGCTGTGTAAAGCAAGCCTAGTGGAGAAGATGCAAAGTACGCAAGATTGTTTGGAAGTCATGCACACTTAAGGAGTGCACACCACTCTTCTCCCTGCTCTGGCTAGACCCACCCCACCCTGTCCTGAGAGCCAGTGACTTCAATAGTGAAAATAAAACGATTATGACTGTATGTTATTATCATTTCATTTTTCCTTTGAGCAGTGGGGCTACCCTCCTCCGCCTTAACAGAGGAGCTGACACTCCCTGGGGGATTTTATTTTTTAGTAGAGTTGTGTGTCCTCAGCATGTAGATGATATATGACCGCTGCTTGGTTCAAAATAACAGTGATCGGTTCCATGACAAGATTAAAAAGAACTGGGGAGGACTGACCCTTGAGGTACACAATGTGGAACTGGTGCAGGATTTGAGAGACAACTTTTGATTTGTATCCGTTGAGATCGATGTTGCACATAGGCTATGAACCATTGCAGGACTGTGCCACTGATGTCAGTGAGGTTTTTGATTGTCTCAAGTAGAGTTGGATGGTTTACTGTATCAAATGCCGCAGATGAGTCGATTAGGGTGAGGAGGCAGGAGTCACCTTCATCTAAGGATCTGTGAATGTTGTAGGAAGGTGGATACATGACTATGGTTACCCCCAAACTGTTTGCCTGGTGTTTAGCTGGTTTTTGACATAGTTGGCCTGGGATCCTGCTATTCAGGGCCCCAGGCTAATTGCTCTCTCCTTAAAATGGACTCCATGTACCTTAGGTGCATACACAATTGGAACTGGTTCACCTTATAGGCCCCTGTAACAGTGCACCATAGGTGCCCAGGGCATAGGTGTTTCCAAGGCCTACCAGGGGCTGCAGCATGTATTGTGCCACCCCTGGCCTGGCCTCCATATTTGACACAACTGGCTGATCACTCAGCTGGGGGCAAGTTGGTGTAATCACCTCTTGCTTAGGTGTAGTATACCTATACCTAACCTGAACTGGACACCTATATTCCTATCAGCCACTCCTATGGAAGGCCTCATCAATCCTGGAGGCAGAGTGCGTGGAAATATGTGAGATGGTGCTCTAGCATGAGCTGAGCCTGTCTGCAGCTGTCGGGAACAACTCCCTTAGCTGTTCCGGGATATGGCCATACCATATACTCTTAAGTGCATTATAATCCTCGCGGTTATATGCTAACTTTAGTTTGGCTTTATCAAAACATGTTGAGTAAGGTGTCATACGATTTGGAATACTATCCCCTCGACAGTTCTGTCGACGGGGATAGCATTCCACCCTTCTAGAGGGACACGACATGTACGTAGCCTTAACCCCGGTTAAAGTTAACCAGAGCCTCAGCATCACAAAATGGATGCTGCCACCACAGACACAAGTCTGACCTCCTGCTGCTGGGAGTCCTTCCAGCGAGGGAGTCTTGGACAAAGGGTTTCCTGCCTTGGGAGGTGCGAGCACCACCCCAGACAGGATTTTGTGTATTGGGTAGGACAGGGCTGGATAGATTGAGACATGCCCGGGGCACACAAGGTGTCCTCGTGCATAAGCCAGTCCAAACCGGTCCTGGGACTTTCCATACCCAGGCCTGGCGAGGAGCTGGACAAAGGAAAGGGGGTGTAACCGCCCCCCTTCCTGGTCCCACCCAGAGGAGGGACCTAGCAGGTGATCCACCGCTCAGATTGGGAATAAGAGTGGGAGCAGTGCCATAGCACCTCAGATCATCCTGAATTGACTTGAAACGAAGAAGACGACTGGACTTCGACATTCTGCTGCACAGAAGACTGAAGAGTATCTCCCTTGTGGCCTAGGAGTGGCCACCCTGCAAAAACAGGTACCAACCAGCAACTCAACATCTGCATTGCCGCTGCATCCCGCCGGAGCCCGAGCCCAGAGCCTGACAAGACCCAGACTCCCAGACTTCTCATAGCCCGATCCACAGTCCCTGCAAAGAAGGGACCAGTGGAGGCATCGAGAGACGTGGGACCGGACCTCTTGGAAGACACCTGAAAAGCTGACTGCGCAGCATCCGAGGCACCCTCGACGTTGTGCTTTGGAGACTGAGAACCCCCACCACAGAGCAGCCCTTGCACCAAAGATCAGCCCCCCAGCATCTCCACGATCTGCGTGGGGCCCTTTTGCATTGTGCCACTCGACGCGCCATCCCGCCACTAGCCACGTGGTCAGCGGCAATCTTGGTGATGAAATCTACAAACTACACTGCGGGTCTGGTTGCTCCAGACTTGCCCTCGCTCCTGTAAAAGGGAGCACCCGCTCTGACCTTGCTGATTCGAGTGATAAGCCTTTTTCGATTCCTGCGTGGCTTGCATTAGCCAAGGCCTGTTTGCTCCAATCAAGTTGCCAACACCGCCAACAGCGTGAAGCCTGCGTGGGACAGCCTGTGATTGACTCCTGGACGTCCTCAACCCCTCGTGTCCACATGGCTGGAGAGAGAAGCTACACCTCATCGCCTGTTTGCACCCGACATCGCCTGGTTCCAATCTAGTTCCACGGTAGTCACTGGCTAGTGACTTTGAACATTGTCCCCTCTGCTTTCAGGTCTTCACGACATCAGATCCACCCTTGGATCCACCGCAACTCTTCACATCGAGCCGCCTGCAGCATCTTCAGCTCCAAGCACCATCGACCAGCGTGACGAAACCCGACACTACTTCGACCCTATGCACCCTCGTCCTGTGGGTGAGGTAACTCAGCAACGCCGGTGTTCCCACACTGGTACACACCTCTAGTGTCTGTGTCTTAAGTTTCACTCCTCTAGGTCACTCGGAAGGTTCCTAACTAACTAACTCTATAACTTTTACGCACCATAGACATTGCATTGGTGAGTGCGTGCACTTTAAACACTGCACCCGAGTCCCGCGGGCCTTTCCCGACTTAGGCACTGTTAGTCCCGATCAGCTCCAGCGATTCCCAAGGCCCTAGGCCTATTTCCTTTTCGATTGGTATCTCTTATACCACTTTCTTAGTATATGGTTTAGGTGGCCCCTAGGGCTCATCCATATTGTGCAACTTTTGTGTATTTTAACTGTGTTTTGTTTTAACGCTTGTGCTTCTGTGCTCATAAAGAGTTCAGGGGATATTTGTAGTTAATAAATATATATATATTTTCAATATATATCTGTGTGGTGTCCTTTCATTTGGTATTCAAGGGGGTTGTATATGGTAAAACAGCTTGCTTCACATGCCTTTCAGAGTTTAGCCTAAGACTGCTTTGTCCACGCTACCACTAGGATAGCTGGTCTTTAAGGTTGACTTACAACCGATCATCATAAGGGTTGCTTGGCATGGTACAAGGTGATCACTAGAACTAGTGAGCATCATATACCAGGCCAACTTCTCACATTGGTGGCAGCGGTGGGATCTGAACTTGCTGTTTGTTTTACCATTACAATCTTTGAGGTTATCATTTGAAAGATCATACAGGTACCTGTTAGGTACATATAAAACAAGACTAGTATACTTAAGTTCTACTGAACTTAGTTGTTGTAGAGGATAGGGAGTAGCACACCCTGACTACAACTACTAGATAGGTTTAGTAGGTAAACACCAGTGTAGGTAGATTGCAACATATCCACCCACACTAGAGCAATGTCTGGAGCAGAGGGTTCCACTCGGAATGTCTCTGTTGAGAGTGACCCTCCAACGGCACCATCCGGATTTGCTATATTTTCCTTTAAGGAACTAAGACAGCTTTGTGTCTTAAGAGGTCTGAAGACATGGCCATCCCCTACTACAGACCACCTTAGAGAGCTCTTAGACCAGGCCGAGGCTCTAAAGACCTCTAAAGCAGACCCCACAGGGACTGCTGATGGAGGCTCTCCTTCTGAAGATGACACTACAGATGCCCCTGTCCCCATAGTCCAGGTAGATGAGGGTGACCAAGTCACTGGAGCTCCTCAGGTAGATGAGGAGGAGGAAGAAAAAGAGGAGACAGAAGGGGGGAGCAGTGATTCTGATGATGGCAGAAATAGTCAGGTGCTAGTCAGCAGGCTTAACCAGACTAACTTAAGTGTATTTGGGACTGAAGCAAGGCTGACCTTGCCCAGGCACCCAGGTGGACTTAACCAGGAGCGTAGGAGGAGGAGGAATCACTCAGGTGAATCCAATACCTCCGAGGCTTCTAGAGGTTCTCATGGTCACTCCAGAAGGGAGATGACTAGCCCTCAGAGAAGGGAACATGAGGCCAAAATGAGAGAGGCTGAGCTTAGGATCCAGAGACAAGAATTAGAAGTTGCCCTGGCCCAAGAGAAACTTGCTAGAGCAAGACAGCCTAGAGAGAGTGGATTAGGATCCACTGGTGGCAGCATTATCCACAAGGATAAAGACAGGTCTTTTGATAACAGAGACCTGAGTAAGATTGTGCCCCCCTACAAAGCTGGGGATGATATCCACAAATGGATGACTGCACTTGAGAGAGCCTGCAAAGTACAGCAGATCCCTCAGGAGCAGTGGGCAGCAATCTTGTGGCTCTACTTTGAAGGTAGAGGCCGAGAAAGACTCCTCACAGTTAGTGATGGGGATTCTAGAAACTACCTGGTCCTGAAGAGTGCTCTGATTGATGGGTTAGGCTTAACCACTGAACAGTACAGGTTAATGTTCAGAGACACCCAGAAGACACAGACTCAGGACTGGTCTGAATTTGTTGAGTGTGCCACTAAGGCTCTGGGGGGCTGGTTGCTGGGAAGTAAGGTTAATTACAGGAGTCCCTCATCAACGGCTTGAAAGTTGAGGCCTTCAGAGACACAGGGGCTAGCATCACCATGGTGGCTGAATGTCAAGTCCCCTCAAGGTAACTTTTACCTGATGCCAAATATCAGGTGACAAACATTGATGGCATAGAAACCAAACATCCCATGGCAGAAGTCAATCTTAGCTGGGAAGGTGTCACTGGCCCCAAGAGAGTGGCAGTGTCAGTAAACTTGCCTGTAGATTGCCTACTTGGTAATGATTTGGAAATCTCAGCCTGGGCTGAGGTTGAACAGCAAACCCATTCTAGAATGGTAAATCTCCATGGAAAGGTTAGTGGGGCTGTAAAGGCTACAGCCCCAATCCAAGATGTCCTTCCTGAAAAGGTTGGGAGGGCTGAGCAAACCTCAGCCCCATCTTTAGCTAACTTCCCTCCTGAAAAGATTAGCAGAGCTGTTATGATAACAGCTCATACCCAAACTGAGTCACCTCCTGAAAAGGTTGGTGGAGCTGTGATGGCCACAGCCCAAACTCAAACTGATACATGGGTAGTGAAGCCTGAAATGATGGATCACTCCACCCAAACTGAGAGCATAGAGGAGGAAGAGAAATCTCCCCCTCACCAGACATTAGGAAAGGATCAGCCTCCTCAGGGAACTGATCTTACCCCTGATGAAGGAAGTGTCCCAGAGTTTGTTAGGCCTGGCCTGACAGAGCCTCTGAAGGCAGTGGGCCCTTCTCAGGTGGGACCCAGTCTGGAGCAGGTAACCTGCCCCTCTCTACCTTGCCTTAGTCAGCCCAGGGCTGCAGAGGACAAGAAGGACAGTGAGCCCCAAAGGGCCCCCTGTCAAATAAAGCACCCCCATCAACAGATTAGGGGCACTGAAACTAGTAGTCCTAGTGAGGTGAAAACTTTAAAAACTCCTGAGGGAGCCCCCTTAAAAGTAGTTAGGGACCTCCCACAGATGGATTCTGTTGGGCACAGCCACACCTGGGACCCCAAGGCCCCAAACCTGAACTGTCCCTCCAGTAAGCCAAACAGAGGGACCCAGCCTCCAGCTTTAGGTAGCCAGAGATTGACCCTGAGAGCACAGTGCAACTCAGTCAGAGAGAGCAAGGCACACATGGTGGAGAGTGATTGGAGGAAGCTGAGCCCTACAGAGGAAACTCACTTCAGTACTCCATCTCAACACCAGCCTTTGACTTTGCAAAGACACACCACAGGTAGAGATTCCCTATGGTGGAGACCCTCAGATACCCTAAGGGCGAGGGATTGCTTAGTGGACCATGAGACAGGTGGTAACCAAGCCAGAGCTGGTACTTCCTTATATGGCCACTTAGGCAATATAGGCTTACCTAGTCAAGGATAGCCTTATCTCCTTTCATTTTGGGGGGGTTGTGTAGGAAGGTGGATACCTGACTATGGTTACCCCCAAACTTTTTGCCTGGTGTTTAGCTGGTTTTTGACATAGTTGGCCTGGGATCCTGCTATTCAGGGCCCCAGGCTAATTGCTCTCTCCTTAAAATGGACTCCATGTACCTTAGGTGCATACACAATTGGAACTGGTTCACCTTATAGGCCCCTGTAACAGTGCACCATAGGTGCCCAGGGCATAGGTGTTTCCAAGGCCTACCAGGGGCTGCAGCATGTATTGTGCCACCCCTGGCCTGGCCTCCATATTTGACACAACTGGCTGATCACTCAGCTGGGGCAAGTTGGTGTAATCACCTCTTGCTTAGGTGTAGTATACCTATACCTAACCTAAACTGGACAACTATATTCCTATCAGCCACTCCTATGGAAGGCCTCATCAATCCTGGAGGCAGACTGCGTGGAAATATGTGAGATGGTGCTCTAGCATGATCTGAGCCTGTCTGCAGCTGTCGGGAACAACTCCCTTAGCTGTTCCGGGATATGGCCATACCATATACTCTTAAGTGCATTATAATCCTCGCGGTTATATGCTAACTTTAGTTTGGCTTTATCAAAACATGTTGAGTAAGGTGTCATACGATTTGGAATACTATCCCCTCGACAGTTCTGTCGACGGGGATAGCATTCCACCCTTCTAGAGGGACACGACATGTACGTAGCCTTAACCCCGGTTAAAGTTAACCAGAGCCTCAGCATCACAAAATGGATGCTGCCACCACAGACACAAGTCCGAACTCCTGCTGCTGGGAGTCCTTCCAGCGAGGGAGGCTTGGACAAATGGTTTCCTGCCTTGGGAGGTGCGAGCACCACCCCAGACAGGATTTTGTGTATTGGGTAGGACAGGGCTGAATAGATTGAGACATGCCTGGGGCAAACAAGGTGTCCTCGTGCATAAGCCAGTCCAAACCGGTCCTGGGACTTTTCATACCCAGGCCTGGCGAGGAGCTGGACAAAGGAAAGGGGGTGTAACCGCCCCCTTCGTCGTCCCACCCAGAGGAGGGACCTAGCAGGTGATCCACCCCTCAGATTGGGAATAAGAGTGGGAGCAGTGCCATAGCACCTCAGATCATCCTGAATCAACTTGAAACGAAGAAGACGACTGGACTTCGACATTCTGCTGCACAGAAGACTGAAGAGTATCTCCCTTGTGGCCTAGGAGTGGCCACCCTGTGAAAACAGGTACCAACTAGCAACTCGATGTCTGCTTTGCTGCCGCCTCCCGCCGGAGCCTGAGCCCGGAGCCTGACAAGACCCAGACTCCCAGACTTCTCACAGCCAGATCCACAGTCCCTGCAAAGAAGGGACCAGTGGAGGCACCGAGAGACGTGGGACCGGACCTCTTGGAAGACACCTGAAAAGCTGACTGCGCAGCATCCGAGGCACCCTCGACATTGTGCTTTGGGGACTGAGAACCCACACTACTGAGCAGCCCTTGCACTGAAGGTCAGCTCCCCAGCATCTCCACGATCTGCGTGGGGCCCTTTTGCATTGTGCCACTTGATGCGCCATCCCGGCCACTAGCCACGTGGTCAGCGGCCATCTTGGCGACAAAATCTACAAACTACTCTGCAGGTCTGGTTGCTCCAGACTTGTCCTCGCTCCTGTAAAAGGGAGTACCCGCTTTGACCTTGCTGGTCCGAGTGATAAGCCTTTTTTGATTCCTGCATGGCTTGCATTAGCCAAGGCCTGTTTGCTCCAATCAAGTTGCCGATACCGCCAACAGCGAGAAGCCTGCGTGGGACAGCTAGTGATCGACTCCTGGACGTCCTCGACCCCTCGTGTCTACGTGGCTGCAGAGAGAATCTACACCTCATCGCCTGTTTGCACCCGACATCGCCTGATTCCAATCTGGTTCCACGGTAGTCACTGGCTAGTGACTTTGAACATTATCCCCTCTGCTTTCAGGTCTTCACGACATCAGATCCACCCTTGGATCCACCGGAACTCTTCACATCGAGCCGCCTGCAGCATCTTCAGCTCCAAGCACCATCGACCAGCGTGACGAAACCCGACACTACTTCGACCCTATGCACCCGCGTCCTGTGGGTGAGGTAACTCAGCAACGCCGGTGTTCTCACACTGGTACACACCTCTAGTGTCTGTGTCTTAAGTTTCACTCCTCTAGGTCACTCGGAAGGTTCCTAACTAACTAACTCTATAACTCTTACGCACCATAGACATTGCATTGGTGAGCGCGTGCACTTTAAACACTGCACGCGAGTCCCGCGGGCCTTTCCCGATTTAGTCACTGCTAGTCCCGATCAGCTCCAGTGATTCCCAAGGCCCTAGGCCTATTTCCTTTTCGATTGGTATCTCTTATACCACTTTCTTAGTATATGGTTTAGGTGGCCCCTAGGGCTCATCCATATTGTGCAACTTTTGTGTATTTTAACTGTGTTTTGTTTTAACGCTTGTGCTTCTGTGCTCATAAAGAGTTCAGGGGATATTTGTAGTTAATAAATATATATATATATATTTTCAATATATATCTGTGTGGTGTCCTTTCATTTGGTATTCAAGGGGGTTGTATATGGTAAAACAGCTTGCTTCACATGCCTTTCAGAGTTTAGCCTAAGACTGCTTTGTCCACGTTACCACTAGGATAGCTGGTCTATAAGGTTGACTTACAACCGATCATCATAAGGGTTGCTTGGCATGGTACAAGGTGATCACTAGAACTAGTGAGCATCATATACCAGGCCAACTTCTCTCAAATGTCGTCAGCGATATTGAGCACAGCAGTTTCTGTGCTACAGGCTTTCCTGAATACTGATTGGAAAGTGTCATGGTGGAGGTTGAATTCCTCAATGTGTCGGTTGAATTGAAGCAGAACACAATTTCTCCAACCTTTTGCTAGGAAGAGAAGGTTGGTAATAGGTCTGAGGTTGTTGAGGTCTTTGGGGTCCACTCCTAGTTTTTTGAGAATGGGTGTGACTTGGCCTATTTGTAGAAATTCAGGAACACATCCTGATGAAGGCAAAGCCATGATGATATTGGTCAAAAACGGGTATGTGATATGGTTGAGTTTCTGTACTAGGATGAAGGGGAGGGGATTGGTAATGTGGGATGCAGGCTTCAGGTTCACGATTATTCTGAAGACTTTTCCTTTAGTCATCGGTTTAGAGTCTGTCCACTTGGCATTGCTTTTCAGTTGTAGAAGAGTATGGTTGTTTTTGGGTTTCTTGGGTCGTTCTGGTCTTTAGGTATGTCTTGGAAGCGGGTTTCCATGGTGATATGAGTGTCAATGACGCAGGCAGGCTAGGAAGTCAGACTGGTGTTATGGATAAGAGATTGTTAGATGTTTTTTTTATTTTGTCAGTGAGAAAGTTGGATATTTCATCACAGTGTTCATTGGTGACTGTTGTTTCATGTTAGGAGGTGAGGGTAGTTTGTTGTTTTATTATGTTGAATAGCTCTCTTGGTCTGATCTCTGCTTGGTCCAATTGATTGCAAAAGAAGGTGGCATTTTCCTCTAAAGATGCGTTTCTTGAAGAAGAGCTGTTCGGCTCTTAGGAGTGTGAGGTGTGCCTGTGTTTTTGTTTTGTCTCCATAGAGTTCTGGTTTGCCTTAGTTGTCCTCTCTCATTATTCAGGTCTAAGTTGAAGCAGCAGCTGTATTGGATTTTTCTAGATTGCTTTACTTTAAAAGTAGCAACTTGGTCAACTACATCTGCCATAATGGAGCTATAGTGGGCTGTGAGGTCATCAGTAGTAAGAAGTTTGGAGATGATCCTGGATTCCAGAAATTTAGCCAGGCATGCCTAACAAGTGTGTGCAAGACTGGTCAAGCCTGGCTTCTCAGTCGAAGTATGCTGCATTATGGGAATTGTAGTTTAACATTTAAAGAACCGACTTCAAAATTACCACTTTACATGCTTATGGTAGCGGCAGTCCAGCAGGAAGGCGGGCAGCACCCCAACACACCTGGAACTTCAGCAACACCCTGGACAGATTGTCAATGAAGCAAAGGCAGGGAATTCTTGGTACTCCAAGAGAGTGGATTCAAAGATAAATATTTTCTCTTTTGGGCTCTCAGGCTGAATCGTACCCTCATTAAACGTGTGGGAAAAAAATTGTATTGGGAAGGAGTGCCTTTATGTACAAGGTCCCTCGTCTCTGCCCCTTTCTTGAGTCTCACTGCACATATCGGATGCTCGCTCCTCGCTGCGCTGCTTTCCACACACTTCCCTACCAGGGGCACATCATAAGGGATGGGGTGACTGACAGCCAGGATCGACCTGCCTTTTATTCCTACGGGCATTGCCCCGAGGCCAGAGAAAAGGGAGGCCAGATCTGAAAAGCCCAGGGTGCCTCCTGGTGCATCCGCCACTTTCTTGGATCTCACTGCACATTGTCTATGTTTATTTCTCGCAGCACTGCCTTCCACACACTGCCATAGCAGGGACGTGTCATGTGGGATCTGCTGACTGAAAGACACTGACTGAAATGCAACGCAGCATCACAGCGAGCTGAAAATAAGCTTCCAGAGTGACATGCTTCTTCTGTGCTCCCTCCTTCTGTGCATGAGGTTCACTGCACCTGTGGTACAAGTCCCTGCACTTCCCACCTTTGTGTCTTCATCACTGTGAGCCACTCAGAGACTGACCTGAAGCCCCTACAGGTGAGGCATCACAGCGAGCTGAAAGTGAACTTCCAGAGTGACAGGCTTTGTCTGTGCTCCCTCCTTCTTTGCATGAGGTTCACTGCACCTGTGGTACAAGTCCCTGTACTTCCCACTTCTGCTCCGGCGTCTTCATCATAGTGGGCCTCTCAGAGACTGACCTGAAGCCCCCACAAGTGAGGTATCACAGTGAACTGAAAGTAAACTTCCAAAGTGACATGCTTCATCTGTGCTCCTTCCTTCTGTGCATGAGAATCACTGCACCTAGGAGATGCGCCAGCGCATAATTTAAGATGGCCGCCCCCTGGAGCTCTAGCGCGTTTTTTGCCTTATTTTCATAATTAAATGACGATTCCTGTCTAAGGAGGCTGGTACATTAATAAAGTGCCTACTTGTGTTGTGGAGCATAATCCTGTGATTTTGGGCACTGGAAGTGGTTATTTTCGCCGCCTGGTTCCTGCTCCCAGTTCGGCGCATAGGTACAACCGAGCTTTTCTGCCAAGGGGGCAGAGTGGAATTTCAAGAGAGGGCCTGGCATGGGCCTAGCCATTTCCACAGCCCATTTAAGCTGCTGCACCCGCTATTTTTAAGATACCTTCACAGCGTTTGCTTTATTTGATAATAAATTGCTTCTGCTATTATAAATCTAATTCTTTTTTCAACAAACTGTAAAACAATGCTTCCAATAATAATAAAAGGAGACAGCAAGTTTCCCCTCCTCCTATTAAATCAAAAATTGTAGAGTCATCTGAACCTTCCTTATCCTTAATTTTGGAGGAAATTCAGGCACCCCACGTTAATACAGATACCATTGCGTCAGAAGTCAAAAACGTACGCAAGGAAAATGGCCAGTTTGTCAATGAAAATTTCAGGCAATTCAGTCAAAATTCAAGATAACAAGGCAAAAATTGACATATTCACTCCTCTTGTGGCAAAAATGTCACCTATGTGCTCTTTACCTTTGGACATGGAAAATCTGATTCCTGGCCTTTTGCAAATCAAATTTCTAGAAAAATGTGAAATTGATAAGGCCCTCAGATTCCCTCCCATCGGAACCCTCATCACACAAAACAGCGACATATTTTCTTTAAAGTTCTCCTTCTAAAGTGTATTTTGCATTCAAATCATTTATTCAAACCACTAAATTAGTAGATATTTGAAGATTACATTTCCCCACAGAAAAAAGTTTTACTTTTTTTTCAATCCTCATAACTCCCATTCTAGAATTGATTGTTTATTAATCTCCAGGCAATTAATTAATTGATAACATTGATGTCTCAGAGCATGCTATGATTTCTTTGGTTTTGAATTTAGAATCAACTTTTACTAAACAATCTAGATGGCGAATGAACACTGGTATAGTGTTAAATGAACATAACAAATCAAAACGTTTAACAGCCATTAAAGACTATTTTCCATTTAAACCAGAAGGTTCTACCTCTATGATTTATATATGAGATGCTTTTAAAGCTTATATTAGGGGTGTAACGATCTCTATTATGGCTCACGATAATAAAACATGTAATGCAAATATTAAAACCCTACAAAAACAAATTGTGAAAAATTAACACATTTTTATTACCTCCAATGATCCTCAATATAAATTTAAACTACAAAAATTGCAGTATGAATTTAACTCTAGCCTTAGTAAAGATCAGGCATTCAAATCTCTAATGCTAAAGCCAGATTTAGTTTTAATGCCAATAGATCTGGAAGACTCTTAGCTAGTTATTTACGAATAAAGAAGGATAAAACTCAAATCAATTCAATTCATGGTCCTCATGGTAAAATTGCTTTATCTCACAATGAAATCGTTAATGAATTTTTTAATTTCTATTCTAAATTGTATAATAAGCCCGATTTTCACGATGCTTCTTTAATTGATTCCTTTTAAGCTTCCTCTGGGTTACCAAATATATCACAATCTGATAAAAGTAGACTTGATACTCCCTTCACTAAAAATGAAATTTTATCAGCCATAAAATCCCTTAAAAAAATAAGTCTCCTGGTCTTGATGGGATTCCAGCGAAATTCTATGAAGAATTTCAATCACACCTTATACCTTTTTTATTTCAACTTTTAGACACCCCACACCACAATTTGCTTACCCCTAGCCAGGGCAGTTCCTAAGGTCTGGGGAGCTGGAATCTACTGGATCTACCTCTGGTTCTTTTTTTTTTTGTCCTCATTTACTACCCTAGTCATGCCGTTAAAGTATAACGGGGAGCGACACACTACCTCAGAAATCTGAGTGGCAAAACCTTAGGTCAAAATAGTGGTGTCTTACCCCAACAAGACCCTTGTACATAGACCACAGGTAATCTGCTTTTCAATGTAACTAGCCCATAATCAGGACTCTACCTGATAAACCCTGGAAAAGGGTGAGGGCAGCTTAATCATTGGACCGGGGAAAAAAATTACCCGACCTCATTAGGTCTAGCTAAGAAACTTGCAATATTGAAGATTGCCAGTCCTGTAAAGAAGGTGGTAGAGAATCCTTCCACTTTTTGCATATTTCTCTTCAGGCCAAAAGGCTGGAATAAAACAAAAGATTCTTGACTGGACCCGAAACCCGGTCTACTAATCCGAAAATTGCATGTGTCGGATTAATGACAAATTGCTGATCGAGAGAGGTTGACAAAAAGCGACTTATGGAATCACAAAAAGAAGGCAAAATTGGGCACTCAAAAAACATATGTAAGTCCGATGCAGCAATTTCTCCACACCTCATACAGGAGACCGATGTACCTTGTGAAAATTTTGAGAGCCTCTGTGGTGAATAATAGGACCTCTGCAGTGTAAAGAGATGATTACGTTGAAGCCAAGCCGGTTTGACAATATCCCATAGTGTTTTAAAGGAGTTCAACCAAAGGCTAGTCACATCCTGGGCTAGGAAGGAGCTTCCCCAGAGTTTGTCGGCCCGTTGAAATTCGCCATCAAGCACCTCTAAGATTGTGTGGTACCTCCTTTTTAGCAGGGTGTTTGTATATCAGATGGAGCTCAAGCTGGTTACCTCCACCCACTAGGAATCTACTCTTTGCTATAGACTGTGACTGAACCCAGCTAGCTATTTGAAGGTATTTAAACCTTGAGAGATCTGAGCCGGTCCTATCTTTAAGAGATTCCCCTTCTACAAACAGGTCGCCTCACACTGTCACACCTGCCTCCCTCAAGGGTGAAGCAAGACTATCCTTGAGCCAACACGGGTCCCCCGGTGAATCCTAGAGAGGTGCTTTACTAGAGAAGTAACCCAACAAGACGGAACTACGAAGTTTAAACCAAATTTTAGCCATACCTTGTAAAACCTTTTGTTTTATTTTCTTAAAGAATTTGGGGTCTCCGAATTTAAACAAAAATCCCTCCTGTGAGAGGCTAGCACCACTAAGCATAGCTCCAAACATGCTGCCTAACCCGGTGTTAGTGGGCATCTTCAATAACATACGAGAGTGGGTAAATTGAAATGCCCATGTGTATAATTGAAGACCAGGTGCTGCAATTCCTCCCTTTTCCCTACGACGCCTCAGTTTTTTCCAGGCAATCCTGGGTGTATGTTGTGCCCAAATAAATGAGTTAATGTCACTCTGCAGCTTTAATAAAAGTGAAGGTTCAAAATATAAAGGAATAGTGTTAAACAAAAAAGTGACTTTATGCAAGAAGGACATTTTTATGAGATTAACTTTACCTAAAATGGACAAAGGTAATGTAGACCATGTTTTCTTGAGTTTCCTACAGTCTTTTGCTACAGCCAAGAAATTTAATTTGGCAATTTTGTTAATATCCTTGACAATATTAATACCTAGGTATCTCATTTTGGAGCTGAGCTGCATTTCCCCCACCATCTCCTCACTAGTCCAGGCCATGATCTCCGTTTTAGAAGCATTGATCTCATACCCAGAGATCTCACCGAAATCATGAGCAAGTTTAATCACCGATGGATGGGCAGTAGCCAGCTCCGAGGAGAAAATCAATATGTCGTCCGCGTGCAGGGCGACCTTTTTTTCCCACTCTCCATACCTGAAAGACTTGATGTTGATATCCTCCCTTCGTTTTTGAGCGAAAGGTTCAATATATAAATCAAATAGGTGAGGGGAAAGTGGGCAGCCCTGATGGGTTCCCCTTGTGATATTAAACGGGTCAGACAATTCTCCATTCACCTAAAGGGACGCTGAAGGATTTTGATACAGCAGTCTCAAAGCTCGACGAAATCCGTCTCCGATGTTAAGTTTGCCTAAGACCCCCGACAGGTATGACCAATTCATCCTGTCGAAGGTCTTAGTAGCGTTGAGCGTGAGAACAACCAATGGTATGGAGCAGGTGGACGCCACATCAATGGCACCCATCAGATCATACGTTAGTTCAAACAATTGTCAACCCTTAACAAACCCCCTCTGGTCTTGCTGCAAGATGTCACAAGCAACCGACCCCAGTCTATTGGCCAAGATGGAGGCAAAGATTTTATAGTCGACATTAAGTATCAAAATTGGTCTATAAGACTCACAGTTTGATGCCGGTTTACCCAGCTTTAATATCAGAGTAATGGAAGCCTTATCCCATGAAGCTGGAGGTGACATCCCATCCTGAAGGATCTGGTTGAATAGAGTGGTTAGACAGGGAACAAGTATCAATTCCAAAGATTTAAAAATCTCAGCAGGAAGGCCATCTGGTCCTGCCGCTTTTCCCTTCTTACTACCCCTGATGGCCGCTTTAACCTTGCCCTGCGTAATAACTATATCTAGAGAGTCACGATGATCCACGGTCAATGAGGGGAGTTGCATCTCCCTCAACCAGCCTTCGATATGACGCGGCTCAATAACTGTTCTCACTGTATATATCTTGGAAGAACTGTCTAAGGAGTCTCCGAATATCCTCATCTGATGTGTAGACCAGATTATCCTGGGTAATCAAACTGATGTTATTACGAACTTGGTCAGTCTTCGATTTCCAGGACAAAAGTCTGCCAGCACCTTCTCCATATTGGAAGTGGGCGATTTTAATAGCTTCCCACCTTTGCATGATACGTGTATTTAACACTGAGTCCAAGTGCCCTTTTGCTCTCGAAAGCTTATGTTGTAGATCCTGTAAGGTGTTACCTGGGGTAACACCTTACAGGATCTATTTCCCCATGTATCTTTACAATTTCCGCCTCTTTAGAAGCAAGCTCTTCTCTGTACAGTTCTTCCTTGTACGAGCCCCTGTTAGTTATTTGTCCCCTAAAAAGGCCGTATAGGCATCCCAGACACAGCCTAATGAGGCTGTGCCAAGGTACACCTTTATAAAGCAATCAGATTATTTTACTAAGAATGAAATCTCTTCATGTTCCAAAAGGAGGGATCGGTCAAACAACCAAATTCTGGGGGAAACTTTAGACAGGCCTTCCATTCTCAAAAATACCGCGGAATGGTCGGATAGATGTAGAGGGAGATAGGTAACGGTTTTTACCACACTCTTCGGGGATTGATTAATCAGAATAAAATCAATACTTGATTTGTGGTGGCATTTGTGACTATAAAATGAAACACCTAGTTGTTGACCAGACCTTATTCTCCATATATCTAAAAATCCATACTATCTCATGCTTTCTAATAGAAAAGACCTGGTTTTGGAAGGGATTAACCACATTGCTGCTATCGTATATTCCCGCTGTGTCCTGCCATTTGCAAAATCCCATTGTTTGTGACAAGGTCAACTCGTCATAAGCACAGGGCAGGTAAAACCCATGACGAGTTGACCTTGTCACAAGCATCAAAGGGGTTAAAGCCCGACTATTCGGTGATTTGTCCAGGAGAGGATCTAAAACAATATTAAAGTCACCTGCCAGAATAATGGGACCTGAATAAAGCAATAAATGAGAGAAGATAGATTTAAGGGCCGAGGGATCATCCTGGTTCGGACCGTAATATCCCACTATTGTTATTGACGTACCAGCAATGATCAGCATTACAATCACCCACCTACCTCCAGGGTCTACCAACTTAGATACTAGACAAGCTTTTATCGATTTCTTGAAAAGAATCATTACTCCCCTAATATTCATGAGTTGTAGCAATACATAGGTCTATCCATCTATTCTCATTAGCCAGAGCAAGCATCTCTGGTTCAGTCATATGCATCTCCTGGAGAACAACGACCTGCGCACCTGAATCACGAAGATACTGCAAGATCTTGTCCCTCCTAGGTCTGGTGCGAAGGCTATTGATATTCCAGGAGAGGACCTCCAGACTATTCATAAAGAGAGCTGCCCCCTCCCATCATGCACCTAGTACCCAACGTAAACACGTAAACACTCTTTAACTCACATGCAAATGCCATATTTACCAAAGTCACTCTATCCAAAAAAAAATCAATACAAGGAAGAAAATTAGGAGATTTTTTAATTTCTTACCAAACAGCACCCCCCCCCCCCACCTACCCCGTGCCCTACTCTAACCACCCACCCCCCATGGGAAACCCTTGCCCTGTTTATGAAATGAAATGAAATGAAATGAAATGAAAAAGTAACTTATAATGCGCAACTAAAACCCGAAGGCATCAAGGCACCTATCAGAAAAAAAATTCAAAGAGGCAGAACAAAACTACAGGTAGGCTTTAGCAAATAGCCGAGTCTTCAGGGCCTTTCTAAAGGACTGCATAGTGGGGAGGGACTTAATTTCAACAGGTAGAGCGTTCCACATTTTCGGGGCTAGGCTACAGAAAGCTCTGCCACCCCATTTGGCTCTGCAGACGCGGGGTACAGATAGCAGAGACTTATTCGCGGAACGCAGATTTCTGAAGGGGGTGTGAGGAACCAAAAGGTCTCTTATCCCACCTGACCTATTTCTTGCTAAGACCCCTAGGTCAGACACATTATTTTAAAGGAAATCCTGTCCTCAATCGGGAGCCAGTGTAGAGATTTCCTTGCAGAGGTGGCTGACGCACGTTTGGGTAGGTCTAACACAAACCTGGCCGCCGCATTCTGGACCATTTGTAAGCGCTGAAGCAGCCCCTTGTTAAGTCCTGCATACAGCGCATTACAATAATCAAGTCGGGAGCATATGAGTGCGACCACGACTTGCTTTCTCGCCTGCTGAGATAGATAATGCTTAATCTTCCTCAAGATGTAGATTAAGCCCCAGCAGGTAGAGATTGTTCTATTCGCCTGCTGATGCATACTGAGGTTAGGGTCGATCAGGACTCCCAGATTTTTGGCTAAGGCAGCAGGTACCGGGCATGCTCCCAATGATGCGGGCCACCAATTTGCCGACCAAATGTCCTCCTTTCCTCCAAACACCAGGATCTCCGTCTTCTCACCATTTAATTTCAATGAATTGCAATTCATCCATTGTGCGACTGCCTCCATACAGAGTCTAAAATTGGAGGCAGCCGAGCTGACAGGCTGGGAGAGAGAGACCAAGATCTGGGTGTCATCAGCATAGGAGACTACCTCCATCCCAAAAGATCTAATAAGTCTGGCAAGTGGGGTCACATAGTCACATAGATGTTAAAAAGGGTCGGACTTAGTGCCGACCCCTGCGGGACCCCACACTGCACAGGCAGGGATGGAGATAGAAACTCCCCCAGCTTTACTCTCTGTTCCCTCTGGTCAAGAAAAGAGGTCAGCAAACTAAGTGCGGACCCCTCTACCCCAATCTCCCTCAGACGAGATGTTAACACCAAGGGAGAGAGGGTATCAAACGCAGCCGTAAGATCTAGCAGGATGAGGAGGGTGGTCTGGCCCATTTCAACTCGGGTGTGGATGTTATCCAACACTATGGTAAGGGCCGACTCAGTGCTGTGACCCCTCCTAAATCCGTGCTGCGAATGATCCAAAGGACCAGAGTTTTCCAGAAAGACTGCAAGATGCTGGTTGAGATGGGTTTCCAGCATCTTAGCAGGAGCGGGGAGCAGCGAAATAGGACGAATGTTTTTAAGAACCCCTGGGTCCAATGTTGGCTTCTTAAGCAATGGCTTTACCACTGCCCTCTTCCATTGCGAGGGGAAGTACCGTCCCTCATTGCCCTATTCATGATAGCCAGGAGGGGAGGCAAAAAGGTCTCCTTGCACTGTTTAAGGAGCTTAAGAGGGCAGGGATCCAGAGGGGAGCCCGACCTGGTCTTATTTAGGAGGTTCTCTAATTCCTGAAGTGAAAGGGGTGGAAAAGAAGCTAAACACCCTAAGGGGATGTCCTCCGCCGGAGTTGGAGCAGAAGCAGAAGGACCAGAGGAATCACTGATTAAAGCCTTCTGTAGCTCTAAGGCCGAATAGATGTCAACAATCTTTGCCTGAAAGAACAGGGCTATGTCATTGCAGAGCTGCTGAGAGCCAATAACGGGATCAGGAATCTGAAGGGAAGTAAGGGAATCAACAATTTTGAAAAGCTCTTTCGGGGAGGAGAGTGAAGTGGTACGAGCAGTAAAGTATTCCTGCTTAGCTCTTGTTACCTCTGCCTTATAGCCCCTCAATAGTATTTTGTGAGCTTCTTTCTCCCTCAGATCCCAGCTAGCCTGCCAGAGGCGCTCCTGCCTCCTAACACCCTGCCTAAGAAGTCTTAATGGCTCCAAGTAACAGGGGGCCGACGGCTTTTTCCTAGCAGAGTAGCACATACGGACGGGGGCAAGTTCATCCAGCGCCGTTGTGACGGCCTTTTCTAATTGAGAGACCGCCAAGCACACATCTTCTTCCTGAGAGATGGTCGCACTGGGAATTCTAGGGGCGAGAGTATCATTTGAGATGTTCTTAAAATTCCGCCGAGGTTCCATTTTACTCAAGCCCTTACCATTGCTATTCATACTGGGACAGGACACTTCTATCAGGACAGCATAGTGATCTGTCCATGAAAGAGGGAGATGGTTTTTAACAGTCAACCTGCTGTCATTTGAGAAAACCCCCTCAAGCGTATGGCCCGCTTGATGGGTAGCACCCCTCACTAGCTGGTTAAGGCCACAGGCAGATAGAGCATTCAGCAGTGAGTGAGTTTCACTAGACTCCAAGTTCTCTAAATGATAATTCAGGTCTCCCAGGACCGTTAAATTCTCACAACCAAAATAAGGTTCTAAGATATTGAGCATATTTTGTCCAAAATCAGCTCTAGACCCAGGAGGTCGGTAGATCAGGACACCTGTAAAGGGAATCTCAAAGGAGCCTTTTAGGGAAAAGTACAGGGCCTGAAAAGCATCCTGAGGGTCAGACAGTGGAGTAGTGTGACATAGGAGATTGTCCTTATATAAGATGCCCAGCCCTCCTCCTATACGTCCTGCTCTGTCCTCCCTTCTGGGACCGCTTCCACTAAGTCTGGACCCGAGGAGTCTTTTGACCAGGTTTCGGTGATGAAAACCCAAGAGGGTTTTCTATCTAGGACAAAGTCCCTGAACTCGACATTATGCTTAATTAATGATCGAGCATTAATAAGGAAGCCACTTTCCCTCGAGACATTACCTCCCATGTTGCTGCTCTGTCCAGACACAGCGGGAACTGAGGGAAAGACAGACCCTGTGTGGCCCACTAGGAAGCAACCACAGCGGATGGGGGGGTTAAGGAAATCCTCAGGAGCATTCTTATGGTGGCAAGAAAGATTAGTAGGCTTTAGCTTTAGCAGGTCAAGACTGGAATACCTGCCACCTATAGACTCACCATCAGCATGTCCGGTCGGCCAGCCGTCCAGCCCGTCCTCAGCGCTGACGGGCGCAGACAGGCTGGACTCTGGCGTGACTCCGGCGTCGCTCCGGCGCACACGCAGCGCGCACACGCTGCGCGCCATCATACCAGAGCTATATAGAGCTCTAGCTAGTCAACCTGACAGCTAGAGCGCTGTGGGAATGGCGTCAGCATCCCCTCAATACCCCCAAGATGGCGCTGAAACTCGCGAGAGGCTCGATGGACAAACAGCTAAAGTCGTGGTGCAGGGCACTATTATGGTGCAAGAATGCGGAGGGTGGGAATTAAAAACAGGGGATAATTATCAAACTAAAATGAAAATGAGAAAGACAAAAAACGGGTATTTTTAAAATTAGCAGAAGCGCCTACAAGTCCAGAAGATAACGCCCCACTGGACTCCGGCAACACTTGAACGCTGTTCAACCGATTAAAACTAGAATGCCTAAGGTGCCTAAAACATCCAAACTTTAGTTCGGATATTGAATTCAAATATGGGAGAAGAAAGATTTTTTTTTCATTTTATTTTCCTTGTCCCTCTCTTTTCTATATATGTATTTTTTTTTTAAGAAGTACTTTGTTGATTCGATCCTTTTCTTCCTTAAGTATCCTCCTAAAACACCTTTGGGGCAGGAAAAAGAAGTATATGCTTAGGTTTTAGCAGATCCACCCTGCCTTGAGCTTATTATTTATTACTCAATAGGCAAAGAGGGGACAAAGAAAGAATCCCTACCAAGGGACCCGGCCTAAAAATCAACTTAACCAGGAGGACCCCCTTTGTTACCCCAATCTAACAGGAGTTCATCTGCCGCAACTACAGATCTAACGTTGTGCATCTTATTGTTGTACATTATTTGTAGTGCACCTGGGAACTTAAGATGTACAACCGCCCCTAACTTCCTAAAAGTGTCCAGTCTCCTTCCCAACTCCCATTGCTTATCAAGGGTCATCCTAGGTAGGTCTGACCTTATCTGAAAAGTAAATCCCTTACGGCTCACAGATTTTTGTTTAAGAGCTTGTTAAGGATAGACTCTTTAATATAGTAGGTGAGAAAGTTGACAAGAATTTTCCTGGGTTTTGTTCTCTGAGGATTCTTCCTAAAGGGGTACCCATGAATTCTTTGAATGTCCGTGGCTAGGTCCTCTGCTGATTGTCCGAGCCCCAATGAGTCCTTTAAAAGCGTAACAGCAAATTGTTTGATGTCAGAGCCTTCGCTCTACGGCGAGCATTATTTTCCAAAACTTCCATTCTCTCCAACATAGCCAAAACCTCTTTTTTCTTAAATTAATAACATTAGCCTTAGCCTTGTCGAGATGAAGAGAGATCCCTGCCACAGTTTCCTCCAGCCCCATAGTCCTTGCAGAGAAGCCATCAAATTTATTCTCCAATGACTCACAAAAATTCCTAATTTCTGTCTGATTGACGGTAGAAGTTTAGAACCCCCTTTTGATGTCCATAGAGAATGATGCGAACATAGTTTCCAGGGAATGTTGCCGTTGCCCCCCCAGCCTGATCCGTCTGAGAAGTATCCAAGCTCCCGACCGTTTCTTCCTGTTGTGTCGCCCCCTGTTCCGATATCTCCGTAATCTGATGTACAACAAAAGAGGGCTCTTCTGATACCCCACTATCTGCCGTTCCATTTGCTGCAGGTACTAGACCTTCTGCTCCAACGCAGCACTAAAGCCCACCAATGGATTCCTCCCCCGATGGCGCGACCTCCAAATCCATAGGGACAGTAAAGGGTAGAAGAGGAGAAGAAAGATGGGAAACTTGCCCAAGAGATGGGTTATGCGCTACACTCTCTTTTTGTAATACCAAGACTTGAGGTACAACCTTAAAATAGGATCTTAAAGAAGGAGTCAGTCTTGAGGGAAGAGTAGCAGCTGATTTACCGAATTTGACTACCTTGGGCCCTTTTGTACTCTTAGCTTTTACTTCTCCATAAAGGAAAGTGGAGGTATTAAGTTTCTGTTTACTAATGCTATGACTCAGTCCCTGAGTCTGAGCTCTCGTATGTTTTGGGGACTCTATTGCCAGACCCTTTTCTATTGTTAGTTCTCCCAGCTTGAGCACCGTAACTCACCGCCTTCCCCTTTTCCGCACCGTACTATGTTGTGGGGTGACTGCTGCCTCCCCCTCCAATGAACAACTTATCGTGGCTTCTATTGCCCCCCCGGCTATCTCACCAGAACACATGCTCTGCCCCTTCAATGGTCGAGCGACCTCCACTCCCGCACCAGCCTCGACCGGCAAGTCCTCACTCTGTGCCGGGGGACTAGTACCGCTACTCCCTGTACTCCCGCTGCTCCTGCCGCTGCCACCTCGTGCAACGTGGAAAAGGCTCCGAAGTTTCCTACCTCTGCGGAACTCCAGCGCGGCTGACCCCCAGCGCAGCAACCCTGGCGTGTGTAACGTTCCACGTCGAGGCACATATACGTTGAGGAGACACGTCGACCAGAGGAAATGAAAAGGGCGAACACGCATGCACGGAAGACGCCGAAGAGTAGACCCTCCACGCCGAAGACACTGCCGTGGAATGACACCGTAGATGCCCAAAACCTTCTGGTAAAGTTTCAATGCTTCTGAAAAGATTGCGCTTTTAAGAAAGTTTTAGCGATGCATATTCAGCTACGGATTTAACCAAATCTAATGCTCAGAACCTCAGACATATGTTAAAGACAAGCGTTACGAGAGCCCAGTACCGGAGCGCTGCAGCAGCTCAACTAGCTGCCTCCATGTTTTCAAGATGCTTCTTTAATTGATTCCTTTTTAGCTTTCTGTGGGTTACCCAAGATATCACAATCTGATAAAAATGGACTTGATACTCCCATCACTAAAGATGAAATTTTATCAGCCATAAAATCCATTAAAAAAAATAAGTCTCACGGTCTTGATGGGATTCCAGCAGAATTCTATGAAGAATTTCAATGACACCTTTTAACTTTTTTATTTCAACTTTTAGACCCCCCACTCCACATGTTGCTTACCCCTAGACAGGGCAGTTCCTGAGGTCTGGGGAGCTGAAATCTACTGGATCTACCTCTGGTTCTTTTACTGAAGCTTTAATTATTATAATCCCAAAACCAGATAAAGATCCCACTCTTGTATCTAATGTCTAGGACAGGTAGCGGCAGTCTGCTGGACTGCCGCTACCTGTCCTAGACCCCCCACCCCACATGTTGCTTACCCCTAGCCAGGGCAGTTCCTGAGGTCTGGGGAGCTGGAATCTACTGGATCTACCTCTGGTTCTTTTACTGAAGCTTAAATTATTGTAAACCCAAAACCAGATAAAGATCCCACTCTTGTATCTAATACAAGTCCCTACACTTTCCACTTCTGCTCCTGTGTCTTCATCACTGTGGGCCAATCAGAGGCTGACCTGAAGTCCCTATAGGTGAGGCATCACAGCGAGCTGAAAGTAAACTTCCAGAGTGACATGCTTCGTCTGTGCTCCCTCCTTCTGTGCATGGCATTCACTGCACCTGTGCTACAAGTCCCTGCATTTCCCACCTTTGCGTCTTCATCACTGTGGGCCATTCAAAGACTGACCTGAAGCCATTCAAGTGAGGCATCGCAGGGAGCTGAAAGTAAACTTCCAGAGTGACATGCTCCCTCCTTCTGCGCATGAGAATCCCTACACCTGTGGTACAAGTCCCTGCACTTCTGCTCCTGCGTCTTTATCACTGTGGGCCACTCACAGACTGACCTAAAGCCCCTACAGGTGAGGCATCAGAGCGAGCTGAAAGTAAACCTCCGAGTGACATGCTTCGTCTGTGCTCCTTCCTTCTGTGCATGAGGTTCACTGCACCTACAAGTCCCTGCACTTCTCATTTCTGGTCCTGCATCTTCATGACTGTGGCTCAATCAGAGACTGACCTGAAGCCTCTACAAGTGAGGCATCACTTTACAACTGTTCTTAACCACATTATCAAACTCTGGTAGAACAAATTCAGAACTTTGCATCAAATATCCTGGTTCTCTTTCTACATGAAACAAGCATTGGCAAAGAAAACAAGCCTAGCACTCTAATTTAAGTGCACCTTCACCGATTGGTAAGCTGCATGTGTGTGGTGTTGTGGATGGATGCGTGGATGAGTGCAACAATAGGTTAACGGGCATGAGTGCATGCATCAGTGACCTAGTACAGGGGTGAAGACTCACTGAATGCAGGCTTGGATTCTTGAACGCAGTTAAGAGGATCTTCGGTTTATAAACCAGACCTATTGGCTTTGGCTGTGCAGTCTGAGTATGTAACGGAGGACGCTTAAAATTGGACATTCAGAGTTGCAGCTTGACCTGTAGTAGGCACACTCGATGCGCTCTAAAGACACACGTGACTGCTGCATGTGACCACTACAGTCAGGCCCCAACAACAGCAGGATTGTTGCATTCAGACCATTGAGAACCTTGCATGAAGTGTGAATTAGAGGGAAACATGTGAGACCTCTAGAATTTCCTTAGATAATGCAGCCAGTATCATAAAAGTGCAAAGGGCAGCTTTTTAAGAACAAGCCTCAGCAAAGTCAGTATGTCTAATCTACAAGAAAGCTATTAGCTTTGGCATTGTCTTTCAGCATGGCTGCTGTTCCTCATGGCTAAATGGTAGCGGCGTTGTGTAGAGGAGAGTGGAGTGGAGTAGGGAACCATAGAGTGGAATGGCGGTATAGAATGGACTGGGGTGGAGTGGCGTATATTGGAGTTGCATAGAGGGGAGTGTTGTGCATTGGAATGGGACTTCCCCAGGACCACGCCGCTAGGCTCCTGGTAAGGGGCCACCTCTCAGCAATGTTTCACGTGTGGGCTGGGGGAGGGGATTTTGGGTGCGAACCCAGCGCCTCCTGGTCAGGTGCGGCTTGTGGAACCCCTCTGCAACCACGCATCTAGGCTACAAGTTAACCTCCCTATACCCGCACAAGGGATCTCACGGGGCAAGAACCTAAGGACTCCGGCAATGAAGCCTGCGCGCCAACTCTGCCCCATCACGCACACTATGGAAATCAGAGTGAGGAGCCCCCTCCGGAACCCTACTCAGGTCACACCGGCCAACACTAGGGCAGTGCGCCGCCCGTGCGGCTGTTGACCTTCCTGCAGCACTAGTGCCAAGAAGCCTTATGACCTGAGCTGTGACCCGGTGGACCCCACCACTGGCGGATGAGGCGGGTACACTGTCACTACTGGCCACACCGGCGGTCCGCTCGATGCCGGGGTGGGGGGAGATCGTTAGTGTCGATAATCAAGGCATGCTGCCCCCTCAAGGGAAAGCCCCGAGGCCCAGGACCCGAGCGATCTGCCCAGCAGCCCGCAGTTGCAACCAGCCCACGTGGCCTGGTAAGCTGCGGACACTGCCGTGCATGGGGAGTATCCCTATGGAGGAATCTAAACCACTCCGCCTGCAAGGGGGATAGGTGGAACACTGGAGTGGATCACCAAGAAGGAGGGTGGTCCTTGCATATAGCATGTAACCAAAAGGTGGGGCGTCCACTACGCATGGCCTGCTTTCCCCGCTCAAGGTGGGAGCAGCTCCCATCACCGCAGCACGCTGTCCCACCACAACATCCACATAAACCCCCTGGGCTCAATGCAGGCCTGTACGCCCAAGCTGACTGGCCTTTTGTATGCCTCCATCTCTGCGCCCTCCCCGGTTAGCACTGGGCTGGCTTTAGCAAGGGAGGGTTGCGCTGTCATGGCCCCCCAGGAGCTTGCATTCACCCCCCCACTTGCCAGCAGCAAGTCCAGTCAAAGACGGTCACGCAACCCAGTCTCCAGGCCCACTACTGAGGGTGGAGAAAGGGGGGGCACTCAACACTGACTGCGAGTATATGCAGCTCCTGAAAAGTCCAGGACGACAAACAAGGGCGACCACCAGACGGTGTGATGGGCAGCAAAGAGGAACAACAATGGCGGGGGGAGGCCTAAATACCCCTCCACAACACCCGGCGCCCCGGCCATGACGTGTATGGAGTGCCCTGTAAGGGGACTCCTCCTGGAGTCCCGCAGAAGTGAGTGGGGGTGGGGAAGCACCCAAATGTAACTAAAGGTTGGCCGTCCTCTGAGGTGGCCCCCCGTGGGGGCCGAGGGCAGCCGCAGAGTACCCAGAGTCGGTGCTGCTCTCACGCTCGTGTGTTATGATGCTGAGGGCTTCATAAAGTCTATAAGTCATAAAGGCTGTCTCCCAGTCTGTATCACTCACAGGTGGCATGCACCCACCCCCCTGACACTGCGGCTTCTCTCCGGCAGGCCTGAGGTCTTGGGGTGGGGTGGGCCTTTTTCAGCTCTATCTTTCTCACAGGCCCCATCACAGCGCCCCCCCTGACACCCCGGATCCTCCATCCTCCCTGCTCCTGGTCTCTGGTAGAAGTGAAGCTGTCCCTTCCCCTCTGTAGTGTCTAGCCTAATGATTCACGCAGGCACGGTGTATTAATCAGGACCTTCTTTATTTCGCGTCCTCGCTCTTTCAAAGCTAACGGCTAACTGCCTAGCTGCCCCTTGGGCTCCCAGCTCCTCCCTTTCCGCCCGCCCTCGTCCCTCACTCGGGCCGGTCCTAGAGCCTGACCAGTTTGGTCACTGGGCACTACATCAACATCATAACATCTCCCCCCTCTGTGAATAAACGAAAAAAACAAAACAAAAATAGACACCAAGGCAAACAGCAAATTGTTCTTTCTTTAGAATTCTTCAATGAAGCGATACGGTTTCGTGATCACACGCCTGGGGCGTGACTGTAGGTTGGCACTGTCACTCTCATTCTCATCGGCAGTCTCCATCAGTAACTGACTGTCAGTTGGCAGTGTCTCTGGGTCTCCTGGCTCCAGTTTCGGTTCAGTCAGTAGCTCTTTGACCTTTGGTCCGCACTTCTTGAAGTATGTCACATTCCTAGTAAGTCTTTTCCCATCGGTTTCTGCAGTGATCATAGTTCCTCTTTGTTGTATTACTTTGAGTGGAACCTCATGATATTGGCAATCAGTCTTTCTGTGATGCTCTTGTCGTGCCAGCACCCAGTCTCCTTCTTGGATTTGAGAGGTAGTGGCATGACGCCGTTCATCGACGTAGTCTTTCATTCTTTCCTTCTTCATCTTGTCTCTGGCCACGATCTCCTCATGATCAGAGTCGGAGTACAGTTTGTGCGCTGCAACATTCATCATTGGTATCCTGGTGTCCACTGGGCGTCCTAGCATGAGAGTGGCAGGACATTTGCCTGTGGTGGAATGAGGCGTATTTCGGTATGCCCGCAACACCTCGTCGAGTGCTGTCTGAAGGCTCTCTCCGGTGAGTTCTGCTTGCTGGATGGTCTTTTTGATCGTGGCCATGAAGCGTTCGATCATTCCGTTGGCTTGTGGCCATAGTGGTGTGATCTTGCGGTGTGTGAAGTTGAGGTGCTGGGCAAAATCAGCAAAGTCGTGGCTGTTGAATGGAGGCCCATTGTCTGATTTCACCACTAGGGGAATGCCCCATGCAGCAAAGACCTCACCTAGGATCGGTATGACACACAATGCTCTCGTGGATGTACACAGTTGTGCAATGGGGAATCTGGAATACTCGTCCATGATGTCCAGGACGTATTCGCCCGATTTGATTGACCCAAAGAAGTCAATGGCAATGTGTTGCCAGACACCCTCCGGTAGTGGAGACAATTGAAGTGGTGCAGGGGGATCCGGACGACTCACCAGTTGGCATTGCGGACAGTCCTTCAAGGTCGTCTCCACCATCAGGTCTAGTGTTGGGAACCAGACTCTTTCACGGAGTGCTCTTTTTGTGGCTACTATGCCCCGGTGTCCCTCATGTGCTAGGTTGATGACCCCTTGTCTGAGTTGTCGTGGGATCACTATTCTGGTGTCCCGTAAGAGGAGACCATTCGCTGCTATCAACAGTTCATCGTGGATATGATTAAATGTCGCCATTTCTTGGTTGTTTTGTCCATTGCTTGGTGTGTGTCTCCAGCTGTTAGTTTGGATCAGCCGTTTCACCTCTTGCAGGGTGGTATCCGTTTGCAACGCTTTGTAGATGGCCTCTAGTGGAACAGCTGGGGGTCTCGCTTGGTTCACCACAAAGTGAATGTATTCATCAGCGATTGATTGTTCTGATTTGATGGGGTGTCGGGACATGTAGTCTGCAGGGTTTGCATCTTTTCCTGGCTTGTGAATTATGGTATAGGTGTACTCTTGGAGCCTTAGGCCCCATCGTTCTATTCTCGGTGGCATTTTTGCTCGCGGGTTTCCGAATATTGTGATCAGAGCTTGACGGTCAGTTATCAATGTGAAGTGTTTTCCAAAAATGAAAATGTGGAAGTGTTCACACGCCCAGACGACAGCCTGGTTTCCTTTTCTGGCTGTGAGTATGCCCTTTCTGTGTCTGTCAGACTTCTGCTGGCATATGCTACTATGTGCCGTTGGTCTCCTTCTCTATCATATTGCGCAAGGATGGCTCCTAATCCTACAGGAATGGCATCATAGCTTGCTTAATCTCCACAACGGCCCCTCGCGGCGGGATGCCTGGCTTTCAGCTTGCAGATACCCTGCCGGGGTTATCTCACAGGGGAATACCAGGACGGGTTCCCTAAGCAAGCCCTTAGAAACCGCTCTGTGATTTGCGCTCTATAAAATTCCTGTACATGTACATCTACTGTTATTTCCGTCTTTATTTTTGGATTGAAGTATGCTAGGTTCTTTGCTGATTCTACAGTTCTCTTGATCTCTCGAAAAGCCCCTTCACACTGAGTGGACCACTGAAAGGGCTGTCCTTGTTTCGTGAGCATCCTTAGCGGGTAACTTAGCGTGGCGTAGTCAGGTATATATCTGGAGCAGTAGCTGGCCATGCCTAGGAACTATCGTACATCACCTACGTCTTCCTGGCTTGGTGTATCCTTTAGCGCTGCTACCTTTTCTGGGTCTGGTTTCATGCCACTTCCAGAGAATAGGCGTCCGAAAATTTTTAGTGTTGGTTTGTGAAGTTCGCACTTATCTTTGTTGAGTGTCAGGTTCGCGTCCATCAGAGCTTGACAGACCTGATCCAGTGCTTTGTTGTGTTCCTCAGTCGTTGCTCCATAGACAAGGATGTTGTCGCTTTAGTTTAGGACCTGTGGGATGTGGTGTATTGTTCTCCTGATGGCCTCTTGGAATATCTCCGCTGCTGATGACACTCCGAAGCTTAGTCTTTTATATCTGAATAGTCCAAGGTGTGTCGAAAATGTTGTGATGTATCTCGACCTTTCGTGCAGTTCTAGCTGGTGGTATCCTTTGTTGAGGTCCAGCTTTGAGAAAATCTTGGCTCCATTGAGGGAAGTGATCATGTCACTGATGTGAGGGCCTGGATGTCTCTCTCTCTCTATTGCCGTGCTGGGCGCCCTCATGTCTACACACAGACGGACTCGGTCAGTTTTCCTTTCTTTGGGACCACCACGACTGGGGAGACCCATGGAGTTGGTCCATCTGTTCTCTCGATGATGTCGCTTCCAGTAGGTCTTGGAGTTCCTTCTCCATGGCTTCTTGCAGGTGGAACGGGATTTTTAGGTGGTGTTGGCCACAGGAGTGATTTGTTCATCTATGTGCAATTTTATTTGGCAGTTCTTCATCTTTCCCAGGCCTTGAAAAAGTTTGGGGAACTTCTTGATGAGTGCTGGTTTGTCGGTGACTCTGAATAGGATGTCCACTAATTTTAGTCGCTCAGCAGAGGCTAGGCTCAGGAGGCAGTTGGCTTCAGGCCCCTCGATGACATGGATGTATGCTGGTATTGTTCGATCTTCATATGACAGTTCGGTCTCAAACTTCCCAAGGCATGCGAGTGGCTCCTTGGCCATCCACGTATACACTTGTACGTGGGCATCAACTAGCTTTGGCGGTGGTTTCATGCGTTGGTATTCCGTCACTGGTAGATAGTTTAGCGTTGCTCCACTGTCTAGCATGAATTGGGCGGGGTGGGAGCCAACCCTGATGTCTAAGCATTGGTATTCTTTTAGCTGTTCAAGGTCAGCTACACGGTAAAGGTATTCCTTTCGAACTCGGGGGGGGGGGGTGGGCGATGGAGATCGAGATTCCCTTGATGACGATCGCCGAGATTGACATGTCCTGCAGGAGCGGCAGCTAGATTGTGATGAGCCAGAGGATGAGTCTCGTCTGTCCTGGACTGCTCTGACATGATGATGACTGTTTGAGGGTAGGCGTCGTCGGGGTCTTCCCCCGTGGTCACTCTTCGGTACTGCCCCACACATGCTTTCGAAGTGGTTGTCTCTGCCACATTTTCGGCATTGTTGTCCTAGTGCTGGGTGCTGGGCAGGCATCTGCATGCAGGAAGTCGTATCCGCATCGGTAACATTTAAGTTGGCTGTCTGAACGTCCCTTCATGTGACTCGGGTCTTTGTGTCCTTTGTTTGACTGGTCGTGATGTCTCTTTGATCTGGAGAAATGAGTTTGTGGTGGAGACCTTTTGTGCTCTTGTCGCGATTGCATCCTGAAAACTTGTTCCCGTCTCTCACTTTTCTCGGTCTCCATTTTCTTCGCATATTCGTCTGCTTGTTCATCCACTCTTGTCATCTTCACGATCTCTTCCAACGTGTAGCTTCTCTTGAGTAGCTTGCGTCTTAGCGGCTCGGAGAGACAGCCTTCTATCACTCTTAGTCGCAGTGCGTCCTCAGTTGAGAACTTGTCAAAGTCGCAGTGTTTCGCCAATCGTTTCAGACGTTTTACAAATGCCCCCATTTGTTCACCTATTTCTTGTGCGGCCAGGTTGAAGTGTACCGCTCAAAGTTGACGTTCGTTTTGTGTAGGAACTTGCTGTCCAGTGCTTCACGTACTTTAGTGTAAGAGTCAGAGGAGTCTTCTGGTAGGTCTTTTATGAGTCGTCCTCCTTCTCTGCCAATCAGGTTCTTGAGAAAAAACAGTTTTTCTTTGAGGTCTGACACCTTGGATGCTTGCATGAAATCCTCAAAATCCTCTATCCATTCTTGCCATCGCGGGCCCATGCTCCTGCCGGATTCAATGACAAGTGGTTCAGGGCGGCGCAGGAGAGATGCTCTGATTATGCTCTCGAGGGCTGAGTCAGGGATTGTACGCTTGTGGTTCCTGGCGGCTTTGTAGTCCTAATTCACTTTCTGTTTGCTGCTTTTTGTTGCACTCGCCAGTGCTCGTTTGTTATGTGTTGCACTCGCCAGTGCTTGTTTGCAGTCTTTGTTGCACTCGCCAGTGCTTCGTTATTGCTTTTATTGCACTCGCCAGTGCTTGTTGGTTATTTTGTTGCACTCGCCCATGCTTGTTTGTTACTTGCCATTGCTTGTTTGTTGCTTGTCAGTGCTTGTTTGCTGTTTCAGGCTCTTTGCCTGACTTCAAAATGGCCGCCAATGATCTCTCGCAGGGGATTGGTCAATATTGCCTGACTTCAAAATGGCCACCGGGAATCTCGTTTTCAGCGAGATTTCAGTCGTTTATGCTCGTTTCTTCGGCCGGAGCCACTCATTCACTCGGTGCTTTTACTCTCCACTCACCGCTTGTCGTTTTCAGCCGCGATCCACCGCCAGAGTCACTGCTGCAGGTGAGGTTCGTTTTCTTTGTCTTTTACCGCCGAAGTGGGCTCCCGGTTGGTCCTTTTTGGGTGATCTGCTTGAGCCTCGCACCTGGAGCGAGCTTTACTTCTTCTGCCGCCGGGTGGGCTCCAGTGGGCAACTTTCATGGCGCGCTCGAGCCTCCAGACGTGGGGGCGAGCTCCGCTCTTTCCGCCGCTGGGTGGGCTCTGGTGGGCACTTTTCACGGCGCGCTCGAGCCTCCAGACGTGGGGGCGAGCTCCGCTCTTACCGCCGCCGGGTGGGCTCCGGTGGGCACTTTCACGGCGCGCTCGAGTCTCCAGACGTGGGGCGAGCTCCGGGCCGGATATTTACCGCCTAGTTGCCGCTGTAGCCGTCCAAACGCTTGGGTCCAGTCCTTCGTCGCCAGATATAATGTCTAGCCTAATGATTCACGCAGACCTCTTTATTTCGCGTCCTCGCTCTTTCAAAGCTAACGGCTAACTGCCTAGCTGCCCCTTGGGCTCCCAGCTTCTCCCTTTCCGCCCGCCCTCGTCCCTCACTCGGGCTGGTCCTAGTGCCTGACCAGTTTGGTCACGGGGCACTACATCAACATCATTACACCCTCCTGCTGGGAACACCTCTTCCCTGATATCACAGGTGAGTGCAGAGCACCCTCTGCCCTGTGCCCTCCGCCACACCTGGCATCAGACGCCCTGTGCCCTCACTGCTGATAGGAAACACTCAGCATCTGATTACCTGGAGCTGAGCAGGTGATAAAACTTATCTCCTCGTCCAATTACTTCACAAGGCATTTGTAAGAGGGAGGGGGTGGGGGCTCACTAGACTCACATCCAAAGCACCTCGAACCAGGACTGGAACTTGAAAACATGTCAACCCTGAAACCATATATTGGGGGGCAGGGGGAGAAGTCACGAGGGGCGGGGCTTGAAAAGCAGAGACAGACAGACAGATTATACTTTTATTAAACAATAAACTACAGCAAAGACATTGGCACCGAGGCCAATATGTGCAGGGCCGGATTGGGACCCAAATGAGGCCGGACACTGAAGGAACATGGGGCCACACTGGCGGATAGGGGCCTCTCAAGAAACGTTGCTCGGTATCGGGATCATAGGGGGAGAAATCTCTGATCAATGAATCTTTCTGAGCTCGTGGGGTTGGAGCATCAACGCCCCGCTGCAGCTGGCCCACAGCTAGGGTGACTGACTGGCATGGGTGCAAATTCAGGACAGTGAGTGTAAAAATTCAGGACAGGAGGTCAAAATTCAGGACAAAAGGTAAGTTTTACAGAAACTTCAGAGAAAGCTGCGCAATAGTATATAAGAAAGTAAATAGACAACTACTAAAGGACAAGTGGAAAGAAGTTTAAATTAGGTTGAGACAATTGTGCACTTCATGGTTTGTCAGTATGCGCTCAGCTTTAAGCAAATGTGCAGGTCTTTTTGTGGTAACAAAACCGCCCCCACCTTTTCAGCTCCCAGAGAAAACGCCTGCTGCATGGTCTGGCCAGTCTGGCCGTGATACCACCGTCCAATGGCGCCCCTCATCTTCACATGGACCCTTTCTCATGTGTATTTAATTTCTTCTATAGTGCTACTCATCCCAAGTATGTGGGGAAGAGTGTTGGAGTGCGTTACAACACACACATTATATAGAGACAATCACTCATATAAAAGTCAATGTATAGGAAATGTTGCTTAAGATAATGGGGCTTACAATGTGTGATCATAGTTTCATCCATCATTCAGTCTTTCACCTTTCATTCTGTGTATCCATCAGTGTGCCCCTCCATGTCCATATACATCCATTTACAAACCTATCCATCATGTATCCTTCCATCCATCATTTCACTCATCCATCCCTCAATCCAAACTTTTACTTATTCATCATCCATCCATCCACCCTGTCCATCCGTACACTCATCCATCCATTCACTTATCCATCCAGCCATTTACCTATTCAGCCATCCTTTCACTTACTAATTCATCCATCCAGGCACTAATCATTCCACCTATTTACCCGTTCAGTCATCCATTTACCCATCCCCCTTTCTCTTTCAATTCCCCTTTCACTCAGCCATCCATCCTTCCATCACCCACCTATCCATCTACTCATCCACTCATGAATCCATCCATTGAACCTATCATTCATCCATCCTTTCACTCATCCATCCATCCTTTCACTCATCCATCCATCCTTTCTCTCATCCATCCATCCTTTCTCTCATCCATCCACCCTTTCCCTCCTTCACTCATCTATCCATCCTTTTGTCCATCTACCCACCCTTTCACTCACTTATCCAGCCCTACATCCACCCTTTCACTCATCCGTCCATCCATTCACCCTTTCACTTACCAATTCATCAATCCACCCTTTCCCTTATCAATTCATCAATCCATCCATCATTTCACTCATCCATTCACCCATTCAATCGCCCATCATCCACCTTTTCACTCACCCATCCATTCATCATTTCACTCATCTATCCAGCCATCCGTCCAGTCATCCCTTCACTTACTTACTCATCTTTTCACATTTATTATGAGACCCATCAAGAACTCCACCCTCGCTGTAGTTCCTAAAGCAAGGGGTGGGGCAGGGTTCACTATGCCCCTGCACATAGGCAATCTGAAAAAGTGGAAGGCATGAGTCATGCATGATGTACTGTGCCTGGACGTGGGGCGACTGTGACATGGTGTTGTTTCTAGAGCTTTAAGTGGGATGTAATAACTAGGGGGGGGTCTCTCCAAAAGGGTGTTTAATGTAATAAAATGTGTGGCTTAAAACACATAAGCTAAACATCTGTGCTTAATATAATGTGCTGCCAGACTGTTGTTTTTGTTGCTTCTGTCATTACATCCAGATATATAATACAACAAGTACCGTTACACTTAGAACAAGTAACATTACACCTACAACAAACCAGAACAATTGGCTTTGTCAGTGGTTGTTAGTTGCATGAAATAAAACAGCAGCATGTCAAATAAGAAGGAAATGGAGGTGCTAAAGAGCAGGTCGTCCTCCTAAAGAGACATATGTAGAAAAAGAAACCAATATCTGGGTTCAGGGACCTGTCTTGTGTAGTGGCTACCTTCAAATAATGTATTAGTGTAGCTTTTAAAGAAAGAAAAAATGTTCTTTCTTGTCACTCACCGGAGTTTCCTCACGGTGACATGCTTCATCATTGGGGTCATCCCAGTTCTCTACGAAAAGGGGCGTGCTACGACTTGCGAACTACGTAGGAGCACTGGTAAAGTGAAGGACTATGTGTGGTGTGGAGAGAGTGGAGTGGATGTGTGTGTATACTGAACCCACCTACATAACTGGTTGGTACACAGTATAAACCCCACTTTTAACATACCGGTCTAGTAGCAGAATAAAACATTGAGGCCCACTAGCACGGTATTTTTAACACTCACACACACATCCACTCCACTCTCTCCACACCACACATAGTCCTTCACTTTAACAGTGCTCCTACGTAGTTCGCAAGTCGTAGCACACCCCTTTTCGTAGAGAACTGGGATGACCCCAATGATGAAGCATGTCACCGTGAGGAAACTCCGGTGAGTGACAAGAAAGAACATTTTTTCTTTCTTTAAAAGCTACACTAATACATTATTTGAAGGTAGCCACTACACAAGACAGGTCCCTGAACCCAGATATTGGTTTCTTTTTCTACATAAAACAGCAGCAACCATGGCTGCTATATGCTGTTTCTGCTCAAGGAGACACCGACATGCTGTGCCCGCTCAGGGAGACCCCCACATGCTGTGCCCTCTCAGGGAGACCCCCCACATGCTGTGCCCTCTCAGGGAGACCCCCCACATGCTGTGCCAATTCAGGGAGATCCCCAGATGCTGTGTCCGCTCTGGAAGACCCCCACATGCTATCCCCGCTCAGGGAGATCCCCCAGATGCTGTGCCCGCTCAGGGAGACCCCCACATGCTGTGCACGCTCAGGGAGACCTCCACATGCTGTGCCCGCTCAGGGAGACCTCCACATGCTGTGACCGCTCAGGGAGACCCCCATATGCTGAGCCTGCTCAGGGAGACCCCCCACATGCTGTGCCCACTCAGGCAGACCCCCACATGCTGTGTCTGCTCAGGGAGACCCCACATTCTGTGTCTGCTCAGGGAGACCCCCACATGCTGTGTCTGCTCAGGGAGACCCCCACATGCTGTGTCCGCTCAGGGAGACCGCCACAAGCTGTGCCCGCACAGGGAGACCGCCACAAGCTGTTCCTGCATAGGGAGACAACCCCACATGCTGTGCCCACTCAGGGAGACCCACACATGCTGTGTCCGGTCAGGAAGACCCCCACATGCTGTGTCCGCTAAGGGAGATCCCCACATGCTGCACCCACTCAGGGAGACCCACCACATGCTGTGCCCACTCTGGGAGACCCCCCCCATATGCTGTGCCTGTTCAGAGGGACCCACCACATGCTGTGCTGCTCAGGGAGACGCCCACATGCTGTGCTCGCTCAGGGAGACCCCCCACATGCTGTGCCTGCTCATGGAGACCCCCACATGCTGTGCCTGCTCAGAGAGACCCCCCCACATGGTGTGTCCACTCAGGGAGACTCCACATGCTGTGTTCGCTCAGGGAGACCCCCACATGCTGCGCCCACTAAGGGGGACCCCCACATGCTGAACCCACTCAGGGAGACCCACCACATGCTGTGTCCACTCAGGGAGACCCTCACATGCTGTGCCCACTCTGGGAGACCCCCCATATGCTGTGCCTGTTCAGAGGGACCCCCCACATGCTGTGCCTGCTCAGGGAGACGCCCACATGCTGTGCCTTCTCAGGGAGACCCCCCACATGCTGTGCCTGCTTTAGGGAGACCCCCCACATGCTGTGCCCTCTCAGGGGGACACCCCACATGCTGCACCCACTCAGTGAGACCCCCCACATGCTGTGCCCACTCAGGGAGACCCCCCACATGCTGCACCCGCTCAGTGAGACCCCCCCCCCACATGCTGTGCCCGCTCAGGGAGACCCACACATGCTGTGCCCGATCAGAGAGACCAACCACATGCCGTGCCCACTCAGGGAGACCCCCCACATGCCGTGCCCACTTGAGAAAACCCCCACATGCTGTGCCCACTCAAGGTAACCCCCACATGCCGTGCCCAACCAAGGAAACCCCCACATTCTGAACCCACTCAGGGAGACCGCCATATGCTGTGCCCACTCAGGGAGACCCCCACATGCTGTGCCCACTCATGGAGACACCCTACATGCCATGCCCACTCAGGGAGACCCCCGCATGCTGTGCCCGCTCAGGGAGACCCCACACATGCCGTGCCCACTCAGGGAGACCCCCGTATGCTGTGCCCGCTCAGGGAGACCCCACACATGCTGTGTCCGCTCAGGGAGACCCCCCACATGCCGTGCCTAATCAAGGAAACCCCCACATGCTGAGCTCCCTCAGGGAGATCCCCCACATGCTGTGCCCCCTCAGGGAGACCCCTCACATGCTTCACCCGTTCAGTGAGACCCCCCACAAGCTGTCCCCACTCAGGGAGACCCCCCACATGCTGTGCCCAAACAAGGAAACCCCCACATTCTGAACCCACTCAGGGAAACCCCCATATGCTGTGCCCACTCAGGGAGACCCCCACTTGCTGCGCCCACTCAGGGAGACCCCCATATGCTGTGCCTGCTCAGGGAGACACCCTACATGCAATGCCCACTCAGGGAGACCCCCGCATGCTGTGCCCGCTCAGGGAGACCCCACACATGCCGTGCCCACTCAGGGAGACCCCCGCATGCTGTGCCCGCTCAGGGAGACCCCCCACATGCTGTGCCCGCTCAGGGAGACCCCCACATGCTGTGCCTGCTCAGGGAGACCCCCCACATGCCGTGCCTAATCAAGGAAACCCCCACATGCTGAGCTCCCTCAGGGAGACCCGCCACATGCTGTGCCCCCTCAGGGAGACCCCTCACATGCTTCACCCGGTCAGTGAGACCCCCACATGCTGTGCCCACTCAGGGAGACCCCCCACATGCTGCACCCACTCAGTGAGACCCCCCGACATGCTGTGCCTGCTCAGGGAGACCCCCACATGCTGTGCCCGATCAGGGAGACCAAACACATGCCGTGCCTGTTCAGGGAGACCCTGCACATGCCGTGCCCACTCAGGGAGACCCCCCACAGGCCGTGCCCACTCAGGGGGACCCCCACATGCTGTGCACAATCAAGGAAACCCCCACATGCCGTGCCCACTCAGGGAGACCCCCACATGCTGTTCCCGCTCAAGGAGAACCTTTGCCTGCTCCCTTTGGCCCGTTGTCCTACTGCACAACACAAGGAGTCAGCCATGATGAGCTCTGACCTTTCCTTCTAGGCTGCAGCAACCTGTAGGGTCAAGGGCCAAAGTTTAAGCCAGCCCAGGCAAATGTAATTCTACCTACAGCTCACAAAAATGGCCCCACAAGCTGGCCAAGGCCTTAGGCCCTCCGGCAATCGCCGATTGCCTGCCCTGTCAATCCAATGGTGTATCTGTGACATAGGAGTCACATTGCATCTACACTTGTAGACATTATAGGTTAAAAGTGAACGGTCAGGAGAAACACTAGGTCAGAATATGAAACAAAGGCAGTGATTGTGGTTGTTGGTACTGCCCTGTCAATCCAATGGTGTATCTGTGACATAGGAGTCACATTGCATCTACACTTGTAGACATTATAGGTTAAAAGTGAACGGTCGGGAGAAACACTAGGTCAGAATATGAAACAAAGGCAGTGATTGTGGTTGTTGGTACTGTCAAGACTTTAGTACTTCCCAGAGGAGCCCTTCCTTGCGAAGTAAGAATAGAATAACAACAGATTGAGGAAAATAGACAATAAGGATCAAAACCCAGGTTCATGTTGGGAAATAAAACGTATTTTGGGGACGCGCAAGCTGAGAGGAGAGGGGGACTTCACCTCCCATGGGACTTTGCTGCAGGGACTGGGGCTCGTGAGTTGTTGAGCGGCGCCACCCTTGTGATACCTAGTATAAAGCGCTTGGACCCCAGCGCCACATGGGACGCGCAGGGATCGTGGCCGGGCTAAGTTCGGGCCACCCCTCTCAGACCCTGAACTCACCCGTATAAGCCAGTACATGTACTCACTTGTTTTGTTCTAATGACATACCGTTATTCCAAGAAGGAGAAGGACCAAACACCAGGGGCACAGGAGACACTACATTTCAGGGTGTGGGAGGGCAATGACAACCTTGTGGAATTTCCACTGACCCGATCTATACAAATTGCCCATTGCCTGTGACTCTACGCCCGTTAACGGAATGCAATTGCAAAGTTTTTAAGTGAAATATTGAGAAAGGCAGGCATGTAATCACAGTTTGCAAGTATGTTTTATTGTTATTTACATTCACATGTGAAGGGGTCGCATATTAGGGGGTCTATATCACGCTAGATCAGAAGTTAGGTACCACCACAAGACTTTATTTGCCTCTTTACAAGTCAAAACATAGAGAATACGTCCGTTCAGAGTCCGGTTTTACTTTCTATCCAGAATCCGGCTGTGTTTCTTATTGTCCACTGGTGTCCAAGGGAAGGGGGGCTTGTATCATCGTTCTTTCTTGCAAGGTGCCCACCGCTCCAGTACAGGGGAGAGGCCAAGTCCAAACAAGACAACAAAAACAAATAAAAAATACGAAGTATAAATAATGGGGAATCAGCTTTCTTTGTATTAAGGGCAACGGGGAGTGAGGGAAGAATCACCGCAAAACTGCCGAGCCCCAAGTGAGTCCGGTTGTGACCTCCCTCGCGTTTCCTAGCCACCCTCCTCCTGAAGGGCGGCGGGCGAAACGCGGCCTCGAAGGCCTCCTGGCTGGACGTCTTTCTCTCCGGCCATGCTTTTCTTCTCCTCCTCTCTCCGTTCATCGCTGCTCGCCAAGTTTCCCACTTCCGACGCTCTCTTCTCCTGAGACGCTGCGTTCTCGTCCAAGCCTGGCGCCGCCTTTCTTGTTTCCTTATCTTCGCCGGGTTTGCGCCCGAAGGAAAACGTCATGGCCACGCCTCCGCGGATTCCTCTGAGGGCTCTCCTTTAAAGGGCTCTGGTCCGGCCTGCAGGGAAGGCAATAGAATGCAGTTATTAAAGTCTTTTTTTTAATTTTTTTTTATTTCAAAAGTTTTTATTATTATTAAAAGTTGTACAGATATAATAAAGATACAGTACCGTCGTAATGCAGGGACACATACAGACGAGGTGCTGGTATATTGTGGTGAAACAAACGGCGTTAGGTTTTGTTATTGCTGTTGATATACGACTTATCTGTAGGCCCTTAGAATGAAGGAAAGAAGACTAAAGAGAAGAAAAGGAGAGGGGGGGTTGTTATTTCTGACCTTGGCTGGTTAATCCTTTCGGTGTTTGGCCAAACTGTCCCTCTAGGGAGGTTTGTGCCATCCTAAATGTGCATCTAAGGTGCTCCACATCTCATTTCTAGCTGTGTGGTTAGTTGTATGTTTTGCTGTGATGTTGTCTGCGCCTCGCAGGAAGGTCACCCAGTTTATCCATCTCTTAAAGCTTGCTTTACTCGTACATTTCCAGTTCGCTAGGATTGTTTTCACAGCAGCTGTGAGTAGGAGATCTACTAGTTCTCGATCATCACTGGATTCTAGGTCTGGGGCCATGAATGCAGTGGCGATTCCGTCCAGACCTTGTTGTATGGTTCCCCCCACTACTGTATTGATGAAGTTGTTGACTTTCCCCCAAAAGAGCCTGACCTTGGGGCACTCGTAGATGATGTGGGCTAGGTCCCCCTTTGCTTTATGGCAGTTCCTACATGTGTCATTCTCTGTGGCGCCTACTGTGGCTAGACGGTCCGGCATCCAGGACATTCTGTGCAGTGGCCAGTACTTTGGTTGCGCTAGTTGGAGGGAGACTTTATTCTTAGAGGCTGAGACCCATAGCTGTGACTTCTCATCTTCGCTAAAGTGCCTGTTGTGCAATGATTCCCAGAACGACATTGTTCTGGCGTTCAGTATTGATGTCTGTGGACTTAAGAGTTTGTATAGGTGAGCTGTTTGATGTCCTGTCTTGTTTAGATTGTGCATATACTCTATGATGGACTGGGTTTCTCTGGTGAGGTTCGCTTTAGTTACGGCAGTTCTGATTTTCAAGAATTCATAGAATTCAATGTTGGGTAAGTTGAGTATCTTTTTCAGTGTTTCAAATGTGAGTGGTGTGCCCTCCTTCTCTAGCTGAGCGGGTGTGGTGATTCCTCTTCCGTACCACTCCTTGTTTGTGAGCGTTCGGCCTCTATACGTTATTTTTGTGTTGAACCAGATTGACTCCCAGCTCGACCTCCTGATACTGTGTTCCATTTTCCTATCTACCTTCATGAGTGCTACCTTGGTGTTTTTGAGTACTGTGTTTGTCGCTTCGGGGTGCTTGTTGGCTGTGAGTATGGCCACCGGGTCGGCCCCTCCAAGTATGTCCCTTTCCAACTCGAAAATTGCAAAAAACACAGTTGATGGACAGAATGTAGAACAATGTCATACATTCACCCCAGTACAAGGATCTGGGCCTAAATCCATCGTTTTTTTGCACTCCACACCACCCTGGGTTAGACACTGGCTATATGCAAATCAGCTCTGACCCTGTGCCTCATGGGAACAGTCCAGTCCGAACTACCAAGCCATGTCTTTCCCAGACCGGAATCAAGCATCCAAGGACCGGTTTCTGGCTATCAGCCTTCATTCAGCCTGGATAGCTTGACTCCAGTGGTGTGGAGAGCCTGGGACTCACGTCTGAGCATACCCAGCCCACTCGGGGTGAAAATTGCAAAAAACACAGTTGATGGACAGAATGTAGAACAATGTCATACATTCACCCCAGTACAAGGATCTGGGCCTAAATCCATCGTTTTTTTGCACTCCACACCACCCTGGGTTAGACACTGGCTATATGCAAATCAGCTCTGACCCTGTGCCTCATGGGAACAGTCCAGTCCGAACTACCAAGCCATGTCTTTCCCAGACCGGAATCAAGCATCCAAGGACCGGTTTCTGGCTATCAGCCTTCATTCAGCCTGGATAGCTTGACTCCAGTGGTGTGGAGAGCCTGGGACTCACGTCTGAGCATACCCAGCCCACTCGGGGTGAAAATTGCAAAAAACACCGTTGATGGACAGAATGTAGAACAATGTCATACATTCACCCCAGTACAAGGATCTGGGCCTAAATCCATCGTTTTTTTGCACTCCACACCACCCTGGGTTAGACACTGGCTGTAGGAGAGTAGGGTCTGCTATCCTATGGTCACCCCAATTTTTGCTTTTTGCTTCACTGGTTTTCGACTTACTGAGGCTGTGGGCCTGCTAATCAGACCCCCAGCCTGCTGTTCTCTCTCTAAATTTATAATACATGTGCTATAGGTACATACCACAATTGGAAATGGACTCCTTGTCAGCCCCTGTACCATGCACTATAGGTGCCCAGGGCATAGGTGCCACCAAGGCCTACCAGGGGCTGAAGCATAGCTTTTGCCACCCCTGGCTGGTTCTTAAATTGACACAACTGGCTGATCACTCAGCTGGGGCAAGTGGGTGTAATCACCCCTTGCTTAGATATAGTATACCTATATCTAAACCTATATCTGGACACATATATAGCCTGTAAGCCACTCCTATGGAAGGCCTCATCAATCCTGGAGGCAGAGTGCGTGGTTTTATGTGAGATGGTGCTCTGGCATGAGCTGAGCCTGTCTGCAGCTGTCGGGAACAACTCCCTAAGCTGATCCGGGATAATGCCATACCATATACTCTTAAGCGCATTATAATCCTCGCGGTTATATAGCAACTTTGGTTTGGCTTTATCAAAACATGTCGTGTAAGGTGTCATACGAATTGGAATACTATCCCCTCGCCAGTTCTGGCGACGGGGATAGCATTCCACCCTTCTAGAGGGAGAAGACATGTTACTTTACTGAAACGCGGTTGATTTAAAATGAGCCTCAGATCCACAAAATGGATGCCCCTGCCACAGACACGGGTCTGACCTCCTGCTGCTGACCGAAACCCGGCAGAGGAGGCCTGGACAAAGAGTTTCCTGTCACAGGGCGGTGTCAAACCACCCCAGACAGGAGATAGTGGATTGGAGTAGGGAGGTTTCAATGAAACCAGACACTGCCTGGGGAGCACAAGGCTGCCCCTTGCAGGATCCGGCCAAACCGGTTCTGGGGCCTCCCAGCCCCTGTCCCAGCGCGGCCAGGATCAAAGGAGAGGGGTGTAACCACCCCCTTCCTGGGTCCCACCCATAGGAGGGGACCTAGCAGGATGTCCAACCCCCTAGATTCGAATGAGAGGGGGAGCAGTCCCAACGGACCTCAGATCATCCTGAAGAAACATAAGAAACGAAATCTGGACCCTTCGACTTTCTACACGACGTGAGAAGACTGAAGAATCTCCCTTGTGGTCAAGGAGTGACCACCCTGTGCAAACAGGCACCATCCAGCCCTCGACCCTTGCTTTGTTGCAGTTCCCGCCGGAACTCGAGCGACAGAGATCGACGAGATCAAGCTTGCCTGCCTTCTACCTGCCCGATCCACAGTCCCTGCAGAGCTGAGACCCGTGGAGGCGACCGGAAGCGTGGGGCACGCCATCTTGAAAAGGTCACGAGACGCTGACCGTGCGGCCCACGAGTGACCCTCGAAGCTGTACACCGGGGTTTGAGAAGCCCCAGCCCCGAGCTCCACTTGCACCAAAGCTCACCCCTCCACACTCACCGAGTGCTGCGTGGGGCCCTTCTGCTTGTGTGCGCTCGACGCGTTGGCCCGGTCCCTTGCCAGCTGGCTTGTGGCCCCTGTGCCGACGAACTTCGAAATACGACTTGCTTTTCTGGTTGCTCCAGATCTGCACCAGCTCCTGTAAAAAGTAGCACCCACTCTGACCCTCCTGGTTCGAGTGATAAGCAATCTCCCGGTTCCGCGTGGATTGCTTTTGCCAAGTGCTGTTTGCTACAATCTTCAAGCCGACGGTGCTGACGGCGAGAGCCTACGGGGGACAGATCGTGACCTGCTCCTGGACGTCGCAGATGCCCCAGAGCCCACGTGACAGCGGAGAGAAGCCTATCGACAACCGCCTGATTGCGCCCGACATTGCCTGGTTCCGTCCTGGTTCCACCCTGGTCACTGCTGAGTGACCCAGACTCTGTCCCCTCTGCTTTCAGGTACTTTTCTACATCGATCCACCCTTGGATCGCACCGGACACTTCTGCTTCACAGCGCCTGCAGCTGCACCAGCTCCAAGCACCCAGAACCTGCGTGACAGAACCCGACGCACCCACGGCCTGTGGGTGAGGTAACTTTGCAACGCCGGTGTCCTAACACTGGTACACACCTCTAGGGTCTGTGTCTAAAGTTTTGTGTTCCTAGGTTCAGCGGAAGTATCATTTAATTCACTTAATACAACTTTTACGCACCATTGACAGTGCATTGGTGCGCGCCGCACTTTCCGTGCTGCACCCGTCTCCTGTGGGCTACTCCCGACTTCTTCATTGCTTGTCCTGACTGCTCCCAGCGAATCTCTAGGCCCTAGGCCTAACCATTGCTCGTAAAGTGTTCCTTATACCACTTTTTTGATATATGGTCTGAGTGGCCCCCCGCCCTCAGCCATAATTGTGCCAACTTTATATGTGTAACAGTGCTTTTGATTTAACGCTTGTGCCCCTTTCCTCATAAAGAGTACTGGGGAGTAATTTAGAAATAAATACATATATTTTTACAATATATACTTGTGTGGTGTCCTTTCATTTGATTACAGGATTGTATGTGGTAAAACAAGCTCGCTTAACACGACCTCTTAAGTTAAGCCTTTAAGGCTGCTTAGTCCATGCTACCATTAGGATAGCTTGTCTACAAGGTTGACTTACAACCTGACATCTTTGGGGTTTGTTTGGACTGATACCAAGTGGTTCCAGAATCGGAAACACTACATATCAGGCCAACTTCTCACATTGGTGTGCAGCGGTGCGGATTTGAGCTTGCTGTTTGTTTTACCATTGCAATCTTTATCAAATTGAAAGATCACATCAAGTACCTCTAGGTACATATAAATCAAAAGCTTAGCATATTAAGTTCTACTGAACTTAGTAGTTGTAGATTAAAGGGATTAGCACACCCTGACTACAACTCACTAGCAAGGTACAGTAGGAAACCACTTAGTGTAGGTAAGTGCACCACTTACACCTCACTAGCAGTCATGTCTGATGCAGATAGAGCCTCAGGCTCTGCTCCTGTAGAAGTTGATCCTATAGGGACAACATCCAGATATGACAACCTTAGCCACAAAGACCTGGGTGCCTTGTGCACAGCCAGGGGGCTAAAAAAGGGCAGAGGCCCTACCATTCCTTCCCTAATAGCTCTCCTAGAAAAGGATGACCTAGATAAGGTGAGTCAGGCTCCCTTAGAATCAGGTGAAGGGATACACTCCCCTGAGAATGAGGATCTTCCAGATGATGATGTAGTGGAGGAGGAGGAAGAAGAAGACTCTGATTTAGAAGAGCCTGAAGATCAGGATCAGGTGGGAAACCAGGTACAGGTTGCCAGCCTTAACCAGGCCAACTTGGACCTACATGGGAATGAAGGTGGCCAGCACCACCCCAGATCTCATAACATAATTCTCCCAGGTAATAGAAGGGAGAGATCTCTATCAAGGGACTCTCACCTTTCTAGTGCCTCAAGAGAATCTCAAAGAGGAATGACTTCCTCCCAGAGAAAAGAGCATAGGGCCAGAATGAGGGCTGTCCAAATCCAGATAGAGAGGGAAGAGGTAGCCCTGGCTCAAGCTAAGCTTACCTTGGAACAAGCTAAACTTACCTTGGCAAGGGAGAAAAAAATAAGTGGCTTAGATGCCACTGGTGGCAGCAAAATTCCTAAAGAAAAAGACAGGGCCTATGACAATAGAAACCTGACAAAAATTGTGCCCCCTACAAGGAAGGGGATGATATCCACAAATGGATGACTGCTCTTGAGAGGGCCTGCATGGTACAGCAGGTCCCTGAGGATCAGTGGGCAGCAATTTTATGGTACTCCTTTTCTGAGAAAGGGAGGGACAGGCTCCTCACTGTTAGACCTGAGGATGCCAAAAACTACTCTGTTCTGAAGAGTGCTCTTATTGAAGGGTTTGGCCTAACCACTGAGCAATACAGGTTGTTGTTCAGAGACACCCAAAAAGCACAGACTCAGGACTGGACTGATTTTGTAGATTGTGCCACTAAGGCTCTGGAGGGTTGGCTGCAGGGAAGTAAAGTTTCAGACTATACAGGATTGTACAATCTTATGATGAGAGAACAGATCCTTAATAACTGTCAGAACCAGCTGTTGCATCAATACCTTGTTGACTCTGATTTGACCTCTCCCCAAGAATTGGGAAAGAAGGCAGACAAATGGGTCAGAACAAGGATTAAGCAGAAAAACCAGAACCAAGGTGACCAGAAGAAAACAGACCAGAAGGGTGGGAATCAGAAAGATAAAGAAAAGGACCAGAAGTCTTCAGGCCCCCAAACTAGCAATAAGGAGGGGGGTTCCCAAAATGGAAACAAGAAAAAGAAGAACGATGGCCCAAAGAAACCTTGGTGTAATACCTGCAAATCAGTTTCACACTGGGGCAGTGAATGCACTAAGAAAAATCCAGTCCCCACCACTGCAGCTCCTAAAGCAACTGCACCCCCTAGTACAGTCAGCAGTGGTGGTACACAGCCAAAGGGTTTAGTAGGGTTGACCCTGGGTACTGAGGTGGAATCTGGCCTAGTCAGAATCCCCACACAGGCAGTTCTCCTATATGATGTGGACATATCTTTGCCCACTGCAGTAAGCCCCAGTAACCTGGGCAAATATAGGCAGACTCCCTTAATTAATGAGAAACTGGCTCAGGCCTACAGGGACACTTGTGCCAGTGTCACAATGGTGGCACCTGGCTTTGTGGACCCTGGACAAATTGTACTAGGTGAAAGTTACCTAGTGACCAATGCAAGCAACTCCACTACTTCCCATAGTGTGGCTGTTGTGAACTTCTCCTGGGGAGGGGTAGATGGCCTAAAGAAAGTTGTTGTGAGTGCAGACCTCCCAGTAGACTGTCTGTTAGGCAATGATCTTGAAAGCTCAGTTTGGTCAGAAGTGGAGTACAGGACTCATGCAGAAATGCTAGGGATTTCAGCTCATGTCCTTGCAGTGACAAGGTCTCAGGCTAAGAAGTGCCTTCCTGAACCAGTGGTGGATCTTGAAACAATAGACCAACCACAACCCAAGAGGAGGAGCAAGAGGGTTAAGGCTGTGCCTTCCCACTTGCCCCAGGTTGAGGATCAGGTTTCACAGGAAACTGATTCTGCAGTCCAAGAGGAGACTGTCTCAGAGGAGCTTGAACCTGATCAGGTTGAGTTTCTGGGGACAGGGGGACCCTCAAGGGCAGACCTGGGGCAGGCCCAATTAGATTGCCCTTCACTTGAACCCCTCAGACAGCAAGCTGCTGCTGAGGCTGCAGGGAATGCTCAAGGTACCCATAAAGTGTATTGGGATGAAGGACTCCTTTATTCAGAGGCTAGAGACCCCAAGCCTGGCACAACCAGGAGGTTGGTTATACCTTTGAAGTTTAGGGGCTTCCTTCTTACCTTGGCCCATGATATTCCCCTTGCAGGACACTTAGGCCAGAATAAGACTTGGGACAGGCTTGTTCCACACTTTCACTGGCCTCACATGTCAGAAAATGTCAAGGAGTTTTGTCGCTCCTGTGTCACTTGCCAAGCCAGTGGTAAGTCAGGTGGCACAACAAAGGCCCCCCTGATACCACTACCTGTGGTGGGGGTACCCTTTGAAAGAGTTGGAATAGACATTGTGGGTCCCATGGATCCTCAAACAGCATCTGGGCACAGATTTATACTGGTGGTAGTGGATCATGCCACCAGGTACCCAGAAGCAATTCCCCTGAGGACCACCACAGCTCCTGTGGTGGCAAAAGCCCTCATTGCAGTTTTCTCAAGAGTGGGCTTTCCAAAGGAGGTTCTTTCAGACAGAGGTACCAACTTCATGTCTGGATACTTAAAAGCAATGTGGAAAGAGTGTGGAGTAAACTATAAGTTTACCACACCCTACCATCCACAGTGCAATGGGCTTGTGGAAAGGTTCAACAAGACCCTAAAGGGAATGATAAAAGGGTTACCAGAGAAGCTTAGGCGGAAATGGGACATCCTTTTACCCTGCTTGCTCTTTGCTTACAGAGAGGTCCCACAGAAGGGGGTTGGCTACAGCCCTTTTGAACTTTTGTTTGGCCACCCTGTAAGAGGTCCATTGAGTTTGGTGAAGGAAGGATGGGAGTTACCTCTCAAAAAGCCTAAACTAGACATTGTGGACTATGTACTTGGTCTCCGCTCCAGGATGGCTGAATACATGGAGAGAGCATCCAAAAACCTTGAGGCAAGTCAGGAATTACAGAAAGCCTGGCATGACCAAAAGGCTGTTCTGGTTGAGTACCAGCCAGGGCAGAAGGTGTGGGTGTTGGACCCAGTGGGGCCAGCAGCTCTCCAGGACCAATGGACTGGACCCTACCCTATCATTGAAAAGAAGGGAGAAGTCACCTACTTGGTTGACTTTGGCACCCCTAGGAGCCCCCACAGGGTGCTCCATGTCAATCGTTTGAAAGCATTTGTTGACAGGGAGGACATGAGTCTCCTCATGGCCACAGATGGGGAACAGGAGGAAGAGAGTGACCCTCTCCCAGACCTGCTTTCCCAGAACCCTGATGATGGTTCAGTTGATGGAGTAGCCTTGGCAGGCAGCCTCACTGAGCAGCAACAGGTGGACTGCAGACAGGTGTTGCAGGCCCACAGACAATTGTTTTCACTCACACCCAGTCAGACTAACTGGTGCACCCATGAGGTGGATACTGGTGACAATCTGCCTGTGAAGAATAAGATCTACAGGCAACCTGACCATGTCAGGGATTGTATAAAGGCTGAGGTGCAAAAGATGTTGGAGCTTGGAGTGATTGAGCCATCAGAGAGCCCATGGGCTAGCCCAGTGGTCCTTGTGCCAAAACCTCATACCAAAGATGGAAAGAGAGAAATGAGGTTTTGTGTGGACTACAGAGGTCTCAATGCTGTCACTAGGACAGATGCTCATCCCATTCCAAGAGCAGATGAGCTCATTGATAAATTGGCTTCTGCCAAGTTTCTGAGCACATTTGATTTGACAGCTGGCTACTGGCAAATCAGACTAGCTGAGGAGTCAAAAGCCAAAACAGCATTCTCTACCCCTAGTGGGCATTATCAGTTTGTGGTAATGCCCTTTGGTTTGAAGACTGCACCTGCCACTTTCCAAAGGTTGGTGAACCAAGTCCTTGCTGGGTTGGAAGACTTTTGCGCAGCATATCTAGATGATATTGCTGTCTTTAGCTCCACCTGGGAGGATCACCTGATCCACCTGAAGAAGGTTCTGGAGGCCCTGCAAAAGGCAGGCCTGACTATCAAGGCTACTAAGTGCCAGATAGGGCAGAGCAAGGTTGTGTACTTGGGCCACCTAGTAGGTGGGGGTCAAGTTCAACCACTGGAGAGCAAGATCCAGACCATACAGGACTGGACTCCTCCAACTACCCAGACACAAGTCAGAGCCTTCTTGGGCCTGACTGGGTACTACAGAAAATTTGTAAAGAACTATGGGTCCATTGTGACACCCTTGAATGACTTGACATCCAAGAAGATGCCCAAAAAGGTTCAGTGGACAGTTAGCTGTCAAAAGGCATTTGATGACCTGAAGAAGGCCATGTGCTCTGCACCTATCCTGAAGAGTCCTGACTACTCCAAACAGTTCATTGTACAGACAGATGCTTCTGAGTTGGGGGTGGGAGCTGTGCTTTCACAACTTAATCAAGATGGTCAAGACCAGCCCATTGCTTTTATTAGCAGAAGGCTGACCCCCAGGGAGAAACGTTGGTCAGCTATTGAGAGGGAGGCCTTTGCTGTGGTTTGGGCCCTGAAGAAGTTGAGGCCATACTTGTTTGGTACTCACTTCCTAATTCAGACAGACCATAAGCCCCTCTTGTGGCTAAATCAGATGAAGGGTGAAAATCCCAAACTGCTCAGGTGGTCCATTTCCCTACAGGGGATGGACTTTACAGTGGAGCACCGCCCAGGGACTGACCATGGTAATGCAGATGGTCTCTCCAGGTACTTCCACTTAGAACATGAAGACTTATCTGGTCAAGGTTAAGTTTAATGTCCCTGCGTTTGGGGGGGGATTATGTAGGAGAGTAGGGTCTGCTATCCTATGGTCACCCCAATTTTTGCTTTTTGCTTCACTGGTTTTCGACTTACTGAGGCTGTGGGCCTGCTAATCAGACCCCCAGCCTGCTGTTCTCTCTCTAAATTTATAATACATGTGCTATAGGTACATACCACAATTGGAAATGGACTCCTTGTCAGCCCCTGTACCATGCACTATAGGTGCCCAGGGCATAGGTGCCACCAAGGCCTACCAGGGGCTGAAGCATAGCTTTTGCCACCCCTGGCTGGTTCTTAAATTGACACAACTGGCTGATCACTCAGCTGGGGCAAGTGGGTGTAATCACCCCTTGCTTAGATATAGTATACCTATATCTAAACCTATATCTGGACACATATATAGCCTGTAAGCCACTCCTATGGAAGGCCTCATCAATCCTGGAGGCAGAGTGCGTGGTTTTATGTGAGATGGTGCTCTGGCATGAGCTGAGCCTGTCTGCAGCTGTCGGGAACAACTCCCTAAGCTGATCCGGGATAATGCCATACCATATACTCTTAAGCGCATTATAATCCTCGCGGTTATATAGCAACTTTGGTTTGGCTTTATCAAAACATGTCGTGTAAGGTGTCATACGAATTGGAATACTATCCCCTCGCCAGTTCTGGCGACGGGGATAGCATTCCACCCTTCTAGAGGGAGAAGACATGTTACTTTACTGAAACGCGGTTGATTTAAAATGAGCCTCAGATCCACAAAATGGATGCCCCTGCCACAGACACGGGTCTGACCTCCTGCTGCTGACCGAAACCCGGCAGAGGAGGCCTGGACAAAGAGTTTCCTGTCACAGGGCGGTGTCAAACCACCCCAGACAGGAGATAGTGGATTGGAGTAGGGAGGTTTCAATGAAACCAGACACTGCCTGGGGAGCACAAGGCTGCCCCTTGCAGGATCCGGCCAAACCGGTTCTGGGGCCTCCCAGCCCCTGTTCCAGCGCGGCCAGGATCAAAGGAGAGGGGTGTAACCACCCCCTTCCTGGGTCCCACCCATAGGAGGGGACCTAGCAGGATGTCCAACCCCCTAGATTCGAATAAGAGGGGGAGCAGTCCCAACGGACCTCAGATCATCCTGAAGAAACATAAGAAACGAAATCTGGACCCTTCGACTTTCTACACGACGTGAGAAGACTGAAGAATCTCCCTTGTGGTCAAGGAGTGACCACCCTGTGCAAACAGGCACCATCCAGCCCTCGACCCTTGCTTTGTTGCAGTTCCCGCCGGAACTCGAGCGACAGAGATCGACGAGATCAAGCTTGCCTGCCTTCTACCTGCCCGATCCACAGTCCCTGCAGAGCTGAGACCCGTGGAGGCGACCGGAAGCGTGGGGCACGCCATCTTGAAAAGGTCACGAGACGCTGACCGTGCGGCCCACGAGTGACCCTCGAAGCTGTACACCGGGGTTTGAGAAGCCCCAGCCCCGAGCTCCACTTGCACCAAAGCTCACCCCTCCACACTCACCGAGTGCTGCGTGGGGCCCTTCTGCTTGTGTGCGCTCGACGCGTTGGCCCGGTCCCTTGCCAGCTGGCTTGTGGCCCCTGTGCCGACGAACTTCGAAATACGACTTGCTTTTCTGGTTGCTCCAGATCTGCACCAGCTCCTGTAAAAAGGAGCACCCACTCTGACCCTCCTGGTTCGAGTGATAAGCAATCTCCCGGTTCCGCGTGGATTGCTTTTGCCAAGTGCTGTTTGCTACAATCTTCAAGCCGACGGTGCTGACGGCGAGAGCCTACGGGGGACAGATCGTGACCTGCTCCTGGACGTCGCAGATGCCCCAGAGCCCACGTGACAGCGGAGAGAAGCCTATCGACAACCGCCTGATTGCGCCCGACATTGCCTGGTTCCGTCCTGGTTCCACCCTGGTCACTGCTGAGTGACCCAGACTCTGTCCCCTCTGCTTTCAGGTACTTTTCTACATCGATCCACCCTTGGATCGCACCGGACACTTCTGCTTCACAGCGCCTGCAGCTGCACCAGCTCCAAGCACCCAGAACCTGCGTGACAGAACCCGACGCCACTTCGACCCTGTGCACCCACGGCCTGTGGGTGAGGTAACTTTGCAACGCCGGTGTCCTAACACTGGTACACACCTCTAGGGTCTGTGTCTAAAGTTTTGTGTTCCTAGGTTCAGGGGAAGTATCATTTAATTCACTTAATACAACTTTTACGCACCATTGACAGTGCATTGGTGCGCGCCGCACTTTCCGTGCTGCACCCGTCTCCTGTGGGCTACTCCCGACTTCTTCATTGCTTGTCCTGACTGCTCCCAGCGAATCTCTAGGCCCTAGGCCTAACCATTGCTCGTAAAGTGTTCCTTATACCACTTTTTTGATATATGGTCTGAGTGGCCCCCCGCCCTCAGCCATAATTGTGCCAACTTTATATGTGTAACAGTGCTTTTGATTTAACGCTTGTGCCCCTTTCCTCATAAAGAGTACTGGGGAGTAATTTAGAAATAAATACATATATTTTTACAATATATACTTGTGTGGTGTCCTTTCATTTGATTACAGGATTGTATGTGGTAAAACAAGCTCGCTTAACACGACCTCTTAAGTTAAGCCTTTAAGGCTGCTTAGTCCATGCTACCATTAGGATAGCTTGTCTACAAGGTTGACTTACAACCTGACATCTTTGGGGTTTGTTTGGACTGATACCAAGTGGTTCCAGAATTGGAAACACTACATATCAGGCCAACTTCTCACACTGGCTATATGCAAATCAGCTCTGACCCTGTGCCTCATGGGAACAGTCCAGTCCGAACTACCAAGCCATGTCTTTCCCAGACCGGAATCAAGCATCCAAGGACCGGTTTCTGGCTATCAGCCTTCATTCAGCCTGGATAGCTTGACTCCAGTGGTGTGGAGAGCCTGGGACTCACGTCTGAGCATACCCAGCCCACTCGGGGTGAAAATTGCAAAAAACACAGTTGATGGACAGAATGTAGAACAATGTCATACATTCACCCCAGTACAAGGATCTGGGCCTAAATCCATCGTTTTTTTGCACTCCACACCACCCTGGGTTAGACACTGCCTATATGCAAATCAGCTCTGACCCTGTGCCTCATGGGAACAGTCCAGTCCGAACTACCAAGCCATGTCTTTCCCAGACCGGAATCAAGCATCCAAGGACCGGTTTCTGGCTATCAGCCTTCATTCAGCCTGGATAGCTTGACTCCAGTGGTGTGGAGAGCCTGGGACTCACGTCTGAGCATACCCAGCCCACTCGGGGTGAAAATTGCAAAAAACACTGTTGATGGACAGAATGTAGAACAATGTCATACATTCACCCCAGTACAAGGATCTGGGCCTAAATCCATTGTTTGTTTGCACTCCACACCACCCTGGGTTAGACACTGGCTATATGCAAATCAGCTCTGACCCTGTGCCTCATGGGAACAGTCCAGTCCGAACTACCAAGCCATGTCTTTCCCAGACCTGAATCAAGCATCCAAGGACCGGTTTCTGGCTATCAGCCTTCATTCAGCCTGGATAGCTTGACTCCAGTGGTGTGGAGAGCCTGGGACTCACGTCTGAGCATACCCAGCCCACTCGGGGTGAAAATTGCAAAAAACACCGTTGATGGACAGAATGTAGAACAATGTCATACATTCACCCCAGTAAGGATCTGGGCCTAAATCCATCGTTTTTTTGCACTCCACACCACCCTGGGTTAGACACTGGCTATATGCAAATCAGCTCTGACCCTGTGCCTCATGGGAACAGTCCAGTCCGAACTACCAAGCCATGTCTTTCCCAGACCGGAATCAAGCATCCAAGGACCGGTTTCTGGCTATCAGCCTTCATTCAGCCTGGATAGCTTGACTCCAGTGGTGTGGAGAGCCTGGGACTCACGTCTGAGCATACCCAGCCCACTCGGGGTGAAAATTGCAAAAAACACCGTTGGTGGACAGAATGTAGAACAATGTCATACATTCACCCCAGTACAAGGATCTGGGCCTAAATCCATCGTTTTTTTGCACTCCACACCACCCTGGGTTAGACACTGGCTATATGCAAATCAGCTCTGACCCTGTGCCTCATGGGAAAAGTCCAGTCCGAACTACCAAGCCATGTCTTTCCCAGACCGGAATCAAGCATCCAAGGACCGGTTTCTGGCTATCAGCCTTCATTCAGCCTGGATAGCTTGACTCCAGTGGTGTGGAGAGCCTGGGACTCACGTCTGAGCATACCCAGCCCACTCGGGGTGAAAATTGCAAAAAACACAGTTGATGGACAGAATGTAGAACAATGTCATACATTCACCCCAGTACAAGGATCTGGGCCTAAATTCATCGTTTTTTTGCACTCCACACCACCCTGGGTTAGACACTGGCTATATGCAAATCAGCTCTGACCCTGTGCCTCATGGGAACAGTCCAGTCCGAACTACCAAGCCATGTCTTTCCCAGACCGGAATCAAGCATCCAAGGACCGGTTTCTGGCTATCAGCCTTCATTCAGCCTGGATAGCTTGACTCCAGTGGTGTGGAGAGCCTGGGACTCACGTCTGAGCATACCCAGCCCACTCGGGGTGAAAATTGCAAAAAACACCGTTGATGGACAGAATGTAGAACAATGTCATACATTCACCCCAGTACAAGGATCTGGGCCTAAATCCATCGTTTTTTTGCACTCCACACCACCCTGGGTTAGACACTGGCTATATGCAAATCAGCTCTGACCCTGTGCCTCATGGGAGCAGTCCAGTCCGAACTACCAAGCCATGTCTTTCCCAGACCGGAATCAAGCATCCAAGGACCGGTTTCTGGCTATCAGCCTTCATTCATCCTGGATAGCTTGACTCCAGTGGTGTGGAGAGCCTGGGACTCACGTCTGAGCATACCCAGCCCACTCGGGGTGAAAATTGCAAAAAACACCGTTGATGGACAGAATGTAGAACAATGTCATACATTCACCCCAGTACAAGGATCTGGGCCTAAATCCATCGTTTTTTTGCACTCCACACCACCCTGGGTTAGACACTGGCTATATGCAAATCAGCTCTGACCCTGTGCCTCATGGGAACAGTCCAGTCCGAACTACCAAGCCATGTCTTTCCCAGACCGGAATCAAGCATCCAAGGACCGGTTTCTGGCTATCAGCCTTCATTCAGCCTGGATAGCTTGACTCCAGTGGTGTGGAGAGCCTGGGACTCACGTCTGAGCATACCCAGCCCACTCGGGGTGAAAATTGCAAAAAACACCGTTGATGGACAGAATGTAGAACAATGTCATACATTCACCCCAGTACAAGGATCTGGGCCTAAATCCATCGTTTTTTTGCACTCCACACCACCCTGGGTTAGACACTGGCTATATGCAAATCAGCTCTGACCCTGTGCCTCATGGGAAAAGTCCAGTCCGAACTACCAAGCCATGTCTTTCCCAGACCGGAATCAAGCATCCAAGGACCGGTTTCTGGCTATCAGCCTTCATTCAGCCTGGATAGCTTGACTCCAGTGGTGTGGAGAGCCTGGGACTCACGTCTGAGCATACCCAGCCCACTCGGGGTGAAAATTGCAAAAAACACAGTTGATGGACAGAATGTAGAACAATGTCATACATTCACCCCAGTACAAGGATCTGGGCCTAAATTCATCGTTTTTTTGCACTCCACACCACCCTGGGTTAGACACTGGCTATATGCAAATCAGCTCTGACCCTGTGCCTCATGGGAACAGTCCAGTCCGAACTACCAAGCCATGTCTTTCCCAGACCGGAATCAAGCATCCAAGGACCGGTTTCTGGCTATCAGCCTTCATTCAGCCTGGATAGCTTGACTCCAGTGGTGTGGAGAGCCTGGGACTCACGTCTGAGCATACCCAGCCCACTCGGGGTGAAAATTGCAAAAAACACCGTTGATGGACAGAATGTAGAACAATGTCATACATTCACCCCAGTACAAGGATCTGGGCCTAAATCCATCGTTTTTTTGCACTCCACACCACCCTGGGTTAGACACTGGCTATATGCAAATCAGCTCTGACCCTGTGCCTCATGGGAGCAGTCCAGTCCGAACTACCAAGCCATGTCTTTCCCAGACCGGAATCAAGCATCCAAGGACCGGTTTCTGGCTATCAGCCTTCATTCATCCTGGATAGCTTGACTCCAGTGGTGTGGAGAGCCTGGGACTCACGTCTGAGCATACCCAGCCCACTCGGGGTGAAAATTGCAAAAAACACCGTTGATGGACAGAATGTAGAACAATGTCATACATTCACCCCAGTACAAGGATCTGGGCCTAAATCCATCGTTTTTTTGCACTCCACACCACCCTGGGTTAGACACTGGCTATATGCAAATCAGCTCTGACCCTGTGCCTCATGGGAACAGTCCAGTCCGAACTACCAAGCCATGTCTTTCCCAGACCGGAATCAAGCATCCAAGGACCGGTTTCTGGCTATCAGCCTTCATTCAGCCTGGATAGCTTGACTCCAGTGGTGTGGAGAGCCTGGGACTCACGTCTGAGCATACCCAGCCCACTCGGGGTGAAAATTGCAAAAAACACCGTTGATGGACAGAATGTAGAACAATGTCATACATTCACCCCAGTACAAGGATCTGGGCCTAAATCCATCGTTTTTTTGCACTCCACACCACCCTGGGTTAGACACTGTCTATATGCAAATCAGCTCTGACCCTGTGCCTCATGGGAACAGTCCAGTCCGAACTACCAAGCCATGTCTTTCCCAGGCTGGAATCAAGCATCCAAGGACCGGTTTCTGGCTATCAGCCTTCATTCAGCCTGGATAGCTTGACTCCAGTGGTGTGGAGAGCCTGGGACTCACGTCTGAGCATACCCAGCCCACTCGGGGTGAAAATTGCAAAAAACACCGTTGATGGACAGAATGTAGAACAATGTCATACATTCACCCCAGTACAAGGATCTGGGCCTAAATCCATCGTTTTTTTGCACTCCACACCACCCTGGGTTAGACACTGGCTATATGCAAATCAGCTCTGACCCTGTGCCTCATGGGAACAGTCCAGTCCGAACTACCAAGCCATGTCTTTCCCAGACCAGAATCAAGCATCCAAGGACCGGTTTCTGGCTATCAGCCTTCATTCAGCCTGGATAGCTTGACTCCAGTGGTGTGGAGAGCCTGGGACTCATGTCTGAGCATACCCAGCCCACTCGGGGTGAGAATTGCAAAAAACACCGTTGATGGACAGAATGTAGAACAATGTCATACATTCACCCCAGTACAAGGATCTGGGCCTAAATCCATCGTTTTTTTGCACTCCACACCACCCTGGGTTAGACACTGGCTATATGCAAATCAGCTCTGACCCTGTGCCTCATGGGAACACTCCAGTCCGAACTACCAAGCCATGTCTTTCCCAGACCGGAATCAAGCATCCAAGGACCGGTTTCTGGCTATCAGCCTTCATTCAGCCTGGATAGCTTGACTCCAGTGGTGTGGAGAGCCTGGGACTCACGTCTGAGCATACCCAGCCCACTCGGGGTGAAAATTGCAAAAAACACCGTTGATGGACAGAATGTAGAACAATGTCATACATTCACCCCAGTACAAGGATCTGGGCCTAAATCCATCGTTTTTTTGCACTCCACACCACCCTGGGTTAGACACTGTCTATATGCAAATCAGCTCTGACCCTGTGCCTCATGGGAACAGTCCAGTCCGAACTACCAAGCCATGTCTTTCCCAGGCTGGAATCAAGCATCCAAGGACCGGTTTCTGGCTATCAGCCTTCATTCAGCCTGGATAGCTTGACTCCAGTGGTGTGGAGAGCCTGGGACTCACGTCTGAGCATACCCAGCCCACTCGGGGTGAAAACTGCAAAAAACACCGTTGATGGACAGAATGTAGAACAATGTCATACATTCACCCCAGTACAAGGATCTGGGCCTAAATCCATCGTTTTTTTGCACTCCACACCACCCTGGGTTAGACACTGCCTATATGCAAATCAGCTCTGACCCTGTGCCTCATGGGAACAGTCCAGTCCGAACTACCAAGCCATGTCTTTCCCAGACCGGAATCAAGCATCCAAGGACCGGTTTCTGGCTATCAGCCTTCATTCAGCCTGGATAGCTTGACTCCAGTGGTGTGGAGAGCCTGGGACTCACGTCTGAGCATACCCAGCCCACTCGGGGTGAAAATTGCAAAAAACACAGTTGATGGACAGAATGTAGAACAATGTCATACATTCACCCCAGTACAAGGATCTGGGCCTAAATCCATCGTTTGTTTGCACTCCACACCACCCTGGGTTAGACACTGGCTATATGCAAATCAGCTCTGACCCTGTGCCTCATGGGAACAGTCCAGTCCGAACTACCAAGCCATGTCTTTCCCTGACCTGAATCAAGCATCCAAGGACCGGTTTCTGGCTATCAGCCTTCATTCAGCCTGGATAGCTTGACTCCAGTGGTGTGGAGAGCCTGGGACTCACGTCTGAGCATACCCAGCCCACTCGGGGTGAAAATTGCAAAAAACACCGTTGATGGACAGAATGTAGAACAATGTCATACATTCACCCCAGTACAAGGATCTGGGCCTAAATCCATCGTTTTTTTGCACTCCACACCACCCTGGGTTAGACACTGGCTATATGCAAATCAGCTCTGACCCTGTGCCTCATGGGAACAGTCCAGTCCGAACTACCAAGCCATGTCTTTCCCAGACCGGAATCAAGCATCCAAGGACCGGTTTCTGGCTATCAGCCTTCATTCAGCCTGGATAGCTTGACTCCAGTGGTGTGGAGAGCCTGGGACTCACGTCTGAGCATACCCAGCCCACTCGGGGTGAAAATTGCAAAAAACACAGTTGATGGACAGAATGTAGAACAATGTCATACATTCACCCCAGTACAAGGATCTGGGCCTAAATCCATCGTTTTTTTGCACTCCACACCACCCTGGGTTAGACACTGGCTATATGCAAATCAGCTCTGACCCTGTGCCTCATGGGAACAGTCCAGTCCGAACTACCAAGCCATGTCTTTCCCTGACCTGAATCAAGCATCCAAGGACCGGTTTCTGGCTATCAGCCTTAATTCAGCCTGGATAGCTTGACTCCAGTGGTGTGGAGAGCCTGGGACTCACGTCTGAGCATACCCAGCCCACTCGGGGTGAAAATTGCAAAAAACACTGTTGATGGACAGAATGTAGAACAATGTCATACATTCACCCCAGTACAAGGATCTGGGCCTAAATCCATCGTTTTTTTGCACTCCACACCACCCTGGGTTAGACACTGGCTATATGCAAATCCGCTCTGACCCTGTGCCTCATGGGAACAGTCCAGTCCGAACTACCAAGCCATGTCTTTCCCAGACCGGAATCAAGCATCCAAGGACCGGTTTCTGGCTATCAGCCTTCATTCAGCCTGGATAGCTTGACTCCAGTGGTGTGGAGAGCCTGGGACTCACGTCTGAGCATACCCAGCCCACTCGGGGTGAAAATTGCAAAAAACACCGTTGATGGACAGAATGTAGAACAATGTCATACATTCACCCCAGTACAAGGATCTGGGCCTAAATCCATCGTTTTTTTGCACTCCACACCACCCTGGGTTAGACACTGGCTATATGCAAATCAGCTCTGACCCTGTGCCTCATGGGAACAGTCCAGTCCGAACTACCAAGCCATGTCTTTCCCAGACCGGAATCAAGCATCCAAGGACCGGTTTCTGGCTATCAGCCTTCATTCAGCCAGGATAGCTTGACTCCAGTGGTGTGGAGAGCCTGGGACTCACGTCTGAGCATACCCAGCCCACTCGGGGTGAGAATTGCAAAAAACACAGTTGATGGACAGAATGTAGAACAATGTCATACATTCACCCCAGTACAAGGATCTGGGCCTAAATCCATCGTTTTTTTGCACTCCACACCACCCTGGGTTAGACACTGGCTATATGCAAATCAGCTCTGACCCTGTGCCTCATGGGAACAGTCCATTCCGAACTACCAAGCCATGTCTTTCCCAGACCGGAATCAAGCATCCAAGGACCGGTTTATGGCTATCAGCCTTCATTCAGCCAGGTTAGCTTGACTCCAGTGGTGTGGAGAGCCTGGGACTCACGTCTGAGCATACCCAGCCCACTCGGGGTGAAAATTGCAAGAAACACCGTTGATGGACAGAATGTAGAACAATGTCATACATTCACCCCAGTACAAGGATCTGGGCCTAAATCCATCGTTTTTTTGCACTCCACACCACCCTGGGTTACACACTGGCTATATGCAAATCAGCTCTGACCCTGTGCCTCATGGGAACAGTCCAGTCCGAACTACCAAGCCATGTCTTTCCCAGACCGGAATCAAGCATCCAAGGACCGGTTTCTGGCTATCAGCCTTCATTCAGCCTGGATAGCTTGACTCCAGTGGTGTGGAGAGCCTGGGACTCACGTCTGAGCATACCCAGCCCACTCGGGGTGAAAATTGCAAAAAACACCGTTGATGGACAGAATGTAGAACAATGTCATACATTCACCCCAGTACAAGGATCTGGGCCTAAATCCATCGTTTTTTTGCACTCCACACCACCCTGGGTTAGACACTGGCTATATGCAAATCAGCTCTGACCCTGTGCCTCATGGGAGCAGTCCAGTCCGAACTACCAAGCCATGTCTTTCCCAGACCGGAATCAAGCATCCAAGGACCGGTTTCTGGCTATCAGCCTTCATTCAGCCTGGATAGCTTGACTCCAGTGGTGTGGAGAGCCTGGGACTCACGTCTGAGCATACCCAGCCCACTTGGGGTGAAAATTGCAAAAAACACCGTTTATTTATTTATTTATTTATTTATTTTTACCATTTGTTGAGCGCGCTGTTACCGGGCGGTGTCCTGGCGCTGAAACGATACATTATCTCCAAGAGGCAAAGAAAGTTACTGGAGGTTAAAAAGCCATGTTTTGATATTTTTCCTGAAGGTCAGGAGATCATTGCTTTGTTTTAGGGCGAGAGGCAATTCATTCCAGATGTTAGATGCTCCGTGGAAGAAGCTACGGCCTCCCCAACGGGCTTTCCTAATACGGTTAGTCATGACCAGGCTTTTATTAGCAGATCTTAGTTGTCGCCCTGGTTTGTACAGTTGGAGGTGTTCTTGAAGGAAGGATGGACCTATTCCATTTACTGCCTTGAATACCATACAAAGAGCCTTAAACATTATACGTTTCCGTATTGGAAGCCAGTGTAGATTTTTTAATTCCTGAGCTACCGATGCAAACTTAGGTAGACCGGTAATCAGTCGGGCAGCAGCATTTTGTAGCGTTTGCAATTTGTTCAGAACTCCCTGCTGGGCCTCCAGATACATGCTATTGCAGTAGTCAAGGCGAGACAGCACAAGTGCTGTCACCACCGTTTTCCTGCTATCACTGGAGAGGAAAGGAAGAATTTTCCTAATAGTTTTTATTATCCAGTGAATGGAGGATGATAAGGCATTAGCCTGTGCTTTAAAGGAGAGTTGGGAGTCAATAATTACCCCCAGGTTTTTTACTGTAGTGGCTGGAATGGGTAGGGCTCCCATTTCGTGAGGCCACCAGTCAGGGGTCCAGAGATTGGTCACATTTCCAAAGAGAAGAACCTCAGTTTTAGAGGAATTCAATTTAAGGCAGTTCTTAGCCATCCATGAACTTACTGCCATCATGCAATCCTGGAATCTGGCCGCAATTCCTTCCTCTCGCCCCGGGAGCAGAGATACCACAATTTGAGTATCATCTGCATACGATGTTAATTCGAAGCCAAAAGAACGAATCACCGGGGCGAGGGAGGTAACATAAACATTAAATAGGGTAGGGCTCAGGGAGGAGCCCTGAGGAACCCCTCCTGGAAGGGTAAAAGGGCTCGATTCAAAATCTCCCATGGCCACCACTTGTATCCTGTCTGCTAGGAAGGATTTCAGCATGGTCAATGCGACTCCTTGGATTCCGCAGCCCTCAAGACGGTCCAATAGAATGTCATGGTGGACCGTATCAAAGGCTGCGGATAGGTCCAGGAGCACCAGGACTGCCCGTCCTCCAGCATCCATCACCTTCCTGATTTCCTCAGTGGATTTAATGAGGGCGGACTCGGTGCTGTGACCTTCCCTAAATCCATGTTGAGCAGGGTCCAAGCCCCCAGAGGATCGGAGGAAGTCACAGAGCTGAACGTTCATGATCCTTTCAATAAGCTTGGCCGGTAGAGGGAGTCTGGATATAGGCCGATAGCTACTAGGGTCATAAATGTCTAGATTAGATTTTTTCAGCAGAGGAGCTATTGAAACTTGTTTCCAACATAGTGGATATGCTCCCTCTTTGAACATTTTATTGAACAAATCTGCTAGCAAGACAGATATAGGGGCGGCTGCCAGATGAGCCACTGAGACTGGGCAGGGATACCGTTGATGGACAGAATGTAGAACAATGTCATACATTCACCCCAGTACAAGGATCTGGGCCTAAATCCATCGTTTGTTTGCCCTCCACACCACCCTGGGTTAGACACTGGCTATATGCAAATCAGCTCTGACCCTGTGCCTCATGGGAACAGTCCAGTCCGAACTACCAAGCCATGTCTTTCCCAGACCGGAATCAAGCATCCAAGGACCGGTTTCTGGCTATCAGCCTTCATTCAGCCTGGATAGCTTGACTCCAGTGGTGTGGAGAGCCTGGGACTCACGTCTGAGCATACCCAGCCCACTCGGGGTGAGAATTGCAAAAAACACCGTTGATGGACAGAATGTAGAACAATGTCATACATTCACCCCAGTACAAGGATCTGGGCCTAAATCCATCGTTTTTTTGCACTCCACACCACCCTGGGTTAGACACTGGCTATATGCAAATCAGCTCTGACCCTGTGCCTCATGGGAACAGTCCAGTCCGAACTACCAAGCCATGTCTTTCCCAGACCGGAATCAAGCATCCAAGGACCGGTTTCTGGCTATCAGCCTTCATTCAGCCTGGATAGCTTGACTCCAGTGGTGTGGAGAGCCTGGGACTCACGTCTGAGCATACCCAGCCCACTCGGGGTGAAAATTGCAAAAAACACCGTTGATGGACAGAATGTAGAACAATGTCATACATTCACCCCAGTACAAGGATCTGGGCCTAAATCCATCGTTGTTTTGCACTCCACACCACCCTGGGTTAGACACTGGCTATATGCAAATCAGCTCTGACCCTGTGCCTCATGGGAACAGTCCAGTCCGAACTACCAAGCCATGTCTTTCCCAGACCGGAATCAAGCATCCAAGGACCGGTTTCTGGCTATCAGCCTTCATTCAGCCTGGATAGCTTGACTCCAGTGGTGTGGAGAGCCTGGGACTCACGTCTGAGCATACCCAGCCCACTCGGGGTGAAAATTGCAAAAAACACTGTTGATGGACAGAATGTAGAACAATGTCATACATTCACCCCAGTACAAGGATCTGGGCCTAAATCCATCGTTTTTTTGCACTCCACACCACCCTGGGTTAGACACTGGCTATATGCAAATCAGCTCTGACCCTGTGCCTCATGGGAACAGTCCAGTCCGAACTACCAAGCCATGTCTTTCCCAGACCGGAATCAAGCATCCAAGGACCGGTTTCTGGCTATCAGCCTTCATTCAGCCTGGATAGCTTGACTCCAGTGGTGTGGAGAGCCTGGGACTCACGTCTGAGCATACCCAGCCCACTCGGGGTGAAAATTGCAAAAAACACCGTTGATGGACAGAATGTAGAACAATGTCATACATTCACCCCAGTACAAGGATCTGGGCCTAAATCCATCGTTTTTTGCACTCCACACCACCCTGGGTTAGACACTGGCTATATGCAAATCCGCTCTGACCCTGTGCCTCATGGGAACAGTCCAGTCCGAACTACCAAGCCATGTCTTTCCCAGACCGGAATCAAGCATCCAAGGACCGGTTTCTGGCTATCAGCCTTCATTCAGCCTGGATAGCTTGACTCCAGTGGTGTGGAGAGCCTGGGACTCACGTCTGAGCATACCCAGCCCACTCGGGGTGAAAATTGCAAAAAACACCGTTGATGGACAGAATGTAGAACAATGTCATACATTCACCCCAGTACAAGGATCTGGGCCTAAATCCATCGTTTTTTTGCACTCCACACCACCCTGGGTTAGACACTGGCTATATGCAAATCAGCTCTGACCCTGTGCCTCATGGGAACAGTCCAGTCCGAACTACCAAGCCATGTCTTTCCCAGACCGGAATCAAGCATCCAAGGACCGGTTTCTGGCTATCAGCCTTCATTCAGCCAGGATAGCTTGACTCCAGTGGTGTGGAGAGCCTGGGACTCACGTCTGAGCATACCCAGCCCACTCGGGGTGAGAATTGCAAAAAACACAGTTGATGGACAGAATGTAGAACAATGTCATACATTCACCCCAGTACAAGGATCTGGGCCTAAATCCATCGTTTTTTTGCACTCCACACCACCCTGGGTTAGACACTGGCTATATGCAAATCAGCTCTGACCCTGTGCCTCATGGGAACAGTCCATTCCGAACTACCAAGCCATGTCTTTCCCAGACCGGAATCAAGCATCCAAGGACCGGTTTATGGCTATCAGCCTTCATTCAGCCAGGTTAGCTTGACTCCAGTGGTGTGGAGAGCCTGGGACTCACGTCTGAGCATACCCAGCCCACTCGGGGTGAAAATTGCAAGAAACACCGTTGATGGACAGAATGTAGAACAATGTCATACATTCACCCCAGTACAAGGATCTGGGCCTAAATCCATCGTTTTTTTGCACTCCACACCACCCTGGGTTACACACTGGCTATATGCAAATCAGCTCTGACCCTGTGCCTCATGGGAACAGTCCAGTCCGAACTACCAAGCCATGTCTTTCCCAGACCGGAATCAAGCATCCAAGGACCGGTTTCTGGCTATCAGCCTTCATTCAGCCTGGATAGCTTGACTCCAGTGGTGTGGAGAGCCTGGGACTCACGTCTGAGCATACCCAGCCCACTCGGGGTGAAAATTGCAAAAAACACCGTTGATGGACAGAATGTAGAACAATGTCATACATTCACCCCAGTACAAGGATCTGGGCCTAAATCCATCGTTTTTTTGCACTCCACACCACCCTGGGTTAGACACTGGCTATATGCAAATCAGCTCTGACCCTGTGCCTCATGGGAGCAGTCCAGTCCGAACTACCAAGCCATGTCTTTCCCAGACCGGAATCAAGCATCCAAGGACCGGTTTCTGGCTATCAGCCTTCATTCAGCCTGGATAGCTTGACTCCAGTGGTGTGGAGAGCCTGGGACTCACGTCTGAGCATACCCAGCCCACTTGGGGTGAAAATTGCAAAAAACACCGTTTATTTATTTTTACCATTTGTTGAGCGCGCTGTTACCGGGCGGTGTCCTGGCGCTGAAACGATACATTATCTCCAAGAGGCAAAGAAAGTTACTGGAGGTTAAAAAGCCATGTTTTGATATTTTTCCTGAAGGTCAGGAGATCATTGCTTTGTTTTAGGGCGAGAGGCAATTCATTCCAGATGTTAGATGCTCCGTGGAAGAAGCTACGGCCTCCCCAACGGGCTTTCCTAATACGGTTAGTCATGACCAGGCTTTTATTAGCAGATCTTAGTTGTCGCCCTGGTTTGTACAGTTGGAGGTGTTCTTGAAGGAAGGATGGACCTATTCCATTTACTGCCTTGAATACCATACAAAGAGCCTTAAACATTATACGTTTCCGTATTGGAAGCCAGTGTAGATTTTTTAATTCCTGAGCTACCGATGCAAACTTAGGTAGACCGGTAATCAGTCGGGCAGCAGCATTTTGTAGCGTTTGCAATTTGTTCAGAACTCCCTGCTGGGCCTCCAGATACATGCTATTGCAGTAGTCAAGGCGAGACAGCACAAGTGCTGTCACCACCGTTTTCCTGCTATCACTGGAGAGGAAAGGAAGAATTTTCCTAATAGTTTTTATTATCCAGTGAATGGAGGATGATAAGGCATTAGCCTGTGCTTTAAAGGAGAGTTGGGAGTCAATAATTACCCCCAGGTTTTTTACTGTAGTGGCTGGAATGGGTAGGGCTCCCATTTCGTGAGGCCACCAGTCAGGGGTCCAGAGATTGGTCACATTTCCAAAGAGAAGAACCTCAGTTTTAGAGGAATTCAATTTAAGGCAGTTCTTAGCCATCCATGAACTTACTGCCATCATGCAATCCTGGAATCTGGCCGCAATTCCTTCCTCTCGCCCCGGGAGCAGAGATACCACAATTTGAGTATCATCTGCATACGATGTTAATTCGAAGCCAAAAGAACGAATCACCGGGGCGAGGGAGGTAACATAAACATTAAATAGGGTAGGGCTCAGGGAGGAGCCCTGAGGAACCCCTCCTGGAAGGGTAAAAGGGCTCGATTCAAAATCTCCCATGGCCACCACTTGTATCCTGTCTGCTAGGAAGGATTTCAGCATGGTCAATGCGACTCCTTGGATTCCGCAGCCCTCAAGACGGTCCAATAGAATGTCATGGTGGACCGTATCAAAGGCTGCGGATAGGTCCAGGAGCACCAGGACTGCCCGTCCTCCAGCATCCATCACCTTCCTGATTTCCTCAGTGGATTTAATGAGGGCGGACTCGGTGCTGTGACCTTCCCTAAACCCATGTTGAGCAGGGTCCAAGCCCCCAGAGGATCGGAGGAAGTCACAGAGCTGAACGTTCATGATCCTTTCAATAAGCTTGGCCGGTAGAGGGAGTCTGGATATAGGCCGATAGCTACTAGGGTCATAAATGTCTAGATTAGATTTTTTCAGCAGAGGAGCTATTGAAACTTGTTTCCAACATAGTGGATATGCTCCCTCTTTGAACATTTTATTGAACAAATCTGCTAGCAAGACAGATATAGGGGCGGCTGCCAGATGAGCCACTGAGACTGGGCAGGGATACCGTTGATGGACAGAATGTAGAACAATGTCATACATTCACCCCAGTACAAGGATCTGGGCCTAAATCCATCGTTTGTTTGCCCTCCACACCACCCTGGGTTAGACACTGGCTATATGCAAATCAGCTCTGACCCTGTGCCTCATGGGAACAGTCCAGTCCGAACTACCAAGCCATGTCTTTCCCAGACCAGAATCAAGCATCCAAGGACCGGTTTCTGGCTATCAGCCTTCATTCAGCCTGGATAGCTTGACTCCAGTGGTGTGGAGAGCCTGGGACTCATGTCTGAGCATACCCAGCCCACTCGGGGTGAGAATTGCAAAAAACACCGTTGATGGACAGAATGTAGAACAATGTCATACATTCACCCCAGTACAAGGATCTGGGCCTAAATCCATCGTTTTTTTGCACTCCACACCACCCTGGGTTAGACACTGGCTATATGCAAATCAGCTCTGACCCTGTGCCTCATGGGAACACTCCAGTCCGAACTACCAAGCCATGTCTTTCCCAGACCGGAATCAAGCATCCAAGGACCGGTTTCTGGCTATCAGCCTTCATTCAGCCTGGATAGCTTGACTCCAGTGGTGTGGAGAGCCTGGGACTCACGTCTGAGCATACCCAGCCCACTCGGGGTGAAAATTGCAAAAAACACCGTTGATGGACAGAATGTAGAACAATGTCATACATTCACCCCAGTACAAGGATCTGGGCCTAAATCCATCGTTTTTTTGCACTCCACACCACCCTGGGTTAGACACTGTCTATATGCAAATCAGCTCTGACCCTGTGCCTCATGGGAACAGTCCAGTCCGAACTACCAAGCCATGTCTTTCCCAGGCTGGAATCAAGCATCCAAGGACCGGTTTCTGGCTATCAGCCTTCATTCAGCCTGGATAGCTTGACTCCAGTGGTGTGGAGAGCCTGGGACTCACGTCTGAGCATACCCAGCCCACTCGGGGTGAAAATTGCAAAAAACACCGTTGATGGACAGAATGTAGAACAATGTCATACATTCACCCCAGTACAAGGATCTGGGCCTAAATCCATCGTTTTTTTGCACTCCACACCACCCTGGGTTAGACACTGCCTATATGCAAATCAGCTCTGACCCTGTGCCTCATGGGAACAGTCCAGTCCGAACTACCAAGCCATGTCTTTTCCAGACCGGAATCAAGCATCCAAGGACCGGTTTCTGGCTATCAGCCTTCATTCAGCCTGGATAGCTTGACTCCAGTGGTGTGGAGAGCCTGGGACTCACGTCTGAGCATACCCAGCCCACTCGGGGTGAAAATTGCAAAAAACACAGTTGATGGACAGAATGTAGAACAATGTCATACATTCACCCCAGTACAAGGATCTGGGCCTAAATCCATCGTTTGTTTGCACTCCACACCACCCTGGGTTAGACACTGGCTATATGCAAATCAGCTCTGACCCTGTGCCTCATGGGAACAGTCCAGTCCGAACTACCAAGCCATGTCTTTCCCTGACCTGAATCAAGCATCCAAGGACCGGTTTCTGGCTATCAGCCTTCATTCAGCCTGGATAGCTTGACTCCAGTGGTGTGGAGAGCCTGGGACTCACGTCTGAGCATACCCAGCCCACTCGGGGTGAAAATTGCAAAAAACACCGTTGATGGACAGAATGTAGAACAATGTCATACATTCACCCCAGTACAAGGATCTGGGCCTAAATCCATCGTTTTTTTGCACTCCACACCACCCTGGGTTAGACACTGGCTATATGCAAATCAGCTCTGACCCTGTGCCTCATGGGAACAGTCCAGTCCGAACTACCAAGCCATGTCTTTCCCAGACCGGAATCAAGCATCCAAGGACCGGTTTCTGGCTATCAGCCTTCATTCAGCCTGGATAGCTTGACTCCAGTGGTGTGGAGAGCCTGGGACTCACGTCTGAGCATACCCAGCCCACTCGGGGTGAAAATTGCAAAAAACACAGTTGATGGACAGAATGTAGAACAATGTCATACATTCACCCCAGTACAAGGATCTGGGCCTAAATCCATCGTTTTTTTGCACTCCACACCACCCTGGGTTAGACACTGGCTATATGCAAATCAGCTCTGACCCTGTGCCTCATGGGAACAGTCCAGTCCGAACTACCAAGCCATGTCTTTCCCAGACCGGAATCAAGCATCCAAGGACCGGTTTCTGGCTATCAGCCTTCATCCAGCCTGGATAGCTTGACTCCAGTGGTGTGGAGAGCCTGGGACTCACGTCTGAGCATACCCAGCCCACTCGGGGTGAAAATTGCAAAAAACACAGTTGATGGACAGAATGTAGAACAATGTCATACATTCACCCCAGTACAAGGATCTGGGCCTAAATCCATCGTTTTTTTGCACTCCACACCACCCTGGGTTAGACACTGGCTATATGCAAATCAGCTCTGACCCTGTGCCTCATGGGAACAGTCCAGTCCGAACTACCAAGCCATGTCTTTCCCAGACCGGAATCAAGCATCCATGGACCGGTTTCTGGCTATCAGCCTTCATTCAGCCTGGATAGCTTGACTCCAGTGGTGTGGAGAGCCTGGGACTCACGTCTGAGCATACCCAGCCCACTCGGGGTGAAAATTGCAAAAAACACTGTTGATGGACAGAATGTAGAACAATGTCATACATTCACCCCAGTACAAGGATCTGGGCCTAAATCCATCGTTTTTTTGCACTCCACACCACCCTGGGTTAGACACTGGCTATATGCAAATCCGCTCTGACCCTGTGCCTCATGGGAACAGTCCAGTCCGAACTACCAAGCCATGTCTTTCCCAGACCGGAATCAAGCATCCAAGGACCGGTTTCTGGCTATCAGCCTTCATTCAGCCTGGATAGCTTGACTCCAGTGGTGTGGAGAGCCTGGGACTCACGTCTGAGCATACCCAGCCCACTCGGGGTGAAAATTGCAAAAAACACCGTTGATGGACAGAATGTAGAACAATGTCATACATTCACCCCAGTACAAGGATCTGGGCCTAAATCCATCGTTTTTTTGCACTCCACACCACCCTGGGTTAGACACTGGCTATATGCAAATCAGCTCTGACCCTGTGCCTCATGGGAACAGTCCAGTCCGAACTACCAAGCCATGTCTTTCCCAGACCGGAATCAAGCATCCAAGGACCGGTTTCTGGCTATCAGCCTTCATTCAGCCAGGATAGCTTGACTCCAGTGGTGTGGAGAGCCTGGGACTCACGTCTGAGCATACCCAGCCCACTCGGGGTGAGAATTGCAAAAAACACAGTTGATGGACAGAATGTAGAACAATGTCATACATTCACCCCAGTACAAGGATCTGGGCCTAAATCCATCGTTTTTTTGCACTCCACACCACCCTGGGTTAGACACTGGCTATATGCAAATCAGCTCTGACCCTGTGCCTCATGGGAACAGTCCATTCCGAACTACCAAGCCATGTCTTTCCCAGACCGGAATCAAGCATCCAAGGACCGGTTTATGGCTATCAGCCTTCATTCAGCCAGGTTAGCTTGACTCCAGTGGTGTGGAGAGCCTGGGACTCACGTCTGAGCATACCCAGCCCACTCGGGGTGAAAATTGCAAGAAACACCGTTGATGGACAGAATGTAGAACAATGTCATACATTCACCCCAGTACAAGGATCTGGGCCTAAATCCATCGTTTTTTTGCACTCCACACCACCCTGGGTTACACACTGGCTATATGCAAATCAGCTCTGACCCTGTGCCTCATGGGAACAGTCCAGTCCGAACTACCAAGCCATGTCTTTCCCAGACCGGAATCAAGCATCCAAGGACCGGTTTCTGGCTATCAGCCTTCATTCAGCCTGGATAGCTTGACTCCAGTGGTGTGGAGAGCCTGGGACTCACGTCTGAGCATACCCAGCCCACTCGGGGTGAAAATTGCAAAAAACACCGTTGATGGACAGAATGTAGAACAATGTCATACATTCACCCCAGTACAAGGATCTGGGCCTAAATCCATCGTTTTTTTGCACTCCACACCACCCTGGGTTAGACACTGGCTATATGCAAATCAGCTCTGACCCTGTGCCTCATGGGAGCAGTCCAGTCCGAACTACCAAGCCATGTCTTTCCCAGACCGGAATCAAGCATCCAAGGACCGGTTTCTGGCTATCAGCCTTCATTCAGCCTGGATAGCTTGACTCCAGTGGTGTGGAGAGCCTGGGACTCACGTCTGAGCATACCCAGCCCACTTGGGGTGAAAATTGCAAAAAACACCGTTTATTTATTTATTTATTTATTTATTTTTACCATTTGTTGAGCGCGCTGTTACCGGGCGGTGTCCTGGCGCTGAAACGATACATTATCTCCAAGAGGCAAAGAAAGTTACTGGAGGTTAAAAAGCCATGTTTTGATATTTTTCCTGAAGGTCAGGAGATCATTGCTTTGTTTTAGGGCGAGAGGCAATTCATTCCAGATGTTAGATGCTCCGTGGAAGAAGCTACGGCCTCCCCAACGGGCTTTCCTAATACGGTTAGTCATGACCAGGCTTTTATTAGCAGATCTTAGTTGTCGCCCTGGTTTGTACAGTTGGAGGTGTTCTTGAAGGAAGGATGGACCTATTCCATTTACTGCCTTGAATACCATACAAAGAGCCTTAAACATTATACGTTTCCGTATTGGAAGCCAGTGTAGATTTTTTAATTCCTGAGCTACCGATGCAAACTTAGGTAGACCGGTAATCAGTCGGGCAGCAGCATTTTGTAGCGTTTGCAATTTGTTCAGAACTCCCTGCTGGGCCTCCAGATACATGCTATTGCAGTAGTCAAGGCGAGACAGCACAAGTGCTGTCACCACCGTTTTCCTGCTATCACTGGAGAGGAAAGGAAGAATTTTCCTAATAGTTTTTATTATCCAGTGAATGGAGGATGATAAGGCATTAGCCTGTGCTTTAAAGGAGAGTTGGGAGTCAATAATTACCCCCAGGTTTTTTACTGTAGTGGCTGGAATGGGTAGGGCTCCCATTTCGTGAGGCCACCAGTCAGGGGTCCAGAGATTGGTCACATTTCCAAAGAGAAGAACCTCAGTTTTAGAGGAATTCAATTTAAGGCAGTTCTTAGCCATCCATGAACTTACTGCCATCATGCAATCCTGGAATCTGGCCGCAATTCCTTCCTCTCGCCCCGGGAGCAGAGATACCACAATTTGAGTATCATCTGCATACGATGTTAATTCGAAGCCAAAAGAACGAATCACCGGGGCGAGGGAGGTAACATAAACATTAAATAGGGTAGGGCTCAGGGAGGAGCCCTGAGGAACCCCTCCTGGAAGGGTAAAAGGGCTCGATTCAAAATCTCCCATGGCCACCACTTGTATCCTGTCTGCTAGGAAGGATTTCAGCATGGTCAATGCGACTCCTTGGATTCCGCAGCCCTCAAGACGGTCCAATAGAATGTCATGGTGGACCGTATCAAAGGCTGCGGATAGGTCCAGGAGCACCAGGACTGCCCGTCCTCCAGCATCCATCACCTTCCTGATTTCCTCAGTGGATTTAATGAGGGCGGACTCGGTGCTGTGACCTTCCCTAAACCCATGTTGAGCAGGGTCCAAGCCCCCAGAGGATCGGAGGAAGTCACAGAGCTGAACGTTCATGATCCTTTCAATAAGCTTGGCCGGTAGAGGGAGTCTGGATATAGGCCGATAGCTACTAGGGTCATAAATGTCTAGATTAGATTTTTTCAGCAGAGGAGCTATTGAAACTTGTTTCCAACATAGTGGATATGCTCCCTCTTTGAACATTTTATTGAACAAATCTGCTAGCAAGACAGATATAGGGGCGGCTGCCAGATGAGCCACTGAGACTGGGCAGGGATACCGTTGATGGACAGAATGTAGAACAATGTCATACATTCACCCCAGTACAAGGATCTGGGCCTAAATCCATCGTTTGTTTGCCCTCCACACCACCCTGGGTTAGACACTGGCTATATGCAAATCAGCTCTGACCCTGTGCCTCATGGGAACAGTCCAGTCCGAACTACCAAGCCATGTCTTTCCCAGACCGGAATCAAGCATCCAAGGACCGGTTTCTGGCTATCAGCCTTCATTCAGCCTGGATAGCTTGACTCCAGTGGTGTGGAGAGCCTGGGACTCACGTCTGAGCATACCCAGCCCACTCGGGGTGAGAATTGCAAAAAACACCGTTGATGGACAGAATGTAGAACAATGTCATACATTCACCCCAGTACAAGGATCTGGGCCTAAATCCATCGTTTTTTTGCACTCCACACCACCCTGGGTTAGACACTGGCTATATGCAAATCAGCTCTGACCCTGTGCCTCATGGGAACAGTCCAGTCCGAACTACCAAGCCATGTCTTTCCCAGACCGGAATCAAGCATCCAAGGACCGGTTTCTGGCTATCAGCCTTCATTCAGCCTGGATAGCTTGACTCCAGTGGTGTGGAGAGCCTGGGACTCACGTCTGAGCATACCCAGCCCACTCGGGGTGAAAATTGCAAAAAACACCGTTGATGGACAGAATGTAGAACAATGTCATACATTCACCCCAGTACAAGGATCTGGGCCTAAATCCATCGTTGTTTTGCACTCCACACCACCCTGGGTTAGACACTGGCTATATGCAAATCAGCTCTGACCCTGTGCCTCATGGGAACAGTCCAGTCCGAACTACCAAGCCATGTCTTTCCCAGACCGGAATCAAGCATCCAAGGACCGGTTTCTGGCTATCAGCCTTCATTCAGCCTGGATAGCTTGACTCCAGTGGTGTGGAGAGCCTGGGACTCACGTCTGAGCATACCCAGCCCACTCGGGGTGAAAATTGCAAAAAACACTGTTGATGGACAGAATGTAGAACAATGTCATACATTCACCCCAGTACAAGGATCTGGGCCTAAATCCATCGTTTTTTTGCACTCCACACCACCCTGGGTTAGACACTGGCTATATGCAAATCAGCTCTGACCCTGTGCCTCATGGGAACAGTCCAGTCCGAACTACCAAGCCATGTCTTTCCCAGACCGGAATCAAGCATCCAAGGACCGGTTTCTGGCTATCAGCCTTCATTCAGCCTGGATAGCTTGACTCCAGTGGTGTGGAGAGCCTGGGACTCACGTCTGAGCATACCCAGCCCACTCGGGGTGAAAATTGCAAAAAACACCGTTGATGGACAGAATGTAGAACAATGTCATACATTCACCCCAGTACAAGGATCTGGGCCTAAATCCATCGTTTTTTGCACTCCACACCACCCTGGGTTAGACACTGGCTATATGCAAATCCGCTCTGACCCTGTGCCTCATGGGAACAGTCCAGTCCGAACTACCAAGCCATGTCTTTCCCAGACCGGAATCAAGCATCCAAGGACCGGTTTCTGGCTATCAGCCTTCATTCAGCCTGGATAGCTTGACTCCAGTGGTGTGGAGAGCCTGGGACTCACGTCTGAGCATACCCAGCCCACTCGGGGTGAAAATTGCAAAAAACACCGTTGATGGACAGAATGTAGAACAATGTCATACATTCACCCCAGTACAAGGATCTGGGCCTAAATCCATCGTTTTTTTGCACTCCACACCACCCTGGGTTAGACACTGGCTATATGCAAATCAGCTCTGACCCTGTGCCTCATGGGAACAGTCCAGTCCGAACTACCAAGCCATGTCTTTCCCAGACCGGAATCAAGCATCCAAGGACCGGTTTCTGGCTATCAGCCTTCATTCAGCCAGGATAGCTTGACTCCAGTGGTGTGGAGAGCCTGGGACTCACGTCTGAGCATACCCAGCCCACTCGGGGTGAGAATTGCAAAAAACACAGTTGATGGACAGAATGTAGAACAATGTCATACATTCACCCCAGTACAAGGATCTGGGCCTAAATCCATCGTTTTTTTGCACTCCACACCACCCTGGGTTAGACACTGGCTATATGCAAATCAGCTCTGACCCTGTGCCTCATGGGAACAGTCCATTCCGAACTACCAAGCCATGTCTTTCCCAGACCGGAATCAAGCATCCAAGGACCGGTTTATGGCTATCAGCCTTCATTCAGCCAGGTTAGCTTGACTCCAGTGGTGTGGAGAGCCTGGGACTCACGTCTGAGCATACCCAGCCCACTCGGGGTGAAAATTGCAAGAAACACCGTTGATGGACAGAATGTAGAACAATGTCATACATTCACCCCAGTACAAGGATCTGGGCCTAAATCCATCGTTTTTTTGCACTCCACACCACCCTGGGTTACACACTGGCTATATGCAAATCAGCTCTGACCCTGTGCCTCATGGGAACAGTCCAGTCCGAACTACCAAGCCATGTCTTTCCCAGACCGGAATCAAGCATCCAAGGACCGGTTTCTGGCTATCAGCCTTCATTCAGCCTGGATAGCTTGACTCCAGTGGTGTGGAGAGCCTGGGACTCACGTCTGAGCATACCCAGCCCACTCGGGGTGAAAATTGCAAAAAACACCGTTGATGGACAGAATGTAGAACAATGTCATACATTCACCCCAGTACAAGGATCTGGGCCTAAATCCATCGTTTTTTTGCACTCCACACCACCCTGGGTTAGACACTGGCTATATGCAAATCAGCTCTGACCCTGTGCCTCATGGGAGCAGTCCAGTCCGAACTACCAAGCCATGTCTTTCCCAGACCGGAATCAAGCATCCAAGGACCGGTTTCTGGCTATCAGCCTTCATTCAGCCTGGATAGCTTGACTCCAGTGGTGTGGAGAGCCTGGGACTCACGTCTGAGCATACCCAGCCCACTTGGGGTGAAAATTGCAAAAAACACCGTTTATTTATTTTTACCATTTGTTGAGCGCGCTGTTACCGGGCGGTGTCCTGGCGCTGAAACGATACATTATCTCCAAGAGGCAAAGAAAGTTACTGGAGGTTAAAAAGCCATGTTTTGATATTTTTCCTGAAGGTCAGGAGATCATTGCTTTGTTTTAGGGCGAGAGGCAATTCATTCCAGATGTTAGATGCTCCGTGGAAGAAGCTACGGCCTCCCCAACGGGCTTTCCTAATACGGTTAGTCATGACCAGGCTTTTATTAGCAGATCTTAGTTGTCGCCCTGGTTTGTACAGTTGGAGGTGTTCTTGAAGGAAGGATGGACCTATTCCATTTACTGCCTTGAATACCATACAAAGAGCCTTAAACATTATACGTTTCCGTATTGGAAGCCAGTGTAGATTTTTTAATTCCTGAGCTACCGATGCAAACTTAGGTAGACCGGTAATCAGTCGGGCAGCAGCATTTTGTAGCGTTTGCAATTTGTTCAGAACTCCCTGCTGGGCCTCCAGATACATGCTATTGCAGTAGTCAAGGCGAGACAGCACAAGTGCTGTCACCACCGTTTTCCTGCTATCACTGGAGAGGAAAGGAAGAATTTTCCTAATAGTTTTTATTATCCAGTGAATGGAGGATGATAAGGCATTAGCCTGTGCTTTAAAGGAGAGTTGGGAGTCAATAATTACCCCCAGGTTTTTTACTGTAGTGGCTGGAATGGGTAGGGCTCCCATTTCGTGAGGCCACCAGTCAGGGGTCCAGAGATTGGTCACATTTCCAAAGAGAAGAACCTCAGTTTTAGAGGAATTCAATTTAAGGCAGTTCTTAGCCATCCATGAACTTACTGCCATCATGCAATCCTGGAATCTGGCCGCAATTCCTTCCTCTCGCCCCGGGAGCAGAGATACCACAATTTGAGTATCATCTGCATACGATGTTAATTCGAAGCCAAAAGAACGAATCACCGGGGCGAGGGAGGTAACATAAACATTAAATAGGGTAGGGCTCAGGGAGGAGCCCTGAGGAACCCCTCCTGGAAGGGTAAAAGGGCTCGATTCAAAATCTCCCATGGCCACCACTTGTATCCTGTCTGCTAGGAAGGATTTCAGCATGGTCAATGCGACTCCTTGGATTCCGCAGCCCTCAAGACGGTCCAATAGAATGTCATGGTGGACCGTATCAAAGGCTGCGGATAGGTCCAGGAGCACCAGGACTGCCCGTCCTCCAGCATCCATCACCTTCCTGATTTCCTCAGTGGATTTAATGAGGGCGGACTCGGTGCTGTGACCTTCCCTAAACCCATGTTGAGCAGGGTCCAAGCCCCCAGAGGATCGGAGGAAGTCACAGAGCTGAACGTTCATGATCCTTTCAATAAGCTTGGCCGGTAGAGGGAGTCTGGATATAGGCCGATAGCTACTAGGGTCATAAATGTCTAGATTAGATTTTTTCAGCAGAGGAGCTATTGAAACTTGTTTCCAACATAGTGGATATGCTCCCTCTTTGAACATTTTATTGAACAAATCTGCTAGCAAGACAGATATAGGGGCGGCTGCCAGATGAGCCACTGAGACTGGGCAGGGATACCGTTGATGGACAGAATGTAGAACAATGTCATACATTCACCCCAGTACAAGGATCTGGGCCTAAATCCATCGTTTGTTTGCCCTCCACACCACCCTGGGTTAGACACTGGCTATATGCAAATCAGCTCTGACCCTGTGCCTCATGGGAACAGTCCAGTCCGAACTACCAAGCCATGTCTTTCCCAGACCAGAATCAAGCATCCAAGGACCGGTTTCTGGCTATCAGCCTTCATTCAGCCTGGATAGCTTGACTCCAGTGGTGTGGAGAGCCTGGGACTCATGTCTGAGCATACCCAGCCCACTCGGGGTGAGAATTGCAAAAAACACCGTTGATGGACAGAATGTAGAACAATGTCATACATTCACCCCAGTACAAGGATCTGGGCCTAAATCCATCGTTTTTTTGCACTCCACACCACCCTGGGTTAGACACTGGCTATATGCAAATCAGCTCTGACCCTGTGCCTCATGGGAACACTCCAGTCCGAACTACCAAGCCATGTCTTTCCCAGACCGGAATCAAGCATCCAAGGACCGGTTTCTGGCTATCAGCCTTCATTCAGCCTGGATAGCTTGACTCCAGTGGTGTGGAGAGCCTGGGACTCACGTCTGAGCATACCCAGCCCACTCGGGGTGAAAATTGCAAAAAACACCGTTGATGGACAGAATGTAGAACAATGTCATACATTCACCCCAGTACAAGGATCTGGGCCTAAATCCATCGTTTTTTTGCACTCCACACCACCCTGGGTTAGACACTGTCTATATGCAAATCAGCTCTGACCCTGTGCCTCATGGGAACAGTCCAGTCCGAACTACCAAGCCATGTCTTTCCCAGGCTGGAATCAAGCATCCAAGGACCGGTTTCTGGCTATCAGCCTTCATTCAGCCTGGATAGCTTGACTCCAGTGGTGTGGAGAGCCTGGGACTCACGTCTGAGCATACCCAGCCCACTCGGGGTGAAAATTGCAAAAAACACAGTTGATGGACAGAATGTAGAACAATGTCATACATTCACCCCAGTACAAGGATCTGGGCCTAAATCCATCGTTTGTTTGCACTCCACACCACCCTGGGTTAGACACTGGCTATATGCAAATCAGCTCTGACCCTGTGCCTCATGGGAACAGTCCAGTCCGAACTACCAAGCCATGTCTTTCCCTGACCTGAATCAAGCATCCAAGGACCGGTTTCTGGCTATCAGCCTTCATTCAGCCTGGATAGCTTGACTCCAGTGGTGTGGAGAGCCTGGGACTCACGTCTGAGCATACCCAGCCCACTCGGGGTGAAAATTGCAAAAAACACCGTTGATGGACAGAATGTAGAACAATGTCATACATTCACCCCAGTACAAGGATCTGGGCCTAAATCCATCGTTTTTTTGCACTCCACACCACCCTGGGTTAGACACTGGCTATATGCAAATCAGCTCTGACCCTGTGCCTCATGGGAACAGTCCAGTCCGAACTACCAAGCCATGTCTTTCCCAGACCGGAATCAAGCATCCAAGGACCGGTTTCTGGCTATCAGCCTTCATTCAGCCTGGATAGCTTGACTCCAGTGGTGTGGAGAGCCTGGGACTCACGTCTGAGCATACCCAGCCCACTCGGGGTGAAAATTGCAAAAAACACAGTTGATGGACAGAATGTAGAACAATGTCATACATTCACCCCAGTACAAGGATCTGGGCCTAAATCCATCGTTTTTTTGCACTCCACACCACCCTGGGTTAGACACTGGCTATATGCAAATCAGCTCTGACCCTGTGCCTCATGGGAACAGTCCAGTCCGAACTACCAAGCCATGTCTTTCCCAGACCGGAATCAAGCATCCAAGGACCGGTTTCTGGCTATCAGCCTTCATTCAGCCTGGATAGCTTGACTCCAGTGGTGTGGAGAGCCTGGGACTCACGTCTGAGCATACCCAGCCCACTCGGGGTGAAAATTGCAAAAAACACAGTTGATGGACAGAATGTAGAACAATGTCATACATTCACCCCAGTACAAGGATCTGGGCCTAAATCCATCGTTTTTTTGCACTCCACACCACCCTGGGTTAGACACTGGCTATATGCAAATCAGCTCTGACCCTGTGCCTCATGGGAACAGTCCAGTCCGAACTACCAAGCCATGTCTTTCCCAGACCGGAATCAAGCATCCATGGACCGGTTTCTGGCTATCAGCCTTCATTCAGCCTGGATAGCTTGACTCCAGTGGTGTGGAGAGCCTGGGACTCACGTCTGAGCATACCCAGCCCACTCGGGGTGAAAATTGCAAAAAACACTGTTGATGGACAGAATGTAGAACAATGTCATACATTCACCCCAGTACAAGGATCTGGGCCTAAATCCATCGTTTTTTTGCACTCCACACCACCCTGGGTTAGACACTGGCTATATGCAAATCCGCTCTGACCCTGTGCCTCATGGGAACAGTCCAGTCCGAACTACCAAGCCATGTCTTTCCCAGACCGGAATCAAGCATCCAAGGACCGGTTTCTGGCTATCAGCCTTCATTCAGCCTGGATAGCTTGACTCCAGTGGTGTGGAGAGCCTGGGACTCACGTCTGAGCATACCCAGCCCACTCGGGGTGAAAATTGCAAAAAACACCGTTGATGGACAGAATGTAGAACAATGTCATACATTCACCCCAGTACAAGGATCTGGGCCTAAATCCATCGTTTTTTTGCACTCCACACCACCCTGGGTTAGACACTGGCTATATGCAAATCAGCTCTGACCCTGTGCCTCATGGGAACAGTCCAGTCCGAACTACCAAGCCATGTCTTTCCCAGACCGGAATCAAGCATCCAAGGACCGGTTTCTGGCTATCAGCCTTCATTCAGCCAGGATAGCTTGACTCCAGTGGTGTGGAGAGCCTGGGACTCACGTCTGAGCATACCCAGCCCACTCGGGGTGAGAATTGCAAAAAACACAGTTGATGGACAGAATGTAGAACAATGTCATACATTCACCCCAGTACAAGGATCTGGGCCTAAATCCATCGTTTTTTTGCACTCCACACCACCCTGGGTTAGACACTGGCTATATGCAAATCAGCTCTGACCCTGTGCCTCATGGGAACAGTCCATTCCGAACTACCAAGCCATGTCTTTCCCAGACCGGAATCAAGCATCCAAGGACCGGTTTATGGCTATCAGCCTTCATTCAGCCAGGTTAGCTTGACTCCAGTGGTGTGGAGAGCCTGGGACTCACGTCTGAGCATACCCAGCCCACTCGGGGTGAAAATTGCAAGAAACACCGTTGATGGACAGAATGTAGAACAATGTCATACATTCACCCCAGTACAAGGATCTGGGCCTAAATCCATCGTTTTTTTGCACTCCACACCACCCTGGGTTACACACTGGCTATATGCAAATCAGCTCTGACCCTGTGCCTCATGGGAACAGTCCAGTCCGAACTACCAAGCCATGTCTTTCCCAGACCGGAATCAAGCATCCAAGGACCGGTTTCTGGCTATCAGCCTTCATTCAGCCTGGATAGCTTGACTCCAGTGGTGTGGAGAGCCTGGGACTCACGTCTGAGCATACCCAGCCCACTCGGGGTGAAAATTGCAAAAAACACCGTTGATGGACAGAATGTAGAACAATGTCATACATTCACCCCAGTACAAGGATCTGGGCCTAAATCCATCGTTTTTTTGCACTCCACACCACCCTGGGTTAGACACTGGCTATATGCAAATCAGCTCTGACCCTGTGCCTCATGGGAGCAGTCCAGTCCGAACTACCAAGCCATGTCTTTCCCAGACCGGAATCAAGCATCCAAGGACCGGTTTCTGGCTATCAGCCTTCATTCAGCCTGGATAGCTTGACTCCAGTGGTGTGGAGAGCCTGGGACTCACGTCTGAGCATACCCAGCCCACTTGGGGTGAAAATTGCAAAAAACACCGTTTATTTATTTATTTATTTATTTATTTTTACCATTTGTTGAGCGCGCTGTTACCGGGCGGTGTCCTGGCGCTGAAACGATACATTATCTCCAAGAGGCAAAGAAAGTTACTGGAGGTTAAAAAGCCATGTTTTGATATTTTTCCTGAAGGTCAGGAGATCATTGCTTTGTTTTAGGGCGAGAGGCAATTCATTCCAGATGTTAGATGCTCCGTGGAAGAAGCTACGGCCTCCCCAACGGGCTTTCCTAATACGGTTAGTCATGACCAGGCTTTTATTAGCAGATCTTAGTTGTCGCCCTGGTTTGTACAGTTGGAGGTGTTCTTGAAGGAAGGATGGACCTATTCCATTTACTGCCTTGAATACCATACAAAGAGCCTTAAACATTATACGTTTCCGTATTGGAAGCCAGTGTAGATTTTTTAATTCCTGAGCTACCGATGCAAACTTAGGTAGACCGGTAATCAGTCGGGCAGCAGCATTTTGTAGCGTTTGCAATTTGTTCAGAACTCCCTGCTGGGCCTCCAGATACATGCTATTGCAGTAGTCAAGGCGAGACAGCACAAGTGCTGTCACCACCGTTTTCCTGCTATCACTGGAGAGGAAAGGAAGAATTTTCCTAATAGTTTTTATTATCCAGTGAATGGAGGATGATAAGGCATTAGCCTGTGCTTTAAAGGAGAGTTGGGAGTCAATAATTACCCCCAGGTTTTTTACTGTAGTGGCTGGAATGGGTAGGGCTCCCATTTCGTGAGGCCACCAGTCAGGGGTCCAGAGATTGGTCACATTTCCAAAGAGAAGAACCTCAGTTTTAGAGGAATTCAATTTAAGGCAGTTCTTAGCCATCCATGAACTTACTGCCATCATGCAATCCTGGAATCTGGCCGCAATTCCTTCCTCTCGCCCCGGGAGCAGAGATACCACAATTTGAGTATCATCTGCATACGATGTTAATTCGAAGCCAAAAGAACGAATCACCGGGGCGAGGGAGGTAACATAAACATTAAATAGGGTAGGGCTCAGGGAGGAGCCCTGAGGAACCCCTCCTGGAAGGGTAAAAGGGCTCGATTCAAAATCTCCCATGGCCACCACTTGTATCCTGTCTGCTAGGAAGGATTTCAGCATGGTCAATGCGACTCCTTGGATTCCGCAGCCCTCAAGACGGTCCAATAGAATGTCATGGTGGACCGTATCAAAGGCTGCGGATAGGTCCAGGAGCACCAGGACTGCCCGTCCTCCAGCATCCATCACCTTCCTGATTTCCTCAGTGGATTTAATGAGGGCGGACTCGGTGCTGTGACCTTCCCTAAACCCATGTTGAGCAGGGTCCAAGCCCCCAGAGGATCGGAGGAAGTCACAGAGCTGAACGTTCATGATCCTTTCAATAAGCTTGGCCGGTAGAGGGAGTCTGGATATAGGCCGATAGCTACTAGGGTCATAAATGTCTAGATTAGATTTTTTCAGCAGAGGAGCTATTGAAACTTGTTTCCAACATAGTGGATATGCTCCCTCTTTGAACATTTTATTGAACAAATCTGCTAGCAAGACAGATATAGGGGCGGCTGCCAGATGAGCCACTGAGACTGGGCAGGGATACCGTTGATGGACAGAATGTAGAACAATGTCATACATTCACCCCAGTACAAGGATCTGGGCCTAAATCCATCGTTTGTTTGCCCTCCACACCACCCTGGGTTAGACACTGGCTATATGCAAATCAGCTCTGACCCTGTGCCTCATGGGAACAGTCCAGTCCGAACTACCAAGCCATGTCTTTCCCAGACCGGAATCAAGCATCCAAGGACCGGTTTCTGGCTATCAGCCTTCATTCAGCCTGGATAGCTTGACTCCAGTGGTGTGGAGAGCCTGGGACTCACGTCTGAGCATACCCAGCCCACTCGGGGTGAGAATTGCAAAAAACACCGTTGATGGACAGAATGTAGAACAATGTCATACATTCACCCCAGTACAAGGATCTGGGCCTAAATCCATCGTTTTTTTGCACTCCACACCACCCTGGGTTAGACACTGGCTATATGCAAATCAGCTCTGACCCTGTGCCTCATGGGAACAGTCCAGTCCGAACTACCAAGCCATGTCTTTCCCAGACCGGAATCAAGCATCCAAGGACCGGTTTCTGGCTATCAGCCTTCATTCAGCCTGGATAGCTTGACTCCAGTGGTGTGGAGAGCCTGGGACTCACGTCTGAGCATACCCAGCCCACTCGGGGTGAAAATTGCAAAAAACACCGTTGATGGACAGAATGTAGAACAATGTCATACATTCACCCCAGTACAAGGATCTGGGCCTAAATCCATCGTTGTTTTGCACTCCACACCACCCTGGGTTAGACACTGGCTATATGCAAATCAGCTCTGACCCTGTGCCTCATGGGAACAGTCCAGTCCGAACTACCAAGCCATGTCTTTCCCAGACCGGAATCAAGCATCCAAGGACCGGTTTCTGGCTATCAGCCTTCATTCAGCCTGGATAGCTTGACTCCAGTGGTGTGGAGAGCCTGGGACTCACGTCTGAGCATACCCAGCCCACTCGGGGTGAAAATTGCAAAAAACACTGTTGATGGACAGAATGTAGAACAATGTCATACATTCACCCCAGTACAAGGATCTGGGCCTAAATCCATCGTTTTTTGCACTCCACACCACCCTGGGTTAGACACTGGCTATATGCAAATCAGCTCTGACCCTGTGCCTCATGGGAACAGTCCAGTCCGAACTACCAAGCCATGTCTTTCCCAGACCGGAATCAAGCATCCAAGGACCGGTTTCTGGCTATCAGCCTTCATTCAGCCTGGATAGCTTGACTCCAGTGGTGTGGAGAGCCTGGGACTCACGTCTGAGCATACCCAGCCCACTCGGGGTGAAAATTGCAAAAAACACCGTTGATGGACAGAATGTAGAACAATGTCATACATTCACCCCAGTACAAGGATCTGGGCCTAAATCCATCGTTTTTTGCACTCCACACCACCCTGGGTTAGACACTGGCTATATGCAAATCCGCTCTGACCCTGTGCCTCATGGGAACAGTCCAGTCCGAACTACCAAGCCATGTCTTTCCCAGACCGGAATCAAGCATCCAAGGACCGGTTTCTGGCTATCAGCCTTCATTCAGCCTGGATAGCTTGACTCCAGTGGTGTGGAGAGCCTGGGACTCACGTCTGAGCATACCCAGCCCACTCGGGGTGAAAATTGCAAAAAACACCGTTGATGGACAGAATGTAGAACAATGTCATACATTCACCCCAGTACAAGGATCTGGGCCTAAATCCATCGTTTTTTTGCACTCCACACCACCCTGGGTTAGACACTGGCTATATGCAAATCAGCTCTGACCCTGTGCCTCATGGGAACAGTCCAGTCCGAACTACCAAGCCATGTCTTTCCCAGACCGGAATCAAGCATCCAAGGACCGGTTTCTGGCTATCAGCCTTCATTCAGCCAGGATAGCTTGACTCCAGTGGTGTGGAGAGCCTGGGACTCACGTCTGAGCATACCCAGCCCACTCGGGGTGAGAATTGCAAAAAACACAGTTGATGGACAGAATGTAGAACAATGTCATACATTCACCCCAGTACAAGGATCTGGGCCTAAATCCATCGTTTTTTTGCACTCCACACCACCCTGGGTTAGACACTGGCTATATGCAAATCAGCTCTGACCCTGTGCCTCATGGGAACAGTCCATTCCGAACTACCAAGCCATGTCTTTCCCAGACCGGAATCAAGCATCCAAGGACCGGTTTATGGCTATCAGCCTTCATTCAGCCAGGTTAGCTTGACTCCAGTGGTGTGGAGAGCCTGGGACTCACGTCTGAGCATACCCAGCCCACTCGGGGTGAAAATTGCAAGAAACACCGTTGATGGACAGAATGTAGAACAATGTCATACATTCACCCCAGTACAAGGATCTGGGCCTAAATCCATCGTTTTTTTGCACTCCACACCACCCTGGGTTACACACTGGCTATATGCAAATCAGCTCTGACCCTGTGCCTCATGGGAACAGTCCAGTCCGAACTACCAAGCCATGTCTTTCCCAGACCGGAATCAAGCATCCAAGGACCGGTTTCTGGCTATCAGCCTTCATTCAGCCTGGATAGCTTGACTCCAGTGGTGTGGAGAGCCTGGGACTCACGTCTGAGCATACCCAGCCCACTCGGGGTGAAAATTGCAAAAAACACCGTTGATGGACAGAATGTAGAACAATGTCATACATTCACCCCAGTACAAGGATCTGGGCCTAAATCCATCGTTTTTTTGCACTCCACACCACCCTGGGTTAGACACTGGCTATATGCAAATCAGCTCTGACCCTGTGCCTCATGGGAGCAGTCCAGTCCGAACTACCAAGCCATGTCTTTCCCAGACCGGAATCAAGCATCCAAGGACCGGTTTCTGGCTATCAGCCTTCATTCAGCCTGGATAGCTTGACTCCAGTGGTGTGGAGAGCCTGGGACTCACGTCTGAGCATACCCAGCCCACTTGGGGTGAAAATTGCAAAAAACACCGTTTATTTATTTTTACCATTTGTTGAGCGCGCTGTTACCGGGCGGTGTCCTGGCGCTGAAACGATACATTATCTCCAAGAGGCAAAGAAAGTTACTGGAGGTTAAAAAGCCATGTTTTGATATTTTTCCTGAAGGTCAGGAGATCATTGCTTTGTTTTAGGGCGAGAGGCAATTCATTCCAGATGTTAGATGCTCCGTGGAAGAAGCTACGGCCTCCCCAACGGGCTTTCCTAATACGGTTAGTCATGACCAGGCTTTTATTAGCAGATCTTAGTTGTCGCCCTGGTTTGTACAGTTGGAGGTGTTCTTGAAGGAAGGATGGACCTATTCCATTTACTGCCTTGAATACCATACAAAGAGCCTTAAACATTATACGTTTCCGTATTGGAAGCCAGTGTAGATTTTTTAATTCCTGAGCTACCGATGCAAACTTAGGTAGACCGGTAATCAGTCGGGCAGCAGCATTTTGTAGCGTTTGCAATTTGTTCAGAACTCCCTGCTGGGCCTCCAGATACATGCTATTGCAGTAGTCAAGGCGAGACAGCACAAGTGCTGTCACCACCGTTTTCCTGCTATCACTGGAGAGGAAAGGAAGAATTTTCCTAATAGTTTTTATTATCCAGTGAATGGAGGATGATAAGGCATTAGCCTGTGCTTTAAAGGAGAGTTGGGAGTCAATAATTACCCCCAGGTTTTTTACTGTAGTGGCTGGAATGGGTAGGGCTCCCATTTCGTGAGGCCACCAGTCAGGGGTCCAGAGATTGGTCACATTTCCAAAGAGAAGAACCTCAGTTTTAGAGGAATTCAATTTAAGGCAGTTCTTAGCCATCCATGAACTTACTGCCATCATGCAATCCTGGAATCTGGCCGCAATTCCTTCCTCTCGCCCCGGGAGCAGAGATACCACAATTTGAGTATCATCTGCATACGATGTTAATTCGAAGCCAAAAGAACGAATCACCGGGGCGAGGGAGGTAACATAAACATTAAATAGGGTAGGGCTCAGGGAGGAGCCCTGAGGAACCCCTCCTGGAAGGGTAAAAGGGCTCGATTCAAAATCTCCCATGGCCACCACTTGTATCCTGTCTGCTAGGAAGGATTTCAGCATGGTCAATGCGACTCCTTGGATTCCGCAGCCCTCAAGACGGTCCAATAGAATGTCATGGTGGACCGTATCAAAGGCTGCGGATAGGTCCAGGAGCACCAGGACTGCCCATCCTCCAGCATCCATCACCTTCCTGATTTCCTCAGTGGATTTAATGAGGGCGGACTCGGTGCTGTGACCTTCCCTAAACCCATGTTGAGCAGGGTCCAAGCCCCCAGAGGATCGGAGGAAGTCACAGAGCTGAACGTTCATGATCCTTTCAATAAGCTTGGCCGGTAGAGGGAGTCTGGATATAGGCCGATAGCTACTAGGGTCATAAATGTCTAGATTAGATTTTTTCAGCAGAGGAGCTATTGAAACTTGTTTCCAACATAGTGGATATGCTCCCTCTTTGAACATTTTATTGAACAAATCTGCTAGCAAGACAGATATAGGGGCGGCTGCCAGATGAGCCACTGAGACTGGGCAGGGATACCGTTGATGGACAGAATGTAGAACAATGTCATACATTCACCCCAGTACAAGGATGTGAGAAGTTGGCCTGATAGGTAGTGTTTCCAATTCTGGAACCACTGGTTATCAGTCCAAACAAACCCCAAAGATGTCAGGTTGTAAGTCAACCTTGTAGACAAGCTATCCTAGTGGTAGCATGGACTAAGCAGCCTTAAAGGCTTAACTTAAGAGGTCGTGTTAAGCGAGCTTGTTTTACCACATACAATCCTGTAATCAAATGAAAGGACACCACACAAGTATATATTATAAAAATATATGTATTTATTTCTAAATTACTCCCCAGTACTCTTTATGAGGAAAGGGACACAAGCGTTAAATCAAAAGCACTGTTACACATATAAAGTTGGCACAATTATGGCTGAGGGCGGGGGGCCACTCAGACCATATATCAAAAAAGTGGTATAAGTAACACTTTACGAACAATGGTTAGGCCTAGGGCCTAGAGATTCGCTGGGAGCAGTCAGGACAAGCAATGAAGAAGTCGGGAGTAGCCCACAGGAGACGGGTGCAGCACGGAAAGTGCGGCGCGCACCAATGCACTGTCAATGGTGCGTAAAAGTCAATTAAAGTGAATAAAAAGATACTTCCGCTGAACCTAGGAACACAAAACTTTAGACACAGACCCTAGAGGTGTGTACCAGTGTAAAGACACCGGCGTTGCAAAGTTACCTCACCCACAGGCCGTGGGTGCACAGGGTCGAAGTGGCGTCGGGTTCTGTCACGCAGGTTCTGGGTGCTTGGAGCTGGTGCAGCTGCAGGCGCTGTGAAGCAGAAGTGTCCGGTGCGATCCAAGGGTGGATCGATGTAGAAAAGTACCTGAAAGCAGAGGGGACAGAGTCTGGGTCACTCAGCAGTGACCAGGGTGGAACCAGGACGGAACCAGGCAATGTCGGGCGCAATCAGGCGGTTGTCGATAGGCTTCTCTCCGCTGTCACGTGGGCTCTGGGGCATCTGCGACGTCCAGGAGCAGGTCACGATCTGTCCCACGTAGGCTCTCGCCGTCAGCACCGTCGGCTTGAAGATTGTAGCAAACAGCACTTGGCAAAAGCAATCCACGCGGAACCGGGAGATTGCTTATCACTCGAACCAGGAGGGTCAGAGTGGGTGCTCCTTTTCACAGGAGCTGGTGCAGATCTGGAGCAACCAGAAAAGCAAGTCGGATTTCAAAGTTCGTCGGCACAGGGGCCACAAGCCAGCTGGCAAGTGACCGGGCCAACGCGTCGAGCGCACACAAGCAGAAGGGCCCCACGCAGCACTCAGCGAGTGTGGAGGGGTGAGCTTTGGTGCAAGTGGAGCTCGGGGCTGGGGCTTCTCAAACCCCGGTGTACAGCTTCGAGGGTCACTCGTGGGCCGCACGGTCAGCGTCTCGTGGCCTTTTCAAGATGGCGTGCCCCACGCTTCCGGTCGCCTCCACGGGTCTCAGCTCTGCAGGGACTGTGGATCGGGCAGGTAGAAGGCAGGCAAGCTTGATCTCGTCGATCTCTGTCGCTCGAGTTCCGGCGGGAACTGCAACAAAGCAAGGGTCGAGGGCTGGATGGTGCCTGTTTGCACAGGGTGGTCACTCCTTGACCACAAGGGAGATTCTTCAGTCTTCTCACGTCGTGTAGAAAGTCGAAGGGTCCAGATTTCGTTTCTTATGTTTCTTCAGGATGATCTGAGGTCCGTTGGGACTGCTCCCCTTCTTATTCGAATCTAGGGGGTTGGACATCCTGCTAGGTCCCCTCCTATGGGTGGGACCCAGGAAGGGGGTGGTTACACCCCTCTCCTTTGATCCTGGCCGCGCTGGGACAGGGGCTGGGAGGCCCCAGAACCGGTTTGGCCGGATCCTGCAAGGGGCAGCCTTGTGCTCCCCAGGCAGTGTCTGGTTTCATTGAAACCTCCCTACTCCAATCCACTATCTCCTGTCTGGGGTGGTTTGACACCGCCCTGTGACAGGAAACTCTTTGTCCAGGCCTCCTCTGCCGGGTTTCGGTCAGCAGCAGGAGGTCAGACCCGTGTCTGTGGCAGGGGCATCCATTTTGTGGATCTGAGGCTCATTTTAAATCAACCGCGTTTCAGTAAAGTAACATGTCTTCTCCCTCTAGAAGGGTGGAATGCTATCCCCGTCGCCAGAACTGGCGAGGGGATAGTATTCCAATTCGTATGACACCTTACACGACATGTTTTGATAAAGCCAAACCAAAGTTGCTATATAACCGCGAGGATTATAATGCGCTTAAGAGTATATGGTATGGCATTATCCCGGATCAGCTTAGGGAGTTGTTCCCGACAGCTGCAGACAGGCTCAGCTCATGCCAGAGCACCATCTCACATAAAACCACGCACTCTGCCTCCAGGATTGATGAGGCCTTCCATAGGAGTGGCTTACAGGCTATATATGTGTCCAGATATAGGTTTAGATATAGGTATACTATATCTAAGCAAGGGGTGATTACACCCACTTGCCCCAGCTGAGTGATCAGCCAGTTGTGTCAATTTAAGAACCAGCCAGGGGTGGCAAAAGCTATGCTTCAGCCCCTGGTAGGCCTTGGTGGCACCTATGCCCTGGGCACCTATAGTGCATGGTACAGGGGCTGACAAGGAGTCCATTTCCAATTGTGGTATGTACCTATAGCACATGTATTACAAATTTAGAGAGAGAACAGCAGGCTGGGGGTCTGATTAGCAGGCCCACAGCCTCAGTAAGTCGAAACCCAGTGAAGCAAAAAGCAAAAATTGGGGTGACCATAGGATAGCAGACCCTACTCTCCTACATAACCCCCCCCCAAACGCAGGGACATTAAACTTAACCTTGACCAGATAAGTCTTCATGTTCTAAGTGGAAGTACCTGGAGAGACCATCTGCATTACCATGGTCAGTCCCTGGGCGGTGCTCCACTGTAAAGTCCATCCCCTGTAGGGAAATGGACCACCTGAGCAGTTTGGGATTTTCACCCTTCATCTGATTTAGCCACAAGAGGGGCTTATGGTCTGTCTGAATTAGGAAGTGAGTACCAAACAAGTATGGCCTCAACTTCTTCAGGGCCCAAACCACAGCAAAGGCCTCCCTCTCAATAGCTGACCAACGTTTCTCCCTGGGGGTCAGCCTTCTGCTAATAAAAGCAATGGGCTGGTCTTGACCATCTTGATTAAGTTGTGAAAGCACAGCTCCCACCCCCAACTCAGAAGCATCTGTCTGTACAATGAACTGTTTGGAGTAGTCAGGACTCTTCAGGATAGGTGCAGAGCACATGGCCTTCTTCAGGTCATCAAATGCCTTTTGACAGCTAACTGTCCACTGAACCTTTTTGGGCATCTTCTTGGATGTCAAGTCATTCAATGGTGTCACAATGGACCCATAGTTCTTTACAAATTTTCTGTAATACCCAGTCAGGCCCAAGAAGGCTCTTACTTGTGTCTGGGTAGTTGGAGGAGTCCAGTCCTGTATGGTCTGGATCTTGCTCTCCAGTGGTTGAACTTGACCCCCACCTACTAGGTGGCCCAAGTACACAACCTTGCTCTGCCCTATCTGGCACTTAGTAGCCTTGATAGTCAGGCCTGCCTTTTGCAGGGCCTCCAGAACCTTCTTCAGGTGGATCAGGTGATCCTCCCAGGTGGAGCTAAAGACAGCAATATCATCTAGATATGCTGCGCAAAAGTCTTCCAACCCAGCAAGGACTTGGTTCACCAACCTTTGGAAAGTGGCAGGTGCATTCTTCAAACCAAAGGGCATTACCACAAATTGATAATGTCCACTGGGGGTAGAGAATGCTGTTTTGGCTTTTGACTCTTCAGCTAGTCTGATTTGCCAGTAGCCAGCTGTCAAATCAAATGTGCTCAGAAACTTGGCAGAAGCCAATTTATCAATGAGCTCATCTGCTCTTGGAATGGGATGAGCATCTGTCCTAGTGACAGCATTGAGACCTCTGTAGTCCACACAAAACCTCATTTCTCTCTTTCCATCTTTGGTATGAGGTTTTGGCACAAGGACCACTGGGCTAGCCCATGGGCTCTCTGATGGCTCAATCACTCCAAGCTCCAACATCTTTTGCACCTCAGCCTTTATACAATCCCTGACATGGTCAGGTTGCCTGTAGATCTTATTCTTCACAGGTAGATTGTCACCAGTATCCACCTCATGGGTGCACCAGTTAGTCTGACTGGGTGTGAGTGAAAACAATTGTCTGTGGGCCTGCAACACCTGTCTGCAGTCCACCTGTTGCTGCTCAGTGAGGCTGCCTGCCAAGGCTACTCCATCAACTGAACCATCATCAGGGTTCTGGGAAAGCAGGTCTGGGAGAGGGTCACTCTCTTCCTCCTGTTCCCCATCTGTGGCCATGAGGAGACTCATGTCCTCCCTGTCAACAAATGCTTTCAAACGATTGACATGGAGCACCCTGTGGGGGCTCCTAGGGGTGCCAAAGTCAACCAAGTAGGTGACTTCTCCCTTCTTTTCAATGATAGGGTAGGGTCCAGTCCATTGGTCCTGGAGAGCTGCTGGCCCCACTGGGTCCAACACCCACACCTTCTGCCCTGGCTGGTACTCAACCAGAACAGCCTTTTGGTCATGCCAGGCTTTCTGTAATTCCTGACTTGCCTCAAGGTTTTTGGATGCTCTCTCCATGTATTCAGCCATCCTGGAGCGGAGACCAAGTACATAGTCCACAATGTCTAGTTTAGGCTTTTTGAGAGGTAACTCCCATCCTTCCTTCACCAAACTCAATGGACCTCTTACAGGGTGGCCAAACAAAAGTTCAAAAGGGCTGTAGCCAACCCCCTTCTGTGGGACCTCTCTGTAAGCAAAGAGCAAGCAGGGTAAAAGGATGTCCCATTTCCGCCTAAGCTTCTCTGGTAAACCTTTTATCATTCCCTTTAGGGTCTTGTTGAACCTTTCCACAAGCCCATTGCACTGTGGATGGTAGGGTGTGGTAAACTTATAGTTTACTCCACACTCTTTCCACATTGCTTTTAAGTATCCAGACATGAAGTTGGTACCTCTGTCTGAAAGAACCTCCTTTGGAAAGCCCACTCTTGAGAAAACTGCAATGAGGGCTTTTGCCACCACAGGAGCTGTGGTGGTCCTCAGGGGAATTGCTTCTGGGTACCTGGTGGCATGATCCACTACCACCAGTATAAATCTGTGCCCAGATGCTGTTTGAGGATCCATGGGACCCACAATGTCTATTCCAACTCTTTCAAAGGGTACCCCCACCACAGGTAGTGGTATCAGGGGGGCCTTTGTTGTGCCACCTGACTTACCACTGGCTTGGCAAGTGACACAGGAGCGACAAAACTCCTTGACATTTTCTGACATGTGAGGCCAGTGAAAGTGTGGAACAAGCCTGTCCCAAGTCTTATTCTGGCCTAAGTGTCCTGCAAGGGGAATATCATGGGCCAAGGTAAGAAGGAAGCCCCTAAACTTCAAAGGTATAACCAACCTCCTGGTTGTGCCAGGCTTGGGGTCTCTAGCCTCTGAATAAAGGAGTCCTTCATCCCAATACACTTTATGGGTACCTTGAGCATTCCCTGCAGCCTCAGCAGCAGCTTGCTGTCTGAGGGGTTCAAGTGAAGGGCAATCTAATTGGGCCTGCCCCAGGTCTGCCCTTGAGGGTCCCCCTGTCCCCAGAAACTCAACCTGATCAGGTTCAAGCTCCTCTGAGACAGTCTCCTCTTGGACTGCAGAATCAGTTTCCTGTGAAACCTGATCCTCAACCTGGGGCAAGTGGGAAGGCACAGCCTTAACCCTCTTGCTCCTTCTCTTGGGTTGTGGTTGGTCTATTGTTTCAAGATCCACCACTGGTTCAGGAAGGCACTTCTTAGCCTGAGACCTTGTCACTGCAAGGACATGAGCTGAAATCCCTAGCATTTCTGCATGAGTCCTGTACTCCACTTCTGACCAAACTGAGCTTTCAAGATCATTGCCTAACAGACAGTCTACTGGGAGGTCTGCACTCACAACAACTTTCTTTAGGCCATCTACCCCTCCCCAGGAGAAGTTCACAACAGCCACACTATGGGAAGTAGTGGAGTTGCTTGCATTGGTCACTAGGTAACTTTCACCTAGTACAATTTGTCCAGGGTCCACAAAGCCAGGTGCCACCATTGTGACACTGGCACAAGTGTCCCTGTAGGCCTGAGCCAGTTTCTCATTAATTAAGGGAGTCTGCCTATATTTGCCCAGGTTACTGGGGCTTACTGCAGTGGGCAAAGATATGTCCACATCATATAGGAGAACTGCCTGTGTGGGGATTCTGACTAGGCCAGATTCCACCTCAGTACCCAGGGTCAACCCTACTAAACCCTTTGGCTGTGTACCACCACTGCTGACTGTACTAGGGGGTGCAGTTGCTTTAGGAGCTGCAGTGGTGGGGACTGGATTTTTCTTAGTGCATTCACTGCCCCAGTGTGAAACTGATTTGCAGGTATTACACCAAGGTTTCTTTGGGCCATCGTTCTTCTTTTTCTTGTTTCCATTTTGGGAACCCCCCTCCTTATTGCTAGTTTGGGGGCCTGAAGACTTCTGGTCCTTTTCTTTATCTTTCTGATTCCCACCCTTCTGGTCTGTTTTCTTCTGGTCACCTTGGTTCTGGTTTTTCTGCTTAATCCTTGTTCTGACCCATTTGTCTGCCTTCTTTCCCAATTCTTGGGGAGAGGTCAAATCAGAGTCAACAAGGTATTGATGCAACAGCTGGTTCTGACAGTTATTAAGGATCTGTTCTCTCATCATAAGATTGTACAATCCTGTATAGTCTGAAACTTTACTTCCCTGCAGCCAACCCTCCAGAGCCTTAGTGGCACAATCTACAAAATCAGTCCAGTCCTGAGTCTGTGCTTTTTGGGTGTCTCTGAACAACAACCTGTATTGCTCAGTGGTTAGGCCAAACCCTTCAATAAGAGCACTCTTCAGAACAGAGTAGTTTTTGGCATCCTCAGGTCTAAAAGTGAGGAGCCTGTCCCTCCCTTTCTCAGAAAAGGAGTACCATAAAATTGCTGCCCACTGATCCTCAGGGACCTGCTGTACCATGCAGGCCCTCTCAAGAGCAGTCATCCATTTGTGGATATCATCCCCTTCCTTGTAGGGGGGCACAATTTTTGTCAGGTTTCTATTGTCATAGGCCCTGTCTTTTTCTTTAGGAACTTTGCTGCCACCAGTGGCATCTAAGCCACACAATTTTTTCTCTCTTGCTAAAGCAAGTTTAGCTTGAGCCAAGGCTACCTCTTCCCTTTCTATTTGGAGTTGGACAGCCCTCATCCTGGCCCTATGCTCTTTCCTCTGGGAGGAAGTCATTCCTCTTTGAGATTCTCTTGAGGCACTAGAAAGGTGAGAGTCCCTTGATAGAGATCTCTCCCTTCTATTACCTGGGAGAATTATGTTATGAGATCTGGGGTGGTGCTGGCCACCTCCATTCCCATGTAGGTCCAAGTTGGCCTGGTTAAGGCTGGCAACCTGTACCTGGTTTCCCCCCTGATCCTGATCTTCAGGCTCTTCTAAATCAGAGTCTTCTTCTTCCTCCTCCTCCACTACATCATCATCTGGAAGATCCTCATTCTCAGGGGAGTGTATCCCTTCACCTGATTCTAAGGGAGCCTGACTCACCTTATCTAGGTCATCCTTTTCTAGGAGAGCTATTAGGGAAGGAATGGTAGGGCCTCTGCCCTTTTTTAGCCCCCTGGCTGTGCACAAGGCACTCAGGTCTTTGTGGCTAAGGTTGTCATATCTGGATGTTGTCCCTATAGGATCAACTTCTACAGGAGCAGAGCCTGAGGCTCTATCTGCATCAGACATGACTGCTAGTGAGGTGTAAGTGGTGCACTTACCTACACTAAGTGGTTTCCTACTGTACCTTGCTAGTGAGTTGTAGTCAGGGTGTGCTAATCCCTTTAATCTACAACTACTAAGTTCAGTAGAACTTAATATGCTAAGCTTTTGATTTATATGTACCTAGAGGTACTTGATGTGATCTTTCAATTTGATAAAGATTGCAATGGTAAAACAAACAGCAAGCTCAAATCCGCACCGCTGCACACCAATGTGAGAAGTTGGCCTGATAGGTAGTGTTTCCAATTCTGGAACCACTGGTTATCAGTCCAAACAAACCCCAAAGATGTCAGGTTGTAAGTCAACCTTGTAGACAAGCTATCCTAGTGGTAGCATGGACTAAGCAGCCTTAAAGGCTTAACTTAAGAGGTCGTGTTAAGCGAGCTTGTTTTACCACATACAATCCTGTAATCAAATGAAAGGACACCACACAAGTATATATTATAAAAATATATGTATTTATTTCTAAATTACTCCCCAGTACTCTTTATGAGGAAAGGGACACAAGCGTTAAATCAAAAGCACTGTTACACATATAAAGTTGGCACAATTATGGCTGAGGGCGGGGGGCCACTCAGACCATATATCAAAAAAGTGGTATAAGTAACACTTTACGAACAATGGTTAGGCCTAGGGCCTAGAGATTCGCTGGGAGCAGTCAGGACAAGCAATGAAGAAGTCGGGAGTAGCCCACAGGAGACGGGTGCAGCACGGAAAGTGCGGCGCGCACCAATGCACTGTCAATGGTGCGTAAAAGTCAATTAAAGTGAATAAAAAGATACTTCCGCTGAACCTAGGAACACAAAACTTTAGACACAGACCCTAGAGGTGTGTACCAGTGTAAAGACACCGGCGTTGCAAAGTTACCTCACCCACAGGCCGTGGGTGCACAGGGTCGAAGTGGCGTCGGGTTCTGTCACGCAGGTTCTGGGTGCTTGGAGCTGGTGCAGCTGCAGGCGCTGTGAAGCAGAAGTGTCCGGTGCGATCCAAGGGTGGATCGATGTAGAAAAGTACCTGAAAGCAGAGGGGACAGAGTCTGGGTCACTCAGCAGTGACCAGGGTGGAACCAGGACGGAACCAGGCAATGTCGGGCGCAATCAGGCGGTTGTCGATAGGCTTCTCTCCGCTGTCACGTGGGCTCTGGGGCATCTGCGACGTCCAGGAGCAGGTCACGATCTGTCCCACGTAGGCTCTCGCCGTCAGCACCGTCGGCTTGAAGATTGTAGCAAACAGCACTTGGCAAAAGCAATCCACGCGGAACCGGGAGATTGCTTATCACTCGAACCAGGAGGGTCAGAGTGGGTGCTCCTTTTCACAGGAGCTGGTGCAGATCTGGAGCAACCAGAAAAGCAAGTCGGATTTCAAAGTTCGTCGGCACAGGGGCCACAAGCCAGCTGGCAAGTGACCGGGCCAACGCGTCGAGCGCACACAAGCAGAAGGGCCCCACGCAGCACTCAGCGATTGTGGAGGGGTGAGCTTTGGTGCAAGTGGAGCTCGGGGCTGGGGCTTCTCAAACCCCGGTGTACAGCTTCGAGGGTCACTCGTGGGCCGCACGGTCAGCGTCTCGTGGCCTTTTCAAGATGGCGTGCCCCACGCTTCCGGTCGCCTCCACGGGTCTCAGCTCTGCAGGGACTGTGGATCGGGCAGGTAGAAGGCAGGCAAGCTTGATCTCGTCGATCTCTGTCGCTCGAGTTCCGGCGGGAACTGCAACAAAGCAAGGGTCGAGGGCTGGATGGTGCCTGTTTGCACAGGGTGGTCACTCCTTGACCACAAGGGAGATTCTTCAGTCTTCTCACGTCGTGTAGAAAGTCGAAGGGTCCAGATTTCGTTTCTTATGTTTCTTCAGGATGATCTGAGGTCCGTTGGGACTGCTCCCCTTCTTATTCGAATCTAGGGGGTTGGACATCCTGCTAGGTCCCCTCCTATGGGTGGGACCCAGGAAGGGGGTGGTTACACCCCTCTCCTTTGATCCTGGCCGCGCTGGGACAGGGGCTGGGAGGCCCCAGAACCGGTTTGGCCGGATCCTGCAAGGGGCAGCCTTGTGCTCCCCAGGCAGTGTCTGGTTTCATTGAAACCTCCCTACTCCAATCCACTATCTCCTGTCTGGGGTGGTTTGACACCGCCCTGTGACAGGAAACTCTTTGTCCAGGCCTCCTCTGCCGGGTTTCGGTCAGCAGCAGGAGGTCAGACCCGTGTCTGTGGCAGGGGCATCCATTTTGTGGATCTGAGGCTCATTTTAAATCAACCGCGTTTCAGTAAAGTAACATGTCTTCTCCCTCTAGAAGGGTGGAATGCTATCCCCGTCGCCAGAACTGGCGAGGGGATAGTATTCCAATTCGTATGACACCTTACACGACATGTTTTGATAAAGCCAAACCAAAGTTGCTATATAACCGCGAGGATTATAATGCGCTTAAGAGTATATGGTATGGCATTATCCCGGATCAGCTTAGGGAGTTGTTCCCGACAGCTGCAGACAGGCTCAGCTCATGCCAGAGCACCATCTCACATAAAACCACGCACTCTGCCTCCAGGATTGATGAGGCCTTCCATAGGAGTGGCTTACAGGCTATATATGTGTCCAGATATAGGTTTAGATATAGGTATACTATATCTAAGCAAGGGGTGATTACACCCACTTGCCCCAGCTGAGTGATCAGCCAGTTGTGTCAATTTAAGAACCAGCCAGGGGTGGCAAAAGCTATGCTTCAGCCCCTGGTAGGCCTTGGTGGCACCTATGCCCTGGGCACCTATAGTGCATGGTACAGGGGCTGACAAGGAGTCCATTTCATATTGTGGTATGTACCTATAGCACATGTATTACAAATTTAGAGAGAGAACAGCAGGCTGGGGGTCTGATTAGCAGGCCCACAGCCTCAGTAAGTCGAAACCCAGTGAAGCAAAAAGCAAAAATTGGGGTGACCATAGGATAGCAGACCCTACTCTCCTACAAAGGATCTGGGCCTAAATCCATCGTTTGTTTGCCCTCCACACCACCCTGGGTTAGACACTGGCTATATGCAAATCAGCTCTGACCCTGTGCCTCATGGGAACAGTCCAGTCCGAACTACCAAGCCATGTCTTTCCCAGACCGGAATCAAGCATCCAAGGACCGGTTTCTGGCTATCAGCCTTCATTCAGCCTGGATAGCTTGACTCCAGTGGTGTGGAGAGCCTGGGACTCACGTCTGAGCATACCCAGCCCACTCGGGGTGAGAATTGCAAAAAACACCGTTGATGGACAGAATGTAGAACAATGTCATACATTCACCCCAGTACAAGGATCTGGGCCTAAATCCATCGTTTTTTTGCACTCCACACCACCCTGGGTTAGACACTGGCTATATGCAAATCAGCTCTGACCCTGTGCCTCATGGGAACAGTCCAGTCCGAACTACCAAGCCATGTCTTTCCCAGACCGGAATCAAGCATCCAAGGACCGGTTTCTGGCTATCAGCCTTCATTCAGCCTGGATAGCTTGACTCCAGTGGTGTGGAGAGCCTGGGACTCACGTCTGAGCATACCCAGCCCACTCGGGGTGAAAATTGCAAAAAACACCGTTGATGGACAGAATGTAGAACAATGTCATACATTCACCCCAGTACAAGGATCTGGGCCTAAATCCATCGTTGTTTTGCACTCCACACCACCCTGGGTTAGACACTGGCTATATGCAAATCAGCTCTGACCCTGTGCCTCATGGGAACAGTCCAGTCCGAACTACCAAGCCATGTCTTTCCCAGACCGGAATCAAGCATCCAAGGACCGGTTTCTGGCTATCAGCCTTCATTCAGCCTGGATAGCTTGACTCCAGTGGTGTGGAGAGCCTGGGACTCACGTCTGAGCATACCCAGCCCACTCGGGGTGAAAATTGCAAAAAACACTGTTGATGGACAGAATGTAGAACAATGTCATACATTCACCCCAGTACAAGGATCTGGGCCTAAATCCATCGTTTTTTTGCACTCCACACCACCCTGGGTTAGACACTGGCTATATGCAAATCAGCTCTGACCCTGTGCCTCATGGGAACAGTCCAGTCCGAACTACCAAGCCATGTCTTTCCCAGACCGGAATCAAGCATCCAAGGACCGGTTTCTGGCTATCAGCCTTCATTCAGCCTGGATAGCTTGACTCCAGTGGTGTGGAGAGCCTGGGACTCACGTCTGAGCATACCCAGCCCACTCGGGGTGAAAATTGCAAAAAACACCGTTGATGGACAGAATGTAGAACAATGTCATACATTCACCCCAGTACAAGGATCTGGGCCTAAATCCATCGTTTTTTTGCACTCCACACCACCCTGGGTTAGACACGGTCTATATGCAAATCAGCTCTGACCCTGTGCCTCATGGGAACAGTCCAGTCCGAACTACCAAGCCATGTCTTTCCCAGGCTGGAATCAAGCATCCAAGGACCGGTTTCTGGCTATCAGCCTTCATTCAGCCTGGATAGCTTGACTCCAGTGGTGTGGAGAGCCTGGGACTCACGTCTGAGCATACCCAGCCCACTCGGGGTGAAAATTGCAAAAAACACCGTTGATGGACAGAATGTAGAACAATGTCATACATTCACCCCAGTACAAGGATCTGGGCCTAAATCCATCGTTTTTTTGCACTCCACACCACCCTGGGTTAGACACTGCCTATATGCAAATCAGCTCTGACCCTGTGCCTCATGGGAACAGTCCAGTCCGAACTACCAAGCCATGTCTTTCCCAGACCGGAATCAAGCATCCAAGGACCGGTTTCTGGCTATCAGCCTTCATTCAGCCTGGATAGCTTGACTCCAGTGGTGTGGAGAGCCTGGGACTCACGTCTGAGCATACCCAGCCCACTCGGGGTGAAAATTGCAAAAAACACAGTTGATGGACAGAATGTAGAACAATGTCATACATTCACCCCAGTACAAGGATCTGGGCCTAAATCCATCGTTTGTTTGCACTCCACACCACCCTGGGTTAGACACTGGCTATATGCAAATCAGCTCTGACCCTGTGCCTCATGGGAACAGTCCAGTCCGAACTACCAAGCCATGTCTTTCCCAGACCTGAATCAAGCATCCAAGGACCGGTTTCTGGCTATCAGCCTTCATTCAGCCTGGATAGCTTGACTCCAGTGGTGTGGAGAGCCTGGGACTCACGTCTGAGCATACCCAGCCCACTCGGGGTGAAAATTGCAAAAAACACCGTTGATGGACAGAATGTAGAACAATGTCAAACATTCACCCCAGTACAAGGATCTGGGCCTAAATCCATCGTTTTTTTGCACTCCACACCACCCTGGGTTAGACACTGGCTATATGCAAATCAGCTCTGACCCTGTGCCTCATGGGAACAGTCCAGTCCGAACTACCAAGCCATGTCTTTCCCAGACCGGAATCAAGCATCCAAGGACCGGTTTCTGGCTATCAGCCTTCATTCAGCCTGGATAGCTTGACTCCAGTGGTGTGGAGAGCCTGGGACTCACGTCTGAGCATACCCAGCCCACTCGGGGTGAAAATTGCAAAAAACACCGTTGATGGACAGAATGTAGAACAATGTCATACATTCACCCCAGTACAAGGATCTGGGCCTAAATCCATCGTTTTTTTGCACTCCACACCACCCTGGGTTAGACACTGGCTATATGCAAATCAGCTCTGACCCTGTGCCTCATGGGAAAAGTCCAGTCCGAACTACCAAGCCATGTCTTTCCCAGACCGGAATCAAGCATCCAAGGACCGGTTTCTGGCTATCAGCCTTCATTCAGCCTGGATAGCTTGACTCCAGTGGTGTGGAGAGCCTGGGACTCACGTCTGAGCATACCCAGCCCACTCGGGGTGAAAATTGCAAAAAACACAGTTGATGGACAGAATGTAGAACAATGTCATACATTCACCCCAGTACAAGGATCTGGGCCTAAATCCATCGTTTTTTTGCACTCCACACCACCCTGGGTTAGACACTGGCTATATGCAAATCAGCTCTGACCCTGTGCCTCATGGGAACAGTCCAGTCCGAACTACCAAGCCATGTCTTTCCCAGACCGGAATCAAGCATCCAAGGACCGGTTTCTGGCTATCAGCCTTCATTCAGCCTGGATAGCTTGACTCCAGTGGTGTGGAGAGCCTGGGACTCACGTCTGAGCATACCCAGCCCACTCGGGGTGAAAATTGCAAAAAACACAGTTGATGGACAGAATGTAGAACAATGTCATACATTCACCCCAGTACAAGGATCTGGGCCTAAATCCATCGTTTTTTGCACTCCACACCACCCTGGGTTAGACACTGGCTATATGCAAATCAGCTCTGACCCTGTGCCTCATGGGAACAGTCCAGTCCGAACTACCAAGCCATGTCTTTCCCAGACCGGAATCAAGCATCCATGGACCGGTTTCTGGCTATCAGCCTTCATTCAGCCTGGATAGCTTGACTCCAGTGGTGTGGAGAGCCTGGGACTCACGTCTGAGCATACCCAGCCCACTCGGGGTGAAAATTGCAAAAAACACCGTTGATGGACAGAATGTAGAACAATGTCATACATTCACCCCAGTACAAGGATCTGGGCCTAAATCCATCGTTTTTTTGCACTCCACACCACCCTGGGTTAGACACTGGCTATATGCAAATCAGCTCTGACCCTGTGCCTCATGGGAACAGTCCAGTCCGAACTACCAAGCCATGTCTTTCCCAGACCGGAATCAAGCATCCAAGGACCGGTTTCTGGCTATCAGCCTTCATTCAGCCTGGATAGCTTGACTCCAGTGGTGTGGAGAGCCTGGGACTCACGTCTGAGCATACCCAGCCCACTCGGGGTGAAAATTGCAAAAAACACCGTTGATGGACAGAATGTAGAACAATGTCATACATTCACCCCAGTACAAGGATCTGGGCCTAAATCCATCGTTTTTTGCACTCCACACCACCCTGGGTTAGACACTGGCTATATGCAAATCCGCTCTGACCCTGTGCCTCATGGGAACAGTCCAGTCCGAACTACCAAGCCATGTCTTTCCCAGACCGGAATCAAGCATCCAAGGACCGGTTTCTGGCTATCAGCCTTCATTCAGCCTGGATAGCTTGACTCCAGTGGTGTGGAGAGCCTGGGACTCACGTCTGAGCATACCCAGCCCACTCGGGGTGAAAATTGCAAAAAACACCGTTGATGGACAGAATGTAGAACAGTGTCATACATTCACCCCAGTACAAGGATCTGGGCCTAAATCCATCGTTTTTTTGCACTCCACACCACCCTGGGTTAGACACTGGCTATATGCAAATCAGCTCTGACCCTGTGCCTCATGGGAACAGTCCAGTCCGAACTACCAAGCCATGTCTTTCCCAGACCGGAATCAAGCATCCAAGGACCGGTTTCTGGCTATCAGCCTTCATTCAGCCAGGATAGCTTGACTCCAGTGGTGTGGAGAGCCTGGGACTCACGTCTGAGCATACCCAGCCCACTCGGGGTGAGAATTGCAAAAAACACCGTTGATGGACAGAATGTAGAACAATGTCATACATTCACCCCAGTACAAGGATCTGGGCCTAATTCCATCGTTTTTTTGCACTCCACACCACCCTGGGTTAGACACTGGCTATATGCAAATCAGCTCTGACCCTGTGCCTCATGGGAACAGTCCATTCCGAACTACCAAGCCATGTCTTTCCCAGACCGGAATCAAGCATCCAAGGACCGGTTTATGGCTATCAGCCTTCATTCAGCCAGGTTAGCTTGACTCCAGTGGTGTGGAGAGCCTGGGACTCACGTCTGAGCATACCCAGCCCACTCGGGGTGAAAATTGCAAGAAACACCGTTGATGGACAGAATGTAGAACAATGTCATACATTCACCCCAGTACAAGGATCTGGGCCTAAATCCATCGTTTTTTTGCACTCCACACCACCCTGGGTTACACACTGGCTATATGCAAATCAGCTCTGACCCTGTGCCTCATGGGAACAGTCCAGTCCGAACTACCAAGCCATGTCTTTCCCATACCGGAATCAAGCATCCAAGGACCGGTTTCTGGCTATCAGCCTTCATTCAGCCTGGATAGCTTGACTCCAGTGGTGTGGAGAGCCTGGGACTCACGTCTGAGCATACCCAGCCCACTCGGGGTGAAAATTGCAAAAAACACCGTTGATGGACAGAATGTAGAACAATGTCATACATTCACCCCAGTACAAGGATCTGGGCCTAAATCCATCGTTTTTTTGCACTCCACACCACCCTGGGTTAGACACTGGCTATATGCAAATCAGCTCTGACCCTGTGCCTCATGGGAGCAGTCCAGTCCGAACTACCAAGCCATGTCTTTCCCAGACCGGAATCAAGCATCCAAGGACCGGTTTCTGGCTATCAGCCTTCATTCAGCCTGGATAGCTTGACTCCAGTGGTGTGGAGAGCCTGGGACTCACGTCTGAGCATACCCAGCCCACTCGGGGTGAAAATTGCAAAAAACACCGTTGATGGACAGAATGTAGAACAATGTCATACATTCACCCCAGTACAAGGATCTGGGCCTAAATCCATCGTTTTTTTGCACCCCACACCACCCTGGGTTAGACACTGGCTATATGCAAATCAGCTCTGACCCTGTGCCTCATGGGAACAGTCCAGTCCGAACTACCAAGCCATGTCTTTCCCAGACCGGAATCAAGCATCCAAGGACCAGTTTCTGGCTATCAGCCTTCATTCAGCCTGGATAGCTTGACTCCAGTGGTGTGGAGAGCCTGGGACTCACGTCTGAGCATACCCAGCCCACTCGGGGTGAAAATTGCAAAAAACACCGTTGATGGACAGAATGTAGAACAATGTCATACATTCACCCCAGTACAAGGATCTGGGCCTAAATCCATCGTTTGTTTGCCCTCCACACCACCCTGGGTTAGACACTGGCTATATGCAAATCAGCTCTGACCCTGTGCCTCATGGGAACAGTCCAGTCCGAACTACCAAGCCATGTCTTTCCCAGACCTGAATCAAGCATCCAAGGACCGGTTTCTGGCTATCAGCCTTCATTCAGCCTGGATAGCTTGACTCCAGTGGTGTGGAGAGCCTGGGACTCACGTCTGAGCATACCCAGCCCACTCGGGGTGAAAATTGCAAAAAACACCGTTGATGGACAGAATGTAGAACAATGTCATACATTCACCCCAGTACAAGGATCTGGGCCTAAATCCATCGTTTTTTTGCACTCCACACCACCCTGGGTTACACACTGGCTATATGCAAATCAGCTCTGACCCTGTGCCTCATGGGAACAGTCCAGTCCGAACTACCAAGCCATGTCTTTCCCAGACCGGAATCAAGCATCCAAGGACCGGTTTCTGGCTATCAGCCTTCATTCAGCCTGGATAGCTTGACTCCAGTGGTGTGGAGAGCCTGGGACTCACGTCTGAGCATACCCAGCCCACTCGGGGTGAAAATTGCAAAAAACACCGTTGATGGACAGAATGTAGAACAATGTCATACATTCACCCCAGTACAAGGATCTGGGCCTAAATCCATCGTTTTTTTGCACTCCACACCACCCTGGGTTAGACACTGGCTATATGCAAATCAGCTCTGACCCTGTGCCTCATGGGAGCAGTCCAGTCCGAACTACCAAGCCATGTCTTTCCCAGACCGGAATCAAGCATCCAAGGACCGGTTTCTGGCTATCAGCCTTCATTCAGCCTGGATAGCTTGACTCCAGTGGTGTGGAGAGCCTGGGACTCACGTCTGAGCATACCCAGCCCACTTGGGGTGAAAATTGCAAAAAACACCGTTTATTTATTTATTTATTTATTTATTTTTACCATTTGTTGAGCGCGCTGTTACCGGCGGTGTCCTGGCGCTGAAACGATACATTATCTCCAAGAGGCAAAGAAAGTTACTGGAGGTTAAAAAGCCATGTTTTGATATTTTTCCTGAAGGTCAGGAGATCATTGCTTTGTTTTAGGGCGAGAGGCAATTCATTCCAGATGTTAGATGCTCCGTGGAAGAAGCTACGGCCTCCCCAACGGGCTTTCCTAATACGGTTAGTCATGACCAGGCTTTTATTAGCAGATCTTAGTTGTCGCCCTGGTTTGTACAGTTGGAGGTGTTCTTGAAGGAAGGATGGACCTATTCCATTTACTGCCTTGAATACCATACAAAGAGCCTTAAACATTATACGTTTCCGTATTGGAAGCCAGTGTAGATTTTTTAATTCCTGAGCTACCGATGCAAACTTAGGTAGACCGGTAATCAGTCGGGCAGCAGCATTTTGTAGCGTTTGCAATTTGTTCAGAACTCCCTGCTGGGCCTCCAGATACATGCTATTGCAGTAGTCAAGGCGAGACAGCACAAGTGCTGTCACCACCGTTTTCCTGCTATCACTGGAGAGGAAAGGAAGAATTTTCCTAATAGTTTTTATTATCCAGTGAATGGAGGATGATAAGGCATTAGCCTGTGCTTTAAAGGAGAGTTGGGAGTCAATAATTACCCCCAGGTTTTTTACTGTAGTGGCTGGAATGGGTAGGGCTCCCATTTCGTGAGGCCACCAGTCAGGGGTCCAGAGATTGGTCACATTTCCAAAGAGAAGAACCTCAGTTTTAGAGGAATTCAATTTAAGGCAGTTCTTAGCCATCCATGAACTTACTGCCATCATGCAATCCTGGAATCTGGCCGCAATTCCTTCCTCTCGCCCCGGGAGCAGAGATACCACAATTTGAGTATCATCTGCATACGATGTTAATTCGAAGCCAAAAGAACGAATCACCGGGGCGAGGGAGGTAACATAAACATTAAATAGGGTAGGGCTCAGGGAGGAGCCCTGAGGAACCCCTCCTGGAAGGGTAAAAGGGCTCGATTCAAAATCTCCCATGGCCACCACTTGTATCCTGTCTGCTAGGAAGGATTTCAGCATGGTCAATGCGACTCCTTGGATTCCGCAGCCCTCAAGACGGTCCAATAGAATGTCATGGTGGACCGTATCAAAGGCTGCGGATAGGTCCAGGAGCACCAGGACTGCCCGTCCTCCAGCATCCATCACCTTCCTGATTTCCTCAGTGGATTTAATGAGGGCGGACTCGGTGCTGTGACCTTCCCTAAACCCATGTTGAGCAGGGTCCAAGCCCCCAGAGGATCGGAGGAAGTCACAGAGCTGAACGTTCATGATCCTTTCAATAAGCTTGGCCGGTAGAGGGAGTCTGGATATAGGCCGATAGCTACTAGGGTCATAAATGTCTAGATTAGATTTTTTCAGCAGAGGAGCTATTGAAACTTGTTTCCAACATAGTGGATATGCTCCCTCTTTGAACATTTTATTGAACAAATCTGCTAGCAAGACAGATATAGGGGCGGCTGCCAGATGAGCCACTGAGACTGGGCAGGGATACCGTTGATGGACAGAATGTAGAACAATGTCATACATTCACCCCAGTACAAGGATCTGGGCCTAAATCCATCGTTTGTTTGCCCTCCACACCACCCTGGGTTAGACACTGGCTATATGCAAATCAGCTCTGACCCTGTGCCTCATGGGAACAGTCCAGTCCGAACTACCAAGCCATGTCTTTCCCAGACCGGAATCAAGCATCCAAGGACCGGTTTCTGGCTATCAGCCTTCATTCAGCCTGGATAGCTTGACTCCAGTGGTGTGGAGAGCCTGGGACTCACGTCTGAGCATACCCAGCCCACTCGGGGTGAGAATTGCAAAAAACACTGTTGATGGACAGAATGTAGAACAATGTCATACATTCACCCCAGTACAAGGATCTGGGCCTAAATCCATCGTTTTTTTGCACTCCACACCACCCTGGGTTAGACACTGGCTATATGCAAATCAGCTCTGACCCTGTGCCTCATGGGAACAGTCCAGTCCGAACTACCAAGCCATGTCTTTCCCAGACCGGAATCAAGCATCCAAGGACCGGTTTCTGGCTATCAGCCTTCATTCAGCCTGGATAGCTTGACTCCAGTGGTGTGGAGAGCCTGGGACTCACGTCTGAGCATACCCAGCCCACTCGGGGTGAAAATTGCAAAAAACACCGTTGATGGACAGAATGTAGAACAATGTCATACATTCACCCCAGTACAAGGATCTGGGCCTAAATCCATCGTTGTTTTGCACTCCACACCACCCTGGGTTAGACACTGGCTATATGCAAATCAGCTCTGACCCTGTGCCTCATGGGAACAGTCCAGTCCGAACTACCAAGCCATGTCTTTCCCAGACCGGAATCAAGCATCCAAGGACCGGTTTCTGGCTATCAGCCTTCATTCAGCCTGGATAGCTTGACTCCAGTGGTGTGGAGAGCCTGGGACTCACGTCTGAGCATACCCAGCCCACTCGGGGTGAAAATTGCAAAAAACACTGTTGATGGACAGAATGTAGAACAATGTCATACATTCACCCCAGTACAAGGATCTGGGCCTAAATCCATCGTTTTTTTGCACTCCACACCACCCTGGGTTAGACACTGGCTATATGCAAATCAGCTCTGACCCTGTGCCTCATGGGAACAGTCCAGTCCGAACTACCAAGCCATGTCTTTCCCAGACCGGAATCAAGCATCCAAGGACCGGTTTCTGGCTATCAGCCTTCATTCAGCCTGGATAGCTTGACTCCAGTGGTGTGGAGAGCCTGGGACTCACGTCTGAGCATACCCAGCCCACTCGGGGTGAAAATTGCAAAAAACACCGTTGATGGACAGAATGTAGAACAATGTCATACATTCACCCCAGTACAAGGATCTGGGCCTAAATCCATCGTTTTTTGCACTCCACACCACCCTGGGTTAGACACTGGCTATATGCAAATCCGCTCTGACCCTGTGCCTCATGGGAACAGTCCAGTCCGAACTACCAAGCCATGTCTTTCCCAGACCGGAATCAAGCATCCAAGGACCGGTTTCTGGCTATCAGCCTTCATTCAGCCTGGATAGCTTGACTCCAGTGGTGTGGAGAGCCTGGGACTCACGTCTGAGCATACCCAGCCCACTCGGGGTGAAAATTGCAAAAAACACCGTTGATGGACAGAATGTAGAACAATGTCATATATTCACCCCAGTACAAGGATCTGGGCCTAAATCCATCGTTTTTTTGCACTCCACACCACCCTGGGTTAGACACTGGCTATATGCAAATCAGCTCTGACCCTGTGCCTCATGGGAACAGTCCAGTCCGAACTACCAAGCCATGTCTTTCCCAGACCGGAATCAAGCATCCAAGGACCGGTTTCTGGCTATCAGCCTTCATTCAGCCAGGATAGCTTGACTCCAGTGGTGTGGAGAGCCTGGGACTCACGTCTGAGCATACCCAGCCCACTCGGGGTGAAAATTGCAAGAAACACCGTTGATGGACAGAATGTAGAACAATGTCATACATTCACCCCAGTACAAGGATCTGGGCCTAAATCCATCGTTGTTTTGCACTCCACACCACCCTGGGTTAGACACTGGCTATATGCAAATCAGCTCTGACCCTGTGCCTCATGGGAACAGTCCAGTCCGAACTACCAAGCCATGTCTTTCCCAGACCGGAATCAAGCATCCAAGGACCGGTTTCTGGCTATCAGCCTTCATTCAGCCTGGATAGCTTGACTCCAGTGGTGTGGAGAGCCTGGGACTCACGTCTGAGCATACCCAGCCCACTCGGGGTGAAAATTGCAAAAAACACTGTTGATGGACAGAATGTAGAACAATGTCATACATTCACCCCAGTACAAGGATCTGGGCCTAAATCCATCGTTGTTTTGCACTCCACACCACCCTGGGTTAGACACTGGCTATATGCAAATCAGCTCTGACCCTGTGCCTCATGGGAACAGTCCAGTCCGAACTACCAAGCCATGTCTTTCCCAGACCGGAATCAAGCATCCAAGGACCGGTTTCTGGCTATCAGCCTTCATTCAGCCTGGATAGCTTGACTCCAGTGGTGTGGAGAGCCTGGGACTCACGTCTGAGCATACCCAGCCCACTCGGGGTGAAAATTGCAAAAAACACTGTTGATGGACAGAATGTAGAACAATGTCATACATTCACCCCAGTACAAGGATCTGGGCCTAAATCCATCGTTTTTTTGCACTCCACACCACCCTGGGTTAGACACTGGCTATATGCAAATCAGCTCTGACCCTGTGCCTCATGGGAACAGTCCAGTCCGAACTACCAAGCCATGTCTTTCCCAGACCGGAATCAAGCATCCAAGGACCGGTTTCTGGCTATCAGCCTTCATTCAGCCTGGATAGCTTGACTCCAGTGGTGTGGAGAGCCTGGGACTCACGTCTGAGCATACCCAGCCCACTCGGGGTGAAAATTGCAAAAAACACCGTTGATGGACAGAATGTAGAACAATGTCATACATTCACCCCAGTACAAGGATCTGGGCCTAAATCCATCGTTTTTTGCACTCCACACCACCCTGGGTTAGACACTGGCTATATGCAAATCCGCTCTGACCCTGTGCCTCATGGGAACAGTCCAGTCCGAACTACCAAGCCATGTCTTTCCCAGACCGGAATCAAGCATCCAAGGACCGGTTTCTGGCTATCAGCCTTCATTCAGCCTGGATAGCTTGACTCCAGTGGTGTGGAGAGCCTGGGACTCACGTCTGAGCATACCCAGCCCACTCGGGGTGAAAATTGCAAAAAACACCGTTGATGGACAGAATGTAGAACAATGTCATACATTCACCCCAGTACAAGGATCTGGGCCTAAATCCATCGTTTTTTTGCACTCCACACCACCCTGGGTTAGACACTGGCTATATGCAAATCAGCTCTGACCCTGTGCCTCATGGGAACAGTCCAGTCCGAACTACCAAGCCATGTCTTTCCCAGACCGGAATCAAGCATCCAAGGACCGGTTTCTGGCTATCAGCCTTCATTCAGCCAGGATAGCTTGACTCCAGTGGTGTGGAGAGCCTGGGACTCACGTCTGAGCATACCCAGCCCACTCGGGGTGAGAATTGCAAAAAACACAGTTGATGGACAGAATGTAGAACAATGTCATACATTCACCCCAGTACAAGGATCTGGGCCTAAATCCATCGTTTCTTTGCACTCCACACCACCCTGGGTTAGACACTGGCTATATGCAAATCAGCTCTGACCCTGTGCCTCATGGGAATAGTCCATTCCGAACTACCAAGCCATGTCTTTCCCAGACCGGAATCAAGCATCCAAGGACCGGTTTATGGCTATCAGCCTTCATTCAGCCAGGTTAGCTTGACTCCAGTGGTGTGGAGAGCCTGGGACTCACGTCTGAGCATACCCAGCCCACTCGGGGTGAAAATTGCAAGAAACACCGTTGATGGACAGAATGTAGAACAATGTCATACATTCACCCCAGTACAAGGATCTGGGCCTAAATCCATCGTTGTTTTGCACTCCACACCACCCTGGGTTAGACACTGGCTATATGCAAATCAGCTCTGACCCTGTGCCTCATGGGAACAGTCCAGTCCGAACTACCAAGCCATGTCTTTCCCAGACCGGAATCAAGCATCCAAGGACCGGTTTCTGGCTATCAGCCTTCATTCAGCCTGGATAGCTTGACTCCAGTGGTGTGGAGAGCCTGGGACTCACGTCTGAGCATACCCAGCCCACTCGGGGTGAAAATTGCAAAAAACACTGTTGATGGACAGAATGTAGAACAATGTCATACATTCACCCCAGTACAAGGATCTGGGCCTAAATCCATCGTTTTTTTGCACTCCACACCACCCTGGGTTAGACACTGGCTATATGCAAATCAGCTCTGACCCTGTGCCTCATGGGAACAGTCCAGTCCGAACTACCAAGCCATGTCTTTCCCAGACCGGAATCAAGCATCCAAGGACCGGTTTCTGGCTATCAGCCTTCATTCAGCCTGGATAGCTTGACTCCAGTGGTGTGGAGAGCCTGGGACTCACGTCTGAGCATACCCAGCCCACTCGGGGTGAAAATTGCAAAAAACACCGTTGATGGACAGAATGTAGAACAATGTCATACATTCACCCCAGTACAAGGATCTGGGCCTAAATCCATCGTTTTTTGCACTCCACACCACCCTGGGTTAGACACTGGCTATATGCAAATCCGCTCTGACCCTGTGCCTCATGGGAACAGTCCAGTCCGAACTACCAAGCCATGTCTTTCCCAGACCGGAATCAAGCATCCAAGGACCGGTTTCTGGCTATCAGCCTTCATTCAGCCTGGATAGCTTGACTCCAGTGGTGTGGAGAGCCTGGGACTCACGTCTGAGCATACCCAGCCCACTCGGGGTGAAAATTGCAAAAAACACCGTTGATGGACAGAATGTAGAACAATGTCATACATTCACCCCAGTACAAGGATCTGGGCCTAAATCCATCGTTTTTTTGCATTCCACACCACCCTGGGTTAGACACTGGCTATATGCAAATCAGCTCTGACCCTGTGCCTCATGGGAACAGTCCAGTCCGAACTACCAAGCCATGTCTTTCCCAGACCGGAATCAAGCATCCAAGGACCGGTTTCTGGCTATCAGCCTTCATTCAGCCAGGATAGCTTGACTCCAGTGGTGTGGAGAGCCTGGGACTCACGTCTGAGCATACCCAGCCCACTCGGGGTGAGAATTGCAAAAAACACAGTTGATGGACAGAATGTAGAACAATGTCATACATTCACCCCAGTACAAGGATCTGGGCCTAAATCCATCGTTTTTTTGCACTCCACACCACCCTGGGTTAGACACTGGCTATATGCAAATCAGCTCTGACCCTGTGCCTCATGGGAACAGTCCATTCCGAACTACCAAGCCATGTCTTTCCCAGACCGGAATCAAGCATCCAAGGACCGGTTTATGGCTATCAGCCTTCATTCAGCCAGGTTAGCTTGACTCCAGTGGTGTGGAGAGCCTGGGACTCACGTCTGAGCATACCCAGCCCACTCGGGGTGAAAATTGCAAGAAACACTGTTGATGGACAGAATGTAGAACAATGTCATACATTCACCCCAGTACAAGGATCTGGGCCTAAATCCATCGTTTTTTTGCACTCCACACCACCCTGGGTTACACACTGGCTATATGCAAATCAGCTCTGACCCTGTGCCTCATGGGAACAGTCCAGTCCGAACTACCAAGCCATGTCTTTCCCAGACCGGAATCAAGCATCCAAGGACCGGTTTCTGGCTATCAGCCTTCATTCAGCCTGGATAGCTTGACTCCAGTGGTGTGGAGAGCCTGGGACTCACGTCTGAGCATACCCAGCCCACTCGGGGTGAAAATTGCAAAAAACACCGTTGATGGACAGAATGTAGAACAATGTCATACATTCACCCCAGTACAAGGATCTGGGCCTAAATCCATCGTTTTTTTGCACTCCACACCACCCTGGGTTAGACACTGGCTATATGCAAATCAGCTCTGACCCTGTGCCTCATGGGAGCAGTCCAGTCCGAACTACCAAGCCATGTCTTTCCCAGACCGGAATCAAGCATCCAAGGACCGGTTTCTGGCTATCAGCCTTCATTCAGCCTGGATAGCTTGACTCCAGTGGTGTGGAGAGCCTGGGACTCACGTCTGAGCATACCCAGCCCACTTGGGGTGAAAATTGCAAAAAACACCGTTTATTTATTTATTTATTTATTTATTTTTACCATTTGTTGAGCGCGCTGTTACCGGGCGGTGTCCTGGCGCTGAAACGATACATTATCTCCAAGAGGCAAAGAAAGTTACTGGAGGTTAAAAAGCCATGTTTTGATATTTTTCCTGAAGGTCAGGAGATCATTGCTTTGTTTTAGGGCGAGAGGCAATTCATTCCAGATGTTAGATGCTCCGTGGAAGAAGCTACGGCCTCCCCAACGGGCTTTCCTAATACGGTTAGTCATGACCAGGCTTTTATTAGCAGATCTTAGTTGTCGCCCTGGTTTGTACAGTTGGAGGTGTTCTTGAAGGAAGGATGGACCTATTCCATTTACTGCCTTGAATACCATACAAAGAGCCTTAAACATTATACGTTTCTGTATTGGAAGCCAGTGTAGATTTTTTAATTCCTGAGCTACCGATGCAAACTTAGGTAGACCGGTAATCAGTCGGGCAGCAGCATTTTGTAGCGTTTGCAATTTGTTCAGAACTCCCTGCTGGGCCTCCAGATACATGCTATTGCAGTAGTCAAGGCGAGACAGCACAAGTGCTGTCACCACCGTTTTCCTGCTATCACTGGAGAGGAAAGGAAGAATTTTCCTAATAGTTTTTATTATCCAGTGAATGGAGGATGATAAGGCATTAGCCTGTGCTTTAAAGGAGAGTTGGGAGTCAATAATTACCCCCAGGTTTTTTACTGTAGTGGCTGGAATGGGTAGGGCTCCCATTTCGTGAGGCCACCAGTCAGGGGTCCAGAGATTGGTCACATTTCCAAAGAGAAGAACCTCAGTTTTAGAGGAATTCAATTTAAGGCAGTTCTTAGCCATCCATGAACTTACTGCCATCATGCAATCCTGGAATCTGGCCGCAATTCCTTCCTCTCGCCCCGGGAGCAGAGATACCACAATTTGAGTATCATCTGCATACGATGTTAATTCGAAGCCAAAAGAACGAATCACCGGGGCGAGGGAGGTAACATAAACATTAAATAGGGTAGGGCTCAGGGAGGAGCCCTGAGGAACCCCTCCTGGAAGGGTAAAAGGGCTCGATTCAAAATCTCCCATGGCCACCACTTGTATCCTGTCTGCTAGGAAGGATTTCAGCATGGTCAATGCGACTCCTTGGATTCCGCAGCCCTCAAGACGGTCCAATAGAATGTCATGGTGGACCGTATCAAAGGCTGCGGATAGGTCCAGGAGCACCAGGACTGCCCGTCCTCCAGCATCCATCACCTTCCTGATTTCCTCAGTGGATTTAATGAGGGCGGACTCGGTGCTGTGACCTTCCCTAAACCCATGTTGAGCAGGGTCCAAGCCCCCAGAGGATCGGAGGAAGTCACAGAGCTGAACGTTCATGATCCTTTCAATAAGCTTGGCCGGTAGAGGGAGTCTGGATATAGGCCGATAGCTACTAGGGTCATAAATGTCTAGATTAGATTTTTTCAGCAGAGGAGCTATTGAAACTTGTTTCCAACATAGTGGATATGCTCCCTCTTTGAACATTTTATTGAACAAATCTGCTAGCAAGACAGATATAGGGGCGGCTGCCAGATGAGCCACTGAGACTGGGCAGGGATACCGTTGATGGACAGAATGTAGAACAATGTCATACATTCACCCCAGTACAAGGATCTGGGCCTAAATCCATCGTTTGTTTGCCCTCCACACCACCCTGGGTTAGACACTGGCTATATGCAAATCAGCTCTGACCCTGTGCCTCATGGGAACAGTCCAGTCCGAACTACCAAGCCATGTCTTTCCCAGACCGGAATCAAGCATCCAAGGACCGGTTTCTGGCTATCAGCCTTCATTCAGCCTGGATAGCTTGACTCCAGTGGTGTGGAGAGCCTGGGACTCACGTCTGAGCATACCCAGCCCACTCGGGGTGAGAATTGCAAAAAACACCGTTGATGGACAGAATGTAGAACAATGTCATACATTCACCCCAGTACAAGGATCTGGGCCTAAATCCATCGTTTTTTTGCACTCCACACCACCCTGGGTTAGACACTGGCTATATGCAAATCAGCTCTGACCCTGTGCCTCATGGGAACAGTCCAGTCCGAACTACCAAGCCATGTCTTTCCCAGACCGGAATCAAGCATCCAAGGACCGGTTTCTGGCTATCAGCCTTCATTCAGCCTGGATAGCTTGACTCCAGTGGTGTGGAGAGCCTGGGACTCACGTCTGAGCATACCCAGCCCACTCGGGGTGAAAATTGCAAAAAACACCGTTGATGGACAGAATGTAGAACAATGTCATACATTCACCCCAGTACAAGGATCTGGGCCTAAATCCATCGTTGTTTTGCACTCCACACCACCCTGGGTTAGACACTGGCTATATGCAAATCAGCTCTGACCCTGTGCCTCATGGGAACAGTCCAGTCCGAACTACCAAGCCATGTCTTTCCCAGACCGGAATCAAGCATCCAAGGACCGGTTTCTGGCTATCAGCCTTCATTCAGCCTGGATAGCTTGACTCCAGTGGTGTGGAGAGCCTGGGACTCACGTCTGAGCATACCCAGCCCACTCGGGGTGAAAATTGCAAAAAACACTGTTGATGGACAGAATGTAGAACAATGTCATACATTCACCCCAGTACAAGGATCTGGGCCTAAATCCATCGTTTTTTTGCACTCCACACCACCCTGGGTTAGACACTGGCTATATGCAAATCAGCTCTGACCCTGTGCCTCATGGGAACAGTCCAGTCCGAACTACCAAGCCATGTCTTTCCCAGACCGGAATCAAGCATCCAAGGACCGGTTTCTGGCTATCAGCCTTCATTCAGCCTGGATAGCTTGACTCCAGTGGTGTGGAGAGCCTGGGACTCACGTCTGAGCATACCCAGCCCACTCGGGGTGAAAATTGCAAAAAACACCGTTGATGGACAGAATGTAGAACAATGTCATACATTCACCCCAGTACAAGGATCTGGGCCTAAATCCATCGTTTTTTTGCACTCCACACCACCCTGGGTTAGACACGGTCTATATGCAAATCAGCTCTGACCCTGTGCCTCATGGGAACAGTCCAGTCCGAACTACCAAGCCATGTCTTTCCCAGGCTGGAATCAAGCATCCAAGGACCGGTTTCTGGCTATCAGCCTTCATTCAGCCTGGATAGCTTGACTCCAGTGGTGTGGAGAGCCTGGGACTCACGTCTGAGCATACCCAGCCCACTCGGGGTGAAAATTGCAAAAAACACCGTTGATGGACAGAATGTAGAACAATGTCATACATTCACCCCAGTACAAGGATCTGGGCCTAAATCCATCGTTTTTTTGCACTCCACACCACCCTGGGTTAGACACTGCCTATATGCAAATCAGCTCTGACCCTGTGCCTCATGGGAACAGTCCAGTCCGAACTACCAAGCCATGTCTTTCCCAGACCGGAATCAAGCATCCAAGGACCGGTTTCTGGCTATCAGCCTTCATTCAGCCTGGATAGCTTGACTCCAGTGGTGTGGAGAGCCTGGGACTCACGTCTGAGCATACCCAGCCCACTCGGGGTGAAAATTGCAAAAAACACAGTTGATGGACAGAATGTAGAACAATGTCATACATTCACCCCAGTACAAGGATCTGGGCCTAAATCCATCGTTTGTTTGCACTCCACACCACCCTGGGTTAGACACTGGCTATATGCAAATCAGCTCTGACCCTGTGCCTCATGGGAACAGTCCAGTCCGAACTACCAAGCCATGTCTTTCCCAGACCTGAATCAAGCATCCAAGGACCGGTTTCTGGCTATCAGCCTTCATTCAGCCTGGATAGCTTGACTCCAGTGGTGTGGAGAGCCTGGGACTCACGTCTGAGCATACCCAGCCCACTCGGGGTGAAAATTGCAAAAAACACCGTTGATGGACAGAATGTAGAACAATGTCATACATTCACCCCAGTACAAGGATCTGGGCCTAAATCCATCGTTTTTTTGCATTCCACACCACCCTGGGTTAGACACTGGCTATATGCAAATCAGCTCTGACCCTGTGCCTCATGGGAACAGTCCAGTCCGAACTACCAAGCCATGTCTTTCCCAGACCGGAATCAAGCATCCAAGGACCGGTTTCTGGCTATCAGCCTTCATTCAGCCTGGATAGCTTGACTCCAGTGGTGTGGAGAGCCTGGGACTCACGTCTGAGCATACCCAGCCCACTCGGGGTGAAAATTGCAAAAAACACCGTTGATGGACAGAATGTAGAACAATGTCATACATTCACCCCAGTACAAGGATCTGGGCCTAAATCCATCGTTTTTTTGCACTCCACACCACCCTGGGTTAGACACTGGCTATATGCAAATCAGCTCTGACCCTGTGCCTCATGGGAAAAGTCCAGTCCGAACTACCAAGCCATGTCTTTCCCAGACCGGAATCAAGCATCCAAGGACCGGTTTCTGGCTATCAGCCTTCATTCAGCCTGGATAGCTTGACTCCAGTGGTGTGGAGAGCCTGGGACTCACGTCTGAGCATACCCAGCCCACTCGGGGTGAAAATTGCAAAAAACACAGTTGATGGACAGAATGTAGAACAATGTCATACATTCACCCCAGTACAAGGATCTGGGCCTAAATCCATCGTTTTTTTGCACTCCACACCACCCTGGGTTAGACACTGGCTATATGCAAATCAGCTCTGACCCTGTGCCTCATGGGAACAGTCCAGTCCGAACTACCAAGCCATGTCTTTCCCAGACCGGAATCAAGCATCCAAGGACCGGTTTCTGGCTATCAGCCTTCATTCAGCCTGGATAGCTTGACTCCAGTGGTGTGGAGAGCCTGGGACTCACGTCTGAGCATACCCAGCCCACTCGGGGTGAAAATTGCAAAAAACACAGTTGATGGACAGAATGTAGAACAATGTCATACATTCACCCCAGTACAAGGATCTGGGCCTAAATCCATCGTTTTTTGCACTCCACACCACCCTGGGTTAGACACTGGCTATATGCAAATCAGCTCTGACCCTGTGCCTCATGGGAACAGTCCAGTCCGAACTACCAAGCCATGTCTTTCCCAGACCGGAATCAAGCATCCATGGACCGGTTTCTGGCTATCAGCCTTCATTCAGCCTGGATAGCTTGACTCCAGTGGTGTGGAGAGCCTGGGACTCACGTCTGAGCATACCCAGCCCACTCGGGGTGAAAATTGCAAAAAACACCGTTGATGGACAGAATGTAGAACAATGTCATACATTCACCCCAGTACAAGGATCTGGGCCTAAATCCATCGTTTTTTTGCACTCCACACCACCCTGGGTTAGACACTGGCTATATGCAAATCAGCTCTGACCCTGTGCCTCATGGGAACAGTCCAGTCCGAACTACCAAGCCATGTCTTTCCCAGACCGGAATCAAGCATCCAAGGACCGGTTTCTGGCTATCAGCCTTCATTCAGCCTGGATAGCTTGACTCCAGTGGTGTGGAGAGCCTGGGACTCACGTCTGAGCATACCCAGCCCACTCGGGGTGAAAATTGCAAAAAACACCGTTGATGGACAGAATGTAGAACAATGTCATACATTCACCCCAGTACAAGGATCTGGGCCTAAATCCATCGTTTTTTGCACTCCACACCACCCTGGGTTAGACACTGGCTATATGCAAATCCGCTCTGACCCTGTGCCTCATGGGAACAGTCCAGTCCGAACTACCAAGCCATGTCTTTCCCAGACCGGAATCAAGCATCCAAGGACCGGTTTCTGGCTATCAGCCTTCATTCAGCCTGGATAGCTTGACTCCAGTGGTGTGGAGAGCCTGGGACTCACGTCTGAGCATACCCAGCCCACTCGGGGTGAAAATTGCAAAAAACACAGTTGATGGACAGAATGTAGAACAATGTCATACATTCACCCCAGTACAAGGATCTGGGCCTAAATCCATCGTTTTTTTGCACTCCACACCACCCTGGGTTAGACACTGGCTATATGCAAATCAGCTCTGACCCTGTGCCTCATGGGAACAGTCCAGTCCGAACTACCAAGCCATGTCTTTCCCAGACCGGAATCAAGCATCCAAGGACCGGTTTCTGGCTATCAGCCTTCATTCAGCCAGGATAGCTTGACTCCAGTGGTGTGGAGAGCCTGGGACTCACGTCTGAGCATACCCAGCCCACTCGGGGTGAGAATTGCAAAAAACACCGTTGATGGACAGAATGTAGAACAATGTCATACATTCACCCCAGTACAAGGATCTGGGCCTAAATCCATCGTTTTTTTGCACTCCACACCACCCTGGGTTAGACACTGGCTATATGCAAATCAGCTCTGACCCTGTGCCTCATGGGAACAGTCCATTCCGAACTACCAAGCCATGTCTTTCCCAGACCGGAATCAAGCATCCAAGGACCGGTTTATGGCTATCAGCCTTCATTCAGCCAGGTTAGCTTGACTCCAGTGGTGTGGAGAGCCTGGGACTCACGTCTGAGCATACCCAGCCCACTCGGGGTGAAAATTGCAAGAAACACCGTTGATGGACAGAATGTAGAACAATGTCATACATTCACCCCAGTACAAGGATCTGGGCCTAAATCCATCGTTTTTTTGCACTCCACACCACCCTGGGTTACACACTGGCTATATGCAAATCAGCTCTGACCCTGTGCCTCATGGGAACAGTCCAGTCCGAACTACCAAGCCATGTCTTTCCCAGACCGGAATCAAGCATCCAAGGACCGGTTTCTGGCTATCAGCCTTCATTCAGCCTGGATAGCTTGACTCCAGTGGTGTGGAGAGCCTGGGACTCACGTCTGAGCATACCCAGCCCACTCGGGGTGAAAATTGCAAAAAACACCGTTGATGGACAGAATGTAGAACAATGTCATACATTCACCCCAGTACAAGGATCTGGGCCTAAATCCATCGTTTTTTTGCACTCCACACCACCCTGGGTTAGACACTGGCTATATGCAAATCAGCTCTGACCCTGTGCCTCATGGGAGCAGTCCAGTCCGAACTACCAAGCCATGTCTTTCCCAGACCGGAATCAAGCATCCAAGGACCGGTTTCTGGCTATCAGCCTTCATTCAGCCTGGATAGCTTGACTCCAGTGGTGTGGAGAGCCTGGGACTCACGTCTGAGCATACCCAGCCCACTCGGGGTGAAAATTGCAAAAAACACCGTTGATGGACAGAATGTAGAACAATGTCATACATTCACCCCAGTACAAGGATCTGGGCCTAAATCCATCGTTTTTTTGCACCCCACACCACCCTGGGTTAGACACTGGCTATATGCAAATCAGCTCTGACCCTGTGCCTCATGGGAACAGTCCAGTCCGAACTACCAAGCCATGTCTTTCCCAGACCGGAATCAAGCATCCAAGGACCAGTTTCTGGCTATCAGCCTTCATTCAGCCTGGATAGCTTGACTCCAGTGGTGTGGAGAGCCTGGGACTCACGTCTGAGCATACCCAGCCCACTCGGGGTGAAAATTGCAAAAAACACCGTTGATGGACAGAATGTAGAACAATGTCATACATTCACCCCAGTACAAGGATCTGGGCCTAAATCCATCGTTTGTTTGCCCTCCACACCACCCTGGGTTAGACACTGGCTATATGCAAATCAGCTCTGACCCTGTGCCTCATGGGAACAGTCCAGTCCGAACTACCAAGCCATGTCTTTCCCAGACCTGAATCAAGCATCCAAGGACCGGTTTCTGGCTATCAGCCTTCATTCAGCCTGGATAGCTTGACTCCAGTGGTGTGGAGAGCCTGGGACTCACGTCTGAGCATACCCAGCCCACTCGGGGTGAAAATTGCAAAAAACACCGTTGATGGACAGAATGTAGAACAATGTCATACATTCACCCCAGTACAAGGATCTGGGCCTAAATCCATCGTTTTTTTGCACTCCACACCACCCTGGGTTACACACTGGCTATATGCAAATCAGCTCTGACCCTGTGCCTCATGGGAACAGTCCAGTCCGAACTACCAAGCCATGTCTTTCCCAGACCGGAATCAAGCATCCAAGGACCGGTTTCTGGCTATCAGCCTTCATTCAGCCTGGATAGCTTGACTCCAGTGGTGTGGAGAGCCTGGGACTCACGTCTGAGCATACCCAGCCCACTCGGGGTGAAAATTGCAAAAAACACCGTTGATGGACAGAATGTAGAACAATGTCATACATTCACCCCAGTACAAGGATCTGGGCCTAAATCCATCGTTTTTTTGCACTCCACACCACCCTGGGTTAGACACTGGCTATATGCAAATCAGCTCTGACCCTGTGCCTCATGGGAGCAGTCCAGTCCGAACTACCAAGCCATGTCTTTCCCAGACCGGAATCAAGCATCCAAGGACCGGTTTCTGGCTATCAGCCTTCATTCAGCCTGGATAGCTTGACTCCAGTGGTGTGGAGAGCCTGGGACTCACGTCTGAGCATACCCAGCCCACTTGGGGTGAAAATTGCAAAAAACACCGTTTATTTATTTATTTATTTATTTATTTTTACCATTTGTTGAGCGCGCTGTTACCGGGCGGTGTCCTGGCGCTGAAACGATACATTATCTCCAAGAGGCAAAGAAAGTTACTGGAGGTTAAAAAGCCATGTTTTGATATTTTTCCTGAAGGTCAGGAGATCATTGCTTTGTTTAAGGGCGAGAGGCAATTCATTCCAGATGTTAGATGCTCCGTGGAAGAAGCTACGGCCTCCCCAACGGGCTTTCCTAATACGGTTAGTCATGACCAGGCTTTTATTAGCAGATCTTAGTTGTCGCCCTGGTTTGTACAGTTGGAGGTGTTCTTGAAGGAAGGATGGACCTATTCCATTTACTGCCTTGAATACCATACAAAGAGCCTTAAACATTATACGTTTCCGTATTGGAAGCCAGTGTAGATTTTTTAATTCCTGAGCTACCGATGCAAACTTAGGTAGACCGGTAATCAGTCGGGCAGCAGCATTTTGTAGCGTTTGCAATTTGTTCAGAACTCCCTGCTGGGCCTCCAGATACATGCTATTGCAGTAGTCAAGGCGAGACAGCACAAGTGCTGTCACCACCGTTTTCCTGCTATCACTGGAGAGGAAAGGAAGAATTTTCCTAATAGTTTTTATTATCCAGTGAATGGAGGATGATAAGGCATTAGCCTGTGCTTTAAAGGAGAGTTGGGAGTCAATAATTACCCCCAGGTTTTTTACTGTAGTGGCTGGAATGGGTAGGGCTCCCATTTCGTGAGGCCACCAGTCAGGGGTCCAGAGATTGGTCACATTTCCAAAGAGAAGAACCTCAGTTTTAGAGGAATTCAATTTAAGGCAGTTCTTAGCCATCCATGAACTTACTGCCATCATGCAATCCTGGAATCTGGCCGCAATTCCTTCCTCTCGCCCCGGGAGCAGAGATACCACAATTTGAGTATCATCTGCATACGATGTTAATTCGAAGCCAAAAGAACGAATCACCGGGGCGAGGGAGGTAACATAAACATTAAATAGGGTAGGGCTCAGGGAGGAGCCCTGAGGAACCCCTCCTGGAAGGGTAAAAGGGCTCGATTCAAAATCTCCCATGGCCACCACTTGTATCCTGTCTGCTAGGAAGGATTTCAGCATGGTCAATGCGACTCCTTGGATTCCGCAGCCCTCAAGACGGTCCAATAGAATGTCATGGTGGACCGTATCAAAGGCTGCGGATAGGTCCAGGAGCACCAGGACTGCCCGTCCTCCAGCATCCATCACCTTCCTGATTTCCTCAGTGGATTTAATGAGGGCGGACTCGGTGCTGTGACCTTCCCTAAACCCATGTTGAGCAGGGTCCAAGCCCCCAGAGGATCGGAGGAAGTCACAGAGCTGAACGTTCATGATCCTTTCAATAAGCTTGGCCGGTAGAGGGAGTCTGGATATAGGCCGATAGCTACTAGGGTCATAAATGTCTAGATTAGATTTTTTCAGCAGAGGAGCTATTGAAACTTGTTTCCAACATAGTGGATATGCTCCCTCTTTGAACATTTTATTGAACAAATCTGCTAGCAAGACAGATATAGGGGCGGCTGCCAGATGAGCCACTGAGACTGGGCAGGGATACCGTTGATGGACAGAATGTAGAACAATGTCATACATTCACCCCAGTACAAGGATCTGGGCCTAAATCCATCGTTTGTTTGCCCTCCACACCACCCTGGGTTAGACACTGGCTATATGCAAATCAGCTCTGACCCTGTGCCTCATGGGAACAGTCCAGTCCGAACTACCAAGCCATGTCTTTCCCAGACCGGAATCAAGCATCCAAGGACCGGTTTCTGGCTATCAGCCTTCATTCAGCCTGGATAGCTTGACTCCAGTGGTGTGGAGAGCCTGGGACTCACGTCTGAGCATACCCAGCCCACTCGGGGTGAGAATTGCAAAAAACACCGTTGATGGACAGAATGTAGAACAATGTCATACATTCACCCCAGTACAAGGATCTGGGCCTAAATCCATCGTTTTTTTGCACTCCACACCACCCTGGGTTAGACACTGGCTATATGCAAATCAGCTCTGACCCTGTGCCTCATGGGAACAGTCCAGTCCGAACTACCAAGCCATGTCTTTCCCAGACCGGAATCAAGCATCCAAGGACCGGTTTCTGGCTATCAGCCTTCATTCAGCCTGGATAGCTTGACTCCAGTGGTGTGGAGAGCCTGGGACTCACGTCTGAGCATACCCAGCCCACTCGGGGTGAAAATTGCAAAAAACACCGTTGATGGACAGAATGTAGAACAATGTCATACATTCACCCCAGTACAAGGATCTGGGCCTAAATCCATCGTTGTTTTGCACTCCACACCACCCTGGGTTAGACACTGGCTATATGCAAATCAGCTCTGACCCTGTGCCTCATGGGAACAGTCCAGTCCGAACTACCAAGCCATGTCTTTCCCAGACCGGAATCAAGCATCCAAGGACCGGTTTCTGGCTATCAGCCTTCATTCAGCCTGGATAGCTTGACTCCAGTGGTGTGGAGAGCCTGGGACTCACGTCTGAGCATACCCAGCCCACTCGGGGTGAAAATTGCAAAAAACACTGTTGATGGACAGAATGTAGAACAATGTCATACATTCACCCCAGTACAAGGATCTGGGCCTAAATCCATCGTTTTTTTGCACTCCACACCACCCTGGGTTAGACACTGGCTATATGCAAATCAGCTCTGACCCTGTGCCTCATGGGAACAGTCCAGTCCGAACTACCAAGCCATGTCTTTCCCAGACCGGAATCAAGCATCCAAGGACCGGTTTCTGGCTATCAGCCTTCATTCAGCCTGGATAGCTTGACTCCAGTGGTGTGGAGAGCCTGGGACTCACGTCTGAGCATACCCAGCCCACTCGGGGTGAAAATTGCAAAAAACACCGTTGATGGACAGAATGTAGAACAATGTCATACATTCACCCCAGTACAAGGATCTGGGCCTAAATCCATCGTTTTTTTGCACTCCACACCACCCTGGGTTAGACACGGTCTATATGCAAATCAGCTCTGACCCTGTGCCTCATGGGAACAGTCCAGTCCGAACTACCAAGCCATGTCTTTCCCAGGCTGGAATCAAGCATCCAAGGACCGGTTTCTGGCTATCAGCCTTCATTCAGCCTGGATAGCTTGACTCCAGTGGTGTGGAGAGCCTGGGACTCACGTCTGAGCATACCCAGCCCACTCGGGGTGAAAATTGCAAAAAACACCGTTGATGGACAGAATGTAGAACAATGTCATACATTCACCCCAGTACAAGGATCTGGGCCTAAATCCATCGTTTTTTTGCACTCCACACCACCCTGGGTTAGACACTGCCTATATGCAAATCAGCTCTGACCCTGTGCCTCATGGGAACAGTCCAGTCCGAACTACCAAGCCATGTCTTTCCCAGACCGGAATCAAGCATCCAAGGACCGGTTTCTGGCTATCAGCCTTCATTCAGCCTGGATAGCTTGACTCCAGTGGTGTGGAGAGCCTGGGACTCACGTCTGAGCATACCCAGCCCACTCGGGGTGAAAATTGCAAAAAACACAGTTGATGGACAGAATGTAGAACAATGTCATACATTCACCCCAGTACAAGGATCTGGGCCTAAATCCATCGTTTGTTTGCACTCCACACCACCCTGGGTTAGACACTGGCTATATGCAAATCAGCTCTGACCCTGTGCCTCATGGGAACAGTCCAGTCCGAACTACCAAGCCATGTCTTTCCCAGACCTGAATCAAGCATCCAAGGACCGGTTTCTGGCTATCAGCCTTCATTCAGCCTGGATAGCTTGACTCCAGTGGTGTGGAGAGCCTGGGACTCACGTCTGAGCATACCCAGCCCACTCGGGGTGAAAATTGCAAAAAACACCGTTGATGGACAGAATGTAGAACAATGTCATACATTCACCCCAGTACAAGGATCTGGGCCTAAATCCATCGTTTTTTTGCATTCCACACCACCCTGGGTTAGACACTGGCTATATGCAAATCAGCTCTGACCCTGTGCCTCATGGGAACAGTCCAGTCCGAACTACCAAGCCATGTCTTTCCCAGACCGGAATCAAGCATCCAAGGACCGGTTTCTGGCTATCAGCCTTCATTCAGCCTGGATAGCTTGACTCCAGTGGTGTGGAGAGCCTGGGACTCACGTCTGAGCATACCCAGCCCACTCGGGGTGAAAATTGCAAAAAACACCGTTGATGGACAGAATGTAGAACAATGTCATACATTCACCCCAGTACAAGGATCTGGGCCTAAATCCATCGTTTTTTTGCACTCCACACCACCCTGGGTTAGACACTGGCTATATGCAAATCAGCTCTGACCCTGTGCCTCATGGGAAAAGTCCAGTCCGAACTACCAAGCCATGTCTTTCCCAGACCGGAATCAAGCATCCAAGGACCGGTTTCTGGCTATCAGCCTTCATTCAGCCTGGATAGCTTGACTCCAGTGGTGTGGAGAGCCTGGGACTCACGTCTGAGCATACCCAGCCCACTCGGGGTGAAAATTGCAAAAAACACAGTTGATGGACAGAATGTAGAACAATGTCATACATTCACCCCAGTACAAGGATCTGGGCCTAAATCCATCGTTTTTTTGCACTCCACACCACCCTGGGTTAGACACTGGCTATATGCAAATCAGCTCTGACCCTGTGCCTCATGGGAACAGTCCAGTCCGAACTACCAAGCCATGTCTTTCCCAGACCGGAATCAAGCATCCAAGGACCGGTTTCTGGCTATCAGCCTTCATTCAGCCTGGATAGCTTGACTCCAGTGGTGTGGAGAGCCTGGGACTCACGTCTGAGCATACCCAGCCCACTCGGGGTGAAAATTGCAAAAAACACAGTTGATGGACAGAATGTAGAACAATGTCATACATTCACCCCAGTACAAGGATCTGGGCCTAAATCCATCGTTTTTTGCACTCCACACCACCCTGGGTTAGACACTGGCTATATGCAAATCAGCTCTGACCCTGTGCCTCATGGGAACAGTCCAGTCCGAACTACCAAGCCATGTCTTTCCCAGACCGGAATCAAGCATCCATGGACCGGTTTCTGGCTATCAGCCTTCATTCAGCCTGGATAGCTTGACTCCAGTGGTGTGGAGAGCCTGGGACTCACGTCTGAGCATACCCAGCCCACTCGGGGTGAAAATTGCAAAAAACACCGTTGATGGACAGAATGTAGAACAATGTCATACATTCACCCCAGTACAAGGATCTGGGCCTAAATCCATCGTTTTTTTGCACTCCACACCACCCTGGGTTAGACACTGGCTATATGCAAATCAGCTCTGACCCTGTGCCTCATGGGAACAGTCCAGTCCGAACTACCAAGCCATGTCTTTCCCAGACCGGAATCAAGCATCCAAGGACCGGTTTCTGGCTATCAGCCTTCATTCAGCCTGGATAGCTTGACTCCAGTGGTGTGGAGAGCCTGGGACTCACGTCTGAGCATACCCAGCCCACTCGGGGTGAAAATTGCAAAAAACACCGTTGATGGACAGAATGTAGAACAATGTCATACATTCACCCCAGTACAAGGATCTGGGCCTAAATCCATCGTTTTTTGCACTCCACACCACCCTGGGTTAGACACTGGCTATATGCAAATCCGCTCTGACCCTGTGCCTCATGGGAACAGTCCAGTCCGAACTACCAAGCCATGTCTTTCCCAGACCGGAATCAAGCATCCAAGGACCGGTTTCTGGCTATCAGCCTTCATTCAGCCTGGATAGCTTGACTCCAGTGGTGTGGAGAGCCTGGGACTCACGTCTGAGCATACCCAGCCCACTCGGGGTGAAAATTGCAAAAAACACAGTTGATGGACAGAATGTAGAACAATGTCATACATTCACCCCAGTACAAGGATCTGGGCCTAAATCCATCGTTTTTTTGCACTCCACACCACCCTGGGTTAGACACTGGCTATATGCAAATCAGCTCTGACCCTGTGCCTCATGGGAACAGTCCAGTCCGAACTACCAAGCCATGTCTTTCCCAGACCGGAATCAAGCATCCAAGGACCGGTTTCTGGCTATCAGCCTTCATTCAGCCAGGATAGCTTGACTCCAGTGGTGTGGAGAGCCTGGGACTCACGTCTGAGCATACCCAGCCCACTCGGGGTGAGAATTGCAAAAAACACCGTTGATGGACAGAATGTAGAACAATGTCATACATTCACCCCAGTACAAGGATCTGGGCCTAAATCCATCGTTTTTTTGCACTCCACACCACCCTGGGTTAGACACTGGCTATATGCAAATCAGCTCTGACCCTGTGCCTCATGGGAACAGTCCATTCCGAACTACCAAGCCATGTCTTTCCCAGACCGGAATCAAGCATCCAAGGACCGGTTTATGGCTATCAGCCTTCATTCAGCCAGGTTAGCTTGACTCCAGTGGTGTGGAGAGCCTGGGACTCACGTCTGAGCATACCCAGCCCACTCGGGGTGAAAATTGCAAGAAACACCGTTGATGGACAGAATGTAGAACAATGTCATACATTCACCCCAGTACAAGGATCTGGGCCTAAATCCATCGTTTTTTTGCACTCCACACCACCCTGGGTTACACACTGGCTATATGCAAATCAGCTCTGACCCTGTGCCTCATGGGAACAGTCCAGTCCGAACTACCAAGCCATGTCTTTCCCAGACCGGAATCAAGCATCCAAGGACCGGTTTCTGGCTATCAGCCTTCATTCAGCCTGGATAGCTTGACTCCAGTGGTGTGGAGAGCCTGGGACTCACGTCTGAGCATACCCAGCCCACTCGGGGTGAAAATTGCAAAAAACACCGTTGATGGACAGAATGTAGAACAATGTCATACATTCACCCCAGTACAAGGATCTGGGCCTAAATCCATCGTTTTTTTGCACTCCACACCACCCTGGGTTAGACACTGGCTATATGCAAATCAGCTCTGACCCTGTGCCTCATGGGAGCAGTCCAGTCCGAACTACCAAGCCATGTCTTTCCCAGACCGGAATCAAGCATCCAAGGACCGGTTTCTGGCTATCAGCCTTCATTCAGCCTGGATAGCTTGACTCCAGTGGTGTGGAGAGCCTGGGACTCACGTCTGAGCATACCCAGCCCACTCGGGGTGAAAATTGCAAAAAACACCGTTGATGGACAGAATGTAGAACAATGTCATACATTCACCCCAGTACAAGGATCTGGGCCTAAATCCATCGTTTTTTTGCACCCCACACCACCCTGGGTTAGACACTGGCTATATGCAAATCAGCTCTGACCCTGTGCCTCATGGGAACAGTCCAGTCCGAACTACCAAGCCATGTCTTTCCCAGACCGGAATCAAGCATCCAAGGACCAGTTTCTGGCTATCAGCCTTCATTCAGCCTGGATAGCTTGACTCCAGTGGTGTGGAGAGCCTGGGACTCACGTCTGAGCATACCCAGCCCACTCGGGGTGAAAATTGCAAAAAACACCGTTGATGGACAGAATGTAGAACAATGTCATACATTCACCCCAGTACAAGGATCTGGGCCTAAATCCATCGTTTGTTTGCCCTCCACACCACCCTGGGTTAGACACTGGCTATATGCAAATCAGCTCTGACCCTGTGCCTCATGGGAACAGTCCAGTCCGAACTACCAAGCCATGTCTTTCCCAGACCTGAATCAAGCATCCAAGGACCGGTTTCTGGCTATCAGCCTTCATTCAGCCTGGATAGCTTGACTCCAGTGGTGTGGAGAGCCTGGGACTCACGTCTGAGCATACCCAGCCCACTCGGGGTGAAAATTGCAAAAAACACCGTTGATGGACAGAATGTAGAACAATGTCATACATTCACCCCAGTACAAGGATCTGGGCCTAAATCCATCGTTTTTTTGCACTCCACACCACCCTGGGTTACACACTGGCTATATGCAAATCAGCTCTGACCCTGTGCCTCATGGGAACAGTCCAGTCCGAACTACCAAGCCATGTCTTTCCCAGACCGGAATCAAGCATCCAAGGACCGGTTTCTGGCTATCAGCCTTCATTCAGCCTGGATAGCTTGACTCCAGTGGTGTGGAGAGCCTGGGACTCACGTCTGAGCATACCCAGCCCACTCGGGGTGAAAATTGCAAAAAACACCGTTGATGGACAGAATGTAGAACAATGTCATACATTCACCCCAGTACAAGGATCTGGGCCTAAATCCATCGTTTTTTTGCACTCCACACCACCCTGGGTTAGACACTGGCTATATGCAAATCAGCTCTGACCCTGTGCCTCATGGGAGCAGTCCAGTCCGAACTACCAAGCCATGTCTTTCCCAGACCGGAATCAAGCATCCAAGGACCGGTTTCTGGCTATCAGCCTTCATTCAGCCTGGATAGCTTGACTCCAGTGGTGTGGAGAGCCTGGGACTCACGTCTGAGCATACCCAGCCCACTTGGGGTGAAAATTGCAAAAAACACCGTTTATTTATTTATTTATTTATTTATTTTTACCATTTGTTGAGCGCGCTGTTACCGGGCGGTGTCCTGGCGCTGAAACGATACATTATCTCCAAGAGGCAAAGAAAGTTACTGGAGGTTAAAAAGCCATGTTTTGATATTTTTCCTGAAGGTCAGGAGATCATTGCTTTGTTTAAGGGCGAGAGGCAATTCATTCCAGATGTTAGATGCTCCGTGGAAGAAGCTACGGCCTCCCCAACGGGCTTTCCTAATACGGTTAGTCATGACCAGGCTTTTATTAGCAGATCTTAGTTGTCGCCCTGGTTTGTACAGTTGGAGGTGTTCTTGAAGGAAGGATGGACCTATTCCATTTACTGCCTTGAATACCATACAAAGAGCCTTAAACATTATACGTTTCCGTATTGGAAGCCAGTGTAGATTTTTTAATTCCTGAGCTACCGATGCAAACTTAGGTAGACCGGTAATCAGTCGGGCAGCAGCATTTTGTAGCGTTTGCAATTTGTTCAGAACTCCCTGCTGGGCCTCCAGATACATGCTATTGCAGTAGTCAAGGCGAGACAGCACAAGTGCTGTCACCACCGTTTTCCTGCTATCACTGGAGAGGAAAGGAAGAATTTTCCTAATAGTTTTTATTATCCAGTGAATGGAGGATGATAAGGCATTAGCCTGTGCTTTAAAGGAGAGTTGGGAGTCAATAATTACCCCCAGGTTTTTTACTGTAGTGGCTGGAATGGGTAGGGCTCCCATTTCGTGAGGCCACCAGTCAGGGGTCCAGAGATTGGTCACATTTCCAAAGAGAAGAACCTCAGTTTTAGAGGAATTCAATTTAAGGCAGTTCTTAGCCATCCATGAACTTACTGCCATCATGCAATCCTGGAATCTGGCCGCAATTCCTTCCTCTCGCCCCGGGAGCAGAGATACCACAATTTGAGTATCATCTGCATACGATGTTAATTCGAAGCCAAAAGAACGAATCACCGGGGCGAGGGAGGTAACATAAACATTAAATAGGGTAGGGCTCAGGGAGGAGCCCTGAGGAACCCCTCCTGGAAGGGTAAAAGGGCTCGATTCAAAATCTCCCATGGCCACCACTTGTATCCTGTCTGCTAGGAAGGATTTCAGCATGGTCAATGCGACTCCTTGGATTCCGCAGCCCTCAAGACGGTCCAATAGAATGTCATGGTGGACCGTATCAAAGGCTGCGGATAGGTCCAGGAGCACCAGGACTGCCCGTCCTCCAGCATCCATCACCTTCCTGATTTCCTCAGTGGATTTAATGAGGGCGGACTCGGTGCTGTGACCTTCCCTAAACCCATGTTGAGCAGGGTCCAAGCCCCCAGAGGATCGGAGGAAGTCACAGAGCTGAACGTTCATGATCCTTTCAATAAGCTTGGCCGGTAGAGGGAGTCTGGATATAGGCCGATAGCTACTAGGGTCATAAATGTCTAGATTAGATTTTTTCAGCAGAGGAGCTATTGAAACTTGTTTCCAACATAGTGGATATGCTCCCTCTTTGAACATTTTATTGAACAAATCTGCTAGCAAGACAGATATAGGGGCGGCTGCCAGATGAGCCACTGAGACTGGGCAGGGATACCGTTGATGGACAGAATGTAGAACAATGTCATACATTCACCCCAGTACAAGGATCTGGGCCTAAATCCATCGTTTGTTTGCCCTCCACACCACCCTGGGTTAGACACTGGCTATATGCAAATCAGCTCTGACCCTGTGCCTCATGGGAACAGTCCAGTCCGAACTACCAAGCCATGTCTTTCCCAGACCGGAATCAAGCATCCAAGGACCGGTTTCTGGCTATCAGCCTTCATTCAGCCTGGATAGCTTGACTCCAGTGGTGTGGAGAGCCTGGGACTCACGTCTGAGCATACCCAGCCCACTCGGGGTGAGAATTGCAAAAAACACCGTTGATGGACAGAATGTAGAACAATGTCATACATTCACCCCAGTACAAGGATCTGGGCCTAAATCCATCGTTTTTTTGCACTCCACACCACCCTGGGTTAGACACTGGCTATATGCAAATCAGCTCTGACCCTGTGCCTCATGGGAACAGTCCAGTCCGAACTACCAAGCCATGTCTTTCCCAGACCGGAATCAAGCATCCAAGGACCGGTTTCTGGCTATCAGCCTTCATTCAGCCTGGATAGCTTGACTCCAGTGGTGTGGAGAGCCTGGGACTCACGTCTGAGCATACCCAGCCCACTCGGGGTGAAAATTGCAAAAAACACCGTTGATGGACAGAATGTAGAACAATGTCATACATTCACCCCAGTACAAGGATCTGGGCCTAAATCCATCGTTGTTTTGCACTCCACACCACCCTGGGTTAGACACTGGCTATATGCAAATCAGCTCTGACCCTGTGCCTCATGGGAACAGTCCAGTCCGAACTACCAAGCCATGTCTTTCCCAGACCGGAATCAAGCATCCAAGGACCGGTTTCTGGCTATCAGCCTTCATTCAGCCTGGATAGCTTGACTCCAGTGGTGTGGAGAGCCTGGGACTCACGTCTGAGCATACCCAGCCCACTCGGGGTGAAAATTGCAAAAAACACTGTTGATGGACAGAATGTAGAACAATGTCATACATTCACCCCAGTACAAGGATCTGGGCCTAAATCCATCGTTTTTTTGCACTCCACACCACCCTGGGTTAGACACTGGCTATATGCAAATCAGCTCTGACCCTGTGCCTCATGGGAACAGTCCAGTCCGAACTACCAAGCCATGTCTTTCCCAGACCGGAATCAAGCATCCAAGGACCGGTTTCTGGCTATCAGCCTTCATTCAGCCTGGATAGCTTGACTCCAGTGGTGTGGAGAGCCTGGGACTCACGTCTGAGCATACCCAGCCCACTCGGGGTGAAAATTGCAAAAAACACCGTTGATGGACAGAATGTAGAACAATGTCATACATTCACCCCAGTACAAGGATCTGGGCCTAAATCCATCGTTTTTTTGCACTCCACACCACCCTGGGTTAGACACTGTCTATATGCAAATCAGCTCTGACCCTGTGCCTCATGGGAACAGTCCAGTCCGAACTACCAAGCCATGTCTTTCCCAGGCTGGAATCAAGCATCCAAGGACCGGTTTCTGGCTATCAGCCTTCATTCAGCCTGGATAGCTTGACTCCAGTGGTGTGGAGAGCCTGGGACTCACGTCTGAGCATACCCAGCCCACTCGGGGTGAAAATTGCAAAAAACACCGTTGATGGACAGAATGTAGAACAATGTCATACATTCACCCCAGTACAAGGATCTGGGCCTAAATCCATCGTTTTTTTGCACTCCACACCACCCTGGGTTAGACACTGCCTATATGCAAATCAGCTCTGACCCTGTGCCTCATGGGAACAGTCCAGTCCGAACTACCAAGCCATGTCTTTCCCAGACCGGAATCAAGCATCCAAGGACCGGTTTCTGGCTATCAGCCTTCATTCAGCCTGGATAGCTTGACTCCAGTGGTGTGGAGAGCCTGGGACTCACGTCTGAGCATACCCAGCCCACACGGGGTGAAAATTGCAAAAAACACAGTTGATGGACAGAATGTAGAACAATGTCATACATTCACCCCAGTACAAGGATCTGGGCCTAAATCCATCGTTTGTTTGCACTCCACACCACCCTGGGTTAGACACTGGCTATATGCAAATCAGCTCTGACCCTGTGCCTCATGGGAACAGTCCAGTCCGAACTACCAAGCCATGTCTTTCCCAGACCTGAATCAAGCATCCAAGGACCGGTTTCTGGCTATCAGCCTTCATTCAGCCTGGATAGCTTGACTCCAGTGGTGTGGAGAGCCTGGGACTCACGTCTGAGCATACCCAGCCCACTCGGGGTGAAAATTGCAAAAAACACCGTTGATGGACAGAATGTAGAACAATGTCATACATTCACCCCAGTACAAGGATCTGGGCCTAAATCCATCGTTTTTTTGCACTCCACACCACCCTGGGTTAGACACTGGCTATATGCAAATCAGCTCTGACCCTGTGCCTCATGGGAACAGTCCAGTCCGAACTACCAAGCCATGTCTTTCCCAGACCGGAATCAAGCATCCAAGGACCGGTTTCTGGCTATCAGCCTTCATTCAGCCTGAATAGCTTGACTCCAGTGGTGTGGAGAGCCTGGGACTCACGTCTGAGCATACCCAGCCCACTCGGGGTGAAAATTGCAAAAAACACCGTTGATGGACAGAATGTAGAACAATGTCATACATTCACCCCAGTACAAGGATCTGGGCCTAAATCCATCGTTTTTTTGCACTCCACACCACCCTGGGTTAGACACTGGCTATATGCAAATCAGCTCTGACCCTGTGCCTCATGGGAAAAGTCCAGTCCGAACTACCAAGCCATGTCTTTCCCAGACCGGAATCAAGCATCCAAGGACCGGTTTCTGGCTATCAGCCTTCATTTAGCCTGGATAGCTTGACTCCAGTGGTGTGGAGAGCCTGGGACTCACGTCTGAGCATACCCAGCCCACTCGGGGTGAAAATTGCAAAAAACACAGTTGATGGACAGAATGTAGAACAATGTCATACATTCACCCCAGTACAAGGATCTGGGCCTAAATCCATCGTTTTTTTGCACTCCACACCACCCTGGGTTAGACACTGGCTATATGCAAATCAGCTCTGACCCTGTGCCTCATGGGAACAGTCCAGTCCGAACTACCAAGCCATGTCTTTCCCAGACCGGAATCAAGCATCCAAGGACCGGTTTCTGGCTATCAGCCTTCATTCAGCCTGGATAGCTTGACTCCAGTGGTGTGGAGAGCCTGGGACTCACGTCTGAGCATACCCAGCCCACTCGGGGTGAAAATTGCAAAAAACACAGTTGATGGACAGAATGTAGAACAATGTCATACATTCACCCCAGTACAAGGATCTGGGCCTAAATCCATCGTTTTTTGCACTCCACACCACCCTGGGTTAGACACTGGCTATATGCAAATCAGCTCTGACCCTGTGCCTCATGGGAACAGTCCAGTCCGAACTACCAAGCCATGTCTTTCCCAGACCGGAATCAAGCATCCATGGACCGGTTTCTGGCTATCAGCCTTCATTCAGCCTGGATAGCTTGACTCCAGTGGTGTGGAGAGCCTGGGACTCACGTCTGAGCATACCCAGCCCACTCGGGGTGAAAATTGCAAAAAACACCGTTGATGGACAGAATGTAGAACAATGTCATACATTCACCCCAGTACAAGGATCTGGGCCTAAATCCATCGTTTTTTTGCACTCCACACCACCCTGGGTTAGACACTGGCTATATGCAAATCAGCTCTGACCCTGTGCCTCATGGGAACAGTCCAGTCCGAACTACCAAGCCATGTCTTTCCCAGACCGGAATCAAGCATCCAAGGACCGGTTTCTGGCTATCAGCCTTCATTCAGCCTGGATAGCTTGACTCCAGTGGTGTGGAGAGCCTGGGACTCACGTCTGAGCATACCCAGCCCACTCGGGGTGAAAATTGCAAAAAACACCGTTGATGGACAGAATGTAGAACAATGTCATACATTCACCCCAGTACAAGGATCTGGGCCTAAATCCATCGTTTTTTGCACTCCACACCACCCTGGGTTAGACACTGGCTATATGCAAATCCGCTCTGACCCTGTGCCTCATGGGAACAGTCCAGTCCGAACTACCAAGCCATGTCTTTCCCAGACCGGAATCAAGCATCCAAGGACCGGTTTCTGGCTATCAGCCTTCATTCAGCCTGGATAGCTTGACTCCAGTGGTGTGGAGAGCCTGGGACTCACGTCTGAGCATACCCAGCCCACTCGGGGTGAAAATTGCAAAAAACACCGTTGATGGACAGAATGTAGAACAATGTCATACATTCACCCCAGTACAAGGATCTGGGCCTAAATCCATCGTTTTTTTGCACTCCACACCACCCTGGGTTAGACACTGGCTATATGCAAATCAGCTCTGACCCTGTGCCTCATGGGAACAGTCCAGTCCGAACTACCAAGCCATGTCTTTCCCAGACCGGAATCAAGCATCCAAGGACCGGTTTCTGGCTATCAGCCTTCATTCAGCCAGGATAGCTTGACTCCAGTGGTGTGGAGAGCCTGGGACTCACGTCTGAGCATACCCAGCCCACTCGGGGTGAGAATTGCAAAAAGACACCGTTGATGGACAGAATGTAGAACAATGTCATACATTCACCCCAGTACAAGGATCTGGGCCTAAATCCATCGTTTTTTTGCACTCCACACCACCCTGGGTTAGACACTGGCTATATGCAAATCAGCTCTGACCCTGTGCCTCATGGGAACAGTCCATTCCGAACTACCAAGCCATGTCTTTCCCAGACCGGAATCAAGCATCCAAGGACCGGTTTATGGCTATCAGCCTTCATTCAGCCAGGTTAGCTTGACTCCAGTGGTGTGGAGAGCCTGGGACTCACGTCTGAGCATACCCAGCCCACTCGGGGTGAAAATTGCAAGAAACACCGTTGATGGACAGAATGTAGAACAATGTCATACATTCACCCCAGTACAAGGATCTGGGCCTAAATCCATCGTTTTTTTGCACTCCACACCACCCTGGGTTACACACTGGCTATATGCAAATCAGCTCTGACCCTGTGCCTCATGGGAACAGTCCAGTCCGAACTACCAAGCCATGTCTTTCCCAGACCGGAATCAAGCATCCAAGGACCGGTTTCTGGCTATCAGCCTTCATTCAGCCTGGATAGCTTGACTCCAGTGGTGTGGAGAGCCTGGGACTCACGTCTGAGCATACCCAGCCCACTCGGGGTGAAAATTGCAAAAAACACCGTTGATGGACAGAATGTAGAACAATGTCATACATTCACCCCAGTACAAGGATCTGGGCCTAAATCCATCGTTTTTTTGCACTCCACACCACCCTGGGTTAGACACTGGCTATATGCAAATCAGCTCTGACCCTGTGCCTCATGGGAGCAGTCCAGTCCGAACTACCAAGCCATGTCTTTCCCAGACCGGAATCAAGCATCCAAGGACCGGTTTCTGGCTATCAGCCTTCATTCAGCCTGGATAGCTTGACTCCAGTGGTGTGGAGAGCCTGGGACTCACGTCTGAGCATACCCAGCCCACTCGGGGTGAAAATTGCAAAAAACACCGTTGATGGACAGAATGTAGAACAATGTCATACATTCACCCCAGTACAAGGATCTGGGCCTAAATCCATCGTTTTTTTGCACCCCACACCACCCTGGGTTAGACACTGGCTATATGCAAATCAGCTCTGACCCTGTGCCTCATGGGAACAGTCCAGTCCGAACTACCAAGCCATGTCTTTCCCAGACCGGAATCAAGCATCCAAGGACCAGTTTCTGGCTATCAGCCTTCATTCAGCCTGGATAGCTTGACTCCAGTGGTGTGGAGAGCCTGGGACTCACGTCTGAGCATACCCAGCCCACTCGGGGTGAAAATTGCAAAAAACACCGTTGATGGACAGAATGTAGAACAATGTCATACATTCACCCCAGTACAAGGATCTGGGCCTAAATCCATCGTTTGTTTGCCCTCCACACCACCCTGGGTTAGACACTGGCTATATGCAAATCAGCTCTGACCCTGTGCCTCATGGGAACAGTCCAGTCCGAACTACCAAGCCATGTCTTTCCCAGACCTGAATCAAGCATCCAAGGACCGGTTTCTGGCTATCAGCCTTCATTCAGCCTGGATAGCTTGACTCCAGTGGTGTGGAGAGCCTGGGACTCACGTCTGAGCATACCCAGCCCACTCGGGGTGAAAATTGCAAAAAACACCGTTGATGGACAGAATGTAGAACAATGTCATACATTCACCCCAGTACAAGGATCTGGGCCTAAATCCATCGTTTTTTTGCACTCCACACCACCCTGGGTTAGACACTGGCTATATGCAAATCAGCTCTGACCCTGTGCCTCATGGGAACAGTCCAGTCCGAACTACCAAGCCATGTCTTTCCCAGACCGGAATCAAGCATCCAAGGACCGGTTTCTGGCTATCAGCCTTCATTCAGCCTGGATAGCTTGACTCCAGTGGTGTGGAGAGCCTGGGACTCACGTCTGAGCATACCCAGCCCACTCGGGGTGAAAATTGCAAAAAACACCGTTGATGGACAGAATGTAGAACAATGTCATACATTCACCCCAGTACAAGGATCTGGGCCTAAATCCATCGTTTTTTTGCACTCCACACCACCCTGGGTTAGACACTGGCTATATGCAAATCAGCTCTGACCCTGTGCCTCATGGGAAAAGTCCAGTCCGAACTACCAAGCCATGTCTTTCCCAGACCGGAATCAAGCATCCAAGGACCGGTTTCTGGCTATCAGCCTTCATTCAGCCTGGATAGCTTGACTCCAGTGGTGTGGAGAGCCTGGGACTCACGTCTGAGCATACCCAGCCCACTCGGGGTGAAAATTGCAAAAAACACAGTTGATGGACAGAATGTAGAACAATGTCATACATTCACCCCAGTACAAGGATCTGGGCCTAAATCCATCGTTTTTTTGCACTCCACACCACCCTGGGTTAGACACTGGCTATATGCAAATCAGCTCTGACCCTGTGCCTCATGGGAACAGTCCAGTCCGAACTACCAAGCCATGTCTTTCCCAGACCGGAATCATGCATCCAAGGACCGGTTTCTGGCTATCAGCCTTCATTCAGCCTGGATAGCTTGACTCCAGTGGTGTGGAGAGCCTGGGACTCACGTCTGAGCATACCCAGCCCACTCGGGGTGAAAATTGCAAAAAACACCGTTGATGGACAGAATGTAGAACAATGTCATACATTCACCCCAGTACAAGGATCTGGGCCTAAATCCATCGTTTTTTTGCACTCCACACCACCCTGGGTTAGACACTGGCTATATGCAAATCAGCTCTGACCCTGTGCCTCATGGGAACAGTCCAGTCCGAACTACCAAGCCATGTCTTTCCCAGACCGGAATCAAGCATCCAAGGACCGGTTTCTGGCTATCAGCCTTCATTCAGCCTGGATAGCTTGACTCCAGTGGTGTGGAGAGCCTGGGACTCACGTCTGAGCATACCCAGCCCACTCGGGGTGAGAATTGCAAAAAACACCGTTGATGGACAGAATGTAGAACAATGTCATACATTCACCCCAGTACAAGGATCTGGGCCTAAATCCATCGTTTTTTTGCACTCCACACCACCCTGGGTTAGACACTGGCTATATGCAAATCAGCTCTGACCCTGTGCCTCATGGGAACAGTCCAGTCCGAACTACCAAGCCATGTCTTTCCCAGACCGGAATCAAGCATCCAAGGACCGGTTTCTGGCTATCAGCCTTCATTCAGCCTGGATAGCTTGACTCCAGTGGTGTGGAGAGCCTGGGACTCACGTCTGAGCATACCCAGCCCACTCGGGGTGAGAATTGCAAAAAACACCGTTGATGGACAGAATGTAGAACAATGTCATACATTCACCCCAGTACAATGGTCTGGGCCTAAATCCATCGTTTTTTTGCACTCCACACCACCCTGGGTTAGACACTGGCTATATGCAAATCAGCTCTGACCCTGTGCCTCATGGGAACAGTCCAGTCCGAACTACCAAGCCATGTCTTTCCCAGACCGGAATCAAGCATCCAAGGACCGGTTTCTGGCTATCAGCCTTCATTCAGCCTGGATAGCTTGACTCCAGTGGTGTGGAGAGCCTGGGACTCACGTCTGAGCATACCCAGCCCACTTGGGGTGAAAATTGCAAAAAACACAGTTGATGGACAGAATGTAGAACAATGTCATACATTCACCCCAGTACAAGGATCTGGGCCTAAATCCATCGTTTTTTTGCACTCCACACCACCCTGGGTTAGACACTGGCTATATGCAAATCAGCTCTGACCCTGTGCCTCATGGGAACAGTCCAGTCCGAACTACCAAGCCATGTCTTTCCCAGACCTGAATCAAGCATCCAAGGACCGGTTTCTGGCTATCAGCCTTCATTCAGCCTGGATAGCTTGACTCCAGTGGTGTGGAGAGCCTGGGACTCACGTCTGAGCATACCCAGCCCACTCGGGGTGAAAATTGCAAAAAACACCGTTGATGGACAGAATGTAGAACAATGTCATACATTCACCCCAGTACAAGGATCTGGGCCTAAATCCATCGTTTTTTTGCACTCCACACCACCCTGGGTTAGACACTGGCTATATGCAAATCAGCTCTGACCCTGTGCCTCATGGGAACAGTCCAGTCCGAACTACCAAACCATGTCTTTCCCAGACCGGAATCAAGCATCCAAGGACCGGTTTCTGGCTATCAACCTTCATTCAGCCAGGTTAGCTTGACTCCAGTGGTGTGGAGAGCCTGGGACTCACGTCTGAGCATACCCAGCCCACTCGGGGTGAAAATTGCAAAAAACACCGTTGATGGACAGAATGTAGAACAATGTCATACATTCACCCCAGTACAAGGATCTGGGCCTAAATCCATCGTTTTTTTGCACTCCACACCACCCTGGATTAGACACTGGCTATATGCAAATCAGCTCTGACCCTGTGCCTCATGGGAACAGTCCAGTCCGAACTACCAAGCCATGTCTTTCCCAGACCGGAATCAAGCATCCAAGGACCGGTTTCTGGCTATCAGCCTTCATTCAGCCTGGATAGCTTGACTCCAGTGGTGTGGAGAGCCTGGGACTCACGTCTGAGCATACCCAGCCCACTCGGGGTGAAAATTGCAAAAAACACCGTTGATGTACAGAATGTAGAACAATGTCATACATTCACCCCAGTACAAGGATCTGGGCCTAAATCCATCGTTTTTTTGCACTCCACACCACCCTGGGTTAGACACTGGCTATATGCAAATCAGCTCTGACCCTGTGCCTCATGGGAACTGTCCAGTCCGAACTACCAAGCCATGTCTTTCCCAGACCGGAATCAAGCATCCAAGGACCGGTTTCTGGCTATCAGCCTTCATTCAGCCTGGATAGCTTGACTCCAGTGGTGTGGAGAGCCTGGGACTCACGTCTGAGCATACCCAGCCCACTCGGGGTGAGAATTGCAAATAACACCGTTGATGGACAGAATGTAGAACAATGTCATACATTCACCCCAGTACAAGGATCTGGGCCTAAATCCATCGTTTTTTTGCACTCCACACCACCCTGGGTTAGACACTGGCTATATGCAAATCAGCTCTGACCCTGTGCCTCATGGGAACAGTCCAGTCCGAACTACCAAGCCATGTCTTTCCCAGACCGGAATCAAGCATCCAAGGACCGATTTCTGGCTATCAGCCTTCATTCAGCCTGGATAGCTTGACTCCAGTGGTGTGGAGAGCCTGGGACTCACGTCTGAGCATACCCAGCCCACTCGGGGTGAGAATTGCAAAAAACACTGTTGATGGACAGAATGTAGAACAATGTCATACATTCACCCCAGTACAAGGATCTGGGCCTAAATCCATCGTTTTTTTGCACTCCACACCACCCTGGGTTAGACACTGGCTATATGCAAATCAGCTCTGACCCTGTGCCTCATGGAAACAGTCCAGTCCGAACTACCAAGCCATGTCTTTCCCAGACCGGAATCAAGCATCCAAGGACCGGTTTCTGGCTATCAGCCTTCATTCAGCCTGGATAGCTTGACTCCAGTGGTGTGGAGAGCCTGGGACTCACGTCTGAGCATACCCAGCCCACTCGGGGTGAGAATTGCAAAAAACACCGTTGATGGACAGAATGTAGAACAATGTCATACATTCACCCCAGTACAAGGATCTGGGCCTAAATCCATCGTTTTTTTGCACTCCACACCACCCTGGGTTAAACACTGGCTATATGCAAATCAGCGCTGACCCTGTGCCTCATGGGAACAGTCCAGTCCGAACTACCAAGCCATGTCTTTCCCAGACCGGAATCAAGCATCCAAGGACCGGTTTCCGGCTATCAGCCTTCATTCAGCCTGGATAGCTTGACTCCAGTGGTGTGGAGAGCTTGGGACTCACGTCTTAGCATACCCAGCCCACTCGGGGTGAAAATTGCAAAAAACACCGTTGATGGACAGAATGTAGAACAATGTCATACATTCACCCCAGTACAAGGATCTGGGCCTAAATCCATCGTTTTTTTGCACTCCACACCACCCTGGGTTAGACACTGGCTATATGCAAATCAGCTCTGACCCTGTGCCTCATGGGAACAGTCCAGTCCGAACTACCAAGCCATGTCTTTCCCAGACCGGAATCAAGCATCCAAGGACCGGTTTCTGGCTATCAGCCTTCATTCAGCCCGGATAGCTTGACTCCAGTGGTGTGGAGAGCCGGGGACTCACGTCTGAGCATACCCAGCCCACTTGGGGTGAAAATTGCAAAAAACACCGTTGATGGACAGAATGTAGAACAATGTCATACATTCACCCCAGTACAAGGATCTGGGCCTAAATCCATCGTTTTTTTGCACTCCACACCACCCTGGGTTAGACACTGGCTATATGCAAATCAGCTCTGACCCTGTGCCTCATGGAAACAGTCCAGTCCGAACTACCAAGCCATGTCTTTCCCAGACCGGAATCAAGCATCCAAGGACCGGTTTCTGGCTATCAGCCTTCATTCAGCCTGGATAGCTTGACTTCAGTGGTGTGGAGAGCCTGGGACTCACGTCTGAGCATACCCAGCCCACTCGGGGTGAGAATTGCAAAAAACACAGTTGATGGACAGAATGTAGAACAATGTCATACATTCACCCCAGTACAAGGATCTGGGCCTAAATCCATCGTTTTTTTGCACTCCACACCACCCTGGGTTAGACACTGGCTATATGCAAATCAGCGCTGACCCTGTGCCTCATGGGAACAGTCCAGTCCGAACTACCAAGCCATGTCTTTCCCAGACCGGAATCAAGCATCCAAGGACCGGTTTCTGGCTATCAGCCTTCATTCAGCCTGGATAGCTTGACTCCAGTGGTGTGGAGAGCCTGGGACTCACGTCTGAGCATACCCAGCCCACTCGGGGTGAAAATTACAAAAAACACTGTTGATGGACAGAATGTAGAACAATGTCATACATTCACCCCAGTACAAGGATCTGGGCCTAAATCCATCGTTTTTTTGCACTCCACACCACCCTGGGTTAGACACTGGCTATATGCAAATCAGCTCTGACCCTGTGCCTCATGGGAACAGTCCAGTCCGAACTACCAAGCCATGTCTTTCCCAGACCGGAATCAAGCATCCAAGGACCGGTTTCTGGCTATCAGCCTTCATTCAGCCTGGATAGCTTGACTCCAGTGGTGTGGAGAGCCTGGGACTCACGTCTGAGCATACCCAGCCCACTCGGGGGTGAGAATTGCAAAAAACACAGTTGATGGACAGAATGTAGAACAATGTCATACATTCACCCCAGTACAAGGATCTGGGCCTAAATCCATCGTTTTTTTGCACTCCACACCACCCTGGGTTAGACACTGGCTATATGCAAATCAGCTCTGACCCTGTGCCTCATGGGAACAGTCCAGTCCGAACTACCAAGCCATGTCTTTCCCAGACCGGAATCAAGCATCCAAGGACCGGTTTCTGGCTATCAGCCTTCATTCAGCCTGGATAGCTTGACTCCAGTGGTGTGGAGTGTGAGAAGTTGGCCCGATATGCAACGTTCGCTATTCTAGCGACCGCTATGTATCGTTCCAACGACCCTTATGGTGTTTGGTTGTAAGTCAACCTATAGACCAGCTATCCTAGTAGCGTGGATACGAGCAGTCTAAGGCTAAAGACTCGAGAGGGCGCGTTAAGCCAGCTGTTTACCACACATGTACCCCTTGAACACCCAGTGAAAGGACACCACACAAGTGTTATGAAAATAAACAGTATATTTATTAAGAATCACAACAGCCCTGTACTCTTTATGAGGACAGGGTACTAAGCACAAACCAAATCTCTTTAGTAAATACTTCAAGTGCACAGTTTTAAAACAAGTGTCCGGGGACACGGAAAGGTTAAGGCAAGTCGGAAGCGAGGGACTCGGGACCCTAGAGTAAGGAGGCTATGCAGGCACCGAAGTGCCGAGTTACCTAGCCACGAGGGCTGCGGTTGCGAGTCTTACAGGCGTCGGGGTCTTCGCTGACGAGCCAGGAGCCGGAAGAAAAGGAGTTGCTGGCCGGCGACCAGTGATGAATAGTTCGTAGAGATCCAAGCCTGGATCGGAGATTGATGAAACCTGAAAGCAGAGGGGACCAAGTTCGTACTACTAGCCAGTAGTCAGAGGGTACCAGGAAGGCACCGGTTGGCCGTCACCTCGACCAGGTGAGTGGGCGACGCTAGGCTCTGCAGTCTCTCGGACCAGGAGGCGTTGTCGGCGACCACGGTGGAGGTGCGAGCTGTCCCACGACGGATGTCGCTGTCGGCGTCTTGAGTGGACCAGGAGGGTCCGGGGTGCTTCTCGAAAAGATGGAAGCAAGGGCCAGTCTGGAGCAATCAGACCGGCAGTGTTGATTCTCGGATGTCGTCACAGAAGGACACGAGCCAGCGGCTAGTGACCAGACAACGTGCTGAGCAGCGAGCAGAAGGGCCCCACGCAGATCGTGGAGATGCTGGGAGACTGCACTTCGGTGCTGGAGCGGCTCAGGGTCGGGGCTTCTCGGACCCCAGAGCACTCACCAGAGAGTTACCTCGATGGTCGTGCTGGTTTTTAAGAGCGTGCAGGTTCTGATGATGGCCGGTCCCTCGAGGTCTCGTCGCACCCACAGATCACAGCTGAGCTGATGACGTGGGTAGAGGTCAGAGGTGCCAGGGAAGCCGGTTCTCGTCGAGCTGGGCCGTCGGATTCCTTGAGGAAGGACTTACAGCAAACCGCAGAGTTCTTAGATGGTGCCCGCTGATGCAGGGTGACTACTCCTTAGCCACAAGGGAGAAATCTTGAGAAGAGTCTTGAAGGTCCTTTCGTAGAAAGTAGTTCTTGATTCAAAGATGATCTAATTTGGAAGGGTCCCCGCTCCGGCCTTTATCCTAAAGAAAGGGGTGGGTACATGACTAGGTCCTGCCCTAAGGGTGGGACCAGGAAGGGGGGTAGTTACACCCCTCTCCCCTGCCGGACTTTCCCCAGGCCAGGGCTGTCGCCCCTGGAACTGGTTCTAACCGGCAGATGCGTAGTGAGCACCGGGGTGCCACTCCGCAGTCACCTTCTCGCAAAAGCCCTACCTACCCAGAATACACAAACCCTGTGTGGGACGGTGCGAACACACTCCCTTGACAGGAAACCCTTTGTCCAAGTGCTCCTCGCTGGAAGGACTCCCAGCAGCAGGAGGTCAGACTCGTGTCTATGGTGGCAGCATCCATTTTGTGGAGCTGAGGCTTTCGTTAACTTTAACCGGGGTTCACAGTTACGTACATGTCGTGTCCCTCTAGAAGGGCGGAATGCTAACCTCGTCGCCAGAGTTGGTGAGAGGGCAGCATCCCGATTCGTATGACACCTTACTCGACATGTCTTGATACCGCGACACCGAAGTTACCGATATGGTACGCGTTATCATGGAACAGCCATTGGGTCTTGATTCCGCAAGCTGCAACCGGGCTCGGCTCGGGCCAGAGCTTAGTTCACACGAGCCCATGCACTCTGCCTTCAGGATTGTCAAGGCCTGCCATAGGAGTGACTGATAGGAACTCGGGTGTCATTGGAGGGTTAGATATAGGGCTACTATATCTAAAGCAAAGGGTGATTACACGACTTTGCCCCAGCTGTCATGCAGCCAGTTGTGTCAGATTTAGGAGGCCAGCCAGGGGTGGCATAATACATGCTGCAGCCCCTGGCGGCCCTGGGTACACCTATGCCCTGGGTTACAGGGTCTGATAAGGTGGCCCAGTACCAATTGGTAAATGCACCTAGGGCACATCGTAATTTAGAGAGAGAACAGCCAGGCTGTGGGTCTGATTGGCAGGCCCACAGCCAGAGAAAGTCGTAAACCAGTGAAACAAAAGAAAAAAATCTGGGTGATCATAGGATTGCAGACCCTACTCTCCTACATGACCCCCCCCCAAACGTCGGAACAACTAGCTAACCTTGACCAGGTGAGTCTTCTTGTTCTAAGTGGAAATATCTGGAGAGCCCATCGGCATTGCCATGATCAGTACCAGGTCTGTGTTCCACTGTGAAGTCCATCCCCTGTAGGGAAATGGACCACCTAAGCAGTTTGGGGTTTTCACCCTTCATCTGATTTAGCCACAAGAGGGGCTTATGGTCGGTCTGAATCTTGAAGTGAGTGCCAAACAAGTATGGCCTCAGCTTCTTCAGGGCCCAAACCACAGCAAAGGCCTCCCTCTCAATAGCTGACCAATTTTTCTCTCTAGGGGTCAGCCGTCTGCTTATAAAAGCAATGGGCTGGTCTTGACCATCAAAATTCAGTTGAGAAAGAACAGCTCCCACACCCAACTCAGAAGCATCTGTTTGGACAATGAATGGCTTGGAGTAGTCCGGACTCTTGAGGATAGGCGCCGTGCACATGGCCTGCTTTAGGTCATCGAATGCTTTTTGACAGCTCGCTGTCCACTGAACCTTTTTTGGCATTTTCTTACTTGTCAGTTCATTTAATGGTGTCACGATGGAACCATAGTTCCTGACAAACTTCCTGTAGTAACCAGTCAGGCCCAAGAAAGCTCGAACCTGAGTCTGGGTGGTTGGAGGAGCCCAGTCCCTGATTGACTGTATCTTGCTCTCCAGTGGCTGAACCTGACCTCCACCTACAAGGTGGCCCAGGTATACAACCTGTGTCTGCCCTATCTGGCACTTGGTGGCCTTGATAGTGAGGCCTGCTGCTTGCAGCGCCTCCAATGTCTTCCGCAGGTGGACCAGGTGATCCTCCCAGGTGGAGCTAAAGACAGCAATATCGTCAAGATACGCCGCACAGAAGTCATCCAGCCCAGTAAGGACGTGATTCACCAACCGTTGGAAGGTGGCAGGTGCATTTTTCAGACCAAAGGGCATCACCACGAACTGATAATGCCCACCAGGGGTTGAAAATGCGGTTTTAGGCTTGGCGTCCTCAGCTAACCTGATTTGCCAATACCCAGCTGTCAGGTCAAACGTACTTAAGTAGTTGGCCGAGGCCAGCCTATCAATAAGCTCGTCTGCCCTTGGTATTGGGTGGGCGTCAGTCTTAGTGACTGCATTGAGACCCCTGTAGTCTACGCAGAACCTCATCTCTCTCTTACCACCCTGGGTGTGAGGTTTCGGCACTAGAACTACGGGACTAGCCCAAGGGCTATCCGAGGGTTCAATGACTCCCAGCTCCAACATTTTCTGCACTTCACTTTTGATGCAGTCTCTAACGTGATCAGGCTGCCTGTAGATTTTACTCTTTACGGGCAAGCTGTCACCAGTGTCGACCTCATGGGTGCACCAATCGGTCTGACTGGGTGTCAGAGAGAACAGATGTCGGAACGACTGAAGAACCTGTTTACAGTCGCTCTGTTGATGTTCGGAGAGGCTGCCACAAAAGACAACACCATCTACCGAGCCATCATCAGGATTCTGAGAGAGCAGGTCGGGGAGAGGGTCACTCTCCTCTTCCTGTCCCTCATCTAGGGCCATGAGCAAACTCATGTCCTTCCTGTCGACATATGCTTTTAGCCTGTTGACATGAAGCACCCTGTGGGGGCTCCCGGGAGTTCCCAGGTCGACCAGGTAGGTGACCTCTCCCTTTTTCTCCAGGATGGTGTGGGGCCCGGACCATTTGTCCTTGAGTGCTGCTGGGGCCACTGGCTCCAACACCCACACCTTCTGTCCGGGCTGGTAAACAGTCAAGACAGCCTTTTGGTCATGCCAAGCTTTTTGGAGTTCTTGGCTGGCCTTAAGGTTTTCGGATGCCTTCTCCATGTATTCAGCCATCCGCGAGCGGAGGCCGAGCACATAGTCCACTATGTTGGCTGCAGGCTTTTTGAGAGGTCTCTCCCATCCTTCCTTCACCAAACACAGGGGTCCTCTTACAGGATGCCCGTACAAAAGTTCAAAAGGGCTGTAGCCAACCCCCTTCTGTGGGACTTCTCTGTAGGCGAACAAGAGGCAGGGGATCAGGACGTCCCATCTACGCCGAAGCTTTTCCGGTAGTCCATGAATCATCCCTTTTAGGGTCCTGTTGAATCTCTCAACAAGCCCATTGCATTGTGGATGATAGGGTGTAGTGAACTTGTAGTTGACACCACATTCCTTCCACATAGCAGTTAAGTAGCTCGACATAAAGTTTGCACCTCTGTCGGAGACGACCTCCTTAGGGAAGCCCACTCTGGAGAACACTCCAACTAGGGCTCTTGCCACAACAGGCGCTGTAGTGGTCCTAAGGGGAATAGCTTCAGGATACCTGGTGGCATGATCCACTACCACCAGTATAAACTTGTGCCCTGATGCTGTCGGTGGTTCCATGGGACCGACGATGTCGATCCCCACCCGTTCAAAGGGCACCCCCACCACAGGCATTGGTATAAGGGGGGCCTTTGTCGTGCCACCTGACTTACCACTGGCTTGGCAAGTGACACAGGAGCGGCAAAACTCCTTGGTATCTTCGTTCATGTGAGGCCAGTGAAAGTGCGAGACAAGCCTGTCCCACGTTTTCGTCTGGCCTAAGTGACCTGCTAAGGGAATCTCGTGGGCCAAGGTAAGTAGGAAACCACGCTGAGACAAGGGGACGACCAGCCTCCTGGTCATGCCAGGCTTGGGGTCTCTTGACTCAGTGTACAGGAGTCCATCTTCCCAGTATACCTTGTGGGTACCTGTGGCGTTCCCAGCAGCCTCAGCAGCAGCCTGCTGTCTGAGGGGTTCAAGAGAAGGGCAGTCTAACTGGTCCTTCCCCAGATCTTCCCTTGAGGGTCCCCCTGAGCCCAAGAATTCAACTTGATCAAGTTCGAACTCTCTCGGCTCAGTTTCCCTCAATTCCTGTAGGTCAGCCTCCTCTGAGACTTGATCCTCGACCTGGGGCAAGGGGGAAGGCGCAGCCTTAACCCTACTGCTCTTTTTCTTGGGGGGTGTCTGGTCCGTTGTTCCAGGATCCAGGACCTGTTCAGTGGGGCATCTCCTGACCTGTGACCTAGTCACAGCGAACACATGTGCTGGCAAACCTAACATTTCCATGTGAGTCCGGTGCTCCACTTCTGACCATTGTGACGACTCCAAATCATTGCCCAACAAACAATCCACTGGGAGGTCTGGACTAACTACAACCTTCTTTTGGCCAGTTACCCCTCCCCAGGAGAAAGCTACAATTGCCATACTGTGATTGGTAGTGACATTGCTTGCATTGGTCACCAGGAATTCTGTACCTGGCATGATCTGTCCAGGGTCCACAAAGTTAGGCGTCACCATGGTGACGCTGGCACAAGTGTCCCTATAGGCCTGAGCCATCTTTCCATTTATGAAAGGCGTCTGTCTGTATTTGCCCAAGGTATTGGGGCTTACGTCAGGGGACACGTCCACGTCCCCTGTACTGACAAGGACAGCCTGAGTGAGCGTGCCAACTAAGTTGTCACGCCCCTCAGAACCCAGGGTTAACCCTACTAAACCCTTGGGAGGCGCACTACCACTGCTGACTGTACTAGGGGGCACAGGTGCCTTAGGGGCTGCAGTGGCAGGAGTCTGCCCTCCTCCTTTCTTGGTGCACTCACTAAACCAGTGAGATTTACTTTTACAGTACTGGCACCATCGTTTGGATTGGCCTTCTTTCTTCTTTTGGGGAGCCTGACCCCCACCCTCTTTGGGTTGTTGGGGACCTGTCGAAGACTTCTGGTCATTTTGTTCCCCTTTAGAATCTTTACCCTTCTGGTCTGCTTTCTTCTGACCACCTTGATTCTGGCCCTGGTTCTGTTTAACTCTCGTACGAACCCATTTGTCTGCCTTCTGCCCCAATTCTTGAGGAGAGGTCAGATCCGAGTCGACAAGATGCTGATGCAACAACTGGTTCTGACAATTGTTTAAGATTTGTTCTCTCATCATCAAATTGTACAATCCTTTGTAATCAGTAACCTTACTGCCCAGCAACCAGCCCTCAAAAGCCTTAGTGGCACAATCGACAAAATCAGACCAGTCTTGAGTCTGCGTTTTCTGGGTATCCCTGAACAGCACCCTGTACTGCTCAGTGGTTAGGCCGAACCCTTCAACGAGTGTATTCTTCAAGACTTGGTAATTGTTAGCGTCCTCTACCCTTGTGGTGAGAAGCTTGTCTCTTCCTTTACCTTCAAAGGAGAGCCACAAGATAGCTGCCCACTGACTCTGGGGAACACCTTGCACAGTGCAGGCCCTCTCCAAAGCAGTAATCCATTTGTGGATGTCGTCCCCTTGTTTAAAGGGGGGCACTATCTTCCCAAGGTGTTTCGTATCGAAACTCTTTTCCCTATTACTAGGTACATTGCTGCCACCAGTGGGGACTGCCCCACTTAACTGTTGCTCTCTAGCAAAAGCAAGCTTTTCTTTGGCCAGGGCAAGTTCTTCCCTTTCGATCCTCAGATTAGCTTCCCTTTCCTTAGCTTCGTACACTCTCCTCTGAGGGGACGTCATCCCTCTTTGAGAAGAGTTGTGAGAGCCATTGGTTCGAAGGGATCTGTTAGAGCCTCTTGATAGAGACCTAACTCGTCCATTCCCAATGTTAAGCGCACCTGACAGTAGCGCCGGGGGTCCCCCAGTACCACTATCATGTCTGCTTAAGTTGGACCGTGTCAGTCTGACGACTTCTACCTGTCCCTTATCTGCCTCGTCCCCAGAGAGATCCTCATCCTCATCCTCCTCCCCATCTTCGTTCTCAGTTGCGAGGTGAATGAGGTCAGGATCATCACGGGTTCCCTCGAGGGGAGGCATGCCTCCTTCTGGATTAGAAGGGCTAAGAAGCTTCTCAGCCTTTCTGGCATCATAAGTCTCTAGGAGACCAATCAGAAAGGAGGTGGTGGGGTTAGCCCCTTGCTTAATCTTCCTAGAGGTACATACTTGTCGTAACTCATGGAAGTTAAGCGCAGTATATCTTGACGGGATGACCTGTGGAGGGTCAACTGACACAAGGGGAGACTCAGAGTTTCCTCCTTTGTCCGACATACTGTTTCTAGTGTGGTGTAAGTGATGCACCTACCTACACTATGTGTTTACCTACTTTTCCCTTGCTAAGAGCTGTAGCCAAGGTGTGCTAAGCCTTGAGGAGCTACAACAGCTGGTTCAGTAGAACTCAGAGTATTCTAAGCTTTAGTTATATGTACTAACAGTACTTGTGCGATCTTTCAACAAGATATCCTTAGGATACGTGTGGTAAAACAACAGCAAGCTCAAATCCCAACCGCTGCTCACCAATGTGAGAAGTTGGCCCGATATGCAACGTTCGCTATTCTAGCGACCGCTATGTATCGTTCCAACGACCCTTATGGTGTTTGGTTGTAAGTCAACCTATAGACCAGCTATCCTAGTAGCGTGGATACGAGCAGTCTAAGGCTAAAGACTCGAGAGGGCGCGTTAAGCCAGCTGTTTACCACACATGTACCCCTTGAACACCCAGTGAAAGGACACCACACAAGTGTTATGAAAATAAACAGTATATTTATTAAGAATCACAACAGCCCTGTACTCTTTATGAGGACAGGGTACTAAGCACAAACCAAATCTCTTTAGTAAATACTTCAAGTGCACAGTTTTAAAACAAGTGTCCGGGGACACGGAAAGGTTAAGGCAAGTCGGAAGCGAGGGACTCGGGACCCTAGAGTAAGGAGGCTATGCAGGCACCGAAGTGCCGAGTTACCTAGCCACGAGGGCTGCGGTTGCGAGTCTTACAGGCGTCGGGGTCTTCGCTGACGAGCCAGGAGCCGGAAGAAAAGGAGTTGCTGGCCGGCGACCAGTGATGAATAGTTCGTAGAGATCCAAGCCTGGATCGGAGATTGATGAAACCTGAAAGCAGAGGGGACCAAGTTCGTACTACTAGCCAGTAGTCAGAGGGTACCAGGAAGGCACCGGTTGGCCGTCACCTCGACCAGGTGAGTGGGCGACGCTAGGCTCTGCAGTCTCTCGGACCAGGAGGCGTTGTCGGCGACCACGGTGGAGGTGCGAGCTGTCCCACGACGGATGTCGCTGTCGGCGTCTTGAGTGGACCAGGAGGGTCCGGGGTGCTTCTCGAAAAGATGGAAGCAAGGTCCAGTCTGGAGCAACCAGACCGGCAGTGTTGATTCTCGGATGTCGTCACAGAAGGACACGAGCCAGCGGCTAGTGACCAGACAACGTGCTGAGCAGCGAGCAGAAGGGCCCCACGCAGATCGTGGAGATGCTGGGAGACTGCACTTCGGTGCTGGAGCGGCTCAGGGTCGGGGCTTCTCGGACCCCAGAGCACTCACCAGAGAGTTACCTCGATGGTCGTGCTGGTTTTTAAGAGCGTGCAGGTTCTGATGATGGCCGGTCCCTCGAGGTCTCGTCGCACCCACAGATCACAGCTGAGCTGATGACGTGGGTAGAGGTCAGAGGTGCCAGGGAAGCCGGTTCTCGTCGAGCTGGGCCGTCGGATTCCTTGAGGAAGGACTTACAGCAAACCGCAGAGTTCTTAGATGGTGCCCGCTGATGCAGGGTGACTACTCCTTAGCCACAAGGGAGAAATCTTGAGAAGAGTCTTGAAGGTCCTTTCGTAGAAAGTAGTTCTTGATTCAAAGATGATCTAATTTGGAAGGGTCCCCGCTCCGGCCTTTATCCTAAAGAAAGGGGTGGGTACATGACTAGGTCCTGCCCTAAGGGTGGGACCAGGAAGGGGGGTAGTTACACCCCTCTCCCCTGCCGGACTTTCCCCAGGCCAGGGCTGTCGCCCCTGGAACTGGTTCTAACCGGCAGATGCGTAGTGAGCACCAGGGTGCCACTCCGCAGTCACCTTCTCGCAAAAGCCCTACCTACCCAGAATACACAAACCCTGTCTGGGACGGTGCGAACACCGCCCTTGACAGGAAACCCTTTGTCCAAGTGCTCCTCGCTGGAAGGACTCCCAGCAGCAGGAGGTCAGACTCGTGTCTGTGGTGGCAGCATCCATTTTGTGGAGCTGAGGCTTTCGTTAACTTTAACCGGGGTTCACAGTTACGTACATGTCGTGTCCCTCTAGAAGGGCGGAATGCTAACCTCGTCGCCAGAGTTGGTGAGAGGGCAGCATCCCGATTCGTATGACACCTTACTCGACATGTCTTGATAACGCGACACCGAAGTTACCGATATGGTACGCGTTATCATGGAACAGCCATTGGGTCTTGATTCCGCAAGCTGCAACCGGGCTCGGCTCGGGCCAGAGCTTAGTTCACACGAGCCCATGCACTCTGCCTTCAGGATTGTCAAGGCCTGCCATAGGAGTGACTGATAGGAACTCGGGTGTCCATTGGAGGGTTAGATATAGGGCTACTATATCTAAAGCAAAGGGTGATTACACGACTTTGCCCCAGCTGTCATGCAGCCAGTTGTGTCAGATTTAGGAGGCCAGCCAGGGGTGGCATAATACATGCTGCAGCCCCTGGCGGCCCTGGGTACACCTATGCCCTGGGTTACAGGGTCTGATAAGGTGGCCCAGTACCAATTGGTAAATGCACCTAGGGCACATCGTAATTTAGAGAGAGAACAGCCAGGCTGTGGGTCTGATTGGCAGGCCCACAGCCAGAGAAAGTCGTAAACCAGTGAAACAAAAGAAAAAAATCTGGGTGATCATAGGATTGCAGACCCTACTCTCCTACATGGAGAGCCTGGGTTTGGGCCCAGATCTTTGGACTGGGGTGAATGTGTGACATTGATCCACATTCGGTCCATCACCTGTTTTGTTTGCAAATTCGCCATAAGTGCGCTGGGGATGCTCAGACGTGGGTCCCAGGCACTCCACACCACTGGAGTCAAGCTAGCCAGGCTGATGAGAGGTGTTACCTCGAAACCTGTCCGGTCCTCGGATGCTTGATTCTGTTCTGGGAAGGACATGGCTTTTGTAGTTCGGACTGGACTGTTCCCATGGGGCACAGGGTCAGAGCTGATTTGCATATCGCCATTGTCTAACCCAGGGTGGTGTGGAGTGCAAAAAAACGATGGATTTGGGCCCAGATCTTTGGACTGGGGTGAATGTGTGACATTGATCGACATTCGGTCCATCACCTGTTTTGTTTGCAAATTCGCCATAAGTGCGCTGGGGATGCTCAGATGTGGGTCCCAGGCACTCCACACCACTGGAGTCAAGCTAGCCGGGCTGATGAGAGGTGTTACCTCGAAACCGGTCCGTTCCTCGGATGCTTGATTCCGTTCTGGGAAGGACATGGCTTTTGTAGTTCGGACTGGACTGTTCCCATGGGGCACAGGGTCAGAGCTGATTTGCATATCGCCATTGTCTAACCCAGGGTGGTGTGGAGTGCAAAAAAGCGATGGATTTGGGCCCAGATCTTTGGACTGGGGTGAATGTGTGACATTGATCCACATTCGGTCCATCACCTGTTTTGTTTGCAAATTCGCCATAAGTGCGGTGGGGATGCTCAGAAGTGGGTCCCAGGCACTCCACACCACTGGAGTCAAGCTAGCCGGGCTGATGAGAGGTGTTACCTCGAAACCGGTCCGGTCCTCGGATGCTTGATTCCGTTCTGGGAAGGACATGGCTTTTGTAGTTCGGACTGGACTGTTCCCATGGGGCACAGGGTCAGAGCTGATTTGCATATCGCCATTGTCTAACCCAGGGTGGTGTGGAGTGCAAAAAAACGATGGATTTGGGCCCAGATCTTTGGACTGGGGTGAATGTGTGACATTGATCCACATTCGGTCCATCACCTGTTTTGTTTGCAAATTCGCCATAAGTGCGCTGGGGATGCTCAGACGTGGGTCCCAGGCACTCCACACCACTGGAGTCAAGCTAGCCGGGCTGATGAGAGGTGGTACCTCGAAACCGGTCCGGTCCTCGGATGCTTGATTCCGTTCTGGGAAGGACATGGCTTTTGTAGTTCGGACTGGACTGTTCCCGTGGGGCACAGGGTCAGAGCTGATTTGCATATCGCCATTGTCTAACCCAGGGTGGTGTGGAGTGCAAAAAAACGATGGATTTGGGCCCAGATCTTTGGACTGGGGTGAATGTGTGACATTGATCCACATTCGGTCCATCACCTGTTTTGTTTGCAAATTCGCCATAAGTGCGCTGGGGATGCTCAGACGTGGGTCCCAGGCACTCCACACCACTGGAGTCAAGCTAGCCAGGCTGATGAGAGGTGTTACCTCGAAACCGGTCCGGTCCTCGGATGCTTGATTCCGTTCTGGGAAGGACATGGCTTTTGTAGTTCGGACTGGACTGTTCCCATGGGGCACAGGGTCAGAGCTGATTTGCATATCGCCATTGTCTAACCCAGGGTGGTGTGGAGTGCAAAAAAACGATGGATTTGGGCCCAGATCTTTGGACTGGGGTGAATGTGTGACATTGATCCACATTCGGTCCATCACCTGTTTTGTTTGCAAATTCGCCATAAGTGCGCTGGGGATGCTCAGACGTGGGTCCCAGGCACTCCACACCACTGGAGTCAAGCTAGCCGGGCTGATGAGAGGTGTTACCTCGAAACCGGTCCGGTCCTCGGATGCTTGATTCCGTTCTGGGAAGGACATGGCTTTTGTAGTTCGGACTGGACTGTTCCCATGGGGCACAGGGTCAGAGCTGATTTGCATATCGCCATTGTCTAACCCAGGGTGGTGTGGAGTGCAAAAAAACGCTGGATTTGGGCCCAGATCTTTGGACTGGGGTGAATGTGTGACATTGATCCACATTTGGTCCATCACCTGTTTTGTTTGCAAATTCGCCATAAGTGCGCTGGGGATGCTCAGACGTGGGTCCCAGGCACTCCACACCACTGGAGTCAAGCTAGCCGGGCTGATGAGAGGTGTTACCTCGAAACCGGTCCGGTCCTCGGATGCTTGATTCCGTTCTGGGAAGGACATGGCTTTTGTAGTTCGGACTGGACTGTTCCCAATGGGCACAGGGTCAGAGCTGATTTGCATATCGCCATTGTCTAACCCAGGGTGGTGTGGAGTGCAAAAAAATGATGGATTTGGGCCCAGATCTTTGGACTGGGTTGAATGTGTGACATTGATCCACATTCGGTCCATCACCTGTTTTGTTTGCACCTTTCCAACTCGAGCCATACTGCTGTGTATTCTTGGCTGGGGTCGAGCCAAAATATTCCCTGTTTTGCCAAGCAGGCAGTTTGGAAAGCCTTAAAGTCAGTAATGTTTAGCCCCCCTAGTTCTTACTTCAATCTTAGTTTATTTAAGCTGATCCTGGGTTTCTTCCCGTTCCATAAGAACTTGTTAATGTTGTTGTCTAGCTTCTTGTGGAAGTCATCAGTTAGTGTTAGTGGTAGCATGCTTAGCAGGTAGTTCATCATGGGCGCTATCATAATTTTTATTGTTTCCACCCTTCCCCACCAACTTATGAATTTGGGAGACCAGGACTCTAGTTTCATTTTAATTTTCTTTAGAATCGCCTCTTCGTTGTGGTCTAGGGTTGACCTTAGGTCTCTACCGAAAAGGAGGCCGAGATACTTAAGGGGTTTCCTTTGCCAGGTTAGTCCTGATGTGCCTAGGACCTCACTCGTTGTGTGACAGTTCATGGGTTTGCACTCTGATTTCTCCCTGTTTAGTTTGTACCCCGAAGCTCGGGCGTATTCTTCTATCGTGGTCATTAGTGCCGCTATTGAGGTGGTCGGGTTTTTTGTTGTGATCAGTATGTCATCTGCATAGGCTGCTAATTTCACTGTGTTGTCTCTAACTTGGACGCCGGTTATGTGTGGGTTGTTCCTGATCATGAACAGCAGTGGCTCCAGGGCTAGCAGGAACAGTGCTGGCGAGAGTGGGCATCCTTGCCTCGTACCTCTTTCAAGGGTGAAGGTTTCTGACGTCCCTCTATTGACCGCCACTCGGGCTTTGGGGTTGTTATATAGTGACATCACCATGCCTCGATACCTGGTGCCCAGGCCGAATTTTTCCATGCATAGGTCTAAGAATGACCACGAGACCCTGTCAAAGGCCTTCTCGGCGTCTAGTGCGATCATAACCGCTTGGTCTTGACTGTTGGCTGTGAGGTGGATAAGGTGGCATAATAGTCTGGTGTTGTCTTGAGACAGCCTGTTTTTAAGGTATCCTACCTGTGAGTTATGGATGAGGTGTGGTAAGAGCGTATTTAGTCTTGCCGCCATGATTTTGGCATATATTTTACAGTAAACGTTAATGAGAGAGATCGGGCGGTAGTTTTGCGGGTACTGTGGGTCTTTGCCTTCTTTGGAAATGACTATTATGTTCGCCTCAGCCATTGAGTCTGTCATTTTACCCTTTTGTGCACAGAACGAAAATACTTCGACCATGGTGGTTTTCAGCTGCTGTAGGAATTGTTCATAAAACGTGGTCGTGTACCCGTCTGGTCCTGGTGCTTTGTTTATTTTGAGGGATTTGACCGCCATTTCCACCTCTGCACCAGTTATATCTCCCTCAAGCGATTCTCTTTATTGATCTGACAGTCTAGGTAGATTTAGTTTCCCCAGTAGGGCTGGGCCTCCATCTGATGCCAGGCCTCTATCTGCTGTATATAGCTCTTTATAGAAGTTATGGAATACCTCTAGGATTTTTTTATTTGATGTGTGGTCTTGTTCATTTTGTCAGTTATCGCTGCTATAGTGTGTTGCCTTTGTTTTGCTTTCAGGTAGGCCGCTAGCGTTTTCCCAGATTTGTTGGCTGAGCACAGGTTGATGGATTTGTATTTGTTGATCCATTTTCCTGCCCTTTCACTTAGAATTCTGTTGAGCTCATACTTCTTCTTGGTTAGATCGGTTAGAGTGGTTCTGTCTGCTAGATTTGCACAGTGCCCCTTTTCTAGATCTTTGATCTGGTTCTCCAGGTCAGATATTTTTTGTTCCTGTTCATCCTGGCTTTGATCCCTAAGAGTTTGCCTCATATAGTGGCCTTTAGGGCTTCCCAAAGGTTGCCCTTGTTGGTCTCCACGGTGTAGTTAAAGGCAAGGTATTCTATGATTGCCCCCTCACTTTCCGCTATATTGACCGGGTTTTTCAGGATGTCGCTATTTAGTCGCCAGCTATGACTGGGCTTTTTGTTGTGCTTCCCGCTGATCGTGAGGGTGATGTGTGCATGATCGGAAATTGTCATCGGACCTATCTCGGTCGAGTCAATGAGATGTGTATGAGTGGCTGACATGAGGATGTAGTCAATTCTGCTGTAGGAGTTGTGTGGGTGTGAGTAGAAAGTGTATTCTCTTGCGTCTGGGTGTTGGAATCTCCATGGGTCTCATCTCTAGTTTAGCACATATGTTTTTAAGGATGTTCTGTTCCTGCGGTCTGTGACTTGCTCTGTGTGAGTGTCTATCTATGGCGTGGTCTACGTCTGGTTCATGTCTCCTGCTAGTATTAATAGTTCGCCTCGGGGAATGATATTCAGTCTGGCCTCCACCCCCTCCCAGAATGTTTTGACTGCTGAGATAGGCCCGTATATGTTGGCTACGTGTATCACTTCCTCCCCTCTTTAGAGGCTTGTGACTAGTACTCTTCCATTTTCGTCTGCTTGGTCATCGCGTATTGCGAGCTTTGCTTTTTTGCTTATAATTGTGACAACCCCTCCTTTCTTGTTTACGGCGGGTGAGCAGGCTATCTCCCCTATCCATTTCACTTTGAGGAGTTGTGCGTCCTCCTCTGAGATCCTGGTCTCTTGGAGGACGTATACATCACCTTTGAGTTTCGCTAGGAAGTCTAGTGTCTTACGGTGTTTGATAGGAAGGTTAAGGCCCTTACATTGAGGGACACCACTTTAATGTCTGAGAGTAGGTGGGTGTTTGTATGTGTATTCATGGTGGTTTGCCTCTATCGCTCAGTTTTTTGGTGGGTGTCATTGTGTTCTGCAGTTCGAGAGGCGGTTGTCGGCCTAGTGGTCTGTTGGTTTTACCCCCCTGGGAAATAGGCGAAAAGAACAGAAAGGAAAGAAGGATAAGAGTCGAAGGAACACAGAGATAGTGAAACGCATATAACTGTACCATGGAGCTTCCTGTCCCTCCCTTTCCTCCCCCTACCCCCCATCCCCCCTCCCACCTGACATTGTACTGTAGGCGTGCGACAGCAAGGGTCCTCCCTCCCTCCGTCCCCGCCGAGTCCATTTCTCTCATGCTCTCCTCTTGTAAACGTGTTGCCCCTTGGGGTCAAAGGATATCTATGGCTCATTTCTGAGGTTTCTGGTGATCAGCTTGGCATGAGTCTCGCTTTGTCTCCGGTGGAGATTTATGAGGTTGCAACAAAGTCCGCAAGTTTGAGATTCACTGTTCTTTTCCCTGAAAATTCTTGATTAGCGTCTCAAGATCATTGTCTGTGAGGTAGATCTGTTGTGCCGAGGTAGATTCTTTCTGTTCTTGCAGATTGGCGTGGTCTGATGGTACCTGCTAGTGTCCTCCTCCTGCCCCTCCTTCGGAGGTGTCTGATGAGGCTCTTCTCTTCGCTGCTCCTGGGCTTTGTTCCTCCATTTCTTCTGGTTCTGGGCCCTGTAGGTATCTCCGCAGTTCATTGGGTTCATCAAAGACTAGTGTGCCTTTCCTGTCTGTGATTCGCATTCTTGCCGGTCCTGCGAAGCTGAAAGTTATGTTAGCGGCCTTGAGTCTGTCTCTTAGTTCCAGGAAGCTTTTCCTAGTCTCTACGGTTTGCTTTGAGAAGTCTTGTGTTATGATGGTGTTTTGACCATTCCATTTCACGTTTTGACCTTTCCTAGTAAAGGAGAAAATGGCCTCCGTGTGGCTTGCTCGCAGTGGTTTGCATATGATGGGCCTCGGGCGTCTCTCCTGCTGTTGTCTTGTTACTGGCACCCTGTATGCTTTGGCCACCTCGAAAGGCCTATCAAACTTCAAGCCAGTCAGTTTGGGTAGCAGGTCTTCCAGTAGCGTTGCGCACGAGCCTTTCGCGTCCTCCTCTCCTTCTGGCACACCCAGGACCCTAATGTTCCCTTTCCTACTCCGGTCGTCCTGTTCTGCCAGTATCTTTTGTAGGTTGCTGGTTGTTTTAGCCACGTAGCCCATGTCTCTGTTTGTTCTGTTTGTGTTGTCTTCTAGGTCACTTATTCTTTTCTTGGCTACATCCATTCTACCGTTGGTTCTGCTTTGGTCGGCTCTTATGGCTGCCAGTTCTAGTTGCATATTGTCTATGCTTGTTTTTGTGGCCTTTGCTAGGTCATTCCCTTCATTTATCTTTTTGAGGAGTGTGTCGAGTGTGATTTTGTTCGTATGGTTGCTTTTCAGTATCATAGGCGATTTGTTTAAGTCTTTCCTGACTATTTTGTTATCGCTGGCAGTTTTTTCGTCTCTACCCGCCATTTTTTCGAAACCTCTTCTTGTTGCGTAGGTGCACAATCTATCGTCTTCCTGCTGGTTGGCCGGGAGGCTCTTGCTATTGTTTGCACCTACGGTGTTTTTGGTTTCAGGTGTGCTGTACAGTCTGAATCTGCTTGGCCACCTTATTGACCTTGTCCTGGTCTTGGTGCCTGCCAGCTCACGTATTGAAATCTCTTACGCTGAGCGTCCTCTGATTCGGCTTTCCTACACCGCTTGTGCTTAACCGGACCTACTGGTTGGTTGGTGTCGGTTAGTAGTGTCCTTCCGGTGTATTAGCTCCTCCGGATGCTGCTCCGGATTATTCTGTGGTGGAGTTTATTGGGTTTGGCTCGCGCGAGGGCTGGTGCCACTTCGCCTGTTCTATGTTGCGCTGATTTCCCACTATGTTCAGCGATCCAGCTTGATTTAGTTATTTGACTCTGTGGTCCCGTGGCCTCTTTGCCGCTTGGTTCGGGGCTCTGTTCGGCCTTGGCGGGAGGTCCCTCTCGTTCGTACGAGCTCCATCCTCTGCTTCCCAAGATGGCTGCGCTGGGAGTTACTTGGTTTCAATTTCGCTTGTGCTTGCTCGCTGATGTTTCTCAAAAATGGCTGCCGGTGTATACTTCCAGTTTCGATTCTGCTGTTGCCACTCGCTTGTGCGGACCTACTTGTGCCAGCCTTGGTTGTCTGCTTCCCCCAGCGCTGTCCTACGGTGGCCTCGAGGTGCGGATGTGTTCCGCTTATTCGGTAGGCTGGCTCTGCTTTTGCTGCACTTGCAGTGAACCGATTCCTCCTCTATGCGGCTATGACCGATCCTGCCTTGGTACCACCCCAGAATGGGTGCCGCCAGAGCTTGCTTTCAGTTTCGTATGCGCTTCGCCGTTAGCTTATCTGGCGTAGTATGCCCCAACTTGCCTGTGGTGCCTAGTCTCACTGTTCTTCTCCGGTCTTGGGGCCGTAGTTTGTTACCTACTTGTGCGTGTTGTCCTTCTGTTGGCGGCAGCATTGGTTGTTTGCTGCTCCCAGCGCTGTCCTGCGGTGGCCTCGAGGTGCGGTTGTGTTCCGCTTATTCGGTAGGCTGGCTCTGCTTTGCTGCACTTGCGGTGAAGCGTTTTCCTCCTTTATGCAGCTATGACCAATCCTGCCTCGGTACCACCCCAAAATGGCCGCCGCCAGAGCTTGCTTTCAGTTTCATATGCGCTTCTTCGTTAGCTTATCTGGCGTGGTTTGCCTCGTCTTGCCGGCGGTTGAAGTACCGGGTTTTTAAGAACCCAGCGGTGCCAGGGAACACACCCAAAGACTTCGAGTCCTTCCTGTTTCAGACTACAGAAACACAGAGTCTTCTAGGTGAAGTCAAAGATCGTATTTATTGGCTGCAGCCAGTAACAGGTATCCTAGAATTACAACACGGTGTATGTTCTTAGGAGACTGCTCAACGCACGGGACCATACTATTCCAAGCCACTGATAGGAACCTCGACCGACTCGACAACCTGTTCCCTACATTCTTAGAGCACATCGCCAAACGGCGGCCCTCCACTCCGAACACATCAAGTTACACAACACCGTCCAACTCCAATCCCCTATCTCCATCATTTCAACAGCTGATCGATACCCACCTCTCCCATCCCCCCAGCGCTATAGTCAGTCACACACCCAACCTAACATCTCCTCACCCCGCATCTATTGGCAGAGAACACTCTCCCTCATACCCCACGCCTAACACCACGGGTTACACAACACCCCCTAACTCCAAGCATCAGTACTTCTTGCCTAAACCATCACAGCAGAGGAGCATCTCACACCTCTCCCCTCTGACCAGCGCGGTAATCAGTCACCCACCCGATCATACTTCCCAAAATCCCCCATGCGAAGATCACCCCCCTCGCACATCCCCCATACCCCCACCCTCCTCACCCCCCACCTCACGACTCCTGCGAACGCCGCAGATCCTACTGTAATCAATCACCCATCCGATCTCACTTCCCCACACCCCTCATGCACTGGTGAATATCACCCCCCTTCACACATCCCCTATACCCCCACCCTCCTTACCCCCCATCCCACACCTTACACGAGTCTCGCAGAACCCACCTCCACCGCACTGTGCTTATCTCCCACGCCCCGCAACACGACCAACTCTCACCCTTTTTCCCCCCTCACTCTCACTCCCCACTACCCCACTCTACCGGCCAGACTCACGGAACACACCACCTCCCTCAACCCAACCCCTTATCCTCTATCCCCCCCCATTCTTAGCCCCCACCATCCTACTGTCACTCCTTCCCTCTCCAGCCTACACTCATCCCTCATCTCACCTGCGCCGCCTTCCACCAGCGCCATCACCTACGCTACAAACCTCCCCCTGTCCTCATCCACGCCATCCACGCCCCTTGCTCACGAACTCACTCATCCATCGAATACCACCCCACCTACCACGGCCGCAGAGCCCTGTACCCCACCTACTACGGCCGCAGAGCCAGAGCCATGTACCATCGCATGCACATCCCGCCCCATTCAATCCAGTGCCCACCCCATTGCCCCACTCAATCACCCACCCACTGCTCTCACTCCCAATACCATCCCCAATCCAACGCTGGACATGATCATATCCACCCTCCTACAACTCAAAGAAGATATTCACTCCATCAAAGAACTTCTTTTCACACACCCCAGACACACACTACCCTCCACTTCTGCGCACAACAAATACACCACTCGCCCCTCAAACCTTTTTACTCATCCTTCCCCGCGCTGGCCCTCTATCCCCGATTGCAAGGCCACCAGCCGCCCCCGTCACACCCTACACCCCCTCTCTGACCGAGACTTGCACACTCTACTCGGCTCATATGGCCCAGGTCCCACAAAACTCCCACCCACCACACACCTTCCCATACTCACGATTCTCACAAATCCCCTCAGGCCCCCCACAATGAGCAATAGAAGCTCTGTCCCCTGTAATCTCAGAAAAGTCCCCCTCTCCCTAGAACACTCACCCACTCTCATCACCCCCAGACTAAAGTGTATCCTACTCAACTGCAGATCGGCCCAGAGACACTCCGCCGGCATCTCGGATCTCATCTCATCAAGGGACCTCGATCTAGCCATTCTGACTGAAACGTGGCTAACTGAAGCCTCCACACCTATAATGGACATACTAGTACCCCCCAACTATCACATTATTAGACTCGACAGAAATGGCAAGACGGGCGGGGGAATCGCATGCATTTACAGGAGCAACCTCGTTGTCACTGAAGGTACCTCCCCCTCCCTCTCCTCCTGCGAACTCATCTGCCTCAATATTACTAGCGAGGGCAAACCTGTGTGCTCCCTTCATGTTATCTACCACCCACCCAGGGACAACCTCTCCTTCTCCCAACAACTCATGGACACGATATCCACCAACGCCGGTCGGCAGATCAATCAAATCTACTTGGGAGACTTCAACCTCCACTGGAACGATCAGAAAGACGGTGTGGTGAATAGCCTTAAGACTTTCCTCAACGCGCTGGGCCTCACCCAAATCTGCAACCGTCCAACACATGAAAAAGGCTCTATCCTTGACCTTATCATCGCCAAAGAAGACTCTACCCAGCTGGAGGCAATCGAACCCTGTGACTGGTCAGACCACCACATCATCACCTTCTTCATCAACGAAAAGGTCAAACTTAACCCGACTCAACCTGCCAAAACCAAGATCTGGATGAGGGACATGAAGAATCTTAACCCAAACTCCTTGCCTGCCCACACAGGCAGTCTCCTTCTTCCCCCGACGGGCGTCTCTGATGTGCACTCACTGACCGACCTCTACCTAGACACTATGTCTGCAATAATCAATGAAGCCGCACCCCTGCAAATGAAGAGAGTCCCCTCCAAGAACTCGAACCCATGGTATGATGGTAGACTCAATGAAGACAGACGTGCTATGCGCATGGCAGAGCACACGTGGAGATCTGACCCCTCAGCACTGCACCTTAGAGCCCTTAAGAGTAAGAGAAACGCTTACTTCAGAAAAATCAAACGCTCGAAATCAGTCTTCTTTAGCCAACAGCTGGATCAAGCAAAAAACCGACCAAGAAAACTGTTCGAGTTAGTCAAAACCTAAACCAAGACGCAACCTCTACAACCTAACAGTTCAACAAAGGATATTCCAAGTGCGAAGACTTTTCTGCTTTCTTCAAGCAAAAGACCGACAATATAAGAAGTGATCTCCTCAAGGATGTAAGTCGATATTCCAGCTCCATATGCATAACCAACACTCAACCTAAAAACAACGCTTCATGGACGTCCTTCGACACCTATACTGAAGAATCAATTCACAAGCTGCTCGGTACCTTGAAACCCGCCGATCACCTCACAGACCCCCTACCTGCCAACGCTGTTAAAGCCCTCACCCCACTGCTCCTCCCTCTCTGGACTAAAATCATCAACTGTTCCTTGCAACAAGGACTCATCCCAGACTCCCTCAAGATAGGGCAAGTCACACCTATACTCAAGAAACCCACAGCTGACCCGGCCGACCTAAACAATTACCGACCTATCACCAATATTCCCACTCTGGCCAAATTGCTAGAAAAATGCGTACAACTCCAACTGACAAAACACATCGAGCAGTTTGACCTCCTCAACCCTCACCAATCAGGATTCAGAGCAAAACATAGCACGGAAACGGCTATGACACACATAATTGATGACGCTCTCCAAATCCTTGATCAAAATGAGTCCTGCCTCCTCATCCTTCTTGACCTCTCCTCAGCATTTGATACGGTCAAACATGAGAATCTACTGGAGCTGTTAAATACCAGAATGGGCATATCCGGGACTGTTCTCAAATGGTTCACTTCCTTTCTGCACAACCGGTCTCAGAAGTTCAAGATCAACAACGCATTGTCCTCGCCTGTGCCCGTAACACTAGGCGTCCCGCAAGGCTCCTCCCTATCCCCTAGATTGTTCAACCTCGTCATGGAACCACTCACCACCTTGCTTCAAGCATCAAATGTACACTTCCATGTGTACGCCGACGACACTCAGCTCTACCTCAAGCTTCAATCCCCTGAAGACATCAAACTTTTGAATGCCACACTAAGAAACACCCAAGCATGGCTGGCAGACAATCATCTTAAACTAAATGCTCTGAAAACTGAGTTCCTTCTGATCTCACCTCCTGCGAAAAAGGCCATCACCGAAACCTGGCTCAATCATCTAACCGCACTAAATGTCCAGCCCACCATCGTGGACTCTGCAAAATCCCTTGGCATCACACTTGACTCCAATCTTGACATGCAGCAGCATATTAGCAAAGCAACTAAAGGAGCCAACTTCCAAATCAACACGCTGAGAAAACTCAAACCCTTCCTACCACCCAAGGACTTCCGAACTGTTGTACAAGCTCTAGTAATTCCTCGCATAGACTATGGAATTGTGGCTCTCTGCGGGCTCCCCCTAACAACAACGGCGCCCCTACGAGCCTCCTTGAAGGCGGCCGTGAGACTCATCACTGGTTCAAGAAAACACTCGCATATTTCCCCTGACTTAAAAGCCCTGAACTGGTTGCCTTTTGAAGCCAGAGTTCAGCTGAAAATTGCCTGTATGACACACTTGGCCGTACACCACAATTCACCCAACTACCTCACCCACAAGCTGACTATATCAGGAGGCTCAAGATCCAACAGAAGCGCAAAGAATCTCCTCCTGAAACCTCGTAGATTCCGGAAGGAAAAAACATACAAACGCTCCTTCTCTGGAATGGCACCTAGGATCTGGAATGCACTCCCGCCAGAAACTAGGCTTATCCCCTCCTCGGTTCTCTTCAAGAAAGAGGTAAAAGCCATCCTTATGGCTAAGTTCACCTGAACCCTATTGCTACTGGAACAATGACAGTACATGGCTCCTATATTATCGGCTACCTGAATGCTTATCTATGTTAGACTCTTTTATTACTGCTACTGGAACAAAATCACTCCACGGATGCTATATTATTGGTTTCCAGATTGTTTATTAGGGCTGTACACTATGACTTGAGTGCTTTACTAACTTGCAATCCACTCACTACTGCCTACTATTCTGTTTTCAACAGTGTGGCTACTCACCCTCTGGGGTGCTATAATCTCACTCGAGTTGACACTGGACGGCTTCTATATTATTGTTTCTTGATTGTTATTAGTGTGCATACTCTTGTGCGATTGCTACCCTATTTTGCAACTCACTCACTACCGAATTTTATACTGTTTTCAACAGTTTTTATATCCTACCTACTGTTTCTGTAAAGCGCTCTGATATCTGCAAAGATCTAGTTCGCGCTATATAAAACTTTAAAAATAAATAAATAAATAAACTTACAAAGCCAGCCTTCTCTTTTTATACAAAATATTATGCTTTAGGCACACATTCCTTATTTTACAGTTGACCATTCACATATTTTCACTACAAAGAAAAAGAAGAGTCATGATGACAAGCCCACATTTCAGTTTGTCCAGCCCACAATCAATTACCCGGTAAGGCCTAGTATTTTCATCAGATATCGACGGACCCCCAATAAAAACGGGCACCTCCTCCTCGTAAAGCAAGTCATAAAGAAAGAAACAGGGACAGGTGTGTGTAAGATTAGGCATGGTTTGTGTGCGATGAAAGGTTTTATGACATGTTGTCTGTTTCGAAGCTGCACGCGCCGGCCGAGCCTACCTCTGCTTCTGGGGCTCCGCTGAGGCGCGCTGCCTGTGGGTTGTGGCTGTGAGGTGGCCGGGCTTTGCTCCGCTGCCTTCCATCATAGCCTACTTCCGGCTGGCCGGGCTTGGCTCCGCCGGTCGGGAGGGGAAAGAACTACAGCCCCCATCAGTCCTTGCTCCAGGAAGCCTCCCCCACCATCACTGCACAGCACCAGGAGGCGCATAAAGACCCACCCACTGCTGAGGACCGGGTGGTGGTCTGTTTCGAAGCTGCACGCGCCGGCCGAGCCTACCTCTGCTTCTGGGGCTCCGCTGAGGCGCGCTGCCTGTGGGTTGTGGCTGTGAGGCGGCCGGGCTTTGCTCCGCTGCCTTCCATCATCGCCTACTTCCGGCTGGCCGGGCTTGGCTCCGCCGGTCGGGAGGGGAAAGAACTACAGCCCCCATCAGCCCTTGCTCCAGGACGCCTCCCCCACCATCACTGCACAGCGCCAGGAGGCGCATAAAGACCCACCCACTGCTGAGGACCGGGTGGTGGTCTGTTTCGAAGCTGCACGCGCCGGCCGAGCCTACCTCTGCTTCTGGGGCTCCGCTGAGGCGCGCTGCCTGTGGGTTGTGGCTGTGAGGCGGCCGGGCTTTGCTCCGCTGCCTTCCATCATCGCCTACTTCCGGCTGGCGGGGCTTGGCTCCGCCGGTCGGGAGGGGAAAGAACTACAGCCCCCATCAGCCCTTGCTCCAGGACGCCTCCCCCACCATCACTGCACAGCGCCAGGAGGCGCATAAAGACCCACCCACTCCCTCGTCCCGCGAGGACGCGCGCGGGACGCGCCGGGCTAAGCCCGGGCAAAGGGCGGGCCCTCTGAGGCCCTCAGAGACCGCAGGAGACCGGACCGGGCCACCCCCCTGACATTTACCATTCCCGGCTTTCCTAAGGTATTCAACCCCTCTTTTGTGAACTTATATAGTAAATAGTGGGTAACAGGCCTGATGGAGGTCAAAAGTAAAAGTAGGGTGGCGGTCAAAAAAACACCTATGCACACTCGCTCAACTACAAGAAAACAAACATTGGCGCCAACCCCTTTACCCACCCTAACTGCAATTGATAAGATGCTGAAACAAACAATTGGAGTTGTTGTTAACGCTATTGAAAGTACGGAAAGAAGATTATCATTACCAGCGAGTATGTGTTTAATAAATCAAACGTCACAAACTATTAACACACATGTTAGCGTTCCAAATGAAACAACAATATCACATGATTCACTTCTATTGGAATCGTTTGCAGGTTCGCCAAGGTATGACTTAATTCAACCTGATGTACCACAGCTTTTAGGACCCACTGTTCCTTGTACTAGAGAGTGTAGACTGTCTATAACACCTGACCTGTCAGCCAGCATATCACCACAGCCCCTAATACCTAGTGTTGTGACTGTAATTAATGGGGATTTGGATGGCTGTGCTACTAATCCTGTCATTCCAACCGTACAAATCAGTGATATTAGTCTGTTAAGTAGCGAAACTGACTGTGAGCCTGTACCCTTTAAAAGGAAATTAACCCAAAGTCGAAAAAGGTTAATAATAAATAAACAGACTAAAACATATAGAAGAAAAAGGAAGAGGGCCATGCAAACTCTTGATACCAATGAAAGTGAAGGTGAGATACAGCAGAACAGTGGAGGGAGACATGTAAAAGATATAAAATTACTGGAAATGCAAACTTTAAACCGCCTAGGAATTGTGCATCACCTTGTGGCTTTCCCTGTGCCTAAAAAACCTGGAACTTGTGTATGCCCATGTGATGGCAACACTTTACGTTGTCTTGTACTTTTTATACTTTTTTAAGGAAATATTATTTGAAACCCATCTTTTTAAAATACAATACGCATCATCTACAAACAGCAATGACACTAGTGTTTAACCTAGAGTCCCCAGATGTATGCTTTTATGTGGCTACTTATATTTTAAAATGTATCTCTGCAAGAAAATCAATTATTATATGAATTTCTCTAGCTGCTAAATGTACTATGCACTTTAAATTGATGCTGCTGAATTATGTATTTGTATTTTGCACACATATGTTTGTTGGACTAATTGCTGCTACTGTTTTAGATTTATCGTAGGATTGGCTTATCACTTGCACTTTGTCTCATTTATCATTGTTTTTAGTTAATAGACAGTCTAGGTGCTGCTAATTGCATATGCACTTTAGAATTGCCAAATTTGCACATATACTATAGAGACAATATTTAGCACTTTAAATTGCATATTTGCACATAATTATAGGTCGCAGGATTGTTAAAATCTTAGCCAAACTTGAATGACCTAATGACTATGCACTATTGATACTGTTAAATGTTTCTACTATGAGCGCTACTGTGTAAGATTGATTTTGTGATAGCTTAATTTAGTATTGTGTTAAATTTCTTTTTATGTGTATGTTGCTATATGGTTGTATTTCTTTACAAACCGAATAAAGCACCTTTTGAATTTGACATGTTGTACCTTGATACTAATCTCATTCGGCCACTGGGAAAGGAACTGGCCGAACAGGTTTGGCTTCAGGCAGTGGAGTCCGCTTGCCCAGGTCACAGAGGAGTCAGCAAAGGTGTACGTGTCCTTCAGATTCGTTTTTGGCCTTATTTATTGGGCCTATGTGAGGGCAATCACAAAATGGTTGCCGTTCCCAAAATGGAACCCGAGGGTTCAAACTAAATCCTTGAATACAGAGTGTTCTCTTAGATCGATTCATGCGAAAACACTCAGACACACTACACTCGTCATTTGCGGTCTGCTGACACCAAAATCGTCATGATACGACGATGTTTATAACACGGGTCCAGAATTTTCAGTACCACACGGTGCCTAGTCTCACTGTTCTCCTGTGGTCTATTACCACCTCCCGGCGGAGCGCTTCTACCTCTGTACGGCTATGACCAATCCTGCCTCGATGCAGCCCCAAAATGGCTGCCGCCAGAGCTTGCTTTCGGTTTTGTATGCGCTTCGCCGTTAGCTTAAACTGGCGGTAGTTTGCTCCGACCTACCGGCGGTACCTTGTCTCGCTCTGCTCCGACCGCCTTGGTGGGACAGCTGCTGTTGCCTTCGATCTCTTCTGCGCTGGTGATCGGTGTTACTCTTCCGCTGCCTCGTAGCATGCCTCCATCTTGTGTCCCAGCTGTTCTCCCCTCACATCACGATTTGGCTTCTTGTTCCTTCCTCCTTCCTTGGTGGCTCTCCTCCTTCTCGCCTACTGGTGCACCTGAGTTTCTCACGTCCTCTGCTTCGCTTGTGGTTTTTTTTTGGGGCCGTTTCGCTGAAATTCTTTGCAGCAGGCACATTACCCCTTCACACTACTTTACAGATGTGTCAAAACTTCCACTAGATGAAATTCCGAACTCTCTAACTCTCACTAGTAAGAATATTTATCACTAGAGTTATCTTGAGATTTTAACCATTGCCTGAAAACTAGCTGATGCCCAAGGAAGTTCATGTGCCTTTAAACCAAAAATGATTTTTTAATACAGCACCAAAGCCCCCCCCCCTACACCCCCCACCTAAGTCACCACCAGGTGCAGCTGCCGCAATCGCACTGACCTAAAGCTACTGCTGCTCCCAACAATGGGGCAGGTCAAGCATTTCTATAAATGGCCAAGAGCTAACCTCATAGCCATTTTATAAGGAAAAAGATCTATGTAAATGGTGGGGTGTAATACACCCCCCAAATTCCAGCAAACAAAGGAAGTTAATAATTTTCTTGTAGATGATTTAAGGGAGAGCAAACTTCCCCCCTGAGAATGTTTTGAGATTTTTGGGATAACATTTCTAAAAAACTGCAGACCCTTATACGAAATCATGCAATATTCTAGTACTTTCATTGTGCACCAGGTGAGCCTGGCTGTTCCTAGGAGTAGATCTGATTGTTTTCAAATGTCTTAAGTAAGAAATGTCTTCCACTATACCACAGTCCTTATTTTTTCATGGCTGAGGCCTTTCTGCCAAGGAGCACATTCAATATGACAGCACCAGAAATTCACCATAAAGACTACAGCCACAGTCATGAGTACTCAAAAAAATTCCATCTGGTATACAGGGGTCAGCATTTTGCCATTGACATCCCCCATAAATTGAGTGAAGAAATCTTTTGACAAAGGTTACCTCAAATATCAGTTCCAATATTTTGCTACGGATCCACCACATATATTAAGAATTACATGCCTCATATCACGGCCTTCGGCCAGGTGTGATTGTGCCTGTGCTCTGTCCCTACCACTGGGTATGAGAGGGTTTGCAGCTTTGTGATTTAGACAGTTCGGGTCTCCACCGCCAATGATGGTGTCTTTGTAGAAGCATGTCAGGGCCTGCCGTTTACCATATATACCACCTCCCATCCAAATGATGTTAGTGCCCTTGCCCATAAGGTAAGAATAACCTCCAGTATGCCAAATCAGCCCCACACTTGCACACATAACAAACATACACTCAGACACACACATTCTCTCACACACCCATTCTCTCTATGTCTTTTGCACTCTTTTGTACCTTTGTTTTCTGTCACACCCGCACACAGATGCACTGCCACTCACACTTCCATTAGTCAATTTTCTTTTATTGTGTTAGAAAAGCTTGTCCTGCTGCTTCTTCTGTAACTATCTAGCTTTTTAGTGAAACTTAATAAAACTATATTCTCTATACTCTATTAAAAATAGTCATATATTACCTTGTCAATGTTTTTTTCAAGTATATGAATAAAAAGTGCACTTCCTTAAAACAGCTGTGCGGGTCTTATATTTGGTTTCACGTGTGGATTCAGCAGTTACAGTATTGGAAATTAACTAATCCACATTATAACATGCATTATCACAGGATGTATGACGCTACAACGCATGCTTTTACCACGCATGCCTTTACAACGCGGTTTTAACATCGCAAACTTTTACAACGCATAGCGCTTAGAGGTGCTGGATAGTGAAAAGTTTAATTTACTATTCCAACACCAGTCCCCGTGGACACTAGGGAAGGTGTTGGATAGTAAATTAAACGTATTCCCTATCCTAGAGCGCCCCCCAGCGCAATGCGTTGTAATGGTTTGCGTTGTAAATACTGCGTTGTAAAGGCACTGGTGGTAAAAGTTTTGTTGTAAAGGTTGTTCACCATTATCACAGCATCCAACTGATCTTATGACATGCTTGGCTTCTTCCACAACCATGGATTTCATCCAGAAATAATTTACATTTTTGGGATTTTGGGACCCAATTTGCAATGTAAAAAAAAACCAATTTTACCGGAATAAAGCATAGTGGTGAATGGAAAGCCAAGAATGGCTGACAGTGTCAAATGATCCTCAACCCAGCACCATAGCCCAAAGCATTAGCCCTAGTCTCCGTCGTTGTGCCATTCCACATTCTCAGTCCACTCTCCCCTCTTGCACCAGCCCTGTTCTTGAAGAGGAAATTAAGTATGCATCTAGAGCTCTGGAAAAATCAGGTATTCTGTGGGTGCCTTTGTAGAAATAGGTTTAGATTCATGAGAGCTGTGTAATTTTTTTTATATGTGAAGAGTAAAAGGTGTGCTCATGTAAGTGGTGGGAGATGGTGAATAGTGAATGCAGCATGAGTGGTGTTAGTGTAGGGGAAAAATGTGCAAATGTCAGTGTCAGGTGAGCTGCATGAATGCAATGTGAGAGGAGAGGAGGGCCGATGTGAGTGTAGGGTGAGAGCAGTGCGTACAGAGTGAGAGGTGTGAGGGCAGGGTGGTGTGAGCGGTGTCAATGTAGGGTGAGTGGTGTGCCTCTGTGTGGTACAGGATGAACAGCAAGAGTGATGAGTGATCTGTGAGAGTGACTAGTGAGTGCATGGTGAGAGGAGTTAGTGCAGTGAGTGGTGTGTTCCTATGAGTTCCGGCACACTATTGCTTCTGTGTGCAGGTAGGATGAACAGAGTGCCTGTATGAATGCAGGCTGAGAGTTTTGTCTGTGTGAGTGCAGGGAGATGAGGAAGTGCAGGGTAAGTGGTGCGACTCCAGGTTAAGTGCTGTGCTTGTTTGTGTGGTGTGAGTGAAGGTCGAGTGTTGTGCCCATGTGAGTGCATAAGTGAGTGAAGGGTGAGCTGTGTGAATGACAGGAGTACCTATTTGAGTGCACAGTGAGTGATGTGACAGTGTGAGAGTAGGTTAGACAAGTGACTGCAGGCTGAGCGATGTGACATACGAGTTTGGGTGCTGTGAAAGTGCAAAGTGGGAGGAATGAATGTATGGTGAAAAACTTGCTTGTATGAGTGAGATTGTAAGGAGAGCAGAGAGAGTTACAAGTGAGTGAAGTGTCACATGACGACATTGTGAGTGGTGTGCTCGTGTAAGTTTAGGGTGAAAAGCGTGAGTGCATGGTGAGTGGTGTGAGTGGAATGTGATCACTTTGAGATCATGGTGATCGCTGTGCTGATGTTGCCACAGGGATATGTGGAGGGAGAGCGGCGTGAGTTCATGGTGAGGGACATGAGTTCAGTGTGAATGGTGCACAAAGCGTAAACAAAAAACCTCTTAAAAGACCTATATTACTTTTGACAAGGCAATGAATCCAACAGATATTTTCACATACAGGGATGCTATAGATAGACAAGACTTTAAGGTATTACAAACATATTATTTTATTGTCTTTTTCTTTTGTCTTTTTTTATATCATTTTACTTTTTGAAGGTTTATACAAATATGCATTACAACATCACATATAAAAAGTCATAAATAGTCCTAATACATTGACTAGATTGCCAATAGTGCAGTTAAATAAAGTGCAGAATAAAGAAGATTTTTTAAAGAGAGAATTTGCCCCTATGGCTAATATATCTTGCTAACATACACACTTTCACGCATACCAGTCATGCAACCACATTCATAATTGTTTAAAACAAACAAAAAAAGGGAACATGCAAACACACTAAATAGGATAGAATAACAACCCAAAGGTGCAGATGGTAATACAATTTCTACAGATGGTATAAAAATGAGAATTCCACCGGTTTTGAACGATGATCTGTGTGGTATTGATCATTTTTTGATACATTATCCAGATCTTGTTAGGATGTACGGCCTACGTACGTTTCGGTGAAACAATCACCTTCCTCAGGGCCAAGATGGTGAAACAAACAAAACTGATACAGGCAATAGATAAACAAAATATTAAAAATAAGGGGCAATAAGTTTTCCTTTTCTATTGCAATTCACATCGGTGTGCAGTAGAAGGGGTATGGGTCATCACTTAAGACTGAATGATGGGATCTGCTATGGCTATTAAGATGGATAATAGTATTATTCCATGATGTTCTATATAGTTTTATTGCATGTTGGAGAAACCGGTACTGGTACAGACACACTTGCTGTGTAAACTCGTCTGGGACCCCCTGCTACGGCCATCACGTTTCCATTCACAAGTAGAATGAAACGTTACTACTTTCTGGTCAACAGCAAATGCTAAACACAAGACCAGCTCCCTATGAGGACTTAAATCATACCAGTACCGGTTTCTCCAACATGCAATAAAACTATATAGAACATCATGGAATAATACTATTATCCATCTCAATAGCCATAGCAGATCCCATCATTCAGTCTTAAGTGATGACCCATACCCCTTCTACTGCACACCGATGTGAATTGCAATAGAAAAGGAAAACTTATTGCCCCTTATTTTTTATATTTTGTTTATCTATTGCCTGTATCAGTTTTGTTTGTTTCACCATCTTGGCCCTGAGGAAGGTGATTGTTTCACCGAAACGTACGTAGGCCGTACATCCTAACAAGATCTGGATAATGTATCAAAAAATGATCAATACCACACAGATCATCGTTTAAAACCGGTGGAATTCTCATTTTTATACCATCTGTAGAAATTGTATTACCATCTGCACCTTTGGGTTGTTATTCTATCCTATTTAGTGTGTTTGCATGTTCCCTTTTTTTGTTTGTTTTAAACAATTATGAATGTGGTTGCATGACTGGTATGCGTGAAAGTGTGTATGTTAGCAAGATATATTAGCCATAGGGGCAAATTCTCTCTTTAAAAAATCTTCTTTATTCTGCACTTTATTTAACTGCACTATTGGCAATCTAGTCAATGTATTAGGACTATTTATGACTTTTTATATGTGATGTTGTAATGCATATTTGTATAAACCTTCAAAAAGTAAAATGATATAAAAAAAGACAAAAGAAAAAGACAATAAAATAATATGTTTGTAATACCTTAAAGTCTTGTCTATCTATAGCATCCCTGTATGTGAAAATATCTGTTGGATTCATTGCCTTGTCAAAATTAATATAGGTCTTTTAAGAGGTTTTTTGTTTACGCTTTGTGTACCTTGATCTCCCTCCTCTTGGCCTACAACTAACTGGGAGAGCTCTTTCTCATAACTTTCAGTGTGAATGGTGTGCTCGAGTGAGCGCAGGGTAAAAGGAGGATGAACTTTTGAGTTCAGTGTGATTGCTGTGAGTGTAGGTTGAGAGGTGAAAGTGACACATGAGTGGAGTGTCATGTGCGTGCAGGGTGTGTGGTGTGCTCATGTGAGTTTAGGGTAGGGGGACGGTGAATGGCATGAGTGCATGGTGAGTAGTATGATCGCTGTGAGTGCAAGGTGAGAGTGAAAGTGACACATGAGTGGAGTGTCATGTGCGTCCAGGTTGTGTGGTGTGCTCAGGTGAGTTTAGGGTAGGGGGACGGTGAATGGCGTAAGTGCATGCTGAGTAGTGTGATCGTTGTGAGTGCAAGGTGAGAGTGAAAGTGACACATGAGTGGGTGTCATGTGCTTGCAGGGTGTGTGGTGTGCTCATGTGAGTTTAGGGTAGGGGGGCGGTGAATGGCGTGAGTGCATGGTGAGTAGTGTGATCGCCGTGAGTGTAAGGTGAGAGTGAAAGTGAAGGGTGAGTGATGAGAATGAGGAGTGAGTTGTCTGAATGCAGGATGTATACCCAGACACCCGGAGTAACTCATCATTTTATTGACGGCTGGTGTAGAGTATCAGATATAAGTTAAACGAGTGCTAGTATGGCATCAATCAGGAATGGGGGGTGGGGAAAATAAATAATGTGCTGAACCTGCAACAAATTTTCAGTCTCCTGATTAGGTTTGCCAGCTGATCGGATTTCTTCCAGCACCATTGATATTTGATGTCCCAGCCAGGACAAAAAATAAGCAAAATCAGCTAAACTTTTACCCATACTGTTGCTAAGCAGCTATAACACCATCTAAAGGCGCTCTGCAATGAATATAGGGGAGAGTAGATAAGACAGTATTGGTGGTGCTCCTAGGAAAGGAAGGGTCAGTTACCAATACATCCCCAAAAGAGCCCTTCAAAGAAGCAAACACAAACTGCATCAAAATTGGAACCCAAGCACATAATAGGTCCAAAGTTAAATGATGTTCTTAAACATAGTTGTTTTTGTTGTTCACTTTTGATCCGGAGAATTCAGTTCGGGTGAATCAGTATCCAATTCTTTAACAGCAAATTCAGATTCATTACAACAGTTCAACATTGATCGGTTTCACGTAATTGGCAAACGTTTCCTCAGTTTTGTTACTTGATACAGCCTTTAGTTGTGTTACTTGATACAGCCTTTAGTTTTGTTACTTGATACAGACTTTAGTTTTGTTACTTGATACAGACTTTAGTTTTGTTACTTGATACAGCCTTTAGTTGTGTTACTTGATACAGCCTTCAGTTTTGTTACTTGATACAGACTTTAGTTTTGTTACTTGATACAGCCTTTAGTTGTGTTACTTGATACAGCCTTCAGTTTTGTTACTTGATACAGCCTTAGTTGTGTTACTTGATACAGCCTTTAGTTTTGTTACTTGATACAGACTTTAGTTTTGTTACTTGATACAGCCTTCAGTTTTGTTACTTGATACAGCCTTTAGTTTTGTTACTTGATACAGCCTTAGTTGTGTTACTTCATACAGACTTTAGTTTTGTTACTTGATACAGCCTTTAGTTTTGTTACTTGATACAGACTTTACTTTTGTTACTTCATACAGACTTTAGTTTTGTTACTTGATACAGCCTTCAGTTTTGTTACTTGATACAGCCTTCAGTTTTGTTACTTGATACAGCCTTAGTTGTGTTACTTGATACAGCCTTAGTTGTGTTACTTGATACAGCCTTTAGTTTTGTTACTTGATACAGCCTTTAGTTTTGTTACTTGATACAGCCTTAGTTGTGTTACTTGATACAGCCTTTAGTTTTGTTACTTGATACAGACTTTAGTTTTGTTACTTGATACAGCCTTTAGTTTTGTTACTTGATACAGCCTTAATTTTGTTACTTGATACAGCCAACACGTGTTTCTTTGGTAATATATTATACCACAACTTCTTCAGGGCTGTTAAAGAGTAAGAAAGCCTCAAGGTGCAATTCATCCGTCTAATAGCCGTCAAATGGGAACAGTTCCAGAAACAAGATATGTTTAGTACTGAGTAGTATTACCGATGTGCCTCAGTAGTGTGTAAAACCACATTAGTAACTTCATACGGTAAATAAACATAGGATGAATAGGTCCTCACTGCAACATGTAACATGCATGGCGAGTGCGCCAATGTATCTCTTGCACGCCTTTGTATTTGTAGTTCTGCACAGTTTAACTCGATTCGGGATGGTGCAGCATCTTTGTTGGTACTGGGCTTGCCCCCTCTGAGTACTTGTCATGGTGGCTGAACTGATCACCTGGCGGAATCATAAATCGGGTTAATTCAGAGCAAGATCCGGTGTTAGTTTGCGAATGTTAATTAACACTTGTACTTATGCTCATGCTGTGGTATCAAGGTGCACATTGTACTTTATATTTTAATAAGAACTGGGTGGATTTGTTTCAGTCAATCATGGAGAAGCAAAAGACCACGACTAACCCTCACTCCTCTGCCCACATATAAAAGACCAACGGGGCATAAAATCCATTCTTAGCGATCCCCCATCGGCTGTGGGGGCTCTCCATCACCAAGTGAGATCGGTGGAGGGGGAGCAAGCACAACGTGAGGGGCGTCACTTATAGATGGAAGCACCAGCTGCAGCATTAGTCACATCAGATGCAGCCTGCACGTCACGGTGACTCAGTGACGTCACTCTGGACCCGAATCCCCCCCGTATGCACGAGACCCACAGCTGTGCAGCTCATCCTACCTGAATATGACCCCCCTACCACCCCTCCGGTTATCAACACTAACGCATCTTTAGCTCGAGACCAGGGGGGATCTGGGAAATTAACAAGCACAGGAGAGGTCAAAGCTAAGGGGCCAAACCGCGCTAAAAAAAAAAGTGGCCCGGCGAGGGGAATCTAAGAGCAGTAACCCCATTAATGTTGCCCTCTTATTGGAAGCCTTTTAGTAACAGATGTTAGCAAGGCCAGAGAATGCTATGAAATCATGCTTCATGGCAGATAACGAGAGGCTGAGACAAATAGAATTGACTTTGGCCAGATTGAGGAGAGAACTTGGCCCAGGATACCGTATCCAATTGACCCTTCAACCCACCCCAGTGAAACCTCCTGGTATCAGGCAGGGTTCGACTGTAAACTCTCATAGAATAACTACAACCCCCCCCCACCACCTCCACTACATTTAAGTAGAGCCTCTCTAGACGTCCCAGGACACTTCTCTGAGGAGCAGCAAGGGAAGGCCTCGGCCGTAGGGAGCACAGCTCCCATGTTATTCTTAGCGGGCTCCGGGGCATTAAATCCACCCACCTGCCCACCTCAGAGTAGCATGGAAACAATCAGTATTAACTCTGGACACAAGGGACATGCATTACATGCCAGGGACCCCCTGAATGTATCGCCTGAGGCAACGCCCTTGGTATTGGTTTCGAATAATGCCCCTGATCCGCGCCCAGGCACAGAAGAAAGTTAGTCACAACTCAAAACAAGGTTTCCACTGGCTCAGCACCTACGTAGGGGTCTATATTCAGTTTCTCACTTGATAATTATGATCAGAAGACTTTGTTGTGTTGGCTCAGACCTGAAGTCCTTTGAAGGAGCTTGCAGTGTCATAAGCTTTAGGGTAGAGACAGGTTTTTAGCGGCATATTTTCGGCTTTGGCACTTCGCCCTCTATAGAACACCACGATTGGTCTGTCTCCTCTGGGCTTTTTTATCGATGCTTCATGCCTTCCATTGTTAGCCAAGGCCCTTCTATGCCTCGCAAAGCAACACCAGCTCAAGTCGAAGGGGTTTTGGGGAGTCCCTCTAGCCCTACGTACAATCCATTGGGTAACATGTGCAATCCATTGGGTACATGCCCTGATTACCTCCCAATTAGACTATGCCAACAGTCTTTATCTGGGCCTCCCTGCTTCTTTAATTAGGAAACAACAGATTATTCAAAATTCAGCTGCTAGGCTGATTAGATCCAACCATCAGGAACTTTTATCAGTCCCTCGTTATAATAAAGCGCGTTTCAGTGGTTGTTCATTCACTTTAAAAACAGCTGCACTGTGGAACACCATGCCAATACATATCAGGAGAGCCAAGACAGAGAGACTGTTTAGGAAGGCTCTGAAAACTTGGCTATTCAGCCTTCCATGAATCTCCTAGCCTCCCTCTCCAGCTGCTGCCAGCGCCGGGACACCACAGTCGGGGGTAGCCGCACGCTCTATAAGTGGTGATAATAATAATAATAATAACATGAACGAAGCGGACTTGCTCACCCCTACCATTGCTCCATCATCCACCATTGGCAAGAGGTCCATCTCAAGAGCAAGCAACTCTGAGAGGCCCACATCGCTGGACTAAGAGACTAAGACACAATACCGGGGATACGTCTTTTAGGGATTCTTTTATGTAATTATGACATAATCGCTATGTACAACTGACTACAGAGGAACTCCCACCCTTGGGTCACTTTGAGCATACACAAACTAGTGACTTCGACTTGTTTTGCAGGTTACATCTAGTTAGCTCTTACAACCTCCGTAGCACGGATGAATTTGCCATCCTACCAGCGACATTCATAGGGAGAAATTGCGACACTAGAATTGAGAACATTCTTTTGTCCAGGGCACTGTTTTCTTTAGTTGAAAGTATCAAAGTGTAATCAATAGACATTAGCGATCATTATCCCATTTGTCTCTCTCTTTACCATCACTGAGGGTATTTTAGGATTTACAAGCCCCTTGCGACACTTTTGCACCGGCGTTGAATCACTTTTTGTGATGCAGCATAAAAATGCAGCCTATTTACAATGTGACGCACCTAGGGAGATGTGTTGCGTTGTAAAGCCCTGCGTCAAGTTATACCCGCATGAGGTATAATGTATGCAGGGTAGGTATTCCAACACAAAAAAGCTTCATAGAAGTGGCACATCTACTAGATTTCACTGCTCCACTTCTAGGACGCTACTGCATTAAATTCTTACGCCTGCTGGAAGCAGTGACGCAGCACAATGAGGACAGGCCTCCCCTCAACCTGTACCTTAGACCTCTGGCCAACCTAGCGGACTGCGCAGGCCTAACATTAATGACCTACGCAGATGACTCCCAAATTATTTTCTCACTATCAGAGTCAAATCCCTCAGCCCCTTCTCTCCTCAAAATTGGACTCCAGAAAATCTTCAACTGGATGACCACCAACCAGTTAAAATTAAACGGTGATAAAACCGAAATCCTCCTACTAGGCAAAAATAAGGAGCTCTGGAATTCCTCCCATTGGCCCCCTGAGTTGGGTACCCTTCCCTCTCCAGCAACACTGGTAAGAAATCTAGGAGTCATTATTGACAATGCTCTGTCAATGAAACAGCAGGCAAACAAAGTCGCAGGCCTATGCTTCACCATAATAAAATGGCTGAAAAAAATCACATGGATGCTGCCCCTTGCCACACAAAAAACCGTAATCAACGCACTAATAACATCGCGTATTGACTACGGAAACATCCTCTACCTGAGCTCAAATCTAGCAGTGATCAAGCGACTCCAAATGATCCAAAACTCTGCCGCAAGACTCTTGTGCAGGATACCAAAGTCTGAAAGAATATCAAAATACCTGAACGATCTACATTGGCTCAGGATTGAACACCGGATTAGCTTCAAAACCCTGAGCTACATGTTTAAGATCAAAACCAAAATGGCACCTACCTATCTACAAGCGTTAGCCACCCCTTACCTACCAACAAGAGTCCTACGCTCCCAAACTGCAGCAAATTTCGCTGTTCCCAGTTTTAGACTGCAAAGAACTGGCGGCAGATGGTTTTCTGTCAGAGGGCCAATTCTGTGGAACACACTCCCCCTACATATCCGGAAAGAGGAAAACTACGCTAGCTTCCGGAAATATGTAAAAACCTGGCTTTTCCAGAAACAACTGAGCTAAAATCTAACTCCGCTTATACCTTAGTCCAACCTAATGTCATAGGCGCCGGGAAACCCTTGTTGGGTAGCTGAGCGCCATACAAATGCAAAAAATAAAATAAATAAAATAAATAAATAGGAGTTGCATCGTGCTAGCGACACGACTCCAGCAATGCGTGACTTTTGCATCAACAGATGCGTCAGAATGTCTGAAACATCTGTCAATCCTTGCGCCATGGCGCAAGGGTTTGTCATGGTGGCTCAGGGAAAGTGACGCATCTTTATAGATGTGCCACTTTCTTGTAAATCGCCCACCCCCTGACGTTAAGGGTTCGGAAGCGCTCATTGCAGAAGAAGGCTAAAGTGGATGGGTGCGCTACCTGAAAATGATTTCAGATTTCTAACTTCTCTGTTTTCATTGTGATTTTGGCACCTTACGTAATGAGTCTACATCTGGTACCATGATTAGGGATTCTTTTGGGAACATAAGTAAAACAACTAATCTTCTTCAGGCGAGAAATATACAAACAGCAGGAGATTTTGTTCCAATGACCCCAGGCACTTGAAGGTTAGCTCTTTCCCTTTATTTAGGGGGTCTTTGATACCGGCTGCTCGTGGAACCCTCCCAGTGTAAGAGGGACACTGTCGGCCGAACAACCAGGGCAGTGTTTAGCTTTGCAAAGCCTTTGGGGGTGTCCCCGGTTCGCACAATCGTTAAGCTGTGCAACTCCAGGTGTGTTTTGTTGTGCCATGAGGGGTTATAGAGACATTATCGCTCTACAGGTGGCCAGAAACCTTTTCTGCAGGAGGCTCCTGGGTGTACCGCAGAGCACACCCGCTTACGAGGCCCGACAAGAAATAGGGTGTCTGATGTCATCACCGCCCCGCCTTTGCTGAAAGGGTTGACCCTCTGCACACGCCCAGAAACTCATCTAAACAGGGCGATGCTTCGTTAATGAATGTTTTCGATCATTGGCGAGGGGAGAGCTTTTTGACATCCCTGAGTCGATTGTTAAAAAGACATAATTTGGACCAGAATGAATTTTAAATTATGGAAGGATTCACTAAGAGGGGAGGCAGAAGGAAGGAAACAAACAGTTAGAAGTTCTCTCTTATTGAACCCTTCTCCCCATTGTGAACCACACTTGTCAGTCACGAATGACTATCACCAGAGGCTGTGAACATCATTTCGCTTTAGAGTATAATACATTGCATACTGCTTTGAAGCCCAGCAGGAATTATTTTTAAAAGTATTTGGTTCTGTAACCATTAATTTATTGAAATGTACATTCTTATACATTAATTTGTCCAGGTCGTGTCACACATGTCACCAAAATTTGATATGAGCTTGATACACAGATATCAACAAATGTGAGGGAAAAATATGATGTATAGATATAAAATACACATTCAATAGAACATGTGGAAATATTTAACATGAATGCAATATAAGCAGTCATTGTAAGGCATAATACATAAATACCCCGTGGGTGAGTGCCGCAGGCCAGGTAAAGTGCATAGAGCTACCTCTAACGGGCTGGCCATGAAAAGCCTTCAACTAGCTCGTTTTCAAATATTTCCTTGCTGGGCGAACCTGATTAAAACCCAACTCTTTGAAAAGCAGAACAATAAAAGCCTTTTATGGTTGTTCATCAATTTCATTCATTTTTATTGTATTTATTTCTTTAAAAGGTTTTATATAGCGCTGGCTAGACCGGGAGGTATCAGAGCGCTTTACATGAGCATCAGATCATAGTTACAGGTTACATCGTTACAAAGGTTACACAGTTATTAGAGCATGGCAACATAGTTACTGGTAAGGTTAAGATTAACAATAAGCACAAATATGTAAGGGGAAAAGCAGGCAAGGGGAAAGATTCAGGGAGGGGGAAGGAGCTGGGGAAGTAGACAGGTAATGAAGGCGGGAAAGAGGAGGGGAGGGTGAAGGACACAGCATGGAAAAAGGAGGGGAAGGGCGACTGGGACACAAACCGGTAGACGAGTCAAAGCAACATCCAAAGTCCAGTTCGCTGTGATCCCAGGGGAAGTGGTATCACTTCTCTATATCAGGTGTAGGATGCTCCCTTTACGCAGTGGACTCTCCCAGAGGGGTCTCTGAGACTCCAAGGCCTACATACTGGATTCTTCCCCAAAAAGGGGAGAGGCAGTGCTTTGGCAAGGGGTGCCACACCATACCTCAACTTTGAGTGGCTCCCTTGGCGCAGTGGACTCTCTCAGCGGATACGCTGAGACTCCAGAGTAGAAATATTCGATCTTTCCCCAACAAGGGGAGAAGGAGTGTGTTAAAGTAATGAAAGATCCGTAATCCATAGATGTAGTTCAGGATCATAGCTTTATTCTTCAGTTCAGATCCATATTATAAAGATGTATTGTAGAGACCCCACCAGGAGCAGTTAACCACTGCTCAGCCCTTCATACCAACTGACTCTTTCTTACAATTCAACCCTCTCAACAGTCCGATGACATCATGTAGGCCAAGCAGTAGAGCAGGGGCAAGCATAGGGAGGATGCATAACACTTGCTATATTATAACACATCCCCCTTTCATCAAAATCACAAAGGAAACATAAGAAATCATAATGCACGCATACACTATAATCCACAATAAGTAAATGTGCTGAGATGAAACAGCACAACAAGAATGTCAAGAAGCTTCAGAAATAAAATCAACTTCAATAGCATCAATAAAATCAACTTCAAAAAGATCAATATTCAACCTTCAAATCATCAATCTTTAAGCATTCCAAACTCATTTATGAAAAGTTCCACAAAAAATGTCAGGGGCTAGATTTTTCCTCACCCGACAATGAGAGAACACATACTCTCAAAACAACCATAGAATAAAGGCAGACATTGCCTACGGGGCGACTAACCTATGTCAACCCACAACCAAATGAGAAAACACTACTCTCAAAACAACCACAGGGGTAAAGACAGACTCAGTCTACGGGGCGACTATCCTATGTCAACCCACAACCAAATGAGAGAACGCTGCTCTCAAAACACCACAGGGGTAAAGACAGACTTAGTCTACGGGGCGACTATCCAATGTCAACCCACATCCAAATGAGAGAACACTGCTCTCAAAACAACCACATGGGTAAAGACAGACTTAGTCTACGGGGCGACTATCCTATCTCAAAACAACCACAGGGGTAAAGACAGACTCAGTCTACGGGGCGACTATCCTATGTCAACCCACAACCAAATGAGAGAACGCTGCTCTCAAAACAACCACAGGGGTAAAGACAGACTTAGTCTACGGGGCGACTATCCAATGTCAACCCACATCCAAATGAGAGAACACTGCTCTCAAAACAACCACATGGGTAAAGACAGACTTAGTCTACGGGGCGACTATCCTATCTCAAAACAACCACAGGGGTAAAGACAGACTCAGTCTACGGGGCGACTATCCTATGTCAACCCACAACCAAATGAGAGAACGCTGCTCTCAAAACAACCACAGGGGTAAAGACAGACTTACTCTACGGGTCAACTATCCTATGTCAACCCACAACCAAATGAGAGAACACTGCTCTCAAAACAACCACAGGGGTAAAGACAGACTCAGTCTACAGGGCGACTATCCTATCTCAAAACAACCACAGGGGTAAAGACAGACTCAGTCTACGGGGCGACTATCCTATGTCAACCCACAACCAAATGAGAGAACGCTGCTCTCAAAACAACCACAGGGGTAAAGACAGACTTAGTCTACGGGGCGACTATCCTAAGTCAACCCACAACCAAATGAGAGAACACTGCTCTCAAAACAACCACAGGGGTAAAGACAGACTCAGTCTACGGGGCGACTATCCTATCTCAAAACAACCACAGGGGTAAAGACAGACTCAGTCTACGGGGCGACTATCCTATGTCAACCCACAACCAAATGAGAGAACGCTGCTCTCAAAACAACCACAGGGGTAAAGACAGACTTAGTCTACGGGGCGACTATCCTATGTCAACCCACAACCAAATGAGAGAACACTGCTCTCAAAACAACCACATGGGTAAAGACAGACTTAGTCTACGGGGCGACTATCCTATGTCAACCCACAACCAAGAAAAACAGCAGGACTGAGGACACAACATATTCCCCCAACTGTATACAATAACTAGACTAGGAACACAGTGTACTACCCCTTCTGCATACACCACTGATACTACACACACACTTCCCCTTTTCCATACATAAGCAACACTACAGAAAAAAAAACTACTCTAACGGGACCATAAACAACATTCACTGAACCAACAGTGTTATCACATCAAACAAATCCACACAACAGAGTACAGCTTCATAGACAAGAAAACAATCTATGTAATACATTTAAAACAAGTATAAAAGCAAGGTATAATGTATTACGAAAAAAATATAGATAACACATCTGAGAAGTTAGGAAAACAGACAAATGGATACCTTGCAGGACTAGGAAAAACGCAAACCTTCCATGTATTCTTGAGCCCAAAACATAATGGCCAAAACTTGAAGAAAAAAAAAAGAAGCAAAAGATGTTCGCTAAACCATTCCCCCAGAACTTGAAAAGGAAAATCCAGAAGGCAAACTTGTAGGAACATACTATTTCAAATTATAAATGCAACCGGAGAACAATTAGCACGTTAAAGTCATTATAACATTTTGCTGGTGTTAAAAACATTCACGATGCCATGTACACAGTTCACCTCCAAACAGAAACGGACACCAGCGTTGGGTCGGTTTTTCTTCCAACAAGCAGACTGCCACGCTCGACCAAACACCAGGCAGTCACTGTTGTTAAATTATACTTAGGTATCCTCCACTTCGCATAGATCTTGACAGCTCAAAGACAACATGCCGCCTCTGAGTTGCCCTGCTGAAGAACAGCTCTGTCTGGCCATGCTGAACGCAGTTTCACCATCCTCATCGACGATCTGCAATGAGGTTGCCAAAACCCATCCGGCGTTCTTGCACGTCGAATTACTTTGCGTAACAGCACAGCCAATGATAACACGGTTGCGGGTTGCTAAGGAAACCCCGGCGTTATGTAGATAGTGCGTGCCTTCCACTATGACTCAGGCAGGAACTTGGAGAATGCCTCAGGTGCTAAGCATGAGCGAATTTTGCGGATCTCGCGTTCGCGAATTTTGCGGATTTGCGGATTCGCAATCCGCAAAATCCGCGAATTCCCGGGAATTTGCCGATTTTTTTTTTGTGTTCGCCCGTGTTTCTGCCAGTTCGCGAGGGTTTTGTACACTTTCGCAAATTGCGAACTTACCTGTCGGGTCGCAAGTTTCGCAAACTTGTTGTTTCTACGTGTCCAGCCTGTTTGGGACACTCTTCTTCATCACTGCCACTCTCTGTCACCACTGCCACTCTCTGACTACTCATGCCACCCTCTGGCCCACCCATGCCACCCTCTGTTTCATCACCACACCCTCTGGTTGTCCAGTGTACATTATTTTCGGCAAAGCAAATCACACCTTCCCTGCCTCAAGTGACCTGAATTAATTTGGGGCTGATTAATGTGTCACAGAATATTTTTTTAGCTGGCACCTGCTTCCTTAGTGAGCCCTGATTAGTGATCTTTTGCACTTGCTAAGTGCTTTCATTGTTGCAAAATTAGTTACAACACCTGCCCTGCCCCAACTGACAATAATGAATTAGGGGCTGATTAATGGATTTTAACTTCCAGCCTGGCTCCTGCTTGTCTCCCTTAGCTGTAATTCAGGACCTTTGTGGCATATGTGTAACTATTCTGAGGTTCAGAGCAGGGTCACATAATAGTTTCAACTGGCAACTGAACTCTGGAGGGGCCCCTCAGGAAGCACTACAGGAAATGGCTACTAATGATGAGCCTGAACTTTTGAACCTGGTAAGTAGTTACTTTCAGTTTTGCTAAAATCGTATTTCTGCAATTTTGCACTTATTCGCGGGGCGCGAACTCACGCGAACTCACGCGAACAGTGCGAGCAGTGCGAGCAGTGCGAGCAAAATCCGCTGCTCGCGGATTTGCGGATTTTGCGGGAGATTCGCAAATCTCGCGGATTGCGGATTTCCCGAAAATCCGCAAAATCCGCGAGCGGAACGGATTTTCCGCCCATGTTGTGGGAACCCACGCTCACAAAAGAATCTTGCGCCCACTGCAGAATGTTGGTAGGTGTTTGAATGAAAATACGCACTGAGGTTGGCAACGAAATTTAAATGTTTGCTGTTATCTGAACAGCCTTAAGTCACCAATATCCCTCGACTGCCATTGCTGACCAATACTCCATAAGGGTGCAAAGTACTGCCAAATTCTCACCGGGGCTCGACTTGTGTCCCCAACAGCGAAACGTTTTGAAAAGCCTGTTTCAAGTAACACAGCAGTCAATCAAGGCAGTCTCAACATATACGGTGCTGGTTCACTGCACATCACAGTTTGCATATAAGTCCAAAATCAATATCATTCACACACCCAAAATTTGCCTCCTTCCAATATTTCAGGTTGGGGGAACCAGGTCAGGTAACGGCAGATTGGGCACACATCGCTGTAGTCTCACTGGACACTCTCCACACTGTAGTCCCACTTGACGCTCTTCTCCATTAACACAGGCACTGGAGACCAGAGACAGGCCAAAAAGGAAAAGGCAAAACTGTGGTAAGATAAAGAAAGTTCAAAAGAAACTGGCACTTACGTGGTAGGGCGACCGTTGTTATGGTCTCTGGTGGGGCCATGGGAGTTCCAGTTATCAACAAATCCATAAGTTGTAGTGGCCAGGTTTCTTCAAATCCAGATTTACTTGAGATGCCTTTAGTTTTGAAAGTCTATATCCATGGAAATAGCACGCAGGTTCTTTTAAAATCGTCGCCAGTGTTAAAGTAAAGAAAGATCCGTAGTATAAAGATGTATTGTAGAGACCCCACCAGGAGCAGTTAACCACTGCTCAGCCTTTCATACCAACTGACTCTTTCTTACAATCCAACCCTCTCAACATTCCGATGACATCATGTAGGCCAAGCTGGGGTAAGTTCCACAGGTTCCAAGCCCTGATGTGTAGGCAGGTTAGGGGATAGGTTCAAGGTCTGGTCTGGTCAATGTCCAATTGTTGTCCCAGGAAAATAAAACAATGTGTAGGGGACCACTATGAAAGCCATCTTGGGGTCAGGCAGGGGACTGTACTGTACACTGGTGGCAATACTAGGGTCAGGCATCAGGCAGTTAAAGTCAATATGCAGGATAGCGGCTGCCGGAAAATAATAAATCCAGTGTGCACACACTATCACATGCACAGACATGCACAAGCACACACCAATGTGCGCACACACTTTCATATGCACACTGATGCACATAGACACGCACATAGCCAGAAACATCCCAAAACACAAGCACACATAAAATCCCATGCACTAATACAAAAACACCCAAATACAAGCAAACGCAAACACCGTCACACGCACAGACATGCACAAGCACACACCAATGGGAGCATACACTCTCATATGCACACTGATGCACATAGACACGCACATAGTCAGAAACATTCAAAACCACAAGCACACATAAAATCCAGTGCACTAATACAAAAACACCCAAATACAAGCACACGCAAACACCATCACACGCACAGACATGCACAAGCACACAACAAATGTGCGCACACACTTTCATACGCGAACATTAAATAGTGTAGCTCGGCCTGCGGAGATACGTTATCACAGCCGCAGATTAGGGAACTCCCCTCCACAGCCTTAAAGGACAAACAAAACTATGTTACCCCTTTTTCTCCTACCTGAGCATTGCAAACCAGTCGAGGTTTGAGAACTTTTGTTGTTTTTAAGAGAAGTACAGGTTTGTTTGTGTTTTTCTTTTTCTTGAATGTACATGTACATTTTTTCATTCTTATATGTATAAATATTTTTTAGCTCTTTTATGGTTCTTCTCAGTGCTTTAAATGGGCCGGTACTCACCGGTACTAAGTACCAGCACTTCTTATTTTTATCCCTTCAAGTACCAGCACTTCTCCCCACACCAAGGAGAGTACTGGTACTATGTCATATATATATATTGTTCATTGCTAATTCTGCGGAGGCAAGGTGGCGCCTGCCTCTATGATGATACTCAGACAGCCAAAGTTCCCCTGTAGCCTTGTGCTGAGCCCCCGAGGAACCAGAACCTTTCAAATGCAGCTCAGTTGCATTATGTCTTTCATGTGTAGGTGTCGAGAATTTCACCTTCACGCTGAGCTTGACAGAGCAGTGTCCAAATCATTCGGCCTGTGTGAGTGTGTGCGCACACATGAATTTGAGTATTTAAGCCAAATGCAAATAAATAATAATAATCAGAGCCACTGTAATTATGCATTAGGTTGATTAAATTAAGCAGCAAGAAAAGGCAACTAATGCTGCATAATGCAGAATAGTTCCTGATTGTATTACTTCATTATTTTGTCATTTGATAATTGTGAACACTGTCTGGGCATAGGTTGTCCTTCAGTTTAAACATAGCAGGAAGCAACAGGAAGGTGAGAAGTCAACCTTTGGAAACGGCCTTCCAATGCGCAGCTGCACGCGTTGGTACGATTTTACCAACTTTTGAACTGTTTGAGGTAAAAACATTTTTTTTTGTTAAAATATGAAGATTATGCATCAGATGATGTGGCAAATGCGGCAGATCCATACTTTATGAGAAAAGGGATCACATAATTCCACTTTCCTGACAATAACGGTGTGGTATCAAGAAGCTGCACTAGATAAACAAGCAATGGCAAAGCCATTAACTGTGGGCTTGGTAACGCTAGTGCAATTGTTAATTAAAAAAAAGATTATTGCACTAATATGCCACAAAAACAGAAAATATGCCTCCTATGTGGTGAGTTTAAGCATCCAAAAAATAATGTAAATAAAAAAGGATTTACCATTGCATATAAATTAACAGTATTAGTGCGCCCTATCAGGCATGTGAATTAGAATTGTTTTTTGGTTGGGGGGTGGAGGGGAGTTTAACACAGTGAAAACTAGACTCATAGGTATTAGTGCAATTTACATGAGCACCAGTTGCGTTACAGTTGGGACACAATCATTTTGTTGCGAGGCACAGGGAGATTCATTGATGTTGAGCATCCCTGTTGAGACTCAGACCTGGTTCTCCAGCTTCAAGTT